>NC_138776.1:19413017-20013017 GCF_965119305.1 Pelophylax lessonae
AGGGGGTGCCTAGTGAGAGGACCCTGAAGTGTCAGAGGGGATGCCTAGTGAGAGGACCCTGAAGTGTCAGAGGGGGTGCTTAGTGAGAGGACCCTGAAGTGTAGAGGGGGTGCCTGGTAGAGGACCCTGAAAGTGTAAAGGAGGTGCCAGTGGTTGGGCCCTGAAGAGTCAGTGTACAGTGTAAAGTGTGCAGTGTTGAGAGTTGCAGCAGCAGGACAATCAGTTACAAGGAGCTACCTCAGCCAGTGAAGGGCTGGAGGGACTTTTGAGCTAAACAGAGTGTCAAGAGTCAAGTCTTACTACAGTTCAGGATCTTCTGAGTTAACCAGTTGTGTTACAAGTCAAGTTCTAGCACAGTTCAGTAATAAAGCATTTTTTAAGCGTCAGTAAGCGTTGGTCGGCATCCAGCTGGCGTCAAGACAGCGCTAACAGGCATTTTTCTACAAAGTGTCCCATTTTGTACCTAGTTGAGCCAGAGGAGTATCCCACTCATTCCCTTCTCCCATCCCCAATTTTAAAATAAACAAAACAAACCAAAGATGCCGGAATGGTCATTGTCTCAACTCTCACACTTGGGTATTCAGCTTTAATGGGCTGAAGGTGTCACCGGTAACAATGGCACACCTATATCAGGCCCAATGCCTGGAAAACCTGCTACATATATACAGTATATATAGATATAGATATATTATACGTTTTTGTATTTATTTATTTTTGTTGTTTTGTTTTCTTTTTTTATTTTATCTCTGAGCATAGCTCTAGGTTTGTCCCAAGCATGTTTGAATCCACTTCCCTTTGACTAACTCACTACTTCTGCTGGGACATTCTTGTCACCTGCATTCCCACTTTGCACATTGTCACCTGCATTGCTGTTCTTGTCACCTTCATTGCTGCTCCTCACTTTCTTCTTTCCACCATGCTTCTTGGGAGCCATATTGGGAGTCCAGTACAGTACAGTACAGTACTGTGCAGTAAGCACTAAAACAGGTGAACTGTACTGTACAATACAGTAAGCAGGGCTGCTGTTAGAAATTGCGGGGCCCCGTACAGACTACCTGGCAGGCCCCCCCCACCAAGAAAATATTAAAGATATATTTAGCTAAAATTACATCAAAATCACTATTAGCAGACACAAATATAACCTAATTCGCATAATTCCTGCTAAATCTAAAAAAAAACTATGTTAAATACAAATGAAGATGAGATGAGAAAAATATACAGGCTGGGCAGTTGGAGCTCAGTGATCAAAGAGACAGAGAGAGAGAAACAAAGTTGCAAATAAACTCCTGAGTAGAGATAACATTAGAGCCAATGCTGGGAGGGGGGCCCACACAGGGAGGGGGATTAGTGAAGGGATGACTGTCTCTTTCTCAGCAGATAAAAGCTGATAGCAGGGAGGGGGGGGGGGCAGATCAGATTCAGGTGCTGGAGGAAGATTTCTGTATTTGTTGTCCATCACTAATCCCCCTCTCTGTGTGGGTCCCCCTGTGTGCTCGGGCCCCGTACAAGAGGGCTGGTGGTCCCCCCCTATCAGCGGCCCTGACAGTAAGTACTGTACAGTATTGTACAGAAGTACTGTACAGTACGTGCTAAAAAGCACACCAAATAGCAAAAGGTGTACTGTACTTCTTTCTGTGTGTCTCTTCTCTTCTCTCCACGATCTTCCTACAGGAAGTCACACCCATGTGACAGCCTGGAAATAGCATTAAAATGGCTGCAGCTCCTGTTCGTGAACCCGAGCATATTTTTATGAACTTTTCTGTTCGTGAACCGAGTTGTTCGTGAACAGAAGCGCCCGTGAACCGAGGTATCACTGTAACTATAGGGATTACCAACAGGACTAAGGAGGTCCCGATTCCTCTATATAGATCTTTATATCACTAGAGAGCACACTAACAGGAGGAAGGAGGTCCTGATTCCTCTGTATAGGTATATAAATTATTGGAGGGGTCACCAATAGGAGGAAGGAGGTCCCAGTGGCGTACCTAGAGCATTTGGCACCCGGGGCGGATCCTATATCTGGCACCCCCCCCCCCCCACTTTAAAATGTAAAAACACCCGCAAAAAATTGTAATGTCTCCAAGAATATTTATTGCACAAATTTCCCAGCCCCCCTATCACAGTGCCCTTTGCAGTCTGCCCCCCCCCCCCTGTCTCTCTAATCACAGTTCCACCTTTTGCACTCTCTGCCTCCCTACCTTTGGCATAGACAGATAGCTAATACTATTATCAATGTGTTTAAGTTTGAGTAGGAGATTGGAGACATGCTAAAGGAGATAGTCAGAGACTGAGGACATGATGCAAGAGATGGTAAGAGACTACGGACCTAAAACAAAAGAAATCAGATACTGAGGACATGATACAAGAGATGGTCAGAGACTGAGGACATGATACAAGAGATGGTCAGAGACTGAGGACATGATACAAGAGATGGTCAGAGACTGAGGACATGATACAAGAGATGGTCAGAGACTGAGGACATGATACAAGAGATGGTCAGAGACTGAGGACATGATACAAGAGATGGTCAGAGACTACGGACCTAATACAAGAGAAATCTGATACTGAGGATATGATACAAGAGATGGTCAGAGACTACGGACGGGATACTAGAGATGGTCAGAGACTGCAGAAAACACACAGGAGATGGTCAGAGACTAAGGACATGATACAGGAGATGATCAGAGACTGTGGACATGATCCAAGAGATGGTTAGAGACTGAGGACATGATCCAAGAGATGGTTGGTCAGAGACTGAGGACATGATCCAAGAGATGGTCAGAGACTGAGGACATGATCCAAGAGATGGTCAGAGACTGAGGACATGATCCAAGAGATGGTCAGAGACTGAGGACATGATCCAAGAGATAGTCAGAGACTGAGGACATGATCCAAGAGATGGTCAGAGACTGAGAAGAGCATTAGGGGGGCCGGAGAGCACAGGGCAAGCAGAGAGCACTGGAGGAGCTGAAGGGCGCGGGGGGGGGGGGACTGGAGAGAATTAAGAGGGGTTTGAAAAGCATTGTAGGGGGGTTGGAAGGCGCAGGGGTGGAACTCACTGAGGGGGGAGGCAGGGAGCACAGGGGGGTGGAGAGCACTGGGGGAGCCAGAGAGCATAGGGGGGAGATGAAAAGCACTGCGGGGAGCTGAAGAGCACTGGGGGGCTAAGGAGCGCTGGAGGGCTAAGGAGCGCTGGGGGGCAAGAGCACTGAGGGGTTAAGAGCACTGAGGGTGTTAAGAGCAAGGGGGATGTTAAGAGCAAGGGGGGTGTTAAGAGCAAGGGGGGTGTTAAGAGCAAGGGGGTGTTAAGAGCAAGGGGGTGTTAAGAGCAAGGGGGTGTTAAGAGCAAGGGGGTGTTAAGAGCAGGGGGGTGTTAAGAGCAGGGGGGTGTTTAGAGCAGGGGGGTGTTTAGAGCAGGGGGGTGTTTAGAGCAGGGGGGTGTTTAGAGCAGGGGGGTGTTTAGAGCAGGGGGGTGTTTAGAGAAGGGGGGTGTTTAGAGAAGGGGGGGTGTTAAGAGCAGGGGGGGGTGTTAAGAGCAGGGGGGGGTGTTAAGAGCAGGGGGGTGTTAAGAGCAGGGGGGTGTTAAGAGCAGGGGGGTGTTTAGAGCAGGGGGGTGTTTAGAGCAGGGGGGGGTGTTTAGAGCAGGGGGGGGTGTTAAGAGCAGGGGGGGGTGTTAAGAGCAGGGGGGGGTGTTAAGAGCAGGGGGGGGGGGTGTTAAGAGCAGGGGGGTGTTAAGAGCAGGGGGGTGTTAAGAGCAGGGGGGTGTTTAGAGCAGGGGGGGTGTTTAGAACAGGGGGGGTGTTAAGAGCAGGGGGTGTTAAGAGAAGGGGGTGTTAAGAGCAGGGGGGGGTGTTAAGAGCAGGGGGGGGTGTTAAGAGCAGGGGGGTGTTTAGAGCAGGGGGGTGTTTAGAGCAGGGGGGTGTTTAGAACAGGGGGGTGTTAAGAGCAGGGGGGGTGTTAAGAGCAGGGGGGGTGTTAAGAGCAGGGGGGGTGTTAAGAGCAGGGGGGGTGTTAAGAGCAGGGGGGGTGTTTAGAGCAGGGGGGGTGTTTAGAACAGGGGGGGTGTTAAGAGAAGGGGGTGTTAAGAGCAGGGGGGGTGTTAAGAGCAGGGGGGGGTGTTAAGAGCAGGGGGTGTTTAGAGCAGGGGAGGTGTTTAGAGCAGGGGGGGTGTTTAGAGCAGGGGGTGTTAAGAGAAGGGGGTGTTAAGAGAAGGGGGGGGGGTGTTAAGAGCAGGGGGGGTGTTAAGAGCAGGGGGGGTGTTTAGAGCAGGGGGGGTGTTTAGAGCAGGGGGGGGTGTTTAGAACAGGGGGTGTTAAGAGAAGGGGGTGTTAAGAGCAGGGGGGTGTTAAGAGCAGGGGGGTGTTAAGAGCAGGGGGGGTGTTAAGAGAAGGGGGTGTTAAGAGCAGGGGGGGTGTTAAGAGCAGGGGGGGGGTGTTAAGAGCAGGGGGGTGTTTAGAGCAGGGGGGGTGTTTAGAGCAGGGGGGGTGTTTAGAGCAGGGGGGGTGTTTAGAGCAGGGGGGGTGTTTAGAACAGGGGGTGTTAAGAGAAGGGGGTGTTAAGAGCAGGGGGGTGTTAAGAGCAGGGGGGTGTTAAGAGCAGGGGGGGTGTTAAGAGAAGGGGGTGTTAAGAGCAGGGGGGGTGTTAAGAGCAGGGGGGGGGTGTTAAGAGCAGGGGGGTGTTTAGAGCAGGGGGGGTGTTAAGAGTAGGGGGGTGTTTAGAGCAGGGGGGGTGTTTAGAACAGGGGGGTGTTTAGAACAGGGGGGGTGTTAAGAGCAGGGGGTGTTAAGAGAAGGGGGTGTTAAGAGCAGGGGGGGTGTTAAGAGCAGGGGGGGTGTTTAGAACAGGGGGGGTGTTAAGAGAAGGGGGTGTTAAGAGCAGGGGGGGTGTTAAGAGCAGGGGGGTGTTAAGAGCAGGGGGGGTGTTAAGAGCAGGGGGGGTGTTAAGAGCAGGGGGGTGTTAAGAGCAGGGGGGTGTTAAGAGCAGGGGGGGTGTTAAGAGCAGGGGGGGTGTTTAGAGCAGGGGGGTGTTTAGAGCAGGGGGGGTGTTTAGAACAGGGGGGGTGTTAAGAGAAGGGGGTGTTAAGAGCAGGGGGGGTGTTAAGAGCAGGGGGGGTGTTAAGAGCAGGGGGGTGTTTAGAGCAGGGGGGGTGTTTAGAGCAGGGGGGGGTGTTAAGAGCAGGGGGGGTGTTAAGAGCAGGGGGGTGTTTAGAGCAGGGGGGGTGTTTAGAGCAGGGGGGGTGTTTAGAGCAGGGGGGTGTTAAGAGCAGGGGGGTGTTAAGAGCAGGGGGGTGTTAAGAGCAGGGGGGGTGTTTAGAGCAGGGGGGTGTTTAGAGCAGGGGGGTGTTTAGAACAGGGGGGTGTTTAGAACAGGGGGGTGTTTAGAGCAGGGGGGTGTTTAGAGCAGGGGGGGTGTTTAGAGCAGGGGGGGTGTTTAGAGCAGGGGGGGTGTTTAGAGCAGGGGGGGTGTTAAGAGCAGGGGGGGTGTTTAGAGCAGGGGGGTGTTAAGAGAAGGGGGTGTTAAGAGCAAGGGGAGGGGGGGCTGGAGAGCACTAGGGGGCCAGCAAGTTGTATAGGAGAGGGGATGGGACAGCTGCATATAGATGATTCGATCTTTACATATTCCTTCTGCTGCCGCTAACTGACTGCAGGAGGGAGAGGAGAATCAGCCATTCAACGGCAGCAGGAGAAATACGGAAAGATGAATCCCTCTATATCCAGCTGTCCCATCTCCTCTCCAGTCCAGACAGTCACACAGACACACAGGAGGAGGCTGCTCAGTGCTCACCTTCTTCCCGCCGGCCGCCGCCCCCGCGAGCAGCGCGGACTTTAGAAACTGCAGCTCCTTCACACTGACTGATATTCCGAGCAGCCTGACACCCCCCCAGTGCGTGGCACCCGGGGCGGCCCGCCCCCCCCGTAGGTACGCCACTGGGAGGTCCCAATTCCTCTATGTAGATCTTTATATCACTAGAGGGATAACCAGCAGGAGGAAGGAGATCCCCATTCCTCTATTCCTCTATATAAATCTTGATATAATTAAAGGGTCACCAGCAGGAGAAAGTAGGTCTCTATTCCTCTATATAGATCTTTATATCACTAAAGGGGTCCCCAGCGGGGGGGGGGGGGGGGTGGGGGGGAAGGAGGTCCTGATTCCTCTATATAGATATTTATATCAATAGAGGGGATCACCAGCAGGACAAAGGAGGTCCTGATTCCTCTATATAGATCTTGATATCATTTGAGGGCATCACTAGCAGGAGGAAGGAGGTCCCAATTTCTTCTATATAGATCTTTACTGTATATCACTAGAAGGGTCACCAACAATAGGAGGAAGGAGGTCCCAATTCCTCTATATATAGTTTTATATCATTAGAGAGGTCACCACTAGGAGGAAGGAGGTCCTGATTCCTCTATATAGATCTTTCTATCACCAAAGGAGTCACCAGCAGGAGGAAGGAGGTCCCAATGTCTCTATATAGATCTTTATATCACTAGAGGGGTAACCAACAGGAGGAAGAAGATCCCGATTCCTCTATATATAGCTTTATATCACTACAGATGCCACCAACAAGAGGAAGGAGGTCCTGATTCCTCTATATAGATTTTTATATCACTAGAGGGGTCACTAGATGGAGGAAGGAAGTCCTCATTCCTCTACATAGATCTTTATATCACTAGCGGGATCACCAGCAGGAGGACGGAGGTTCAGATTCCTCTTTATAGATCTTTATATCACCAGAGAGGTCACTAGCAGAAGGAAGGAGGTCCCAATTTCTTCTATATAGATCTTTACTGTATATCACTAGACGAGTCACCAGCAGGAGGAAGGAGGTCCCGATTCCCCTATGTATAGCTTTATAGCACTACAGACGTCACCAACAGGAGGAAGGAATTCCCCATTCCTCTATATAGATCTTTATATCACTGGAGGGATCACAAGCAGGAGGAAGGAGGTCCGATTCCTCTATATAGATCTTTATATCATTGGGGGGGTCATAGCAGGAGGAAAGAAATCCTGATTTCTCTATATAGATCTTTTGATCACTAGAGGGGTCATTAGAATGAGGTAGGAGGTCCTAAATCCTCTATATAGATCTTTATATCACTAAAGGAGTCACCAGTGGGAGGAAGGACGTCCCTATTCCTCTTATATAGATCTTTATATCACTAGAGGGGTCATCAATAAGAGGAAGGAGGTCCCAATTCCTCTATATAGATCTTTATATCACTAGAGGGATAACCAGCAGGAGGACGGATGTCCCTATTCCTCTATATAGATCTTTATATCACTAGAGGAGTTACCAGCAGAAGGAATGAGGTCCCCATTCCTCTATATAGATCTTGATATCATTAACCACTTGCCGTCTGCTCACATTGCTGCTACTGCAGCAATGTGGCTCGTTATCGTCCAGCGACGTAGACATACGTCACTGGACACCTCCCCTTGTGTGCGGCGCGCGCGCCGCCGGAGGCTCGCTCCCGCTGTGTTCAGTCACAGCGGGAGTCGGGCCAGGGGAGGAGCAGCGGCAATCGCCGCTGCTCTTCCCCGATCGTCGGGGAATCGAGTCTGGAGATCCGCCCGCTTGTGTAAACAGAGCGGGCGGATCTCCTAAGTGACAGGCAGGGTCAGATTGCAGGGTTCAGCATAGCTGAACCTGCGATCTGTCCCTGTGTCACTCAGTCACCTCCCCCCACACACGTCAGTAAGCACCAGGCATACATTAACCCCTCCCTCTCCAATAAAATGAACCCCTTCCCTGCCAGTGTCATTTTTTCAGTAACAGTGCATATTTATAGCACTGATTACTGTAGTAATATCACTGGTACCCCCAAAAGTGTCAAAAATGTCAGTCAAGGGTCCGATCTGTCCGCCGCAATGTCACAGTCCCGCAAAAAAAATCGCAGATCGCCACCATTACTCGTTAAAAAAAAACACCAAAAATGACAGAAATCTTTCCCTTAGTTAGTAAACGCAATAACTTTTGCGCAAACCAATCAAAATACGCTCATTGCGATTTTTTCTACCAAAAATATGTAGCAGAAAACAAATTGGTCTAAAATGCTAAAAAATTTAGATTTTTACATTTTTTTTTGAAAATTTCATATGAAAAATATTGTTATTTTTTTCAAAATTGATGCTCTTTTTTTGTTTATAGCGCAAAAAGTAAAAATCGCTCAGGTGATCAAATACCACCAAAAGAAAGCTCTGTTTGTGGGGAAAAAAGGACGTAAATTTCGTTTGGGTATGGTGTCGCATGACCGCGCAATTGTCAGTTAAATTCGCACAGTGCCGAATCACAAAAAAAGTGGCCTGGACATAAGACAGCAAAGTGGTTAAAGTGTCACCAGCGGGAGAAAGGAGGTCTCAATTACTCTATATAGATCTTTATATCACTAAAGGGGTCACCAGCGGGGGGAAGGAAGTCATGATTCTTCTATATAGATCTTTATATAAATAGAGAGGAGCACCAGTAGGAGGAAGAAGGTCCTGATTCCTCTATAAAGATCTTGATATCACTGGAGGGGGTCACTAGCAGGAGGAAGGAAGTCCTGATTTCTCTATATACTGTAGATCTTTAGATCACTAGAGGGGTCACCAACAGGAGGAAGGAGGTCCCAATTCCTGTACTGTATATTGATCTTTATATCACTAAAGGAGTCACCAGTGGGAGGAAGGAGGTCCCCGATTCCTCTATAAAGATGTTTATATCACTAAGGGTATCACCAGCAGGAGGAAGGAGGTCTTGATTTCTTGATATATAGATCCTTATATCATTGGAGGGGTCACTAGCAGGAGGAAGGAAGTCCCGATTCCTCTATGTAGATCTTTAATTCAAAAGAGGGGATAACCAGCATGAGGAAGAAGGTCCTGCTTCTCTATATAGATCTTTATATCACTAGAGGGGTCACTAGCAGGAGGAAGGAGGTCCCAATTCCTCTATATAGATCTTTATATCACTAGAGAGGTCACCAACAGGAGGAAGGAGGTCCCGATTCCTCTACATCAGGGGTCTTCAAACTATGGCCCTCCAGTTGTTCAGGAACTACAACTCCCATCATGCCCAGTCATGTTTGGAGATCCCTGCTCTACATAGATCTTTTTTTTACTAGAGGGATCACCAGTGTTCGAAACAGACTTCTCAGCTATCACGATACTTCAGAAAAGTTGTTTATTTTCTTAAAGTAAAGCAAAACCTACGAAACAGAACAAAACAGAAAGGTTTCATGCATCAAAAGGAAAGAGAGGGCTGTTAAGTGTCTTCAGAGTGTACGATGTTATTTTCTCATCTCTGCTCAATTTGTAGATATAGTTGTCTTTTATACTGTACAGTATGTAAAGACGATGTCAGCAAAAAGTGTGTCCCAAGAAGGTAGTAATTCTAAATATAAAAGTAACACCCACTCTTGCCTATATATGTATACAGTATATATTTTGCCGGACTATAGATCTATGTTTGTCCCAAGCATGTTTGAATTTATTTACTGTTGACTGTCTCACTACCTCTGCTGGAAGTTTATTCCAAGCATCAACTACTCTTTCAGTAAAATATTAATTTCTAAGATTCGTTTTGAACTTTCCTCCAGTTAGTTTAAGGCCCCCATGTTCTTTTTTTTTTTTGTTGCTTCATATTGAAAAAAACTCCCTCCTGAACCATATTAACCACTTCTGTACCGGAAAGGATTTGCCCCCTTAATGACCAGGCACACAAAAAGAGCTTTCTTTTGGTGGTATTTGATCACCTATGCAAATTTTTATTTTTTGCGCTATAAACCAAAAAAGAGTGACAATTCTGAAAAAAAAAAACAAAACAATATTTTTTACATTCTGCTATAAAACATTCCCTAAAAAAAAATAAAAATCAAAACGTTTCATCCTTTTAGGCCAATTTGCATTCTGCTACATATTTTTGGTAAATAAAATCGCAATAAGCGTATTTTGATTGGTTTGCGCAAAAGTTATTGCGTCTACAAACTAGGGCACAGGTGTCAAACACAAGGCCCGTGGGCCGAATGAGGCCCCCCAGGCCATTTCATGTGGCCCTTGCACCTCTCCTGCAACTACGGCACCCCCCTTGTCTCTGCCTCCACCTTGTCTCTGTAGTTGGCAGCAGAGAGGACAGAACTCCCTTGCTAGATCCTGCATCCTCCCCTTCTCAGCAGTCCGCAGCAGAGAGGAGGGCAGAGCTCCTCCTACAGATTCTGCACCTCTCTGTGCAGCCGCAACACCACCTTGCCTCTCCCTCCCCTGGTCTCAGCATTCAGCAGACTCTGGAAGCTGACTCCAGGCCTCCTCTGGTTCTCCTCCAGACCCTGAACTCCTTCCCAGATTCACCCGCATTTTCTTCCTGGCAGCAGCACAAGGTAAGGGGGTGCATTGTGTTGGAAGGAAGGGTGAAGGACTCTTCACTTCTGATGGGGGGGCTTTTGACATCTCATGTAAGGGTTTAAGGGGGCGTGGGGTGCTCTGGACATCTAATATTACAGATCTAACCGGCCCCTTGAGGGCAACCATAATGCTGATGTGGCCCGTGATGAAATTGAGTTTAACACCCCTGAACTAGGGGAAAGATTTATGTCACTTTTATTTTTTTATTTATTTATTTTTACTAGTAATGGCAGCGATTAGAGATTTTTGCAGCGGACAGATCGGACCCCTAACTGACATTTTTGACACTTTTAGGGGGACCAGTAACATTACTACAGTAATCAGTGCTAAAAATATACACTGTTACTTTAATAATGACACTGGCAGGGAAGGGGTTAACATAGTGGTGATCAGAGGGTTAAGTGTGAGCCTAGGGGGTGTTTTCTAACTGTATGGGGGAGGTACTTGTGAAATGAACACAGAGACTTGTGATCCTATATAGAAGAATCACAGACACTCTGTGATCATTTCAGAGAGAACAACGGTCAGCTGTGTTTACAACAGCTGACCTCCCTTTTCTCTCAGCGGGGAGTGATCCCTGCACCACTACCGCGAATCGACGTAACCATACGTCGATTCACATAGCCGAGCCAGCCTGCCGCAGTATATCTGCGGCGGGCGTTCGGCAAGCGGTTAAAACTAGTGGATTAATTTTCTGTAAAAGCATTTAAACATATTTTATTCAAGACAATGTACAACATGAACATGAATTCTTTTAAAACGTATAAAAGAAAAAAGAAAGCACTTGATTATGTCTGCTCAACATGTTTCACCATCTTTTAATGGCTTCTTCAGGAGACTGACGAACATCTTTCACAAGTTAGCATTCTATATGTGATGAGAAATATATAAGAAATATATATGTATTGAATAATGATTATTCCTTACCCCGGGACCCTCCCACGATCTCTTAACAATAAACAAATTACAGTAAGAGAAGCAGAGTACTCTAATGGAAACTGGAGGGGGGTCTCTCTAATGGACACAGAGAGGGCATCTGTTAGAGAGTCTGTTAAACAGAGCCCCCAGACAGGAGATGGTCAGAGACTGCAGACGTGATACAAGAGATGGTCAGAGACTGCGGATATGATACAAGAGATTAATGCTATGATGAAGCCTTATCAGTGCCCACCAAATGCAATCTACCATAGCCCACCAAATACAGCTTACCAGTGCCCACCAAATGCAGCTTACCAGTGCCCACCAAATGCAGCCTACCAGAGCCCACCAAATGCAGCCTTATCAGTGCCCACCAAATGCAGCTTACCAGAGCCCACCAAATGCAGCCTTATCAGTGTCCACCAAATGCAGCCTTATCAGTGCCCACCAAATGCAGTCTACCAGTGCCCACCAAATGCAGCTTACCAGTGCCCACCAAATGCAGCTTGCCAGTCCCCACAAAATGCAGCCTACCAGAGCCCACCAAATGCAGCCTTATCAGTGTCCACCAAATGCAGCCTTATCAGTGCCCACCAAATGCAGCCTACCAGTGCCCACCAAATGCAGCCTTATCAGTGCCCACCAAATGCAGCTTACCAGTGCCCACCAAATGCAGCTTACCAGTCCCCACAAAATGCAGCCTACCAGAGCCCACCAAATGCAGCCTACCAGAGCCCACCAAATGCAGCCTACCAGAGCCCACCAAAGGCAGCCTACCAGTGCCCACCAAATGCAGCCTACCAGTGCCCACCAAATGCAGCTTACCAGTGCCCACCAAATGCAGTCTACCAGTGCCCACCAAATGCAGCTTACCAGTGCCCACCAAATGCAGCTTACCAGTGTCCACCAAATGCAGCCTTATCAGTGCCCACCAAATGCAGCCTTATCAGTGCCCACCAAATGCAGCTTACCAGAGCCCACCAAATGCAGCCTTATCAGTGTCCACCAAATGCAGCCTTCCAGTGCCCACCAAATGCAGCCTTATCAGTGCCCACCAAATGCAGCCTACCAGTGCCCACCAAATGCAGCTTACCAGTCCTCACAAAATGCAGCTTACCAGAGCCCACCAAATGCAGCCTACCAGAGCCCACCAAAGGCAGCCTACCAGTGCCCACCAAAGGCAGCCTACCAGTGCCCACCAAATGCAGCTTACCAGTGCCCACCAAATGCAGCCTACCAGAGCCCACCAAATGCAGATGACCAGAGCCCACCAAATGCAGCTTACGAGTGCCCACCAAATGGAGCCTTAACAGTACCCACCAAATGCAGCCTACCCCCAAACCCTGATCACACGCTCAGATACCCCCCACTCTGATCACACCCCCCAGATACCCCACCATCCTGATCACAAACACCTCCAGATACCCCCACCCTGAATACACCCTCAGATACCCACCCACCCTGATCACACGACCAGATACCCTCACTCTGAACACGCCCCCCAGCTACCCCCCACTTTGATCATACCCCCTACCCTGATCATACCGCCCAGATACCCCTCCATCCTGATCACACACCTCCAGATACCCCCACCCTGATCACATGCTCAGATACCCCCTACTCTGAAAACACCCCTCATATACCAGCCCCCGCTCTGATCACACCCCTCAAATACCCCCCCCCCCACTCTGATCACAGCCCCCAGATACCCCCATACTCTGAAAACACCCCTCATATACCCACCCCCACTCTGATCACACCCCCTTAGATACCCCCTCACTCTGACCACCCCCCCCCCCCTCCAGATACCCACCACACTCTAAACACACCACCTAGATACCCCCCCACCTAGATACCCCACCCCACTCTGATCACACCCCCCTAAATACCCCCCAGTCTGCTCACACACTACAGTCTTTCTTTACATTACAGTATCTCCCCTGTCTGGGGACACTTACTTTTGTCAGGCTCCAGAATGAAGACACATCAGGGGACAGCTTCAGACATTAGGCTAACTACAGGCTCCTGGGGGAGGAGCCGAGTGCAGAGGGGTGAAGCCCTGTCCATAGTGCTGCATGTGGATCTTCTGATTGGCCCTCCGCTGTGGCCAATGGAGACGGAATAGGAGTGGACTAAAGCATGTGTGAGCCAGCCGCTCTCTCTTCTCCCACACTGATAACGGGGGGGCACTCTGACAGCCCGCAGTTCGCCTCTCCCCGGTGTCACAGCGCCGGCCCTGGGTACGCCGCTGGAGGAGGAGAGGACAGCCCGCAGGTCGCCTCTCCCCTGTGTCACAGCGCTGGCCCTGGTTATGCCGCTGGAGGAGGATTGGACAGCCCACAGCTTGCCTCTCCCCTGTGTCACAGCGCTGGCCCTGGGTACGCCGCTGCCGCTGGAGGAGGAGAGGACTCAGTGCCACTGGAGCTTCGGTGCCCCTCCTCCGCCTCAGCTCGCGGCGCCTGGGTGCGGTGCACCCCGTGCACCCGCCTAGGATCGGCCCTGGGTATCAGCAATGAAAAACCGATATTGCTCGATACCTACTTGACACAGTATTTTAAATGAGGTCTCACTAAAGATGTACAGTATCTCACAAAAGTGAGTACACCCCTCACATTTTTGTAAATATTTTATTTTATCTTTTCATGTGACAACACTGAAGAAATGACACTTTGTTACAATGTAAAGTAGTGAGTGTACAGCTTCTATAACAGTGTAAATTTGCTGTCCCCTCAAAATAACTCCACACACAGCCATTAATGTCTAAACCGCTGGCAACAAAAGTGAGTACACCCCTAAGTGAAAATGTCAGAATTAGGCCCAATTAGCCATTTTTCCTCCTCAATGTCATGTGACTCGTTAGTGTTACAAGGTCTCAGGTGTGAATGGGGAGCAGGTGTGTTAAATTTGGTGTTATCACTCTCACTCTCTCCTACTGGTCACTGGAAGTTCAATATGGCACCTCATGGCAAAGAACTCTCTGAGGATCTGAAAAAAAGAATTGTTGCTCTACATAAAGTTGGCCTAGGCTATAAGAAGAATGTCAAGACTCTGAAACTGAGCTGCAGCACGGTGGCCAAGACCATACAGGTTCCACTCAGAACAGGCCTCGCCATGGTCGACCAAGGAAGTTGAGTGCACATGCCAGAGGCGTAACTAGAACCTTTAGGGCCCCGCTGCAAGAAACCATTAAGGACCCCCTGGCCAGGGCCCTTCCCTTCAAGCCTGGGACTCTTCCTACTGATCCTGGGGCCCTTTACTCTACTTGCGGGGCCCTTTATTACGGTCCTACAGCGGGACCCTTTCACAAGTAGAGATGTCGCAAACCTAAAATTTGCCGTTCGCGAACGGCGAACCTCCGCAAATGTTCGCCAACGGGCGAACCGGGCGAACCGCCATAGACTTCAATAGGCAGGCGAATTTTAAAACCCACAGGGACTCTTTCTGGCTACAATAGTAATAATAATAAATAATCTGTGGACCTGACACTCACTGCAATTATGACAGTGGAAAACAAAAAAATTTTTAAACTGCAAGGTACTGTGCCACCTGGCATTGCTGGACATCTTCTGATGTTGAAGGAAAGTAAAGCATGATGTGTCTTTCATCTGTTGCATTCAGCTTCCTTTGCCAGAGAATGCGTGTACGGTCCTCAACCTTGTCCAATCAATGTCCTCTAAGCTGAGAAATATGGGCAAATATTTATCCGTCATTCCATACCATCAGGGAGGCATGTAATTGGCCCCAAATTTATTCAGCAGCCGGAAAACAATCCATAACATACAGCCAATTTCATTAGGAACTATCTTCAGCCTAAAGAAGAACAAGGTGTCCTGGAAGTGATGGTTTAGCACATACAGCACCCTGATCTCAACATCATCAAGTCTGCCTAGGATTATACAAAGAGACAGAATGATCTGAGGGACCCATCATCCACAGAAGATCTGTGGTTAGTTCTCCAAGATGCTTAGAACAACCAACCTGCTGAGTTCCCTTCTGTTCATTTAGGGTTCTTTCACGCGGCCGCTCCGCTTGCCCGCAAACCATCCTATTTTTTTGCGGATGATTTGCGGACATAATGTAAGTCAATGGCACTGCGGATGTCAGCGGAATACCATTCGCTGACATCCGATTTTCTTCCTTTCAGTTCCGTTCCGTTTTTTGGAACGGAACAGAACCCTATTTTTCCTCCGTGTAAAAAACGGAAAGGAAGGAAAATGTCGTCCGCTGACATCCGCAATGCCCATAGACTTACATTATGTCCGTATATCATCCGCAAACGGATGGGATGATATGCGGGCACATGGATCGGATGACACAAATGTCATCCGCTCCGTGAAAAAAGAAAAAAAAAGTCCCGCAGCGGACTAAAGCAGCGGAGTGGCCGTCTGAAAGAGCCCTTACTCTCTCCATTTTGTTAATTGATAAAAGTAAATAATTAGCACTTCTATTTCTGAAAGCCCCCTTAATTTACAGAAGTTTTTCACACCTGCCTAAAACTTTTTGACAGTAGTGGGTATAATATATATATATATATATATATATATATATATATATATATAGTATATATATAGTATATATATATATATATATATACACACACACACTGTGTATATGTACATACAGTATATATATATATATATATATATATATATATATATATATATATACACACACACACACACTGTGTATATGTACATACAGTATATATATATATATATATATATGTACACTGTATATATAAACAGTACTTTTGACTCCATTTTCAGGCACATTTTGAAGGAGCAACTGCAGCGCACAATAGATATATATATATACAGTATATATATATGAAAATAAAAAAAAAATGACTGAAATACCAGCCCTAAAAAGGGCTTTTTGGGGTGCTGTCCTTACAGCAGGAGTGGACCGAGAACACTGACTAACAACTGTCCCTAGCTATTAACAGCAGCAGCAGCACTCTCCCTTCTCTCACTAACACACTGCTTCAGAATGAATCTAAGATGGATGCTGCCATTGCTTATTTATAGGAGGTGGGAGGGTGTGGGAGGGAGGTATGCTGATTGGCTGGAATGTGTCTCCTGTCTGTGAAGTTCAGGGTCAAAGTTTGCCTCAATGATGAAGTATAGGGGGCGGACCGAACATCGCATATGTTCGCCCGCAGTGGCGAACGCGAACAAGCGATGTTCGCCGGGAACTGTCCGCCAGCGAACAGTTCGGGACATCTCTATTCACAAGTTCTGCAGTGGGCCCCCTTCCTGCCATCTTGGGGACTCTCCAAGGTGGTGGAATGCCAGGGTCCTGTCGCAAGTGTGACCTTTGTTATCCTGGAAGTTCACCCACTGGTGTCAGTAGTTTTTATTTTAATTGTATTATTTTTTATCATTTTATTTTATTTTTTTACAATGTCACTGACTATGACTCTGTCCATTCAGAAAAGGAAGGAGCTGGTAAATTACATATTTACCGACCCTTCCTGGTTCTAATAGGCTTCAGAAAAGGGTGGACCCGTGCCCACCCATTGTGTGACAATAGCGAATGAAAATTCGCTATTGTCACACAGATCCTCCTCCTGATTGGCCGAACGGCAAAAACCATGCCATTGGCCGAGGAGGAGGCGGCGGGAGGATGTGAGGCGACGCCGCCGCTGCAGGTAAGTGCACTGGTCTGTCTGCATTGAAGGGGGCACGCCACGCTGGTCTCTCTGCATTGAAAGGGGGCACGGCACGCTGGTCTCTCTGCATTGAAAGGGGGCACGGCACGCTGGTCTGTCTGCATTAAAAGGGGGCACGGCACGCTGGTCTGTCTGTATTGAAAGGGGGCACGGCACGCTGGTCTGTCTGCATTAAAAGGGGGCACGGCACGCTGGTCTGTCTGTATTGAAAGGGGGCACGGCACGCTGGTCTGTCTGCATTGAAAGGGGGCACGGCACGCTGGTCAGGGCCATCTTACCGAATGGGAATGCTGGGCAGTTGCTGCCCAGCTTCCCAGCCCCAGCCAAGCATTAGTCCCAATTCCTGTGTGCATCCCACGGCCAAACTTAGCAGGTGGCAAGCGCCTGTTGGCCCTGCGCTGCTGTCAGGCCACTTGGGCTATGGTTGTGGAGCCCACAACTGCAGGAATGCCTGTTCCGCTCCACGGGAACAGGCACACACAGGACAGTCGAGTCTGACTCCTGTCCGTGTGTATAGCGTTATCAATAATTTGCATTTTTATGCTCATGGGTGATTGTGTAGGCGGGGCCCCAGTGCACTGCATTGCCCAGGGCCCTTTAATGCTCTTGAGAAGGCACTGACGCTGGTCTGTCTGCATTGAAAAGGGGCATGGCATGCTGGTCTGTCTGTATTGAAAAGGGGCACGGCACGCTGGTCTGTCTGCATTGAAAAGGGGCATGGCATGCTGGTCTGTCTGCATTGAAAGGGGGCACACTGATCTGTCTGCATTGAAAAGGGGCACACTGGTCTGCCTGCATTGAAAGGGGGCACGCTGATCTGTCTGCATTGAAAGGGGGCACGCTGATCTGTCTGCATTGAAAGGGGGCACGCTAATCTGTCTGCATTGAAAGGGGGCACACTGGTCTGCCTGCATTGAAAGGGGGCACGCTGGTCTGTCTGCATTGAAAGGGGGCACGCTGGTCTGTCTGCATTGAAAGGGGGCACGCTGATCTGTCTGCATTGAAAGGGGGCACGCTAATCTGTCTGCATTGAAAGGGGGCACACTGGTCTGCCTGCATTGAAAGGGGGCACGCTGGTCTGTCTGCATTGAAAGGGGGCACGCTGGTCTGTCTGCATTGAAAGGGGGCACGCTAATCTGTCTGCATTGAAAGGGGGCACACTGGTCGGTCTGCATTGAAAGGGGGCGCGCTGGTCGGTCTGCATTGAAAGGGGGCACGCTGGTCTGTCTGCATTGAAAGGGGGCACGCTGGTCTGTCTGTATTGAAAAGGGGCACGGCACGCTGGTCTGTCTGCATTGAAAGGGGGCACGCTGATCTGTCTGCATTGACAGGGGGCACACTGGTCTGCCTGCATTGAAAGGGGGCACGCTGATCTGTCTGCATTGAAAGGGGGCACGCTGATCTGTCTGCATTGAAAGGGGGCACGCTAATCTGTCTGCATTGAAAGGGGGCACACTGGTCTGCCTGCATTGAAAGGGGGCACGCTGGTCTGTCTGCATTGAAAGGGGGCACGCTGATCTGTCTGCATTGAAAGGGGGCACGCTAATCTGTCTGCATTGAAAGGGGGCACACTGGTCGGTCTGCATTGAAAGGGGGCGCGCTGGTCGGTCTGCATTGAAAGGGGGCACGCTGGTCTGTCTGCATTGAAAGGGGGCACGCTGGTCTGTCTGCATTGAAAGGGGGCACGCTGGTCTCTCTGCATTGAAGGGGGGCACGGCATGCTGGTCACTCTGGATTGAAAGGGGGCACGATGGTCACTCTGCATTGAAAGGGGCATGATGGTCACTCTGCACTGAAAGGGGGCACGCTGGTCACTCTGCATTGAAAGGGGGCACGATGGTCACTCTGCATTGAAAGGGGGCACGATGGTCACTCTGCATTGAAAGGGGGCACGATGGTCACTCTGCATTGAAAGGGGGCACGATGGTCACTCTGCATTGAAAGGGGGCACGATGGTCACTCTGCATTGAAAGGGGGCACGATGGTCACTCTGCATTGAAAGGGGGCACACTGTACCTTAATTACTGAAGGCCCCTTTCACACTTTTGTGACCTCAAAGTCACGCAACTTTTTACAGCGTTTTTTATTTTTTGCCGCAAAGCAATGCCTATTACATTTTTCCGTTTGCACCCCCCCAAAAATGTTGAGCACCAGCCGCCACTGGTATGATCTCTATGTATGTATTGTATGATCTCTCTCTCTCTCTATATATATATTATATATATATATATATATATATTGTTTGATCCCTATGTATGTATTTAGTATGATCCCTATGTATGTATTTAGTATGATCCCTATGTATGTATTGTATGATCTCTCTCTCTCTCTCTATATATATATTATATATATATATATATATATATATATATATATATATATATATATATATATATATATATATATATTGTTTGATCCCTATGTATGTATTTAGTATGATCCCTATGTATGTATTGTATGATCTCTCTCTCTCTCTCTATATATATATATTTTGTTTGATCCCTATGTATGTATTTAGTATGATCCCTATGTATGTATTGTATGATCTCTCTCTCTCTCTCTATATATATATATATATTGTTTGATCCCTATGTATGTATTTAGTATGATCCCTATGTATGTATTGTATGATCTCTCTCTCTCTCTCTCTATATATATATATATATTTTGTTTGATCCCTATGTATGTATTTATTATGATCCCTATGTATGTATTTATTATGATCCCTATGTATGTATTGTATGATCTCTATATATATATATCTATACTGTATGATCTCTATATATGTATTTCTATGTATCTCTATATATTGTATGACCCCTATGTATGATAGCATTGATCTCTATAGGGGCGATGTGCATGTATGATGCGGCGATGTGTGGGTAGCCGTAGTGGGCGGAGGCTGTCTCTCGGTCTCGCCCTCCAGGCCCCTCCCACATACACACTCTCCGGTCTCGGTGTGCACGGAGCGGATCTCTCCGGTGTGGCGGATCAGGACTCGGGACAGCGGCAGTTCAGCACCCCGGACAGGGACGTATCGGAGGTCACATGGGCGGCCGGCTGTGAGGGGGCGGAGCTCCGGACTATCATCCTCTCATCTGATACAAAGTATCCTCACCGGGAACACCGCATCCGGTCCACCGACACCTCCCACAGGACATGGCCGAGGTGAGACCTACCGACACCCATTCATCACTGACTGCATGGGGGGTCTCTGTGTGTGCATGGGGGGTGAATGGTCGGTGCTCCTCCATGCAGACAGTGACCTCCTATACACTCTCTATGTACACAGTGACCCTCCATGCAGATATTGTATAGGGGGTGAATGTCTGCATGGAGGGTCACTGTGTACATAGAGAATGTATAGGAGGTCACTGTCTGCATGGAGGATGAAAGTCTGATTGGAGTACTACTATCCATAATGATTATTACTATCTGTATGGGGGTATTGCTATTTATTTGGGGTATTACTATCTATATAGGGTATTGCTATCTATATGGGGTATCTATATAGGGTATTGTTGTCTATATATTGGGTATTGCTATTTATGTGGGGTATCTATATGGGGTATTACTATCTATATGGAGTATTGCTGTCTATATGGGGTATTGATGTCTATGTGAAGTTTCAGTGGCACCATGGAGTATGTGAGGTTTGGTGGTGGTACATACTGTACACATATCCAGTATCAATAGACTGAGGATCTCAGTGATGTGACTAATGATGGGAGATCCCGGCACTCCATGAAATCATCTCATTCAGTTGGGGATGTGTTGTGTACTTTACATCTTCATTCATTTTCAGGCTCCATTCACACAGAGATGAACGTCTGGTCATTCTCCAGTTGTTGTCCGGTCTTTCTCTGGTCCTTCCTCTGTCTTTCTCTGGTCCTTCCTCGGTCTTTCTCTGGTCCTTCCTCGGTCTTTCTCTGGTCCTTCCTCGGTCTTTCTCTGGTCCTTCCTCGGTCTTTTTTTGGTCGTTCCTCAATCTTTCTCTTGTCGTTCTTCTGTCTTTCTTGGTTCATTCTCTGGTTGTACTTGGTCGTTCTTCAGTCATTCCCAGTCATTCTCTGGTCGTTCCCCGGTTGTTCTCTGGTCGTTCCCCGGTTGTTCTCTGGTCGTTCCCCGGTTGTTCTCTGGTCGTTCCCCGGTTGTTCTCTGGTCGTTCCCCGGTTGTTCTCTGGTCGTTCCCCGGTTGTTCTCTGGGCGTTCCCCGGTTGTTCTCTGGTCGTTCCCCGGTTGTTCTCTGGTCGTTCCCGGGTTGTTCTCTGGTCGTTCCCCGGTTGTTCTCTGGTCGTTCCCCGGTTGTTCTCTGGTCCTTCCCCGGTTGTTCTCTGGTCCTTCCCCGGTCGCTCTCTGGTCATTCCCCGGTCGCTCTCTGGTCATTCCCCGGTCGCTCTCTGGTCGTTCCCCGGTCGCTCTCTGGTCGTTCCCCGGTCGCTCTTTGGTCATTCCCCGGTCGCTCTCTGGTCATTCCCCGGTCGCTCTCTGGTCATTCCCCAGTCGCTCTCTGGTCATTCCCCGGTCGTTCTCTGGTCATTTCCCAGTCTTTCCCCGGTCGCTCTCCAGTCATTCTCTGGTCGCTCTCCAGTCATTCTCTGGTCGCTCCCCAGTCATTCTCTGGTCGCTCCCCAGTCTCGCTCCCCAGTCATTTTCTGATCGCTCCCCAGTCATTCTCTGATCGCTCCCCAGTCATTCTCTGATCGCTCCCCAGTCATTCTCTGATCGCTCCCCAGTCATTTTCTGATCGCTCCCCAGTCATTTTCTGATCGCTCCCCAGTCATTCTCTGATCGCTCCCCAGTCATTCTCTGATCGCTCCCCAGTCATTCTCTGGTCGCTCTCCAGTCATTCTCTGGTCGCTCTCCAGTCATTCTCTGGTCGCTCCCCAGTCATTCTCTGGTCGCTCCCCAGTCTCGCTCCCCAGTCATTTTCTGATCGCTCCCCAGTCATTCTCTGATCGCTCCCCAGTCATTCTCTGATCGCTCCCCAGTCATTTTCTGATCGCTCCCCAGTCATTTTCTGATCGCTCCCCAGTCATTCTCTGATCGCTCCCCAGTCATTCTCTGATCGCTCCCCAGTCATTCTCTGATCGCTCCCCAGTCATTCTCTGATCGCTCCCCAGTCATTCTCTGATCGCTCCCCAGTCATTCTCTGATCGCTCCCCAGTCATTCTCTGATCGCTCCCCAGTCATTCTCTGGTCGCTCTCCAGTCATTCTCTGGTCGCTCTCCAGTCATTCTCTGGTCGCTCTCCAGTCATTCTCTGGTCGCTCTCCAGTCATTCTCTGGTCGCTCTCCAGTCATTCTCTGGTCGCTCTCCAGTCGCTCTCTGGTCTCTCTCCAGTTGTTCCACGGCCATTTTTGGTTGTTGTCTGGTCATTCTCCAATTGTTCCTTGGCCAGTCTCTAAATGTCTAGTCGCTCTCCGGTCATTCTCTGTTGTCAGGTCATTCTCTGGTCGTTCCTTGGCCAGTCTCTGGTCATTGTCCGGTCGCTCTCCGGTCATTCTCCGGCTGTTGTCCGGTTGGTTCCAGTTGTTCCTTTCCCGTTCTCCAGTTGTTGTCCAGTCATAATGTTGTCGTTCCTCTGTCACTCCTCGGTTGTTGTCTGGTCATTGTCCGGTCATTCCTCTATTGCTCTCCAGTCCTTCTCCTGTCATTCCTCAGTTGTTGTCTGGTCATTGTCTGGTTGTTCCTCAGTCATTCCTTGGTTGCTCCCCAGTCGTTCTCTAGTCGTTCCCTGAACATTCTTCGGTCAGTCTCTGCTTGTTCTTCAGGGAGTTTTGTGCACATTTCAGGTCAAGCATTATTTAACATGTGTTGTTATCCAATGAGAAGCTTGTTACTAGGCAGGAAAAGAAGTAAAAAAAAAAAAAGGTCTACAGGTTTTTCTAGTGCACTCATTGATGTCTGGGAAACACACAGCTGGGCCCCAGGAGATGCTCCCAGGATTTTTTTGGGCTATGCGCTTCAGATGTGTAAAATACACCCTTGCAGAGATAACGCATGTAACGCACACATGAACCCAACACACGGCGCTGACGGCTCTTATACTTGCCTTTCTGGCAGAGGATGATAAAGGCTGACACTCCTCTGAAAAACAAATTATGATAACATCCGCTAACAATTCACTTGTGGCCCCCAAGAAATGTTACAGGGACAGAATCCTTCAGTATTGTCTTATTTTTCAGTTTAGTGCTCTTATTACAGTTCTGTGCTCACTATATTTATTTTGTAAGCCGTAAAATACTTGGATTGTTGTTGTTATTATTTTTATTATTATTGTTCTCATCATCATATTAATATTGTTTGGGAAACAGTGAAATATTTTGTTCTGTTATTTTTATTTGTTGTTTGTAAACAGTAAAATAATATTCTTATTATTTAGAAACAATGTTTTGTTGTTGTTATTTATCATTTTATTCATTTTATTATTTTTTGGAAACAGTTACAGTATATTATATGGACTTTTTATTCACCACTTGTGGATCGCCCGCCCACCATGTACCGTGGACAGGCGGCCTGTGCAGGCAAAGCAATGTACTCCTGCTATCTGCTTCCGGGTTTAGAGCCCCACCCTCCCTCCACCGACACCCGTTACGATTGTACACAGTTGGAGCCTGTAAGCAAGTCCTGGCCAACAATTCATGGCTGGGAACTGCTGATTGGCTGTGTCCAGTCACAGCCGAGAGCCCTGCATTGACAGTCAACTCAGGGCTTTGTACAGACAGGGCCATCTTAATGCATGGGCACCCCTGAGCACTGCACAGGGGCCCCAGTTGCCTGGGGGGCCCTATGATAATCTTGCATAACATCATGCTGGCTAACTGTCCTGGATTTCCTGTGCTTTTTGCTAAGCTGTCCCAGGATGGCCCTGAACCTGTACTGTTCTCTCCTGATTCCCCCCTGTACTGTTCTCTCCTGATTCCCCCCTGTACTGTTCTCTCCTGATTCCCCCCTGTACTGTTCTCTCCTGATTCCCCCCTGTACTGTTCTCTCCTGATTCCCCCCTGTACTGTTCTCTCCTGATTCCCCCCTGTACTGTGCCCTCCTGATTCCCCCCCCTGTACTGTGCCCTCCTGATTCCCCCCCCTGTACTGTGCCCTCCTGATTCCCCCCCCTGTACTGTGCCCTCCTGATCCCCCCCCCCCTGTACTGTGCCCTCCTGATTCCCCCCCCCCCTGTACTGTTCTCTCCTGATTCCCCCCTTGTACTGTTCTCTCCTGATTCCCCCCTTGTACTGTTCTCTCCTGATTCCCCCCTTGTACTGTTCTCTCCTGATTCCCCCCTTGTACTGTTCTCTCCTGATTCCCCCCTTGTACTGTTCTCTCCTGATTCCCCCCTTGTACTGTGCCCTCCTGATTCCCCCCTTGTACTGTGCCCTCCTGATTCCCCCCTTGTACTGTGCCCTCCTGATTCCCCCCCTGTACTGTTCTCTCCTGATTCCCCCCTTTAGTCCCCATGCACACGGGGCGTCAGAAAAAACGAGCTGCAGAGCCACTTCTAACGCCAGGAAAAAGCAGCTGTAAAAAGGTGCTTTTAGTAGCTTTTTTCATTGGCGTTATTGCACGTTTGGCCAAGTCGCTTTTAGCAGCGTTTTTTCTGCCTCCATTCAAAATCAATGGTTCCATATGGGAGCCTATTGATTTGGACGGAAGGCGCATTGCAATTCGGATCAGGATGATCCGACTTGCGGTACGACTTGCGCTCTGAGAATCTTGAGGGGGAACTCCAGGCCAAAATGGAAAAAAAAAAAAAACGCGTGGGGGTACCCCTCAGGTTCCAAACCAGGCCTTTCGGGTCTGGTATGGATTTTGAGGTTTTGAGGGGAGCCCCATGCTGAGAAAACGGCGTGGGGTCCCCCCCAAAATCCATACCAAACCCTTATCCGAGCATGCAGGCCAGGAAAGGGGAGGGGACGAGCGAGCTCGGATAAGGGTTTGGTATGGATTTTGGGGGGGACCCCACGCCATTTTTTTCGGCGTGAAGCTCCCCTCAAAATCCATACCAGACCCCAAGGGCCAAGGAAACTGGGGAGGACCCCCATGATGTTTTTTCCCATTTTGGCCTGGAATTCCCCCTCAAGATTCTCACAGTGCAAGTCACACCGCAAGTCGGATCATCCTGATACGACTTGCGATGCGCCTTCCATTCAAATCAATAGGCTCCCATAGGTATGACATGGCTTAACGCTGTTTAAGCAACGTTATTCAGCCTTTAGCAGCGTCAGACATTTTTACAGCTTGATGCTGCAGCTCCAGAACGCACTGGTCCTCGGTTTTTTTTTGCAGCTATTAAACGCCTATGCCACTTGCAGCTGCAAAAAAAAAAACGTCTGACGCTCCTAAC
This sequence comes from Pelophylax lessonae, assembly GCF_965119305.1. Classification (NCBI taxonomy): domain Eukaryota; kingdom Metazoa; phylum Chordata; class Amphibia; order Anura; family Ranidae; genus Pelophylax; species Pelophylax lessonae. The sequence continues at coordinate 19,438,339 of NC_138776.1, forward strand.
AGCAGCTGCAAAAATGCCCTGTGTGCATGGGGCCATACTGTGCCCTCCTGATCCCCCCCTTTACTGTTCTCCTCTGATTGCCCCCCATACTTTGCCCTCCCGATCTCCCTGTACTGTGCGCTCCTGATCCCCCCCCCCTTGTACTGTGCCCTCCTGTTCCATCCCCCGTACTGTGCCCTCCTGATTCCCCCTTCTTCTGTATCGTGCCCCCCTGATTCCTCCTTGTACTGTGCCCTTCTGACCCCCCCCCCCAGTGTACTGTGCCCTCCTGATCTCCCCTGTACTGTGCCCTCCTGATCCCCCCACTTTACTGTTCCCCTTTGATTCCCCCCATACTTTGCCCTCCCAATCCCCCTGTAATGTGTCCTCCTGATCCCCCCTTTACTGTGTCCTCCTGACCCCCCCCCCCCAGTGTACTGTGCTCTCCTGAACCTCCCCCCCTGTACTGTGCCCTCCTGATCCCCCCCCTTTACTGTTCCCCTTTGATCCCCCCCATACTTTGCCCTCCCAATCCCCCTGTATTGTGCCCTCCTGATCCCCCCTTTACTGTGTCCTCCTGACCCCCCCCCCCCCAGTGTACTGTGCTCTCCTGAACCTCCCCCCCTGTACTGTGCCCTCCTGATCCCCCCCCTTTACTGTTCCCCTTTGATCCCCCCCATACTTTGCCCTCCCAATCCCCCTGTATTGTGCCCTCCTGATCCCCCCTTTACTGTGTCCTCCTGACCCCCCCCCCCCCAGTGTACTGTGCTCTGTGCTCTCCTGAACCCCCCTGTACTGTGCCCTCCTGATCCCCCCTGTACTGTGCCCTCCTGATCCCCCCCCTTTACTGTTCTCCCCTTTGATTCCCCCCCATACTTTGCCCTCCCAATCCCCCTGTACTGTGCCCTTCTGATCCCCCCCTTTACTGTGTCCTCCTGACCCCCCCCCTTTACTGTGCCCTCCTGATGCCCCCCTGTACTGTGCCCTCCTGATTCTCCCCCCCCTCTCCAGGTGCCCTCCTGATTACATTTTAGTGCACCCCCCTTACCTTGAGCTGCTGCCAGGAAGGAGGGGAGCTGGGAGGCAGAAAGTGCAGGGTCTGGAGGAGGGCTGGAGTCGTCTGCTGAATGCTGAGACCAGGGGAGGTGGAGACGAGAGGGTGCTGTGGCTGGACAGAGAGGCGCAGGAGGGGGAGTTCTGTCCTCTTTTTTTGCTACCGACCTTTGAGACTGGGGGCAGATACGAACCTCTCTGTGGCTGCATAGAGGAGTGCAGGATCTGGCGGAGGAGTTCTGTCCTCTCTACTGCCGACTGCTGAGACAGGGTGCAAGGTGGGAGTGGAGATGAGGGGGGGTGCTGTGGATGCACAGAGAGGCGTAGGATCTGTAGGAGGAATTCTGTCCTCCTCTCTGCTGCTGACTGCTAAGACAGAGGGCAGACACGATCCTCTCTTCATCTGCATGGAGGAGCCCAGGATCTAGCGGAGGAGTTCTGTCATCCTCTCTGCTGCCGACTGCTGAGACATGGTGGGAGTGGAGACAAGGGGGGTGCTGTGGCTGCAGATAGAGGCGCAAGATCTTGGGGGTGCTGTGGCTGCGCAGGATCTGTAGGAGAAGTTCTGTCCTCCTCTCTGCTACCGACTGCTGGGATGGGGGCAAATACCAGCCTCTCCGAGGCTGCATGGAGGAGGGCAGGATCTGGCGGAGGAGCTCTGTTGTCCTATTTGGTTCCAACTGCTGAGACAAGGGGGGTTGCTGTGGCTGCACAGAGAGGTGCAGGATCTGTAGGACAAGTCCTGTCCTCCTCTCTGCTAACGATTGCTGAGACGGAGGACAAATTCAAGGCTCTCCGCAGCTGCATTGAAGAGCGCAGTATCTGGCGAAGGAGTTGTGTCCTCCTCTCTGTGGCCAACTGCTGAGACAAGGTGGGGGGTGGAGATGAGGAGGATGCTCTGGCTGCACAGAGAGGCGCAGGATCTGTAGGAGGAGTTCCGTCCCTCTCTCTGCTACCAACTGCTGAGAAGGCGCAGATACGAGCCCCTCCGTGGCTGCATGGAGGAGTGAAGGATCTGGAGGAGGGGTTCTGTCGTCCTCTCTGCTGCCGACTGCTGAGACAAGGTGGGGGTGGAGATGAGGAGGGTGCTGCAGCTGCAGGTGAGGTGGGGGGAACCACTTTTGAATGGCCTGGCCGGCCGGATTCAGCCCTTGGGTCTTGTGTTTGACATGTTTGCCTTAGAAAGTTGGGGAATGTCTTAGTAGATAATGGGTCTCCAATGGTCACATATTTCTCTATCTATATTTGTTACATTGATATTCTGTTTTGCGCAGTTATTATATTCTTTATCATTTCCACTCTGATCTCCTTTGTTTCCAGTGTACATTTTCATTGGCTGATATAGCTGTAGACTTTCCAGTGGTGCAGGATTGGTTGGAGCTATATTCTATAACACTGTCTATGGGGCGTTCTAAATTACAGGGACATGGAATGTAGTCCAGTGGTCATTGTCTTTGTTGGATTTATACCAAGAGGTGGTTACAGCCGTCGTGGTGCACTTGCAACAAAAAAAAAAACTGCGTGCGATCTGCGATACTTTTATTTGCACTAACATTCACATTTTCAGGACAAGCTTCCTGGGGTGTAGCCCCTATCTTCAAGGTCCAGGCAGAACGCTTGGCCCAAGGTGGACTGCTTGGACCTTGAACACCCCGAAAGCTTGTACTGAAAATTTGAATGTTAGTGTAAATAAAGTTTCACAGATAGCGTGCAATTGTTTTTTTTTTTTTTTTTTTTTTTTTTGTTGCAACCACCTCAAGCATGGAATAAATCCAATCAAGAGAATTACACCAGAAATTCTAAGAACCAATCCCAGATCAGGGAATTCTCAGGAGAAGAATCTATCAGATGTGTTGGATATAGCAGTTGGATTACTATTGCTTGCCCTCCCCTCTGCAAATAATAATAATTATTATTTTTATACAAGGTTTATATAGCGCCAACAGCAGCGCTTTACAACATGAGGGCAGACAATAAAGTTACAATACAATTCAATACAGGAGGCATCAGAGAGCCCTGCTCCTTAGAGCTTACAATCTAGAAGCGAGGGTCAAAGTGATACAAAAGGTAATAACTGCGGGGGATGAGCTGATGGAGAAATGGGCGATGATGATGGTTTCTAGTGTTGCTCCCATCCCCCATAGTTGTTACTATGCAAACCATGATGGGGGGGGTTGAGAATTCCTTGGAGTCTTCATTCAGCATTTACAACATTTCTCCAACAGCTGATCTGTATAGTTATTGTTTTCTGTTTTTCTTTACACCTTTTATAGACTATAACTCCAGCGAGAGGGGTAGACCATCAGACATCAGAAGACCGGTTTTGCCTCTTGGGTTACATTTTAGGCCCCATGCACACCGGGAATTAGAAAAAATACGAGCTTCAGAGCCACTACCAACGCCAGGAAAAAGCAGCTGTAAGGCCCCGTTCACACCTGAGCGTTTTTCAGCCCATAAAACGCTCATCTGTGAAAATCCAAAATGCCCAACAATCAAAATCCCATTCATTTCAATGGCCCCTGTTCACATCTTAGCGTTTGGTCCCCTGAAGCAAAATGCCTGTAGCTCAAAAAAGTACAGAAGCTTCTTTTTGGGCTGATCAAGAGCTGTTCTGGTCCCATAGGAATGCATTAAAATGCCATTATCGGCGCTTCACCGGCATTTTTCAAACACACATGTGGTCTCCACCCCTTTTAGCACCACCTACACCCAAACGCCTGCTAAAAACGCCCCAAAAATGTTTATAAAACACCCAAAAAAATGCTTATAAAACTCCCAACAAATGCCAGAGAAACGCCCAAAAAACACCTACAAAAATGCACAAAAAAACGCCTGAAAACGATACGCTCAGGTGTGAATGCAGCCTAAAAATTGCTTTTATTGGCTTTTCCCATTGGCGTTATTGCACGTTTGGCCACATTAGCTTTTAGCAGCGTTTTTCTGCCTCCATTCAGAATCATTGGTTGCCTATGAGCCATCTTTGATACGGCTTTAAGCCCATTGATTTGAATGGAAGTCGCATGCAAGTCGGATCAGAATAATCCGACTTGTGTTGTGACTTGCGCTCTGAGGATCTTGAGGGGGGAACTCCACGCCAAAATGGAACTAAAACAGCGTGGGGATCCCCAGGTTCCAAACCAGGCTCTTCGGGTCTGGTATAGATTTATAGGGGAACCCCACGCAAGAAAAAAAAAAAACGGTGTGGGGTCCCCCCCAGAATCCATACCAGACTCTTATCTGAGCATGCAACGTGGCAGGTCGGGAAAGGGGAATGGGACAAGAAAGCAGCCCCACCCCCTCCTGGACCATACCAGGCCACACGCTCTCAACATGAGGGTGTGGGTGCTTTGGAGCAGGGGGGCTCTGCACCCCCCCACTCCAAAGCACCTTGTCCCCATGTTGATGAGGACAAGGGCCTCTTCCTGACAACCCTGGGCGGTGATTGTGGGGTTCTGCGGGCAGGGGGCTTATCGGAATCTGGAAGCCCCCTGTAAGAAGAAGGCCACCCAGATCCCAGACCCCCCCACCTATGTGAATGAGTATGGGGTACATTGTACCCCTACCTATTCACCTAAAAAAAAAGGCAGTGTAGTGTAAATAATGACAGGAGACGGTTTTAAGAAGTCCTTTATCAAAAATATCTACCAGGTCTTCTCCCTCCGTTCCTCCTCTGACAATGTCTCCCATGATTATGCCGTCTCCGCTCTCTGCGGCTTCTTATATAGCCATGGGGGCATGGCACCCGGTGACGTCACCCCGAGACTCCGCCGCCTGTGTCATCAGCTGATGATGCAGTATGGCACAAGGGGCGGGGCCTCCGTGTGACGTCACCGGGTGGCCACGTCCTCATGGCTATATAAGAAGCCGCAAAGAGCAGAGCTGGCATAATCACGGTAGACATTGTCGGCGGAGGACCGGAGGGTGAAGACCAGTGGAAGATTTTTAATAAAGGACTTCTCAAAACCGTCTCTTGTCATTATTTACACTACACTGCCTTTTTTGGGGGGAATGGGTAGGGGTATAATGTATCCCATACTCATTCACATGGGGGGTCCGGGATCTGGGGGGGCCCCCTTCTTACAGGTTACAGGGGGCGTCCAGATTCTGATAAGCCCCCTGCCCGCAGACCCCCACAACCACCACCCAGGGTTGTCAGGAAGAGGCCCTAATCTTCATCAACATGGGGACAAGTTGCTTTGGGGTGGGGGGGATGCAGGGCCTGGTATGGTCCAGGAGGGGGTGGGGCCGCTCGCTTGTCCCCTCTCCTTTCCTGATCTGCCAGGCTCCATGCTCGGATAAGGGTCTGGTATGGATTTTGGGGGCGTGGAGTTCCCCTTCAAGATCCTCAGAGCGCAAGTTGCACCACAAGCCGGATCATCGTGATCTGACTTGTGATGCGACTTCCATTCAAATCAATGGGCTCCGATAGGAAACAATAGATTTATTTATACATTAAAAAAAAAATGTATAACGTGGCTTAACGCTGTATCAGGAACGTTAAGCAGCCTTCAGAAGCGTCAGACCTTTTTACAGCTCTGACGCTGGTCATCAGAACGCACAGGCCCTGGGGTTTTTTTTGCAGCTTGAAAAGCAAATGCCACTTACAGCTTCAAAATGTCTGTGTGTGCATGAGGCCTTAGGTTATATTTGAATCCGTATAAACCTGGGATACGGAAAAATTTATTTATTTGTTTTTTCCATTGTCACAGTATATAGGACATACAATGTAACAACTGTATGTCACAAATGTTACAACTTCATTTGTTTTTATTCTTGTTTATCTAAGGCCCCTTTCACACTTGTGCGACTTGTCATGCGATTTGGGACTGCAAAATCACATGACAAGTCGTTCTCCATTGTTTCCAATGAGCCCGATTCATATCTGTGCGACTTGAAGTCGCTCCGACTTTAAAGTAGTCCCTGCACTACTTTTGGCATGATTTTGATGCGTTTTGAGGAAAAGACATTATAAGCCCAGTCAAACTCGCGTCAGAATTGCGGTAAAATCATGCGACTTTTAAGTCGTACAAATGTGAAAGGGGCCTAAAAACGTTGATCATTCGATCCTTCAAAATACAAAGCAATCTTTTCTATTTTAATAAAAATGTTATGTATGTTAAGGATCTAATGATCATTTTTTCGGATGGACAAGAATAAAAACATTGTATGTTATATGTAAGAGCACCCTAAACATCACGCTTTTTTTTTTTTTTTTTTTTGTTAGCACCTTAAAGACCCCATAAACCATTCACACTATTCCTTGTCGCTGGAGCAGCTGATGTCCCCACCATACTCATACTACTGTATATGTCATACTCATGTGCCCACCATAATCGTACCATATGTCATACTCGTGCCCACCATACTTATACCATAAGTCATACTCCTGTCCCTCCTGATGTCCCCACCATACTCCTACCATATGTCCAACTCATGTGCCCACCATACTCATACCATATGTCCAACTCATGTGCCCACCATACTCATACCATATGTCCAACTCGTGTGCCCACCTTACTCATACCATATGTCCTACTCATGTGCCCACCATACTCATACCATATGTCCAACTCATGCCTCTGCTGATATCTCCACCATACTTATACCATATGTCATACTCCTGTCCCTCCTGATGTCCCCACCATACTCGTACCATATGTCCAACTCATGTGCCCACCATACTCATACCATATGTCATACTCATGTGCCCACCATACTCATACCATATGTCATACTCATGTGCCCACCATACTCATACCATATGTCATACTCATGCCTCTGCCGATATCTCCACCATACTCATACCATATGTCATACTCCTGTCCCTCCTGATGTCCCCACCATACTCATACCTTATGTCCAACTCATGTGCCCACCATACTCATACCATATGTCCAACTCATGCCTCTGCTGATATCTCCACCAAACTCATATCATGTCCCCACCTTACTCGTACCATATGTCATACTCATCCCTCTGCTGATATCTCCACCCTACTCATACCATATGTTCTACTCCTGTCACTGCTGGTGTCCCCACCATACTCAACCATATGTCATACTCATGTGCCCACCATACTCATACTATATGTCATACATATGCCTCACATGTCATACTCCTACCCCTGCTGATATCTCCACCATACGCATACCATATATCATACTCATGTCCTTGCTGATATCCCCACTATACTCTTACCATATGCCATATGCATTTCCCTGCTGATGTCCCCGCCATACTCATGTCTCTGCTGATGTCCCCATCATACTCATACCATATGTCAAATTCATGTGCCCATCATACTTCTACCATATGCCATACTCTTGTCCCTGCAGACGTCCCCACCATACTTTTACCATATCCCATACTCCTTTTTCTGCTGATGTCCCCACCATACTCCTACAATATGCCATAGTCCTGTCCCTGCTGATGTCCCCACCATACTCATGCCATACTCGTGTCCCTGCCATTTTCCCCATTATACGCCTACCATATGCCATACTCATGTCCCTGCTGATGTCTCCACCATACTCCTAAAATATGTTATACTCCTATCCCCACCATACTCATACCATATGTCATACTCCTATCCCCACCATACTCATACCATATGTCATACTCCTATCCCCACCATACTTATACCATATGTCATACTCCTGTCCCTGCTGATGTCCCCACCATACTCATGCCATACTCGTGTCCCTGCCATTTTCCCCATTATACGCCTACCATATGCCATACTCATGTCCCTGCTGATGTCTCCACCATACTCCTAAAATATGTCATACTCCTATCCCCACCATACTTATACCATATGTCATACTCATACAGACATTCATTGGGGATGATTGACCTATCAATAGTTTTTTTTTTTTTTTTAACTTTTACAAAAAATTGGATTAGGTGAAATTTATTCATATGAACATGAGAAGGATATCTCAAACTATTCCCACTATGTCAGCTACAACCCAAGTAGCGCCGTCTGAAAGCGCAGAGTACAATTGGAAAGTGCTCGTCTTGTTTGTCATCTACGCAGGGATTTTCCATTTCTAAAGCTGCAGCTTATTTTTTCCTGCTGTCAGCTGGATCGAGATGTTGGTAATCCGGTAATATTCTCTATGGTAAGAGAGGTAATTTGAGTAGTGGGGAGGGGTGGGGTGGTCCCCCCCTATAGGACAAGAGCTACTCAACAGCTCTACCTAATGAAGCTGAATGTAGACTGATGTGTGGAACTGATGGAAATATAGAGAGAATGTTCAGCCATTCATATTAGTTCCTCCAATAAAAGTCTACGTTCTGTTGTTCCTAATGGATGCATGACCTAAGGCTTGGTAAATACCTACAGGTGCCACTGAGCGCGCGTTTACATACTATATAAGTGCGACTTGTGTTTTATGCACCTTGTGTTGGGTGTAGGGTAGCCCATTTATTTCAATGGGTTGTCCTACGCACGAGAAATACAGAAAAGAAGTCCCTGACTCCTTTTACAAAAATGCACTGCACCGAATGCAGCACCGAATGCAGCACCATACAGTTCGTAGCAAGCAAAAACGTAGGTGTTTGCATGGCTGTGTCATTAACTAATGGCAATAATTAATTATTGGCACTGCTGCATGTTTTCCAAATGGCAGCGTATTGGGAAAACACCATATCTTGTGCAAATTCCTACATACGGTAGTGTGAACCTAGCCTTTCATGAAATGATCTGTCCTATGTGAGAGAAAGACGAAAAAGAAGTCCTCTGCTCCTTGCCAAAAATGTGCCGCACTGAACTGCATGAAGAAAGGGTTGGTTGGAGGAATAGGGAGTTTACTGGTGAGACCACATCCCGGAATATAGAACAAAGAGGGAAAAAACCCCCAATGGGACTTTAGAGGTCTTCAACAATGGCCCACTGCTATTGAAGCAATGAAGAAATATATTTGTATAAAAGTTATATATTTTATTTACAGAAAATGTAAAAGAACACACGGAAGGTAACATACGTAGGCATCAAAATTGGGTGGCAAGCCCTAAAATGATAGCATCATGTAAGTGGCTAGGTACAGTGCCTTGCAAAAGTATTCGGCCCCCTTGAACTTTGCAACCTTTTGCCACATTTCAGGCTTCAAACATAAAGATATAAAACTGTAATTTTTTGTTAGGAATCAACAACAAGTGGGACACAATCATGAAGTGGAACGAAATTTATTGGATATTTCAAACTTTTTTAACAAATAAAAAAACTGAAAAATTGGGCGTGCAAAATTATTCAGCCCCCTTAACTTAATACTTTGTAGCGCCACCTTTTGCTGCGATAAGTCGCTTGGGGTATGTCTCTATTAGTTTTGCACATCGAGAGACTGAAATGTTTGCCCATTCCTCCTTGCAAAACAGCTCGAGCTCAGTGAGGTTGGATGGAGAGCGTTTGTGAACAGCAGTTTTCAGTTCTTTCCACAGATTCTCGATTGGATTCAGGTCTGGGCTTTGACTTGGCCATTCTAACACCTGGATGTGTTTATTTGTGAACCATTCCATTGTAGATTTTGCTTTATGTTTTGGATCATTGTCTTGTTGGAAGACAAATCTCCGTCCCAGTCTCAGGTCTTTTGCAGACTCCATCAGGTTTTCTTCCAGAATGGTCCTGTATTTGGCTCCATCCATCTTCCCATCAATTTTAACCATCTTCCCTGTCCCTGCTGAAGAAAAGCAGGCCCAAACCATGATGCTGCCACCACCATGTTTGACAGTGGGGATGATGTGTTCAGGGTGATGAGCTGTGTTGCTTTTACGCCAAACATGACGTTTTGCATTGTTCGATTTTGGTTTCATCTGAGCAGAGCACCTTCTTCCACATGTTTGGTGTCTCCCAGGTGGCTTGTGGCAAACTTTAAACGACACTTTTTATGGATATCTTTAAGAAATGGCTTTCTTCTTGCCACTCTTCCATAAAGGCCAGATTTGTGCAGTATACGACTGATTGTTGTCCTATGGACAGAGTCTCCCACCTCAGCTGTAGATCTCTGCAGTTCATCCAGAGTGATCATGGGCCTCTTGGCTGCATCTCTGATCAGTCTTCTCCTTGTATGAGCTGAAAGTTTAGAGGGACGGCCAGGTCTTCGTAGATTTGCAGTGGTCTGATACTCCTTCCATTTCAATATTATCGCTTGCACAGTGCTCCTTGGGATGTTTAAAGCTTGGGAAATCTTTTTGTATCCAAATCCGGCTTTAAACTTCTCCACAACAGGATCTTGGACCTGCCTGGTGTGTTCCTTGTTCTTCATGATGCTCTCTGCGCTTTAAACGGACCTCTGAGACTATCACAGTGCAGGTGCATTTATACAGAGACTTGATTACACACAGGTGGATTCTATTTATCATCATTAGTCATTTAGATCAACATTGGATCATTCAGAGATCCTCACTGAACTTCTGGAGAGAGTTTGCTGCACTGAAAGTAAAGGGGCTGAATAATTTTGCACGCCCAATTTATCAGTTTTTTATTTAACAAAGTTTGAAATATCCAATAAATTTCATTCCACTTCATGATTGTGTCCCACTTGCTGTTGATTCTTCACAAAACATTACAGTTTTATATCTTTATGTTTGAAGCCTGAAATGTGGCAAAAGGTCGCAAAGTTCAAGGGGGCCGAATACTTTTGCAAGGCACTGTATGTGCCCCATATCCACTTGACCTCCAGGCCTATTTCTGACACTTTTGTTTACATGGAAAAATCAGTATTTTTTTTTTTTTTTTTGCTAGAAAATTACTTCTAACCCCCAAGCATTTTATACATTTTTAGCAGAGGCCCTGGAAAATAAATTGATGGGTGTTGCAATTTTTTATGTCACGCGGTATTTGCGCAGCGGTTTTTCAAATGCAATTTATTGGGGGAAAAAATAAACCTTTTTTTAATTTTACTGCAAAAAAATACCACACAACCCGTTGTTTTTATAAAAAATAAAAGATGATGTTACGCAGAGCAAACAGATACGAAACATGTCATGCTTTAAAATTGCGCGTGCCTATGCAACGGCGATAAATGACGTCAAATTTCCTGTTCATAGGTAATGCTTTAAAAGCCTTTACAGGTTACCACTTTAGATTTACAGAGGAGGTCTGGTGCTAGAATTACTGCCCATGAGCTGATGTTTGCGGTGATACCTTACTCAGGGGCTGATGTTGGGCAAAGCCTGGCTCGCAATCTCCACTCTAAATCATCCCAAAGGTGTTCTATCGGGTTGAGGTCAGGACTCTGTGCAGGCCAGTCAAGTTCCTCCACCCCAAACTCGCTCATCCATGTCTTTATGGACCTTGCTTTGTGCACTGGTCCAAATCATTTGGTGGAAGAGGGATTATGGTGTGGGGTTGTTTTTCAGGGGTTGGGGTTGAATGGAGCATACTAAGATATTTTGGACAATTTCATGCTCCCAACTTTGTGGGAACAGTTTGGGGATGGCCCCTTCCTGTTCCAACATGACTGCACACCAGTGAAAAAAGCAAGGTCCATAAAGACATGGATGAGTGAGTTTGAGGTGGAGGAAGTTGACTGGTCTGCACAGAGTCCTGACCTCAACCTGATAGAACAACTTTGGGATGAATTAGAGTGGAGACTGCGAGTGCGTTCTGTAAGAATGGTCAAACATTCCCATAGACACACTCCTAAACCTTGTGGACAGCCTTCCCAGAAGAGTTGAAGCTGTTATAGCTGCAAAGGGTGGGCCAACTCAATATTGAACCCTACAGACCAAGACTGGGGTGCCATTAAAATTAATGTGCGTGTAAAGGCAGGCGTCCCAATACTTTTGGTAATATAGTGTACATATAATAATAAAAAAAATAATAATTATATGTGTGTGTGTATATATATGTATGTATGTATGTGTGTGTATATATATATATATATATGTGTGTGTGTGTGTGTGTGTGTGTGTGTGTGTGTGTGTGTGTGTGTGTATATATATATATATATATAGTGTGTATATGCATGTATGTAAGTATGTGTGTATATGTGTGTGTATATGTATGTATATATGTATATGTGTGTGTGTGTGTATGTATGTATGTATGTGTATATATATATATATATAAACGTGAAGACCTACTACTTTAAATGTATATCTCTAGAACAGAAAGCCGCGTGGAGATTGAAGGCCTAAATACAAAGTAATAATAAATGGTTACAGTCGGGGTAGATATAAACGGGATGATAAATCCGGATAGCGGAAGGGAAATCGGTGAAAAGCTTCATGTCAAATCGCTCTTTGCTCGGTGACGGGTCCCCATTAAGCCCAGCGCATGTTTAGCGAGATCCTGAGCATAGAGTAGTGTTCTCATACATGATGGTTAATGTTGAAGCCGTTGCCTTGAGCAGAAGAGCAGTAATATCTCTTTCTGTCAGATGTTGTTTATCTACAGGAATCATATTGCATCCATCCCGCGTTCTCGTGCCTCCGGGAATACAAACAGCATGTGCATGGAGGAGATTAGGGAAATCTTACATTCGTTCAGCACAGAGTCTTCCAGGAGGCACCACCACCAACATATCGGTTGCGTCCTTTGGCTGTCACAGTCCAATGGATTGGATATGGTTGGTTGAGCATTGGCTACCTCTATGGCAGGTCATACAGAGAGGACATTATTTATTTATTTATTACAGGTACTTTAATTATATAGCGCCATCAATTTAGCGCCGGTTCACATTACCGCGACGCTACTTGCAGGGGCGACCTCCGAGATCGCGGTGCGAGCAGCGCGCCGCGACCTCGGAGCGGCCGCCACGGACTTCATAACATTGAAGTCTATGGCGGTCGCCTCCTGGTCGCCCCAAAGAAGCTCCGGACCCTTTTTCTAGGTCGGAGCGACTTGTGTCGCTCCTATTAGAACGGGTCCGCAGCTTCCCTATGGGAGGCGACCTGCGGCGACCTGTGAGGCGACCAGGTCGCCTCACAGGTCGCCCCAGTGTGAACCGGCACTTACTCCTTTTCCTGGCACTTTTTGTTTACAAGTTTTACATCAGTACTTTTTTTGCTAGAAAATTACTTACAACTCCGAACATTATACTTCTTCTTTTTTTTTTATAGCAGAGCCCCTAGGGAATAAAATAGCAATCGTTTTTTTTTTTTTTTTTTCTGGGACACCGTATTTGCACAGTGGTTTTTTTAACCACTTTACCACCGGAGGATTTTGCTGTCTTACGTCCAGGCCACTTTTTGCGATTCGGCGCTGTGCGACTTTAACTGACAATTGCGCGGGCGTGCGACGCCATACCCAAACAAAATTTACGTCCTTTTTTTCCCCACAAACAGAGCTTTCTTTTGGTGGCATTTGATCACCTGTGCGATTTTTACTTTTTGCTCTATAAACAAAAAAAGAGCGTAAATTTTGAAAAAATAACAATATTTTTCACATTTTTTATATGAAATCCCCCCCCCCAAAAAATGTAAAAATCAAAATTTGTTTACATTTTCGGCCAATTTGTTTTCTGCTACATATTTTTGGTAAAAAAAATCGCAATAAGCGTATTTTGATTGGTTTGCGCAAAAAGTTATTGCGTTTACTAACTAAGGGAAAGATTTCTGTAATTTTTGGTGTTTTTTTTTTTAACGAGTAATGGCGGCGATTTGCGATTTTTTTTTTTTTTTTTTTTTTTTTTTGCGGGACTGCGACATTGCGGCGGACAGATCGAACCCTTGACTGACATTTTTGACACTTTTGGAGGTACCAGTGACATTACTGCAGTAATCAGTGCTATATTGCTATATATATGCACTGTTACTGTAAAAATGACACTGGCAGGGAAGGGGTTAATTTTATTGGAGAGGGAGGGGTTAATGTATGCCTGGTGCTTACTAACGTGTGTGGGGGGAGGTGACTGAGTGACACAGGGACAGATCGCAGGTTCAGCTATGCTGAACCCTGCAATCTGACCCTGTCTGTCACTTAGGAGATCCGCCCGCTCTGTTTACACAAGCGGGCGGATCTCCTCACTCGATTCCCCGACAATCCGGGAAGAGCAGCGGTGATCACCGCCGCTCCTCCCCTGGCCCGACTCCCGCTGTAACTGAATACAGTGGGAGCGAGCCTCCGGCGGCGCGCGCGCGCCGCCGAGAGAGGGGAATGTCTGGTGACGTAGGTCTACGTCGCCAGACGATAACGAGCCACTTTGCCGCAGTACGGTCAACGTGACTGGTCGGCAAGTGGCTAAATGCAAATACATTTTTAATGAATTAAAAAAATAAATAAAATTAAAAAACACAATATATACCCGAATTGTTTTGTAAAATGTGACAAACTACGGTACCTAAAAACTCTATAGGCGACATTGTAAACATCTTCACAGGTTACCTGTAGTTACAGAAGAGGTCTAGTGCTGGAATTATTGCTTTCACTGTTATGTTCGCGGCGATACCACACATGTGTGGTGCGAACACCGTTTACATATTCGTGCATGACTTGCGTATGCATTCGCTTCTGCGTGCGAGCATGGAGGGATGGGGGCGCTTTACATTTTTTTTTTTTTTTTTTTTTTCTTTTTTTCTTTTTTTCTTTTACACTGTCCTGTAATCACTTTTATTCCTATTACAAGAAATGTAAACATCCCTTGTAGTAGAAATAAGGATGACAGGTCCTCCTTATGGGGTCAACAAGACCCCAGATCTCTCCTTTATTTAAAAGCAAAAGATCAAAATAAAAAAATGTTTGTTTTGATCTTTTGCTTTAAAAAAAAAAAAGAAAAAAAAATTAAGTTAAAATAAATAAATATACACATATATAATATCTCACAAAAGTGAGTACACCCCTCACATTTTTGTAAAAATTTTATTATATCTTTTCATGTGACAACACTGAAGAAATGACACTTTGCTACAATGTAAAGTAGTGAGTGTCATGGTCTGGGGCTGCATGAGTGCTGCCGGCACTGGGGAGCTACAGTTCATTGAGGGAACCATGAATGCCAACATGTACTGTGACATACTGAAGCAGAGCATGATCCCCCTCCCTTCGAAGACTGGGCCACAGGGCAGTATTCCAACATAACGACCCCAAACACTCCTTCAAGACGACCACTTACTTGCTAAAGAAGCTGAGGGTAAAGGTGATGGACTGGCCAAGCATTTCTCCAGACCTAAACCCTATTGAGCATCTGTGGGGCATCCTCAAACAGAAGGTGGAGGAGCGCAAGGTCTCTAACATCCACCAGCTCTGTGATGTCATCTTGGAGGAGTGGAAGAGGACTCCAGTGGCAACCTGTGAAGATCTGGTGAACTCCATTCCCAAGAGGGTTAAGGCAGTGCTGGAAAATAAATGGTGGCCATCAAAAATATTGACACTTTGGGCCCAATTTGGACATTTTCACTTAGGGGTGTACTCACTTTTGTTGCCAGTGGTTTAGACATTAATGGCTGTGTGTTGAGTTATTTTGAGGGGACAGCAAATTTACACTGTTATACAAGCTGTACACTCACTACTTTACATTGTAGCAAAGTGTCATTTCTTCAGTGTTGTCACATGAAAAGATAGAATAAAATATTTACAAAAATGTGAGGGGGTGAGGGGTGTACTCACGTTTGTGAGATACTGTGTGTATGTGTGTATATATTGTGACAGGAAGTCAGATAAATCTGTGGGTGTTGTCACAGACGAGAGATACATTTCTGCCTTGTTTAGACAATTCACCAATTACTATCGGGTGTCGGCTGCAGAGGTAGCCAGAAAGGTTTAAGGACGTTGGAAAGCTTCAGCTATTCAGAATGAGGCAATTAAGGCCTCTATAAGTTATCCAGAGGATAACTACTGAATGCTGCCTCCTGAGACTTTTTGCGTTAAGGAGAGCAGTAAGCTGAGAAAGACTTCTGAAGGTGAGGTGGTGTTGACTTTTTCTGTGTGAAAAGAAAACAGAGACTATTGGTTTGCTACTGTATGACCAGCAGTGTCTGTCCAGCAGTAGGTTGGGACAGACACCATAGGTAGGTTTCCTGTGTTGTGAAGGTAGACGCCCCAAGTGGCCAGGGTTTATTTTATTTTTTGTTTGATTTATGCTGTTTGGATGCTTGCACTTGTTTCCAGCAAATTGGAAGAATAAACCATAAACCGTTGTTTTCAACCACTCCTCGGCTGTCTCTCTGTGTAGCGAACCCACGCAAGGGGTCACCCACACCCGCTACAGAGCCAACCCCTTACAATATATATATATATATATATATATATATATATATATATATATTACTTCCAGCCTGTACTGGAAGTAACTCCATGACGTCACTTTTGGTCCTCCAAGACCATCAGATGACCTACCCTTTGATCGCCTATGGGAGCAGCCGGCCGCACTCATATCAAACCAGTAGACATGGTAAGACCGAGAAACACCAGTGAGCGATGGAACCGGAATGACTGACGAGTAACGGAACCGCTCAGAACGCTTTCATGAGCAAGCCAGCCGCTGGTTGATAGCTTCATGGATGATAGCTTCACCCATAATCCTGGTAAACCACTTGCAAACCGCAGCGTATATATATATATATATATATATATATATATATATATATATATATATATATATATATATATATATATACAGTTTGCTGTGGGCAAGTGGTTAATATATTTCCATCTATTGCCATTCATGATGTGAATCATTTTCTTTTTCTTTTTTTTTCAGAGCATTTAACAGCAAGTCAGCAAACGGAATGAAGTGGGTGAGTGGAGTGAGAATAGATTTATTTCGGGGAGAGGAGTGGGAGGACACCTTCTAAACATATCTCAGAATTATACATTGTGAGCGCAAAGGACCTCGCCTCTCTCCCGTGACTCACACTCTCGTTTGGAAGCTTGACATGTTAACAGGACCTCATTAGAATTATTATTAGCGGCTCCTTTAGACTCGCTGAATGGTTTATCCAGCAGCTGAATTACAGGGCTGTCATGTTAGTTGATTGGGGGAAAATAATTGAATGTATTTATTGTAACTGATCTCTGGATGTATGGGGGGGGGGGGGGGGCTAGAATGGAGATGTGTGACTCACCAGTTCTTGTGGAGATGTCAAAATAGGTTTCCTCTTCCGACACAGAGCTTAGAGTTGAGGACACTGACCCAAGTAGAAAAAATTGGTGCCGATATACATCATATAAAAATTGCAAATATACACTAGAGTGTCAAAAGTATTGGGACACCTGCCTTTATACAAACTTACTTTAATAGTGTCTTAGTCTGTAGGGTTCAATATTGAGTTGGCCCAACCCAACCCCAAGAAGTCCCAAACTCTTTTCCAAAAACGTGCAATAACAAACCACTGCGCGTCTGCTACGTGTGCATATCGGAAAGCACAATTTTGCGCACGTTTCCAATATGGTTAGATGTGAATCTATGCATACAGTAGATTTTTGAATAGTGAGCGGAAACTCCAGTATCAGGAGAAAACGCACACCGAAAGGAGTAGACAAGGCGGATCATAATGTCTACTCCTTTCGGTAGGGCTGGGGAATATAATCGAAAGATCGATGCATCGCGATTCGACCCTTCGCGATTCTGCATCGATGCGTGCTGCCAGCATAATCGATTATACGAGGTGACGTCATCAGCCGCGGCCACGCCCTATCGCGCAAGGGAAAAAAAAAAATAACAAGATCGCAGGATCGGCAGCTGATTGGTGGGTTAGTGGGGGGAGCTTAATAAAAAGGCTCCGCCCCTCCCCTTCCGCCTCTTTGACCCGGGCCGAGGCGCAGCAAGACATCCCCCGCGTGTATCGGCGTCCCACCTGCGGCCTAGAAGCCAGCCAGCCAGCCAGCCAGCCATCCAAGCCAGAAGCCGCCAGTCCAGTGAGTCCACACACAGGAGCGAGGAGCCCCAAGTGCGTCCCCATCGCAGCCAGCCAGCGCCGCCAGCCTCACTTCACCTCACCGTAGCCGACAGGCCCTGGAGGCCCAGCCGCCACGCCACGCCACTGCCAGTGACGCCAGCCGCCCGCCACAGAGCCCAGAGAGCAGCACAGCACCTGTCCTCCTCTGCAATGCAGTGCACAACAACCCACACAGTCACACAGCAGGTATGTCCGAACAAATAATTGTGTTATCATTCATGGGGGTCTCTCGTCTGTATCTCTGGGGGATGTCTGTGATGGGGGGGGGGGGGCCTGGGACAGGGGACGGTCGGTCGGGGCCCGGGGGTACTGTTCTGCTGTGGCAGTGGGCTGGGCATGGGCATTGGGCAGTAATCGTGATGCATCGTGGAATCGAATCGTATTGAATCGCGACCCTAGTTATCGTAATCGAATCGTGAGGTAAGTGAAGATGCACAGCCCTACCTTTCGGTGTGCCTTTTCTCCTGGTACTGGAGTTTCCGCTCACTATTTTAATTCACTATGACTAATACACTATATTACCAAAAGTATTGGGACGCCTGCCTTTACACGCACATGAACTTTAAAGGCATCCCAGTCTTAGTCCGTAGGATTCAATATTGAGTTGGCCCACCCTTTGTAGCTATAACAGCTTCAACTCTTCTGGGAAGGCTGTCTACAAGGATTAGGAGTGTGTCTATGGGATCGTTTGACCATTCTTCCAGAAAGCGCATTAGTGAGGCCAGGCACTGATGTTGAACGAGAAGGCCTGGCTTGCAGTCTCCACTCAAATTCATCCCAAAGGTGTTCAGGTTGAGGTGCAGGGCAGTCAATTTCCTCCACCCCAAACTCGCTCATCCATGTTTTTATGGACCTTGCTAAAATAATCTTTTACATAGGAAATAAAATACATTGGGGATAACTTGCATACAAACAATAAACCTTTCTTTTTGGCCCATTTGTTGCCTTTATGACTTTAGATGGACATGCTGGTATATCATTATTAGCTTCAGGGACAAGCCAGTAGAGCAATGAGATAAGCCAAACGTGGCCTCATTTGGTATCAAAGCCACCAGCTGGGCAAGATTTTTGTATCTATTAGAAATTAGCTCAGTTTTTGGTTTGAACACTGACTGTTCATACATTTTATCCAAATGTTTATCCTTTAGGGCATTCGGCACAGACGAACATGATAGCTTCTGGCTTTCAATGGTCGCAAAGGAATCAGCGGCTGCTTGCATTCCCTACAAACCACTGGCGTCACCCGGCCTGTCCATTTACATAGCCAGTAATCTCTGGCCATGTAAGCATATGGGTGAGGAAAGGAGCCATTCATCATTGCCTAAAGATGAGCAGGCGTCCATATTTTGGGAATGCTTTCCAATGGTTGTTAAGGAAGCAGCAGACTGAGGGCAGCCGTCGCATCCTTATCAACCACTGACGTCACCAGGCCTATTCACTTACATGGCCAGGAAGCTCCGGCTACGCATGCAAATGAGTGAGGAAAGAAGCCTTCCATCATTGCCCTAATATGGACAGACAGCCATATTTGGGAAATGCTGTTAATCGTTGTTAAGGAAGCAGTGGCTACTGGCAGCCGCCACATCCTTATCAACCACTGAAGTCACTTGGCCCATTCATTTAAATGACTGGGAATCCCAGACCACGTAAGCAAATGGATGAGGAAAGTAGCCTTACATCATTGCCTAAATATAATCATATTTGGGAAATGATATCATCCCCACCCCTTCTTTATTATATAGCTGATGACAGCTCGGAGAGCTGTTCTTTAGCTAGTGTCACCTTTTAGGGATTGGTTGTTTGCTGTGGGTCATTGGGTTTTGTTTTTTTTTGTTTTTTGGTGAGTCAGCGACGTGTCGCATTGCATTTTATGTCCTCGTTTCCTCATGCAATCCTTGTGACTGAATAGCTTTTTTTCTATACTGAGATCACCATTGAGGTATTTGTAAATTGCTATCATGTCCCCTCTCAGGCGTCTCTTCTCCAGGTAGAATAAATCAAGTGATTGTAAACGCTCCTCATAATTAAGGTCCTCCAATCCCCTAATCATTTTAGTTGCCCTTCTCTGGACTCTCTCCAGCTCCAACACATCCCTTCTGAGGAATGGCGAGCAGAACTGGACAGAATAGTCCAGATGTGGTCGGACCAGAGTTTTATAAAGTGGAAGGATTATAGATTTATCTCTGGAATACATCACCTTCCTTATGCATGCTAATATTCTGCCGGCCTTGGCAGCTACACCTTGACATTGCATGCTTTTGCCAAGTCTATCCTCTACTAAGACTCCCAGATCTTTCTCCATTTTTGATTCCCTCAAAGGTTCCCCCCTAAAGTGTATTGTGCTTTTATGCTTTTAGCCCACAAGTGCAAAACCTTACACTTCTCCACATTAAACCTCATTTGCCATGTCGTTGCCCACTCTGTTATTTTGTCCAGGTCATTCTGTAGGATATCTGCTTCATGATGTGCAGTTATTGCCCTGCCCAATTTTGTGTCATCCGCAAAAACTGATATTGAGCTACTGACCCCAACCTCAATGCTATTTATGAATAAATTGAACAAGATTGGTCCCAGGACTGATCCCTGGGGGACCCCACTTACCACCCCAGACCAGTCTGAGTATGCGTTATTGATTACCACCCTTTGGACACCCTTGTTAATCAACCTCAAAGGGTAGCCATTGGAGAGAAGAGAATACCCGACATATTCATTCAGGGGCTGACTGGCACTTTCGGCCCAGGGGGGCAGGTACAGACCAGAGGCCCATGGTGTGCAGCGACTTGGCCCCCCCTCCCACTCTCTCTCTTCCCGGCCTTCTCCTGACCCCCATTCCAGACTAAAGCTTCTCTCCAGGTACTCTCTACTCAGCATCCGAATCTGGTTTCCCAACCTGGCCAACAGGGGGCGGTTGGGAAAAGCTGGCATAGCTCGGTCGGGGCTGGCGGGGGAGGAGAGTCTCCAGTGGGGCATGGAACTGGTCTCTGCTCAGACACAGTTTACACCATCCATGCGGGGGGGGGGGGCTGTGCTCTGTCCTTGTCTTTATCCCACACTCAGTAGGTCAGCGGTGGGGACTTTTGACTCTCTTCACCAGGAATCCTTTAGACATGTCTGTCTCAGAAGCGGTGCAGCCTTTTTATGGGGCATTAGAGCAGCCCCAGGGGGGGGGGGGGGGAATGCCCTCTGGCCCAGTCCTCCCCTGTATTCATTCTAGTCATGCTAGACTCCAAGGTGTGGAGGTCTAATGTAACAGACAAAAAGAAAGATTGACCAATGGTAAATAATAGGCTCTAATGTACATAAAGCCCCCCCTCTACATTTTACTCTTATTTTCACCAACACATGATATTTGATGTCACAATGCTACTAATTGCTCACTTCATCCTCACCCGTTTTCCAGGATCCTCTCCAGTTTGTCCATGTGCTCACTTTGTCAGATTTGGCATTGGTAATCTCTGTGCTGCTCAACACAAGTTCCTAATTAGTGGCTCTGTCTGGGGAGTTCTGGCAAAAACACGGGGTTCTGAATAGAAAAAATGTGTCATCGCTACCACATTGGGGATAATGATATCAAGAACCCTCTATCTAAACCCACCTCTGAGTCATGGCCACTTCCATCCTAATAAAGTCGGCTTTACTAATGACTGCATACTATCGCTGGTTACATGAGCCTACAAAGCTCAAGACAAGACTACAAGAAATTTTAAAAACGTTTTAATTTTTTTATTATTATTATACAGAAAGTGCTAACAGTTTGTACAGCACTTTATAACATAAGGGCAAACAGTACAATTACAATACAGTTTAATACAGGAGGAATCAGAGGACCTTGATATTTAGAGCTTACAAACTAAGAGGGAGGTCAAGAGATACAAGAAGGTAATAACTGTGAGCTGATTCGAGAAAATAAATGTACAGTTATTAGGTGGAGGCGGGATGGACTTCTCTGAAGAGAGAGGTTTCCAAGGATCGTCTAAAAGTGGACAGAGTAGGAGATAGTTGGACAGATTGGGGTGGGGTGTTCCAGAGGATGGGAGAGAATCTGAAGAAGTCCTGGAGGAGAGCATGGGAGGAGGTGACAAGGGAGCCAGATAGCAGGAGGTCTTGTGAGGAGCGTAGAGAATGATTAGGTTGGTATTTTGAGACTAGGTTAGTTATGTAGATCAGGGCAGAGTTGTGGATGGCTTTGTAGATTGTCCATATTTGGAATTTTACTTTGTTGGGTGAACGGAAGCCAGTGGAGTGATCGGCAGAGAGGGGTGGAGCGCTCTGAGTGGAGGGATTGGCAGAGAGTGGTGGGGGACACAGAGTGGAAACCAGTGGAAGGATTGGCAACCAGGGGTGGGTGACACTTATTGGAAGCCAGGGGCGTATTTTGGAGATGTTGCGGAGGTTGAAGCGGCAAGCCTTGAACAGTAATTGGATGTGCATCCTAAAGAAGAGTTCAGAGTCTTATGAGTCCACTTAGAACCTTGGCATGTGGGGCACGTTGATAGTTGAGCCATCAATCTTGACAGAGAAGTCAGGGGAATGGGAAGGGACATGGGTGTGTGTGTGTGTGGGGGGGGGGGGTGCAGAAATATTAATATAAGCTAATTTTTGGATAGGTTGAATTTGAGGAAGTGGTGTGACATCCAGACTGATATGTCTGTTAGTAAATTAGTGATACGTGAGACTGATGGAGTGAGATGAGGAGTAGAGAGATAGATTTGGGTGTCATCAGCATAGAATTGGATACCATGGGAGGCTATCAGCTGACCCAAGGGGGAGGTTTAAATGGAGAATGGGAGAGGTCCAAGAACAGAACCCTAGGGGGACCCCGACGAAGAAAAGAAGCGGATAACAGGAGGTAGAATTGTAAATGACATTGATGATGCGGTGGGATAGGTAGGATGAGAACCAGAGAAAGTGGAGTTTTTTGTGGAGTAAGGGGTGGTCCACCATATCAAAGGCGACAGAGAGGTCCAGGAGTAGGTTTACAGAATAGTGTCCTTTGGTTTTAGCCATTAGTAGATCATTTGTGAGTTTTAGGAGAGCAGTTTCTGTGGGGTGTTGAGGGTGAAATCCAGACTGAAGGGGATCAAGAACGTTGTTCTCAGTGAGGTGGTTGCTCAATCTGTTGTAGGCCAGACATTCAAGGAGTGGAGAAAAAGGGGAGCGAGTCTTCTACCTAAAGTGTATGTAAACCCCAAGGCTCCTTTCACAATGGCAGCCAGTGGGCGGTAAAGAGAGGTTTTGGCGAAGAGGAGAGAGCAGCAATGGCGGAGTACGATACCTTCGACGATCGGGCTTATAGTAGCTTCGGAGGAGGCAGAGGTTTCTAAACGGAGGGACCTTTTTGGGGCAGTTGATTCTCTTCTGTGAGATTACCACTGCATCTGGCTGGAAAGTCCATCTGTGTTCCCCTGTGCCTTGGAGCCTAAAGTGGAGATATATGCTTATGTCTTTTGCTTTTAAGGCGAGAGGCCAATTCATGTGGTGGCGGATGTTGCACTGTGAGCACCTGTATCTCCAATAAAATTAGTGTCTATCCAGCACACACCTGTTTCACGGGCTTTCTCGCATGGACTCTATACTGTTTGATTTTCACATTTACATGTTTTATCTATATTTGTTATTTTTTATCTTTAGCTCTGCACTATTTACTGTGATAAAGAGAAGTGGTTGACCGGCATTAGCCGATTTTGGGTTTTTGGCATTTATCTTCTGATACTACAAGTGGGTACGATACCACTCAAGTGAACACACATTGCTGCAGCCATGATGCAGCAATTTTAACTCGACAGGCTGCCCATACCCTGTGACCCGGAAGTGACGCAACACACTTCTCTTCCGGGGTCATTATACACAAGAGTTATTGGGGAAGGGGTGTTCCCCGAGTTCCTCCTGCTCTCACAATCCTGCAGTCCCGGGCTCCTTCCATGGGTGCTGCTGGGAGATGCAGTTTGAGAGGTCCATAAAGGTGATTAGGCGGTTCTAGAGTTTCTTGGATCACTTCTATCAGCAAGCCTTGGTAAATCCGGTACCAGGCTTGCAGCATCAGCCATGAGCTTGATTCAACCACTTGTCTACCATGCCGTTTATAAACGTACCTTGGTGGACAAGTGGTTAATTTGTGTTACTAAGGCAGGTCATAGTTTATGTGATTTTTCTTTCCTGTAACCCATGAAAATTGCCCTATTATCCCATCAACACCACACAGTGTTAATGGAGGAATCCCTACTAAAGGAGCTATTGTGTTCTGCAGGCTGGGGGCAGGGGAAGCCATCCCTGCTGGGAGAAGACAATGATTACTGCTAGTGGCTAGGGCCGCTGGCAATAATTGCATTATAGAAATCCGACATGCTGGATTATTTCTCCTGGCAATAAACCCATGCTAGAAATGCTGGATGGATCGACTTGGCTAAAATCAGCCTGAAGGCAACAGTAGGTGTGAAAAAGTAACAGTAGTCCATTATCACAGTACAAACAATGAATCCAAAATTGAGTATTTTTCAAAAACATGACAGCATAAGAGATCGTGGAGAGAAGATAGACCACCAGGGGACCCCAACGGTTGAAGGCACTATGACTTAAGATAGACAAGGAAGCCCAGTGGGCTTATCTAGGGAGATCCTTCCACCCACCGGCATCCATCTCAGGGCCGGCTTCAGGGAATTGGAAGAGACATCCCCAGAGTCCCAGGTCACCACGATAATCACCGAGGGGGTCTCGCGCGTGTATGCCCCCTAGGGGGGAGAGCATGATACAGGCCTAGGAAACAGGCTGAGCGTAGTATAAAGAAGCTAATAAGCTAGTGTCAAACTCTCAGGTCTAGTAGAAGAGGGGTATGGAGTAGAAGGAAAAAACAGGCGTGAAGCTGGAAGCATGTACGTATTTAATCTCGGCCAGGCCCTGCTGAACCAGCCATGATTCAAACTATCTATGGCTGGCTTAAGACCACCACAATGCTGGTAAAGCCAAATCGCTACAACCAGATATCGGTAGGTTTTGCTACTTGTGTCAAATTGTTTCCTTCCAGAAAATCCAATTAAGTGAAGCCCTTGACAGTCTTAGTAGCTCCCGACCTCCTCAGTGTCTCTGATGCCTCCCAGCCCCCATTACAGGCGAGTGTAGGACTCGGCCATTTAATAGTGCATCCTTGTTAGAGCCGACGGGATGCCGAAGATGTGGAGGCATGACCTGAATAAATAAATCATAAGTACTATGTAAGTAACATAAAAAATTCAATCTTTTTATTCTCATCTATCCGCACTGCTGGGCGTTTTTTTTTTTTATAAATCTAATTAAATTAAGGAAGAATGTAAAAGACGAGATCAGAATAAAGCCGGAGACAAGTAACTTATTTCTAAACCAGCAGGTATCCAGATATCAACAGGAGGCACTTTAATTGCTCGTTGTACATTATTTATATAGAAATTGGTTATATTTACCGTATTTTACCACCTTTTATCAGCCGGGCTTCCTGCCCTCATAATACATCATCTCCCGTATTCTTCTGCTGCTTTGTGAGAACCCGCTGAGACCTTCACACTGTTCCTTCGTATATTGTTGTTTCAGGAGCTAGGAAGCCTCCTTCACACCGGCATGCCGAGTTCTATTGTTTGCTTATGGTGTCCCCCTAAAAATCTGACTTTTTGTTTTTTTATTTTCCAGATGCATAACCTGCAGGAGATGAGGAGAAGTGCCTCCCTGGCCTCCAAGGTCTTCGTTCAGAGGGACTACAGTGAAGGAACCATGTGCCAGTTCCAGACCAAGTTCCCACCAGAGCTGGACAGTCGGGTATTATCTGTTCTATAATTATTCTGAGTCATACTGATAACCAGTGGCGTAGCGTGGGTTGTTAGCGCCCGGGGCAAGGCAAGTAATTTGCGCCCCCCAACCTGCGGACTTTTAGCACTCCCGAGTCCCTTCCTACAATAGTACTGACCAGCCTGATTCCTATACTGACCTACCAGTCCACTACGCTAACCTACCTGATTCCTATACTGGCCACTACACTGACCTCTACACTGACCTACCTGTCCACGACACTGACCCTTACACTGACCCACCTGATCACTACACTGCCCACTACACTACACTGCCCCACTACACTACACTGCCCACTACACTGTCACTGCCCACTGCACTACACTGCCCACTACACTACACTGCCCACTACACTACACTGCCCACTACACTACACTACACTGCCCACTACACTACACTGCCCACTACACTGTCACTGCCCACTGCACTACACTACACTGTCACTGCCCACTGCACTACACTACACTGTCACTGCCCACTGCACTACACTACACTGACCTCTACACTGACCTACCTGTCCACGACACTGACCTACCTGACCACTACACTGCCCACTGCACTGCACTACACTACACTGCCCACTGCACTGCACTACACTACACTGCCCACTACACTGTCACTGCCCACTGCACTACACTACACTACACTGCCCACTACACTATACTGCCCACTACACTACACTGCCCACTACACTGTCACTGCACTACACACTGCACTACACTGCCCACTACACTACACTGCCCACTACACTGTCACTGCCCACTACACTATACTGCCCACTACACTACACTGCCCACTACACTGTCACTGCACTACACACTGCACTACACACTGCACTACACTGCCCACTACACTGTCACTGCCCACTGCACTACGCTGTCCACTCCACTACACACTGCACTACTTTATACATAGTCAGGGAACTCCAGTCCAGGCTGCTCCCCTCCCCCCTCCATTCCTGCCAGTCTGCAGTCAGTGTTCTCCAGTCCAGGCTGCTCCCACCCCCCAGATGCCTGGTGTATCAGTCCAGAAACAACGGTCTCACCTCACCTCTCAACGGCTGGCTGAGTGTCACGACAACAGGGAAAGATAGATGAATGATTACTGACTCAGTGACAGTGCCAGGCTGCTGACTCGCTGAGCTGACAGCTATTCTGAACATGCGGCCGATTGTGAGGAGAAGTGGCACAGGCGGGGGTTGGCTTGTAACATTTCCACATGCGCCGCAGCGCCATCCCACCCTATGCCAATGGACAGGTGAGGCACAGTCCAGCTCCGCCCCGCCATTTTCATCCATAGGGCGCCCGCTGGACATCTCCCAGCCTAAAGATGGCGGCAACCGCAGACAGTGTGTGATACTGTATATAATGTCAGACAGAGTGACACTGCGGGATGCGCCCCCCCCCCCCCCAGATGTTGCGCCCGGTGCGGCCGGCCCCCCCTGCACCCCCCCACGCTATGCCACTGCTGATAACTGCAACTGCCAACTCAGAGTCATACTGCGAACTGTCACTGCCGGCTCCAGATCATACTACTAATTGTCACTATTGACTCCGGGTCATATCTGTCAACTCTTGTCTCATGTTTAGTGTTCCTACCAAAAGAGACAACGGTAAATACAGAATATAATATATAGAACAAACAATTAGTGTTCATTAGGGCAGCCCTTCTCAACCTTCAATCATTTTAACATGGAAGAACCCTTCAAATTGCGTTTCAAGGAACCCCTAATAATTACTATGTCCACAGCTTATGGTACTTTAGCATGATGGTCAGTGGGAAGAATTCCCCTTACATTGGTGATCAGTGATTATGTAAGAAGACAATAGTGTACATAATATTTTCTATATGTTATATTTATATAAAATAATGGATGTGGGGGATTTTGTTGGGCGTGATTTTTATTTTTTTTTTGGGGGGGGCAGCATTTCATTCTTGGACCCAGACAGCTTAATGTCTTATGCCAGCCCTGGTGGTCGCGCGCAGAAGCGAACGCACACGCAAGTGATGCCCACATATGTAAACGGTGTGATCACCAATGTAAGGGACATTCTTCTCACTGATCACCAATGTAAGGAGCATTCTTCCCACTGACCACCAATGTAAGGAACATTCTTCCCACTGATCACCAATGTAAGGGACATTCTTACCACTGACCACCAATGTAAGGAGCATTCTTCCCACTGATCACCAATGTAAGGAGCATTCTTCCCACTGATCACCAATGTAAGGAGCATTCTTCCCACTGATCACCAATGTAAGGAGCATTCTTCCCACTGATCACCAATGTAAGGAGCATTCTTCCCACTGGCCACCAATGTAAGGAGCATTCTTCCCACTGACCACCAATGTAAGGAGCATTCTTCCCACTGATCACCAATGTAAGGAGCATTCCTCTCACTGATCACCAATGTAAGGGACATTCTTCCCACTGATCACCAATGCAAGGAACATTCTTCTCACTGATCACCAATGTAAGGGACATTCTTCCCACTGATCACCAATGTAAAGGACATTCTTCCCACTGATCACCAATGTAAGGGACATTCTTCCCACTGATCATCAATGTAAGGGGCATTCTTCCCACTGATCACCAATGTAAGGGGCATTCTTACCCCTGACCATCACCGTATGTACCATGAGTTGTAGATATAGTACTTTTTAGCAGGGGTTACCTGAGACTGGAAAGTTATTTTAAGGGTTCCTCCGTGTTGAAAAGGTTGAGAAAGTCACACTACAGAATGACAAACAGCTCTCTCTCTCTCACTCTCGTGAGAGTTTGCCAGCTAGGAAGGAGGGATAAGTCATAGGCGAGCTAAGGAGAGCAGCAGAGCTGGAGGGGGCTGGATGAGGGCGAAGATAACAGGAGACTGCAGAGATCCATGAGTATTCATCAAGAGAGGAGAAATTTGCAGACAAGCAGTGGTGTGAGTGTGTCTGTCTGTATATATCACCAATGTAAGGGACATTCTTCTCACTGATCACCAATGTAAGAGACATTCTTCTCACTGATCACCAATGTAAGGAGCATTCTTCCCACTGACCACCAATGTAAGGAGCATTCTTCTCACTGATCACCAATGTAAGGAGCATTCTTCCCACTGATCACCAATGTAAGGGACATTCTTCTCACTGATCACCAATGTAAGGGGCATTCTTCCCACTGACCACCAATGTAAGGAACATTCTTCCCACTGACCACCAATGTAAGGGACATTCTTCCCACTGACCACCAATGTAAGGAACATTCTTCCCACTGACCACCAATGTAAGGAGCATTCTTCCCACTGATCACCAATGTAAGGAACATTCTTCCCACTGACCACCAATGTAAGGAACATTCTTCCCACTGACCACCAATGTAAGGAACATTCTTCCCACTGACCACCAATGTAAGGGGCATTCTTCCCACTGATCACCAATGTAAGGAGCATTCTTCCCACTGATCACCAATGTAAGGGACATTCTTACCATTGACCTCCAGGATCTTCTTTAGTGGCACCACAGAGTGGGGTGAAATGTCAGTGCCATTAATGTTCCCTATCCATGTAATGTGTAGTGTCGGTATGTGTGGTCACGCTCTGTGCCAAGAGCCGCCATATGGATATTTTCTCCATCAGAGCCATAATACACGCTGCATCTGTTCCATGCATGGTCTGCGGCGCGGATCACATGCAGGGAACGTGTTAATTGCTCTGCGAACGCCGAAATATTGTCACACTTCTGTCCTCTGTTGATTTACACATTTACTATTTTGGGATTCTTCGTGGGGATTTCATGCCTGCGGTGAATGCTGCCAAGTGTCTGGGGTCCTTTAACTGTCAGATCGGAGATGAGTCATTCATCAATAGAGCAGAATAGTCCGGGGGGGGGGCGAGGGGGGATTGCCATGGGGGGCCGCGGAGAGACATCCAATTCCGACGTTTTTTTGCTCTAATTACTGCAATGAACTCGGACATACAGGAGGAGGAAATCGCTCTGGAGGACTTTGTAGGAGACATAAAAACATTTCACTTCCTGCGATGTATTTTATGTGACAATGAGAAGGATACAATGTGAGCGGAATAAGAATAATAAAATCGTACAAATTAGAGGATTAGAAATGAGGCCATAAAAGGAGGGGAGTCCTTTATATAGTCCGGGGCTCTTACTTTAACCACATTTCTACCGGGCACTTTCACCCCCTTCCTGCCCAGGCCAATTTTCAGCTTTCAGTGCTCTCACACTTTAAATGACAATTGGGCGGTCATGCAACGCTGTACCCATATGACATTTTTAGCTTTTTTTTTTTGGTGGCATTTATTCACCACTCTGGGTTTTTATCTTTTGCAAACAAACGAAGAAAGACTGAAAATTTTGAAAAAAAAACAAACAAACATTTTCCTAAGTTTCTGTTTTAAAATGTAGCAAACAGGTAATTTTTCTCCTTCACTGATGTTCGCTGATCAGGTAGCACTGATGGGCAATGATAGGCTGCATTGGTGGGCACTGATAAGGCTGCACTGATGAGACGGCATTGATTGAAACTGATGAGGTGGCACTGATGGACACTGATATGCAGCACTGATGGGGGCACTGATGGACACTGATAGGCGGCACTGATAATGGCCGCTTTCGGTGGCACTGATAGATGGCATTAATGGGCACTGATAGACGGCATTAATGGGCACTGATAGGTGGCACTGAGGGACACTGATATGCAGTACTAATGAGGCGGCACTGATAATGGTGGCATTGATGGCCACTATAGGTGGCACTGATAGATGGCATTAATGGGCTCTGATAGGTGGCACTGATGAAGAGGCACTGATAAGGCGGCATTGATGGGCACTAATAGGTGGAATTGACAGACGGCACTGATAGAGGGGCACTGTTGGCCAGTTATCAGCTTTCCTTTCCTCAGACACTGACAGCGCTGAGGAAAAGAAATGCAGATAACCAGCATTTATTTACAGTATCTCACTGTGAGTACACCCCTCACATTTTTGTAAACATTTTATTCTATCTTTTCATGTGACAACACTGAAGAAATGAGACTTTGCTACAATGTAAAGTAGTGAGTGTACAGCTTGTATAACAGTGTAAATTTGCTGTCCCCTCAAAATAACTCAACACACAGCCATTAATGTCTAAACCGCTGGCAACAAAAGTGAGTACACCCCTAAGTGACAATGTCCAAATTGGGCCCAAAGTGTCAATATTTTGTGTGGCCACCATTATTTTCCAGCACTGCCTTAACCCTCTTGGGCATGGAGTTCACCAGAGCTTCACAGGTTGCCACTGGAGTCGTCTTCCATTCCTCCATGATGACCTCACAGAGCTGGTGGATGTTAGAGACCTTGCGCTCCTCCACCTTCCATTTGAGGATGCCCCACAAATGCTCAATAGGGTTTAGGTCTGGAGACATGCTTGGCCAGTCCATCACATTTACCCTCAGGTCTTTAGCAAGGCAGTGGTCATCTAGGAGGTGTGTTTGGGGTCGTTATCATGTTGGAATACTGCCCTGCGGCCCAGTCTCTATAGGGAGGGGATCATGCTCTGCTTCAGTATGTCACAGTACATGTTGGCATTCATGGTTCCCTCAATGAACTGTAGCTCCCCAGTGCCGGCAGCACTCATGCAGCCCCAGACCATGACACCCCCACCACCATGCTTGACTGTAGGCAAGACACAATTGTCTTTGTACTCCTCACCTGGTTTCTGCCACACACGCTTGACACCATCTAAACCAAATACGTTTATCTTGGTTTCATCAGACCACAGGACATGGTTCCAGTAATCCGCTTGTCTTCAGCAAACTGTTTGCTGGCTTTCTTATGCATCATCTTTAGAAGAGGCTTCCTTCTGGGGCGACAGCCATGCAGACCAATTTTATGCAGTGTGTGGCGTATGGTCTGAGCACTGACAGGCTGACCCCCCACCCCTACAAACTCTGCAGCAATGTTGGCAGTACTCATACGTCTATTTCCCAAAGACAGCCTCTGGATATGACGCTGAGCATGTGCACTCAACTTCTTTGGTTGATCATGGCGAGGCCTGTTCTGAGTGGAACCTGTCCTGTTAAACTGCTGTATGGTCTTGGCCACCGTGCTGCAGCTCAGTTTCAGGGTCTTGGCAATCTTCTTATAGCCTAGGTCATCTTTATGTAGAGCAACAATTGTTTTTTTTTTTAGATCCTCAGAGTTCTTTGTCATGAGGTGCCATGTTGAATTTCTAGTGACCAGTATGAGCGAGTGAGAGCGATAACACCAAATTTAACACACCTTCTCCCCATTCACACCTGAGACCTTGTAACACTAACCAGTCACATGACACCGGGGAGGGAAAATGGCTAATTGGGTCTAATTTGGAATTTTTTTACTTATGGGTGTACTTACTTTTGTTGCCAGCGGTTTAGACATTAATGGCTGTGTGTTAAATTATTTTGAGGGGACAGCAAATTTACATTGCTATACAAGCTGTACACTCACTACTTTACATTGTAGCAAAGTATAATTTCTTCAGTGTTGTCACATGAAAAGATATAATAAAGTATTTATAAAAATGTGAGGGGTGTACTCACTTTTGTGAGATACTGTATATACGTTGCGGCTTTGAATTGGTTTAACAGGATTATGGCTAAAGCTATCAACCATAACCGTGATATTTATTTTTTCTTTGGCGGCTGGCATTTCCATGAAGGGTTTCCGAGAGGCTCATTAGCTGCTGGACCACTTTCAGAAGC
This sequence comes from Pelophylax lessonae, assembly GCF_965119305.1. NCBI lineage: Eukaryota > Metazoa > Chordata > Amphibia > Anura > Ranidae > Pelophylax > Pelophylax lessonae. The sequence continues at coordinate 19,470,746 of NC_138776.1, forward strand.
AGCGGGATGTTCCCCCCACTTCCGCCACTTGCCTGTGTTTCTCGGGCTTGCTGTTTTTACCGGCGAAGAAACGATCTGCTTGTTACCGAGGCATTAAAAGACCAGATCGTCTTTGATTGCCTCTATGGCCTTGAAGGACCGGAGCAACACCATGATGTCACTTCCGGTTCAAGGTGGAAGTAAACTTTATTTTCTTTTATTTTTTTAGTCTTTTGCTTTTAAAGGTAAAGGAGAGATTTAGTCTCCATTCACACTGGTGCGACTTGCCAGGCGACTTGGTCAGCCTGACAAGTCACGCACCGTCGCGTCCCATAGTGTAGTACAGGACCGGTTCTAATGGGAGCGACACAAGTCGCTCCGACTTAAAAAAAGGGTCCTGTACTACTTCGGGGCGAACCTGGAGCGACTTGCATAGACATTCATTTTATGAAGTCCGTGCAAATTGCGCCGAAGTCGCGCTGCACGCGACTTCACAGGTCGCCCCGAAGTCGGATCTGACCTAGTGTGAACGGAGTCTAAGGGTCTATTTTTACCCCAGATTGCTTTATAAAAATGACCTGTTATCCTTAGTTCTATTACAAGAAATGTTTACATTTTTAGAAATAAAAGTGATAAAAAAAAATATAGGGACAGTGTAAAAAAATTGTAAGCGGCCCCATCTCTTTGTGCTCCGGTTCCGTCGCTTGCTGGTGTTTCTTGGTCTTACCATTTCCGCCAGTTCGCCCGAGAAAAGATCCGACGGTGCAGCCGGCTGCTCCCATAGGCGATCAAAGAGTAGATCCTCTTTGATCACCTCTATAGCCTTGGAGGACTGGAGGAACGTCATTGCGCCACTTCGGTTCAGGCTGGAAGGAAATCATTTTTTTTTTTTTCCAACCAAAAGATTAAAAAAAAAAACATGTATTTTGATATTGCTTTTTTGAAAGGTAAAGAAGTGATTTGGGGTATTTTTGACAGTAGATCTCTTCATAAAGAGGACCTGTCACCATGTATATTACAATGGTTGTTTACATTAATAGAAATACATGTGATAAAAAAAAAAAAAAAAAATGATAGGGACAATGTAAAAAATAAATAAATAAGAAAAAAAAATATAAGCGCCCCCATCCCTTCGAGCTCTGGTTCCGTCGCTCGCTGGTGTTTCTTGGGCTTACCATTTCCACTGCTTCGCCTGAAAAACAATCTGACTGTGCCGCCAGCTGCTCCAATAGGCGATCAAAGAGTAGATCCTCTTTGATCACCTTTATGGCCTTGGAGGACCAGAGCAACGTCATGACGTGACTTCCAGTCTAGGCTGAAAGGAAATCATTTTCTTTTTTTTTTTTTAAACAAAAATGTTATTTTGATCTTTTGCTTTTAAAGGTAAAGAAAAGATTTGGGGTCTTTTTGACCCCAGATTGCTTCATAAAGAGGACCGGTCATCCTTATTTCTATTACAAGGGATGTTTACATTAATAAAAAATAAAAGTGATTAAAAAAATATATAAATTATACAGGCCGTGTAAAAAAAAAAAAAAAAATTAAATAAATAAAAAAATGTAAGCGCCCCCATCCCTTCGTGCTCCAGTTTCGTCACTCGCCGGTGTTTCTTGGGCTTACCATTTCCACTAGTTCGCCTGCGAAATGATCTGATGGTGCCGCCAGTTGCTCCCATTGGCGATCAAAGAGTAGGTCCTCTTTGATCGCCTTTATGGCCTTGGAGGACCACAGCAACATCATGGTGTCACTTCTGGTCCAGGCCGAAAGGAAATATATATATTAGGGATGCACCAAAATTAAAATTCTGGACCGAAACAGAAACCGAAAATTCAGGAGGCCCTTGGCCGAAAACTGAAACCGAAAAATACTTTTTTCCCCTACTGTATACAGATGCTTAATATGTTGTCACTCACTGCTCTCCACAGATAGCAGGTTGACTCTGGTTCTGCTCCTGTCCTTTCTATCCGCAGCGGCCATACAGTAGAAGAGGGAATGAGGAGGTGGGTGGAGCCAGAGAGTCAGTAATAAGCGCGGAGGAGGATGAGGAAGATCCTCCTCCGCTCTGCATGCTGGGTCCTCTTCTTGGCCTCGCTTTCCTCTCTGGACCGTGACGTCACTGGTTGCTAGATGCCAGGTGGCTGGCGATTCTAGCAACCAGTCTAGCACAGTGAGGAGGTATAAACGGCGGGTCTCGGGAGCGTATTTTTAAAGCGTATTTTTAAAGCAAACATTTTATTTTGATTGCTCTATAAAGAGGACCTGTCATCCTTATTTCATAAGGGATGTTTACATTTCTTGTAATAGGAATAAAAGTGATAAAAAAAAAAAAAAAAAAAAATGAAAAGGTACAGTGTGAAAATAAATAGTAAAATGAGAAATTTTTTTTTTTTAAAAGCACCCCCTAGAAGCGAATGCATACGGAACTCATGCATGGATATCTACATGGTGTTCGCAGCACACTTGTAAGGTATCACGGGGAACGTTAAGAGTGAGAGCACAAATTCTAGCACTAGACCTCCTCTGTAACTCTAAACAGGTAACCTGTATAACATTTTAAAGCGTTGCCTATGGAGATTTTTTAATTACCATAGTTTGTCGCCATTCCACAAGCATGCGCAATTTTAAAGCGTGACATGTTAGGTATCTATTTACTCAGCATAACCTCATCTTTCAGATTTTTTTTTTTTAAATGGGAATATATATTGTCTTTTTTTTTTTTTTTAATTTTAAAGCTTTTTTTTTTCCAAAAAAAATTGCATTTAAAAAACCGCTGTGCAAATACCATGTGACATAAAAAAATGTCAAAGACCACTGTTATCCCCTAGGGCAGTGATGGCGAACCTTGGCACCCCAGAAGTTTTGGAACAACATTTCCCATGATGCTGATGCACTCTGCAGTGTAATTGAGCATCATGGGAAATGTGGTTCCAAAACATCTGGGGTGCCAAGGTTCACCATCACTGCCCTAGGGTCTCTGCCAAAAATATATATAATGTGTATAATTTGCTAGCAAAAAATACTGATTTAATCTTGTAACAAAAAGTTGCAGAAAAGGCCTGGTCTCCAAGTTGACTTGTACCCCACCCCCGCACTCGTCTTCCATTTGCATAATAGGTGAAATCCATCCGCCTTCAGATATATTTATAGTATGTTTGTGTTACTTCCTGAACGGCTGATTCATGGTGGCTCCGGTCGTATGCAGAAGATGCTTCAAGTAATTCTGTCAGTGGAAGTCTTTGTAACATATATTTTACTTCTGCCCCAATAACGAGCGTAGAGCGCGCCTCTGCCGGATAATTGCATCATACACTCAGTGGTCAGGAAAGTAGAAACCCATCCTGGACTGATCCACCACAGCTGGTCAGAGCGGCCAACATTTGTGGTAGAGACGCCAAGAATTCTGCTGTATATTTGGGTTAATGGCCATCTATAATGTCCAAACCTGCACCAAGACCAAGGCTCCATTACCATAGATAATCATTGTAACATTTTTTTTCTGTGCCCAAAAGATAGTGCTTTCTTTTGGTGGTATTTAACCCCCACTGGGCTTTTTATGTTTTGCTAATAAAATTAAAAAAAGATCCAAAAATTAAAAAAAAAAAAAAAAAGTGTTTCTTTGTTTCTGTTATAAAATTGTGTAAATAAGTAATTTTTCTCCTTCACTGATGTGCACTGATAGGCTGCAATAATGGGCACTGATGAGGAGGCAGTAATTTTCAGCACTGATGGACACTGAGGAGGAGGCACTGATATGCAGCACTGATAAGGTGGCACTGATGAGAAGGCACTGATATGCAGCACTGATGGGCACTTATGAGGAGGCACTGATTTTCAGCACGGATGTGTTCTGATGAGGTGGCACTGATGGGCACCAATAGGTGGCACTGATGAGGCGGCACTGATGGGTACTGATGAGAAGGCACTAATATGCAACACTAATGGCACTAATGAGGTGGCACTGATAAGAAGACACTAATATGCAGCACTGATAGGCACTGATGAGGAGGCATTGATAGGCGGCACTTATGGGCACTGAGGATGTGACACTGATGAGAAGGCATTGATATGCAGCACGTATGTGTTCTGATGAGTTGGCACTGATGGGCACCAATAGGTGGCACTGGTGAGGCGGCACTGATGAGAAGGCACAAATATGCAGCACTAATGGGCACTAATGAGGTGGCACTGATAAGAAGGCACTAATATGCAGCCCTGATAGGCACTGATAGGCAGCACTGATAGGCAGCACGTATGGGCACTGAGGAGGTGGCACTGATGAGAAGGTACTAATATGCATCACTGATGGGCACTTATGAGGAGGCACTGATATGCAGCATGGATGTGTTCTGATGAGGTGTCACTGATAGGCACCAATAGGCAGCACTGATGGGCAATGATGAGGAGGCACTAATATGCAGCACTGATATTCGGCACGTATGGGCACTGAGGAGGTGCCACTGATGAGAAGGCACTAATATGCAGCACTGATGAGCACTTATGAGGAGGCACTGATAATCAGCATGGATGTGTTCTGATGAGGTGTCACTGATGGGCACCAAAAGTTGGCACTGGTGAGGTGGCACTGAAGAGAAGGCACTAATATGCAGCACTAGTGGGCACTAATGAGGTGGCACTGATAAGAAGGCACTAATATGCAGCACTGATAGGCACTGATGATGAGGCACTGATATGCAGCACTGATAGTATGGGCACTGAGGAGGTTGAACTGATGAGAAGGGACTCATATGCAGCACTGATGGGCACTTATGAGGAGGCACTGATATGCAGCATGGATGTGTTCTGATGAGATGTCACTGATAGGCACCAATAGGCAGCACCGATGGGCATTGATGAGGAGGCACTGATGAGAAGGCTTTAATATGCAGCACTAATGGGCACTAATGAGGTGGCACTTATGAGGAGGCACTGATATGCAGCACTTAAGAGCACTGATAGGTGACACTGATGAGAAGGCACTGATATGCAGCACTGATGGGCACGGATGAGGAGGCACAGATGAGAAGGCACTAATATGCAGCACTAACGGGCACTGATGAGAAGGCACTAATATGTAGCACTAATAGGCAAGATTTGGCATCACTAAGTCTAGGCACATTTGCAAACAGTTATGGATTTTGTAGATATACCATCCATCTATAATAATAAAATACAAGTGTCTCTGCGTCCTGTCCCTGTGTCTGTGTCTGTGGGATTGCGGTACTGCGCATGTGCCCCACGGACAGCCGTTGGGAGTGCAGAGACTTTGCCCCGCCCCTACTTCAATCAGTTAGGGCAGGACTTCCCAAACTGTGGGTGGCAACCCACAGCCGCATCTGAGTGAGTCACCGGCAGCCACTGCTGCCAGCCCATAACAACTGCCTTTTCACATTACGGTGATGAATTCTGTCATGAATGATAAAAGCCATTTAACCGCTTGCCGGCAGACAAAGTGACGTACCGCTACGTCACTAGCCTGTGAGTCAATAGGGGGCGAGCGCGCGCCGCCGGAGGCACGCTCCCGCCCCCCACTCGTTCACGGACACCTCCGCGCGAGTGACCGTCGGACCCAATGTCCGCCGGTCACTCGCGATCGTCAGTTACAGAGGGAGAAAAGCAGGTGGCTAATGTAAACACAGCCGCCTGTCATTCTTCCCTGTGTAACAGCAGAGATCATCCGGTCCTGCTATGTAGGATTGTAGATCTCTGCTGTTACGTGAACAGCCACATCCAATCACAGTTAGAAACACGCCCCTAGGGACACACTTAACCCCTCCTTCCCCAATAAAGTTAACCCCTTCCCTGCCAGTGTCATTTTTACAGTAACAGTGCATATGTATAGCACTGATTACTGTAGTAATGTCACTGGTACCCCCAAAAGTGTCAAAAATGTCAGTCAGGGGTCCGATCTGTCCGCCGCAATGTCGCAGTCCCGCAAAAAAAATGGCAGATCTCCGCCATTACTCGTTAAAAAAAAAAAAAACAATAAAAATGACAAAAATCATTCCCTTAGTTAGTAAACGCAATAACTTTTGCGCAAACCAATCAAAATACGCTTATTGCGATTTTTTTTTTTTTTTTTTTTTACCAAACATATGTAGCAGAAAACAAGTTGGCTAAAATTGTAAAAAAATTTTGATTTTTACATTTTTTTGGGTGGAATTTCATATAAAAAATGTGAAAAATATTATTTTTGCCAAATTGTCACTCTTTTTTTGTTTATAGCGCATGATCAAAAAATCGCACAGGTGATCAAATACCACCAAAAGAAAGCTCTGTTTGTGGGAAAAAATGAACGTCAAATTTGTTTAGGTACAGCGTCGCACGACCACGCAATGGTCCGTTAAAGTCACGCAGTGCCGAATCGCAAAATAGGGCCTGGTCAGGAAGGGGGTAAAATTTTCCGGTACTTAAGTGGTTAAATGTTGTATTCAATGTACTTCATAATGCACATATATATATTAAAGACTTTACATTTCATTCTGCACAATTATATTAGAAAAGAATAAATACAGCATGGCACTTCAGCATGTGATCAGCTCTGCAGTTCTGTGGGTAATTTGCATAAACCACTCCCACCTACCAATCAGACAGTAGAAGTTAACTGCTCAGCAGCACACATAGGCTCTGTGTACACCATTGGGGTTACATAGCAGATAAGTAGAGAGAGAGAGAGAGAGAGAGTAGGAGGCGTCTCATTACTCTGTGAAACTGACATTTTGTACTGTGTATATATATATATATATATATATATATATATATATATGTATATGGGAATATTGTCTGATTAGAGAACACAAACACAGCTCTTAAAGGGGACTCAGACGGCATTATTAAAGGGGGACTCCGACGGCATTATTAAAGGGGGACTCCGACGGCATTGGACTCTGACCGCATTATTAAGGGGGACTCCGGCCGCATTATTAAGGGGGACTCCGGCCGCATTATTAAAGGGGGACTCCCACCGCATTATTAAAGGGGGACTCCGACCTCATATTAAAGGGGGACTCGGACCAGGGGCACTTTAACCGGGGCTCATACAGGGGAACTCTGACCTGGACATATAAAGGGACACTGATGGAGGCACTCAGATGGGGGCACTGATGTAAGGAGGCACTCCAATGGGGACACTGATGTAAGGAGGCACTCCGATGGGGACACTGATGTAAGGGAGCACTCCGATGGGGACACTGATGTAAGGAGGCACTCCAATGGGGACACTGATGTAAGGAGGCACTCCGATGGGGACACTGATGTAAGGAGGCACTCCGATGGGGACACTGATGTAAGGAGACACTCCGATGGGGACACTGATGTAAGGATGCACTCCGATGGGGACACTGATGTAAGGGAGCACTCCGATGGAGACACTGATGTAAGGGAGCACTCTGATGGGGACACTGATGTAAGGGAGCACTCTGATGGGGACACTAATGTAAGGGAGCACCCCGATGGGGACACTGATGTAAGGGAGCACTCCGATGGGGACACTGATGTAAGGGAGCACTCTGAGGGGGACACTGATGTAAGGGAGCACTCTCCAGTGGGGACACTGATGTAAGGGAGCACTCTCCAGTGGGGACACTGATGTAAGGAGGCACTCCGATGGGGACACTAATGTAAGGGAGCACTCCGATGGGGACACTAATGTAAGGGAGCACTCCGATGGGGACACTAATGTAAGGGAGCACTTTGATGGGGACACTAATGTAAGGAGGCACTCCGATGGGGACACTGATGTAAGGAGGCACTCCGATGGGGACACTGATGTAAGGGAGCACTCTCCAGTGGGGACACTGATGCAAGGAGGCACTCCGATGGGGACACTGATGTAAGGGAGCACCCCGATGGGGACACTGATGTAAGGGAGCACCCCGATGGGGACACTGATGTAAGGGAGCACTCCGATGGGGACACTGATGTAAGGGAGCACTCTGAGGGGGACACTGATGTAAGGGAGCACTCTCCAGTGGGGACACTGATGTAAGGGAGCACTCTCCAGTGGGGACACTGATGTAAGGAGGCACTCCGATGGGGACACTAATGTAAGGGAGCACTCCGATGGGGACACTAATGTAAGGGAGCACTCCGATGGGGGCACTGATGTAAGGAGGCACTCCGATGGGGACACTGATGTAAGGAGGCACTCCGATGGGGACACTGATGTAAGGGAGCACTCCAATGGGGACACTAATGTAAGGGAGCACTCTGATGGGGACACTAATGTAAGGAGGCACTCCGATGGGGACACTGATGTAAGGAGGCACTCCGATGGGGACACTAATGTAAGGGAGCACTCCGATGGGGACACTAATGTAAGGGAGCACTTCGATGGGGACACTAATGTAAGGAGGCACTCCGATGGGGACACTGATGTAAGGAGGCACTCCGATGGGGACACTGATGTAAGGAGGCACTCCGATGGGGACACTGATGTAAGGGAGCACTCCGATGGAGACACTGATGTAAGGGAGCACTCTGATGGGGACACTGATGTAAGGGAGCACTCTGATGGGGACACTAATGTAAGGGAGCACCCCGATGGGGACACTGATGTAAGGGAGCACTCCGATGGGGACACTGATGTAAGGGAGCACTCTGAGGGGGACACTGATGTAAGGGAGCACTCTCCAGTGGGGACACTGATGTAAGGGAGCACTCTCCAGTGGGGACACTGATGTAAGGAGGCACTCCGATGGGGACACTAATGTAAGGGAGCACTCCGATGGGGACACTAATGTAAGGGAGCACTCCGATGGGGACACTAATGTAAGGGAGCACTTTGATGGGGACACTAATGTAAGGAGGCACTCCGATGGGGACACTGATGTAAGGAGGCACTCCGATGGGGACACTGATGTAAGGGAGCACTCTCCAGTGGGGACACTGATGCAAGGAGGCACTCCGATGGGGACACTGATGTAAGGGAGCACCCCGATGGGGACACTGATGTAAGGGAGCACCCCGATGGGGACACTGATGTAAGGGAGCACTCCGATGGGGACACTGATGTAAGGGAGCACTCTGAGGGGGACACTGATGTAAGGGAGCACTCTCCAGTGGGGACACTGATGTAAGGGAGCACTCTCCAGTGGGGACACTGATGTAAGGAGGCACTCCGATGGGGACACTAATGTAAGGGAGCACTCCGATGGGGACACTAATGTAAGGGAGCACTCCGATGGGGGCACTGATGTAAGGAGGCACTCCGATGGGGACACTGATGTAAGGAGGCACTCCGATGGGGACACTGATGTAAGGGAGCACTCCAATGGGGACACTAATGTAAGGGAGCACTCTGATGGGGACACTAATGTAAGGAGGCACTCCGATGGGGACACTGATGTAAGGAGGCACTCCGATGGGGACACTAATGTAAGGGAGCACTCCGATGGGGACACTAATGTAAGGGAGCACTTCGATGGGGACACTAATGTAAGGAGGCACTCCGATGGGGACACTGATGTAAGGAGGCACTCCGATGGGGACACTGATGTAAGGAGGCACTCCGATGGGGACACTAGATTGGATTGCTAGAGCAACAGGGACGCAGTGCACAGTGCGTGACAGGTTGGACAAGGAGGCTGATAAGGGAGAGACTTAAAGATATTAAAAGGACATTGTATGAGGAAACTTCTACTTGGAATTGGATGAGGAAACTTATACTTGGCAAACCCTTTGACTGTAATTTTTGTGGTGAAAAAAAGTGAATAGAGCCATGATTAATTTTTAAAGGAAAAAAGCTGTTGCTGTCAGGAAAAGGATAATTTAAACAGAGGAAAAAACCTGTCACACTCAGCAAAGCAAATCTGCGACTGTAGAAACGCTGTTAAAGGGACATGGCCTGATTGAAATCTACCACTGTAAGTGCATTACTGTAAAAAAAAAAAAAAAAACGCAGAACACAGACACTCTATTAAAGGGACATTTATAAGCAAACTGACTTTAGTAGCGAAATGTGCCTACAGAAAATCTGCGAGTGTGATTGTGAAACCTTACAAAAAAATGGAAAGTTAAGACACGTTTTGAAGGGGACATTTGTAAATAGAAAGACTGCAGATGAAAAACACGCCTGAATGAAATCTGCGACTGTAGGTGCATTACTGTAAAAAAAAAAAATCGCAGAACATAGACACGCTATTAAAGGGACATTTATAAGCAAACTGACTTTAGTAGCAAAGTACGCCTTACTGGAACAAGTCTGTTATTACAAATGTTTGACCACATATGTTCTAGCGCCCGTTAATTTAACGGGCTTAATGTCTAGTTGTATAATCAAACGATTATACCGAACAGGTGCTAATGACCAACAAGACAATTTGTAGAATAAAATACAATCATTAAATCAAACCAGCTGTTCAGGAGGGATAAAATTAGGCGAGAAAAATACATATTTCTGAAGCTTCAGTTCCGTGTAATTCTTACACATCATGGCACAGCACTAGACAAAAGTTGGCATCAATAAGGTCCCTCATGGGCAGAAATTGAGATTTCAAGGCATACAGGTGTTCCTGAATGGGCTGTCCAAGCCCTTTTGCAGGAGCACAAAGCATCAAGCAAAGCTGAGGACCAAAAACGCAGTGATCAGCCAAGGAAACTTGCAGACATATTGGGGTTGATTTATTAAATCCAGTTGCTCCAGCGCTTAGTAAATGAGGCAAAGAGTACCCAATCATGTGCAAATGAAATAAAAAAAATAAAAACAGCACTTTTGCTTGCACATGATTGGATGATGAAGATCCCCAGAGCTTCTGCTCATTTACTAAGCTCTGCAGCAACTGCACTTGCCAAGTGCACAGTCTATTTGCCTTAAGTAAATCAACCCTATCAAGTTGACTTCCCTTCACAATTGGAAGAGGATCCATCATCCATGGCACCATCAGCTCAGACCTAGGAGAAACCAGTAGGACTATGGTACACCCGTCTACAGTCCAGAGAAGCTTGGTCAGAAGGAGTCTTAATGGAAAGTCCTACCTTGGATTTGGAAAAAAATCCAAGAGACTCCTCTAAGCACAAAAACACCAGAACTGGTGTGCAGAAAAATGCCCACAGGTGTTCTGGAATGCCAAGTCTAAATTTGAAATATTTTGCTGTAACAGAAGGCAATTTGTCATGCGTGCACCCTAAACCCGGAAGCAGGCAGCGGCATACCAGTACGTCACTTTGCCTACATGGGCTGCCAGTCCGCAGTACATTGCAGGCGGGCCGCTCACAAGTGGATATATATAGTGACAGTGTGAACCCCATGGCCCAGGACTCTGTTGAGGAGACAGGTGTGCTTCACCCAAAAACCAGATGGTATTAGTCTAGGAGACAGGAGGGCTTTACACAGGTGCCAGGAGATCCCCCTATAGAGAGGCCAAGATATAGGCACGTGCAGCAGGTAGCTACAGCTAAAGACTCCAAAACGATATGGTGATGCCACCTTTCTCCTGCGCTTAGAATCCAAGCTCCCCGACCACACTACCCACGGGACTCACATATGGCATCTCGGATGGCTAGAGTCTTGCTGCCCTAAAAGACTGGGGTAGTCCAACAGTACTACAAACAAAAGAAAACAAAAGAAAACAAAGAAGGGCGCACCGACCTAGCGCATTATCCTCAATAGTATGGCTTTATTAATAAATCATAAAAATGGCTACTCACAAACAGAAGTTACAAATGATCATATCAGACTCAATCGCTTGAGTGTCAGGAATAGTCCATGTCCATAGTCCTGTTGAGATGACGGCTGATGCGTTTCGAGGCCTAGCCTCTTCCTCAGGGCTCTGAGGAAGAGGCTGGGCCTTGAAACGCATCAGCCGTAATCTCAACAGGACTTGAGTATGCTGAGAGAGCGGCAAGAGAGTGTTGCGAAGGACACCGGTCCGAGGAGGGACCAAGGGACAGGCCAAAGCTTCAGGTTGAGAAGCTTTGCTGTAAGAAGAAGCCAGGAGGCTTGGTATTATTTGTCCTTTCCTGTTTTGATGGTGGTTTATCTATCCAGAGGTGACTGCAGCACCAATGACATTTCTGGCGTTCTTCTATTCTCGTTCCATATTTCGTAAGCCCTTGGTAGCATGCCACAGCCTTCATGAGTAAGCAAGTTTAAATTGCATACCAGTTAAGTCATAGGACACATTTTCAGGAGGGTGCAATGTTCTGATTTGTAATGTATTACCTTATTTCTTTAACCGCTTGCCGACTGCTCACAGTATATTTACTGCGGCAGTCAGCCCCTCACAGGCAGAGCGACGTAGGTCTACGTCGCTAGCCTGTGAGGCTCTGGGGAGCGAGCGCGCGCCCGCGGAGGCGCGCTCCCGCTCCCGCGCGGTCCCCCCCTGCGCGTGTGACCGGCGGACCCGATGTCCGCCGGTCACTCAGCGATCGTCGGGGGAGAGGGAGAAAGTCAGGCGGCTTGTGTAAACAAGCTGCCTGTCATTCTCCTCGGTGTAAAGACACTGATCACACAGATCTACTATGTAGATCCGTTGATCAGTGTCCTTACAGCTCAAGCCACAGCCAATCACAGTAGAAAGCACGCCCCTAGGGACACACACAGCCCCTCCCTCCCAAATAAAGTTAACCCCTTCACTACCAGGGTATTTTTACAGTAACAATGCATATGTATAGCACTGATTACTGTAGAAATGTCACTGGTAACCCCAAAAGTGTCAAAAATGTCAGTCAAGGGTCCGATCTGTCCACCACAATGTCGCAGTACCACAAAAAAAATTGCAGATCGCCGCCATTACGCGTTAAAAAAAAAAAAACAACAAAAATGACAAAAATCTTTCCCTTTGTTCGTAAACGCGATAACTTTTGCGCAAACCAATAAAAATACGCTTTTTGCGATTTTTTTTACCAAACATATGTAGCATAAAACAAATTGGCCGAAAATGTTAAAAAATTTTGATTTTTACATTTTTTTTTGGGGAATTTCATATAAAAAAATGTGAAAAATATTGTTATTTTTGCAAAATGTACGCTCTTTTTTTGTTTATAGCGCAAAAAGTAAAAAGCGCACAGGTGATCAAATACCACCAAAAGAAAGCTCTGTTTGTGGGAAAAAAAGGACGTCAAATTCGTTTAGGTACAGCGTCGCACGACCGCGCAATTGTCCGTTAAAGTCACGCAGTGCCGAATCGCAAAATACCCCCTGGTCGTTTAGCAGGAAAATCCTCCGGGGCTTAAGTGGTTAAAGTGGAAGTTTTCCTGCATTGAAGTTTGTAAAGCTGCAGCAGGAATGTTAAGTGTTTGGTACCTGCACATATCATTGAGTCTCTTTTTGGAGTAGCTCAGGAACATCCTATCCTGCCACACTATCATTTTTGCTTTGTATCTTTTATACTATGGGTCCTTAAATGTGACGGGAAGAAGCCAAGAGTGAAGCAAGGGAGCAGAGGAAGAATGGGGGTGTAACACTACTGCTGCCGAATACCAGTGCAGGGGGTTATTATTGCGGACACTAGCACTAATGCAAGGGGTTATTATTGCGGACATTGGCACCAATGCAGGCGGTTATTATTGCAGTTCCTGGCAACAATGCAGGGGGTTATTATTGTGGACACTGCCACCAATGCAGGAGGTTACTATTTCAGACAGTGGCACCAATGCAGGGGGTTATTATTGTGAACACTGGCACCAATGCAGGCTGTTACTATTTCAGAGAGTAGTGCCAATGCAGGGGATTTTTATTGGGGACACTGGCACCAATGCAAATTATTTTTATTGTGGACACTGGCACCAATGCAAAGGGTTTTAATTGTGGACACTGGCACCAATGCAAGGGGTTATTATTTTGGACTCTGGCATCAATGCAGGGGGTTACTGTGTCAGTTACTGGCACCAATGCAAGGGGTTATTATTGTGGACACTGGCACCAATGCAAGGGGTTATTATTGTGGACACTGGCACCAATGCAGGGGGTTATTATTGCGGACACTGGCACCAATACAGGGGGTTATTATTGCAGTTCCGGGCAACAATGCAGGGGATTTTTATTGTGGACACTGGCGCCAATGCAGGGGGTTATTGTGGACACTGGAACCAATGCAGGGGGTTAGTCTTTCAGACAGTGGCACCGATGCAGGGGGTTATTATTGTGGACACTGGCATCAGTGCGGGGGTTTATTGTTGCGAATACTGGCACCAATGCAGGGCTTATTATTGTGGACACTGGCACCAATGCAGGGGGTTACTATTTCAGACAGTAGCACAAATGCAGGGGGTTATTATTGTGGGCACTGGCAGGAGTGCAGGAGGTTATTTTTGTGGACACTGGCACCAATGAAGGAGGTTACTATTTCAGACATTGACACCAATGCAGGGGGTTATCATTTATGCGGACACTGGCACCAATGCAGGTGATTATTGTTGCAGACACTGGTACCAATGCAGGTGGTTATTATTGCGGACACTGGCACCAATGCAGGAGGTAATTGTTGCTGTACCTGGCACCAGTTATGAAGGTGGGGGGGGGGGATTTTGGCTTCCTTGCCATGGACATCAGATGAGCTTGTTCTGGCACTGTTGTACATGTGTGAACTGAATTTATTTGAATATTTGGCTTTGTGACTAATCATGATGGAAACCTCATATATTAGTAGTGCTGGAAATGTGATTATTGCGGACACTGGCACCAATGCAAGGGGTTATTATTGAGGACCTTGTCCACAGTCACCAACCATCTTCTGTACCATGTCTGCAGTCCCAACCAGTACGTCACTTTGCCTGCATGGGCGGCCCATCCACAGTACATACCATTTCTGCAGTCCCAACCATCTCTTGTACCATGCCTACAGTCCTCAACCATCTCTTGTACCATGCCGGCACTCCCAAACCATCTCCTGTACCCTGTCTATAGTCCCCAACAATCGCCTGTACCTTGTCTACAGTCCCCAACCATCTCCTGTACCATATCTGCAGTCCCCAACCGTCTCCTCTACCATTTCTGAACTCACCAACCATCTTCTGTACTATGCCTACAATCTCCAACCACCTTCATCACCTTTTCTGCAGTTCCCAACCATCTCCTGTACCATGCCTACAATCCCTAACCATCTCCTGTACCATATCCGCAGTCCCCAACCATCTCCTCTACCATTTCTGAACTCCCCAACCATCTTCTATACTATGCCTAGAGTCCCCAACCACCTTCATTACCTTTTCTGCAGTTCCCAACCATCTCCTGTACCATGCCTGCAGCCCCAACCATCTCCTGTATCATGCCTACGGTCCCCAACAGTCTCCTGTACCATATCCGAAGTCCCCAACCATCTCCTCTACCATTTCTGAACACCCCAACCATCTGCTGTACTATGCCTACAATCCCCAACCACCTTCATTACCTTTTCTGCAGTTCCCAACCATCTCCTGTACCATGCCTGCAGTCCCAACCATCTCCTGTATCATGCCTACGGTCCCCAACAGTCTCCTGTACCATATCCGAAGTCCCCAACCATCTCCTCTACCATTTCTGAACTACCCAACCATCTTCTGTACTATGCCTACAGTCCCCAACCACCTTTAGTACCTTTCCTGCAGTCTCCGACCATCTCTTGTAGTATGTCTACAGTCTCTGACTCTGAATATTTCCAAAAATTTCTAATGTCTGAACGATGATGCGGTATAATAAAATATCAGATTTTTGATTGTTTCTGTAAATTTTTTGTTTGTTCTTTTTTTCCATCAGATTGAGAAGCAGTTGTTTGAGGAGACAGTGAAGACTCTGAATATGTACTATATGGAGGCTGAGAAGATTGGAGGTAGCTCTTATCTAGAGGGATGCCTAGCTTGTGCTACAGCTTATTTCATCTTCCTCTGCATGGAGACACACTATGAGAAGGTAAACTGGATTATGTTTTTATTTTTAGAGACTCTGTCATTTCGCCCACTTGGGACATAATAACCGAGTCCATTGAAAGAACAAATCCCCCACCTGCTGCTCCATTCTTCTCCTAAAGCCAGTAGTTCAAACCCTTTGCTAGCTCCATGTTGGACCTGGACCATGTCCTCCCCTTCCTCATCTACAAGGCATCCAAGGATGGGGGTCACACACTCCCCCATATTTAGAAGCATTGCGTATTAGCAAAGTGAATATTTGGATAGAGTAGAGAAGAATTAGCACCCCTGCCCAGATTTACTTGCTTAGATAAGCCAAAAAAGAGCACCAAACGATTGTTTCAAATTAAAATATCCTTTACTGGTATTACAAGTGACAACACAAAAATTAAAAGCAGCCAACATGTTTAAGGGGTAAAAAATCTCATCAGGGCTTAAACAATGTAGCAAAAGTATCTATAGGACTGAGAGTAAAAGCTCCTGGGTAGAAATCTCTGTTTAGAGAAGTCTGCCTAATGCTGCTTCCTGTGATGGGGTGGCAAATATGCTGCTCTGCTCCTAAGTTCAGAGCAATGTTGTCACCCCCTTGTAGGCTGTGCCTGCTTGTACTACAGTGGGAAGGGACAATGTTACAGGAGTTGTGGCTATCAGCATTGTCCTTGCTGATTGAGAAGCCTGTAGCTTGCCAATCAGTACCTGGCCACAGCTAATCCCGCCTAACTTCAGGCTTGGTACTTGGCATGGTACAGGAGATGGTTGGGGACTGCAGGCATGGTATAAGAGATGGTTGGGGACTGAAGGCATGGTACAGGAGATGGTTGGGGACTGCAGGCATGGTATAGGAGATGGTTGGGGACAGATACTGAAGGTGGTTGGGGACTGTAGACATAGTACAGGATATGATTGGGGACTGCAGGTATGGTACAGGAGATGGTTGGGGTTGCAGGCATGGTAAAGGAGGTGGTTGTAGACTGCAGGCATGGTACAAGAGATGATTGGGGACTGCGGGCATGGTACAGGAGATGGTTGGGGACTCCGGACATGGTATGGAAGATGGTTGTGGACAGGTGGTTGATGACTGTAGTTATAGTACAGGAGATGGGTGGGGACTGTAAGCAATTGGTAACATGAGATGGTTGGGGTTGCAGACATAGTACAGGAGAGGTTTGGGGACTGCAGGCATGACACAGGAGATGTTTGTGCTGCAGACATGGCCCATGAGATAGTTGGGGCTGCAGGCATGGCGTAGGAGATAGTTGAGGGCTGCAGGCATGGCACAGGAGATGGTCGGGGCTGCAGACATGGTACAGGATATAATTGGGGGCTTCAGGCATGATACAGGATATGATTGGGGACTGCAGGTATAGTTCAGAAGATGGTTGGGGTTGCAGGCATGGTAAAAGAGGTGGTTGGGGCTGTAGGCATGGTACAGGAGATGATTGGGGGCTGCAGGTATAGTTCAGGAGATGGTTGAGGCTGAAGGCATGGTAAAAGAGGTGGTTGGGGACTGCAGGCATGGTACAGGAGATGGTTGGGGACTGCAGCCATGGTATAGAAGATGGTTGTGGACAGGTACTGGAGGTGGTTGAGGACTGTAGACATAGTACAGGAGATGGTGGGGGACTGTAAGCAATTGGCATAGGAGATGGTTGGGGAGGCAGAAATAGTACAGGAGAGGTTTGGGGACTGCAGGCATGGGCCAGGAGATGGTTGGGCTGCAGGCATGAAGCAGGAGGTGGTTGAGGGCTGCAGGCATGGCACAGGAAGTGGTTGAGGACTGTAGACATGGCACAAGAGATGGTCGGGTCTGCAGGCATGGTACAGGATATGATTGGGGGCCGCAGGCATGGTACAGGATATGATTGGGGGCCGCAGGCATGGTACAGGATATGATTGGGGGCCGCAGGCATGGTACAGGATATGATTGGGGGATGCAGGCATGGTACAAGAGATGGATGGGTTTGCAGGCATGGTACAGGAGATGCTTAGGGTTGCAGGCATGGTACAGGAGATGCTTAGGGTTGCAGGCATGGTACAGGATATGATTGGGGGGGGGCGCAGGCACGGTACAGGATATGATTGGGGGCTGCAGGCATGGTACAGGATATGATTGGGGGCTGCAGGCATGGTACAAGAGATGGATGGGTTTGCAGGCATGGTACAGGAGATGCTTAGGGTTGCAGGCATGGTACAGGATATGATTGGGGGCTGCAGGCATGGTACAAGAGATGGATGGGTTTTCAGGCATGGTACAGGAGATGCTTAGGGTTGCAGGCATGGTACAGGAGATGCTTAGGGTTGCAGGCATGGTACAGGAGATGCTTAGGGTTGCAGGCATGGTACAGGAGATGCTTAGGGTTGCAGGCATGGTACAGGATATGATTGGTGGGGGGGGGGGGGCGCAGGCACGGTACAGGATATGATTGGGGGCTGCAGGCATGGTACAGGATATGATTGGGGGCTGCAGGCATGGTACAAGAGATGGATGGGTTTGCAGGCATGGTACAGGAGATGCTTAGGGTTGCAGGCATGGTACAGGAGATGCTTAGGGTTGCAGGCATGGTACAGGACACAGTTGGGGGCTGCAGAAAAGGTACTGAAGATGGTTGGGGATTGCATAGCACAGAAGATGATTGGGAAATGCCAGCATGGTACAGGAGAGGGTTGGAGACAACAGAAATGGTAAAGGGGTTGCTAAAACCCTCCTGCAGTGAGCTGCAATGTCTGGGAGGAGGAACGTGTAAGACGCAAACAAAGGAGGATTTGGCTCAGTCAGGGGAGATACAGGAAGGATTTTGGACTGCAGCCATGGTATAGAAGATGGTTGTGGACAGGTACTGGAGGTGGTTGAGGACTGTAGACATAGTACAGGAGATGGTGGGGGACTGTAAGCAATTGGCATAGGAGATGGTTGGGGAGGCAGAAATAGTACAGGAGAGGTTTGGGGACTGCAGGCATGGGCCAGGAGATGGTTGGGCTGCAGGCATGAAGCAGGAGGTGGTTGAGGGCTGCAGGCATGGCACAGGAAGTGGTTGAGGACTGTAGACATGGCACAAGAGATGGTCGGGTCTGCAGGCATGGTACAGGATATTATTGGGGGCCGCAGGCATGGTACAGGATATGATTGGGGGCCGCAGGCATGGTACGGGATATGATTGGGGGCCGCAGGCATGGTACAGGATATGATTGGGGGCTGCAGGCATGGTACAAGAGATGGATGGGTTTGCAGGCATGGTACAGGAGATGCTTAGGGTTGCAGGCATGGTACAGGAGATGCTTAGGGTTGCAGGCATGGTACAGGAGATGCTTAGGGTTGCAGGCATGGTACAGGATATGATTGGGGGGGGGGGGGCGCAGGCACGGTACAGGATATGATTGGGGGCTGCAGGCATGGTACAGGATATGATTGGGGGCTGCAGGCATGGTACAAGAGATGGATGGGTTTGCAGGCATGGTACAGGAGATGCTTAGGGTTGAAGGCATGGTACAGGAGATGCTTAGGGTTGCAGGCATGGTACAGGAGATGCTTAGGGTTGCAGGCATGGTACAGGAGATGCTTAGGGTTGCAGGCATGGTACAGGATATGATTGGGGGGGGGGGGGCGCAGGCACGGTACAGGATATGATTGGGGGCTGCAGGCATGGTACAGGATATGATTGGGGGCTGCAGGCATGGTACAAGAGATGGATGGGCTTGCAGGCATGGTACAGGAGATGCTTAGGGTTGCAGGCATGGTACAGGAGATGCTTAGGGTTGCAGGCATGGTACAGGACACAGTTGGGGGCTGCAGAAAAGGTACTGAAGATGGTTGGGGATTGCATAGCACAGAAGATGATTGGGAAATGCCAGCATGGTACAGGAGATGGTTGGAGACAACAGAAATGGTAAGGGGGTTGCTAAAACCCTCCTGCAGTGAGCTGCAATGTCTGGGAGGAGGAACGTGTAAGATGAAAACGAAGGAGGATTTGGCTCAGTCAGGGGAGATACAGGAAGGATTTTGTACTCGTGGGGTTTGTACATCACATAGGAACTGGAATTCGGACTTCTTTGGACTGTCCTACAGAAGCTTTTATGTTTATTAAACGTATCGGTAGATTCTGCTATCCTTTTTATTATAATAAGAATGTAGAGCTGTAAAAAGCCGTTTCCTGATGACGGTCTCATGTTTTGGTCCCTATTGATATCGGAGAGCAGGAATGGATCCTTAGCCTGAGAAGTGACCTTACACTTTTCTCAGTATGTCCCACAGGAAGTCATTGGTGGGAAATCTGCTTACATTTCAACTTGTTACCGAAGGGCAACCAGCTTGTAAGGGGGCAGGATTTGAATTTCGCAGAGTCGCCGAGTCTCAGCGCTACGTTTTACAGCTTTGAACTCGGTCCAAAATCGACAAAGCTAAACTTTGGAGAGCAGGATGGAGTCGCACGTCAGGCCCGGCATTTCACATTATTATCTGTCTATTTCTTGGTGAGCAGATTTAATCCTTCCTTCAAACGCTTGGGAAAGGTTGTCTCAACATGCAGGCACTCAGCAAGCTCAGCTAATTGCCCAATCTCTTTATATCACACCGTCCATCTGGGCATTGGGCCAAAGCAAACTCAACCTTTGTAAGCTGGAAATTAATTTCCCAGCAGATCCTGTTCCCACTTCAACCCTGGCTGATACTGAGAAAGGATACATTATGTAGCGGGGAGGGATCGAGAGCTTTTCTATAGATCCATACCTCCAGCCCATGGAACCTTCTAGTAAAACACATTGGCTAATTTCCTGTACAGTTCTGGATGGAGTCTTTTATTGGAATCGCATGAATCAATACGGCGCTTGTTAGCTTTACCAAATCACGTCATTCCTTCTAATTAATCATTTTTATCTTCAGTGATAACCTGCTAATTCCAAGCTTCCTCAGGTCTACAACCAAGGCAGATATCTTCAAGTCCCTGCCCCCACCTAAAGAACCCCCTGCTAAGATCTTCATTCTCTCAACCAGTTCAACTCCACAGCAATTTTTGCACATACATGTAAAAAACTTAAAGGGTAACTCCACTTTCGTGGGGAAAAAAATCAGCAAATAATGAAAAAAAACAATATAGCGTATACAATAGCGACACAAATCATACTGTAATTCAATGTTATTAAAAATGACCTTTCCTTTTCCATCTGCAGCTGTTGTCATTTTCTGAAAATGCAATACAATATGGCCGCCTGGAGCTGTTCTGTACACAGAATGTATACTGACCACACCCCCAGAAACATAATTTCCTGCTTGTGTGATTGGCTCACCAATTTTCCCAGAAGTCTGCACTAAGATAAAAGTCAGATTTCTGGCATCCTCTGCAACAAAAATGTCATTTTTGGTGAGATACTCCCAATAGGAACACATCTAAAGGCATGGAGACCCGGCAGATTTCCTCATTAGAGCCCTGCAGCTGCCACAGCTGATAGATAATTATGAAATCACTACCATTTGACTCACCCCTTACCGAGGAAGTCATGACGCGGGAGCGTATGACGCAACGTGTTCAGGGGGCGGTGACTACGAGCGGCGACACGGCTCCTCCAGAGGCTTTTTGTATTTGTTACGAGTACTACCAGCTAGCAGAAGCTGCGGATTGTGCCTATCTTGTGAGTGTATCCTATTGTTTTTTAATTATTAACCACTTTACCGCTGAGTACTGGAATAGTACTGCGGCAAAGTGGCACGATCCCGCCTGACGACGTAGACCTACGTCGCCAGACTCCTCCCCTGTAGGCGGCGCTCACGCGCCGCCGGAGGCGCGCTCCCGCTGTTTTCATTCACAGCGGGAGTCGGGCCAGGGGAGGAGCAGCGGCGATCGTCGGGGATCTAGTGTGGAGATCCGCCCGCCTGTGTAAACACAAGCGGGTGGATCTCCTCAGTGACAGGGAGTGACAGATCGGAGTGTTCAGCATAGCTGGACATCCGATCTGTCCCTGTCTCACACAGTCACCCCCCCCCCACGTCAGTAAGCACCAGGCATACATTAACCCCTCCCTCTCCAATAAAATTAACCCCTTCCCTGCCAGTGTAATTTTTACAGTAACAGTGCATATGTATAGCACTGATTACTGTAGTAATGTCACTGGTACCCCTAAAAGTGTCAAAAATGTCAGTCAAGGGTCTGATCTGTCTGCCGCAATGTCGCAGTCCCGCAAAAAAAATCGCAGATCGCCGCCATTACTCGTTAAAAAAAAAAACACCAAAAATGACATAAATCTTTCCCTTTGTTAATAAACGCAATAACTTTTGCGCAAACCAATCAAAATACGCTTATTGCGATTTTTTTTTTACCAAACATGGGTAGCAGAAAACAAATTGGCCAAAAATTTAAAAAAAAATTGTTTTTTACATCTTTTTTGGGGGGAATTTCATATAAAAAAATGTTAAAAATATAATTTTTTCAAAATAAACGCTCTTTTTTTGTTTATAGCGCAAAAAGTAAAAATCGCACAGGTGATCAAATACCACCAAAAGAAAGCTCTGTTTGTGGGAAAAAAAAGGACGTCAATTTTGTTTGGGTACGGCGTCGCACGACCGCGCAATTGTCAGTTAAAGTCGCACAGCGCCGAATCGCAAAAAGTGGCCTGGACGTAAGACAGCAAAATGCTCTAGTGGTAAAGTGGTTAAAGGTACCATATCAGAGAGCATTAGATATCCTGTTGCTTTCTTTTTCATGTTTACCGGGAGTTACTGTGGTTATATGCGGGCATTCCACATATCCCCTTAGGGCTCTTTCACACGGTCCGCCTCCGTAGGCGGATCCGTGTTGCTCAGCGGGGATCGATCCGCCATCCCCGCTGAGCCGGCGGGTGACAGCTCCGTCTCCGCTTGCAGAGCGGAGAGGGAGGTGTCTCAGCCCCCGCTGCCCTCTATGGGGGATCGGATGAGAGCGGACTGCCTGTCCGCTCTCACCCGATCCGATCCGATTACTGAACGGATGGAAAAATAGGGTTTCCATCCGTCCAGATTTCACGGACAGGATCGGATGCGGATGGCAGCGGGTGTCAGCGGAGGCGTCTCCGCTGACACCCGCTGCCCCATAGAGCTGCATGGAGGATCCGATCAGATCCGCCTAAAAAACTGACAGGCGGATCTGATCGGACCGCCCGTGTAAAAGAGCCCTTAAGGAGTAGTAGTGCTTCATTGATATCCCCACAAGGATCACTTCCATTGGGATCATTTACTCCTTTTATAATCTGCTGGGTGGAGTAGTGGATCTATGATATCCCCACCAAGGATCACTGCCACCGTGATTATTTTCTGCTTATTGAACCCGAGGGAAGGTGAGAGGCTATCCATTAGTTGTGATGGTGGACACATGAGCACCGAGTGTGGAAGCATCTGACAAGCACCCTATCTTGCTGATTTTGCACATTTTGAATGGACTTCTCATAATTAATACTATTTTATTTTTACTCTTGGTATGCACTGTTCTCACTTGCACTGAGTGATTCGCACTGTATCTATTTTTCAGATTGAAGTTTATATATGGATTATTTTAGTGGATTCTTCATTTGATATATTATTATTGTTATAATATTTTCAAGCACTTTTATTAAGCACCTGCCACTTTATTTCAATACTTTTTTGGTATTGATATTTATATAGCAGGCACTTTATTAGCACTTGACACCTTTTAGCACTTATTCACTTTAGCGCTGTACCCCCATTTGTTAGTATTAATACAATATGGCCGCCTGGAGCTGTTCTGTAGACAGAATGTATACTGGCCACACCCCCAGAAACATCATTTCCACATAATTTCCTGCTTGTGTGATTGGCTCACCAATTTTCCCAGAAGTCTGCACTAAGATACAAGTCAGATTTCTGGCATCCCCTGCAACAAAAATTTCATTTTTGGTGAGATCCTCCCAATAGGAACACATCTAAAGGGATGCAGGCCCAGCAGATTTCCTCATTAGAGCTCTGTAGCTGCCACAGCTGATAGATAATTATGAAACCACGCCCATTATACCCACTCAGCACAGAGGAACAAACAATGATTTCTTCAGAATAACAAAAGTTAGGAATCTGCAACAAAGTTTGTTACAATCCCTGCAATGTACAGAGATCACCCGGAGGGGAATGTTTTTTCTCAACAAAAAGAGTTATTACTTTAATTTTTGGTAATAAAGTTACTTAAACCTCCAGATCATTATATATTTTCTGAAAGCAGAGGCCCTGGAGAATAAAAAGGTGATAGTTGCAATTTGTTATGTCAAATGATATTTGCACAACCTGGTATGGACCGCCCCAAGCAGATATACTGCAGCAGGGCGGCCCTCCTGCGTGAAATCACATACCTGTACATGATGGCATGCTCTGTGGCGTGGGCGCGCACCGCCGCTGACCCGCACCTGCTGTGATTGGACAGGGCAGGAGCTAATCAGCAGGTGATGCGGACGCGATGTCCGCCGGGACATGCCGATCCTTCTCAGGAGAGGCAGAACGGTGATCTACTTATGTAAACAAGGCAGATCGCCGTTCTGTGAGAGGGGAAGATGGAGATCTTGTGTTTCTGCTAAGCAGGAACACGGATCTCTGACTTCTCCAACCAAAGTAACCCCCACACAGTTAGAAGGCACTCCTTCGGAGCACATTTAAAGGAGCTGTAAAGGCAGACGGTGCATTCTATGTATTAAGATAAAAAAAACCTTCTGTGTGCAGCAGCCCCCTTAGCCCCCCCCCCCAACACTTACCTGAGCCCATCTTTATCCAGCAATGTTGCTTGTCATTGGCTAAGACAGTAGTGCAGCGTGATTGGCTCCCGCTGCTGTCAGTCAAAGTCAGTCAGCCAATCAGGAAAGAGGGGGGCGGGGCTGGATCGCGGCTTCTTGTCTGAATGGACACAGAGAACTGTGACTCAGCTCGGGTGCCCCCATAGCAAGCTGCTTGCTGTGGGGGCACTCAACAGGAGGGAGGGGCCAGGAGCCTCGAAGAGGGACCCGAGAAGAGGGTGATCTGGGCAACTCTGTGCAAAACCAACTGCACAGAGGAGGTAAGTATGACATGGTGGTTATTTAAAAAAAAAAAAAAGACTTTACAATCACTTTAACCCTTTGATTGCCCCTAATGTTAACCCCTTCCCTGCCAGTGTCATTAGTACAGTGACAGTGCATTTTTTTTTAGCACTGATTACTGTATTGGTGTAATTTTGCCCCAAAAAGTGTCACCCCCGTGTCAGATTTGTCCGCCACAATGTTGCAGTCCCGCCAAAAAAGTGCTGATCACCGCCATTACTAGTACGCTATAACTTTTGCGCAAACTGATCAATATACACTTATTGGGATTTTTTTTTTTACCAAAAATATGTAGCAGAATACAAATTGCCCTAAATTGAAGAAGAAATTTTTATTTTACGTTTTTTTTTTTTTTTTTCTACATTGGGTTTGTTTGTTTTATAGCAGAAAGTAAAAAATATTGTTTTTTATTTTTCAAAATTGTCACGCACACACCATATCATACCCATTTTTTGGTTAAAATATAAAAGGTGAGGTTGCATCGAGTAAACAGATACCCCATGTCATTAAAATTGCGTGCGCACACGATATCGCCGAAAATTATGGTGCCAAAAAATCTCCATAGAGGATGCGTTTGAAAGCCTTTACAGCTCATCAGTTTAGAGTTTACTTGGAGCTCTTTTGCTAGAATTATTGTTCGCACTCTGACATTCGCGGCGATATGTCACACGTGGGAAGCGAGCGCGGTTTACATGCGCGTGCGCACCGTGGGCTTGCGTTTGAGTTTGCACAGGGTTTTTTTCTTTCATTTTAACCACTTCAGCCCCGGAAGGTTTTACCCCTTCCTGAGCAGGCCCTATTTTGCGATTTGGCACTGCGTCAGTTTAACAGACAATTGCACGGACGTGCGATGATGTACCCAAACCAAAATTTACATCCTTTTTTCCCCACAAATAGAACTTTCTTTTGGTGGTATTTGATCACCCGTGTGACTTTTATTTTTTGCGCTATAAACAAGAAAAGAGCGACAGTTTTGAAAAAAATAAAACAATATTTTTCACATTCTGCTATATAATATCCCCCCCCCCCCCCTTCAAAAATAAAAAAAAAGTAAAAATCAAAATGTTTTAACATTTTAGGCCAATTTGTTTTCTGCTACATATTTTTGGTAAAAAAAATCCCAATAAGCGTATTTTGATTGGTTTGCGCAAAAGTTATCGCGTCTAATAACTACGGGAAAGATTTATATCATTTTTATTGTTTTTATCTTTTTTTTACTAGTAATGGCGGTGATCTGCGATTTTTTTGCGGGACTGCGACATTGTGGCAGACAGATCGGACCCCTAACTGACATTTTTTACACTTTTGGGGGGACCAGTGACATTACTGCAGTAATCAGTGCTAAAAATAAAAACTAATGACACTGGCAGGGAAGGGGTTAACAGTATAGGTGATCAACTGTTTGGGGGTGTGGCTTCTCAAATGATCACAGAGACCTGTGATGCTATATAGAAGGATCACAGGCGCTCTGTGATCTTTCCAGGGAGAAGAACGGTCAGATGTGTTTACAACCTCCGTCCGTCCTTCTCTCTCAGCGGGGAACGATCGCGGGTGTCCGGCAGCAATCAGAGCCGCCTGACACACGCATCGGCTTCCCCACTGATGAGCGGGGGCGGGAGCGCGCTGCCGACGGCGCACGCTCGCCCCCTAGACTCCCCAGAGCGAGCGCCGTACATGTACGGCGATTTGCCTGGGAGCGGCTGCCTTCCGCAGTTTAACTGCGGCGGGCGGTCGGCAAGCCGTTAATATATTTTATAATAATGTTATTTTTTAAAACGTTTTTCTTTTATTTATTTTATTTTTATTTTTAATTGATTGCTGTCGCAAGGAGTTTATAAACCCCTATGTGATCGCATTGGGCAGGTGACGGGTACACATGGAGACATTAAGGGTCTAATAGACCCCATTGTCTCCCCTGCCCTTCACAGCACAGATCTGCTTGGTTAGATGTGTCCTCTGGCTGTGCTGGTCAGGAAAGGTGCATCTGAACCCGGAAGTGACATGACTTCCGGTTCCATTGTTTGCTTGTGAGATCGAGGCATGGATTTGCCTTGGTATTACAGCGCCATTCCTCCCCTAGCTGGCGGTTATGTTTTTGGGCTCCGGTAACTGGGGGGGGAGGCACTGCACTGCCGGCTCTGTGAAAGTGATCATCATCTATGGAGCTTTCGCATTTCTTTCACTTTGAAGCCAGGAGCCGGCTGAACAAAACCCACACAAGCTGATGGCTGCTTCTTGTGGCTAAAGGTTCACTCTTTGGACGTAGGCAGTAACAACTCAAAGTCCAGTTGTAGAAAAGCGAACTGTATTGGACTTCAGCAATGCACAACAAGCCCAACGGGAAGACAACCTATCCAGTGGAGGCTTCCAGGAAGTATGGCAAGACAAGAGGAAGAGGAGGCTGATCGGTAACCTGCTCACTGCCTGAACATATACAATATCTCACAAAAGTGAGTACACCCCTCACATTTTTGTAAATATTTTATTCTATCTTTTCATGTGACAACACTGAAGAAATGACACTTTGCTACAATGTAAAGTAGTGAGTGTACAGCTTGTATAACAGTGTAAATTTGCTGTCCCCTCAAAATAACTCAACACACAGCCATTAATGTCTAAACCTCTGGCAACAAAAGTGAGTACACCCCTAAGTGACAATGTCCAAATTGGGCCCAATTAGCCATTTTCTCTCACCGATGTCATGTGACTCGTTAGTGTTACAAGGTCTCAGGTGTGAATGGGGGAGCAGGTGTGTTAAATTTGGTGTTATCGCTCTCACTCTCTCATACTGGTCACTGGAAGTTCAACATGGCACCTCATGGAAAATAAATCTCTGAGGATCTGAAAAAAAGAATTGTTGTTCTACATAAAGATGGCCTAGGCCAGTGATGGCGAACCTTGGCACCCCAAATGTTTTGGCAACAAAGTGAGTACACCCCTAAGTAAAAATGTCCAAATTGGACCCAAGGTGTCAATATTTTGTGTGGCCGCCATTATTTTCCAGCACTGCCTTAACCCTCTTGGGCATGGAGTTCACCAGAGCTTCACAGGTTGTCACTGGAGTCCTCTTCCACTCCTGCATGACGATATCACGGAGCTGGTGGGTATTGGAAACCTTGCGCTCCTCCATCTTCCGTTTGAGGATGCCCCACAGATGCTTAATAAGGTTTAGGTCTGGAGACATGCTTGGCCAGTCCATCACCTTTACCCTCAGCTTCTATAGCAAGGCAGTGGTCATCTTTGGAGGTGTGTTTGGGGTCGTTATCATATTGGAATACTGCCTTGCCGCCCAGTCTCTGAAGGGAGGGGATCATGCTCTGCTTCAGTATGTCACAGTACATGTTGGCATTCATGGTTCCCTCAATGAACTGTAGCTCCCCAGTACCGACAGCACTCATGCAGCCCCAGACCATGACACTCCCACCAACATGCTTGACTGTAGGCAAGACACACTTGCCTTTGTACTCCTCACCTGGTTGCTGCCACACATGCTTGACACCATCTGAACCACATAAGGCTAACCCCCACCCCTTCAACCTCTGCATCAATGCTGGCAGCACTCACACGTCTATTTCCAAAAGAAAACCTCTGGATATGACGCTGAGCACGTGCACTCAACCTCTTTGGTTCGACCATGGCGAGGACTGTTCTGAGTGGAACCTGTCCTGTTAAAACCGCTGTATGGTCTTGGCAACCATGCTGCAGCTCAGTTTCAGGGTCTTGGCAATCTTCTTATAGCCTAGGCCAGTGATGGTGAACCCTGGCACTCCAGATGTTTTGGAACTACATTTCCCATGATGCTCCTGCACTCTACAGTGTAGTTGAGCATCATGGGAAATGTAGTTCCAAAACATTTGTGGTGCCAAGGTTCGCCATCACTGGCCTAGGCCATCTTTATGTAGAACAACAATTCTTTTTTTCAGATCCTCATAGATTTATTTTCCATGAGGTGCCATGTTGAACTTCCAGTGACCAGTATGAGAGAGTGAGAGCGATAACACCAAATTTAACACACCTGCTCCCTATTCACACCTGAGACCTTGTAACACTAACGAGTCACATGACATCGGTGAGAGAAAATGGCTAATTGGGCCCAATTTGGACATTGTCACTTAGGGGTGTACTCACTTTTGTTGCCAGCGGTTTAGACATTAATGGCTGTGTGTTGAGTTATTTTGAGGGGACAGCAAATTTACACTGTTATACAAGCTGTACACTCACTACTTTACATTGTAGCAAAGTGTCATTTCTTCAGTGTTGTCACATGAAAATATTTACAAAAATGTGAGGGGTGTACTCACTTTTGTGAGATACTGTAGACATCTGAAAAACACTGCAGCCGACCAGCATTACATGTGACTGTGCTCCCGGCAATCCTGTTGTTTCCATTCAGCTAGAGTTGTGTGTGCTGCAGGATTTGTATTGCTGTAGTGGTCGTACCTTCTTGTATCTCCCTCCCGGCGCCCCCATTCAGCCCCGCTCCAGCAGTTTACAGTCAAATGTGGCAGGCTGGAGAGGGGCGGGGAGAGGAGTGTCATACTGCCTGCTGACTGGCTGTAGATGGAAGGGAGGAGGAGCTCCGCATATTTTCCTGCCCATCCCCGACATCAGAGCTTCGATTTGACAGCTTTGCTCCACTCACTCTCACCATCACTACATCCGTGGATGTTTAGACTGCTGTAGGTCCTGCTAGGCTGTCAGCAATCGGTATGGGTGCCGCTCCTGAAAGCGGGGACAGACTTGGTCTGGGGACAGACTTGGTCCGGGGACAGTGTCCTCAGTCCAGGGACTCTCCCCGGAAACCGGGGGACGTCTGGTCACCCTACGTTTGGGTGTCCTAACGTAGGTTGCTTCTAATGAGCCCATACCTTTCCATACATCATCAAAACCCTTCCAAACCTTTTGTTAATTGTCTCCATTTTAAAATGTAAAACCTCTTTTCCTGTCCTTTAGGCTTTTTTTTTTTTTTTCTCCATTTGTGTGTTTTTTTTTCCCTTTAATTGGCTCAATGTGTGTGCCCTTCAAGTGTTTAAGTCTCAGAAAAGCCCCCTAATAGAATGGTTTAGAGTAGCCCCTTATGATGCCATGTTGTAGAGAGTCTGGTCCGGTTCCCAGATTCTGAAGACAAAGGAGAGTAGATGTTGAAAGTGCTCTTCATCCAGTAAGTGGACTCAATGGGTGGCTGCTGGTCCATGCAATAGATGCTCCATTTTCAGGTAGGCTTACAAGGGTGCTAATCGGGACTTATTTGAGAAGGTAGAACATCTACCAAACAAGTGTGGTAATTTGTGTTTAGTTATCTGGATACAGTTCTGCGTTTTAATCTCCAATTCTTTGTTTTCACTCGTTTGATGCACAACCCCTGCTGCACCTTGTTACCTAATATTCACTATAGAGTCAAAGGTGGCCTTGAGAAACTTGGGTCCGCTCCTTTAAGAATGTGGCTTCTACAAACAATATGTACTTATCTATTCATACCGCAAAACCTGCAAGCATGTTTCTATGTTTATATATTTTACTATGGCATCGGGCACCCAGGTTACCTATTTCACATCTTATTATAATTATTTTTTAGATGTATTTACTAAGTAAATATTATATATACTCTGTGTATGTGTGTGTATGTATATATTGTGTGCGTGAATGAATATATATATATATATATATATATATATATATATATATATATATATATATATATAATGTGTGTGTGTGTGTGTGTGTATACATATATATATATATATATATATATATATATATATATATGTGTGTGTGTGTATATATATATATATATATATATATATATATAATGTATATGTATGTATGTGTATATATATATATATATATATATATATATATATATATATATATACACTATATATATATACATATATATATATATATATATATATATATATATATATATATATATATACACTATATATATATATATACACACTATATATATATACACACTATATATGTACAGACCCAATTCCCAAAAAGTTGGGGCACTGTACAAATTGTGAGTAAAAAAGGAATGGACTCATTTACAAATCTCATAAACTTATATTTTATTCACAATATAATATAGGTAAGATATCAAATGTTGAAAGTGAGACAATATGAAATGTCATGCCAAATATTGGCTCATTTTGGATTTCATGAGAACTACACATCCCAAAAAAGTTGGGACAGGTAGCAATAAGAGGCCGGAAAAGTTAAATGTACATATAAGGAACAGCTGGAGGACCAATTTGCAATTTATTAGGTCAATTGACAACATGATTGGATATAAAAAGAGCCTCTCAGAGTGGCAGTGTCTCTCAGAAGTCAGGATGGGCTGAGGATCACCAATTCCCCCAATGCTGAAGTGGAAAATAGTGGAGCAATATCAGAAAGGAGTTTCTCAGAGAAAAATTGCAAAGAGTTTGAAGTTATCATCATCTACAGTGCATAATATCCAAAGATTCAGAGAATCTGGAACAATCTCTGTGTGTAAGGGTCAAGGCCAGAAAACCATACTGGATGGCGGTGATCTTCGGGCCCTTAGACGGCACTGCATCACATACAGGAATGTTACTGTAATGGAAATCACAACATGGGCTCAGGAATACTTCCAGAAAACATTGTCGGTGAACACAATCCACCGTGCCATTCGCCGCTGCCGGCTAAAACTCTATAGGCCAAAAAAGAAGCCAAATCTAAACA
Source organism: Pelophylax lessonae (assembly GCF_965119305.1). Taxonomy (NCBI): domain Eukaryota; kingdom Metazoa; phylum Chordata; class Amphibia; order Anura; family Ranidae; genus Pelophylax; species Pelophylax lessonae. The sequence goes on from NC_138776.1 coordinate 19,502,291, forward strand.
TGATCCAGAAGCGCAGGCGTTTTCTCTGGGCCAATGCTCATTTAAAATGGTCTGTGGCAAAGTGGAAAACTGTTCTGTGGTCAGATGAATCAAAATTTGAAGTTCTTTGTGGAAAACTGGGACGCCATGTCATGCGGGCTAAAGAGGACAAGGACAACCCAAGTTGTTCTCAGCGCTCAGTTCAGAAGCCGGCATCTCTGATGGTATAGGGTTGCATGAGTGCGTGTGGCATGGGCAGCTTACACATCTGGAAAGTCACCATCAATGCTGAAAGGTATATCCAAGTTCTAGAACAACATATCCTCCATCCAGACGTCGTCTCTTTCAGGGAAGACCTTGCATTTTCCAACATGACAATGCCAGACCACATACTGCATCAATTACAACATCATGGCTGCGTAGAAGAAGGATCCGGGTACTGAAATGGCCAGCCTGCAGTCCAGACCTTTCACCCATAGAAAACATTTGGTGCATCATAAAGAGGAAGATGCCACAAAGAAGACCTAAGACAGCTGAGCAACTAGAAGCCTGAATTAGACAAGAATGGGACAACATTCCTATTCCTAAACTTCAGCAACTTGTCTCCTCAGTCCCCAGACGTTTGCAGACTGTTATAAAAAGAAGAGGGGAGGCCACACAGTGGTAAACATGGCCTTGTCCCAACTTTTTTGAGATGTGTTGATGCCATGAAATTTAAAATAAACTTTTTTTTCCCCTTTAAAATTATACATTTTCTCAGTTTAAACATTTGATTTGTCATCTATGTTGTATTCTGAATAAAATATTGAAATTTGAAACTTCCACATCATTGCATTCTGTTTTTATTCACAATTTCTACAGTGTCCCAACTTTTTTGGAATCAGGTTTGTGTATATGTATATATATATATATATATATATATATATATATATGTATAGAGTGTGTGTGTGCGCGTGTGTGTGTGTATATGTGTATATATATATATATATATATATATATATATATATATATATATATATATATATGCATATATATATATATAATTAATTTAATTCAAATTCAGACTACTTTATTAATCCCAAAGGGAGATTATTAAATCTACTATATTTTAATTAAATATAAGGGAAATTAAGAAAAAAATTTTTTTTTTAATTATTTCTGTTATTTTATTATTACTGATATGCTATTGACTGGTATTACAATTACTAGAACTTATGGCTCTCCGCCTGGTTCTTCTACAGATTCCCAGATAATTTTAGAGCTTTGATTCAGAAATTCATATTCTCATCCAGCTTCTCTTTTTGTGTTGAAGGTTTTGAAGAAAATCTCAAAATACATCCAAGAGCAAAATGAGAAGATCTACGCTCCCAGAGGTCTCCTAATCACTGATCCTGTAGAACGTGGAATGCGCGTTGTATCCTTTTCAAACTATTTTTTTTTTTTTTCATCAGGTAGGGTAAGTGTTGCTCAGTGTTTCCTCTGGCTATAATAATGAATTTTAATTGTGCACATTGAGGCATAGCTACAGGGGTCGCAGGGGTCACAATTGCAACCCAGCCTCATGCTCCAGGAGGCCTATGTGGCCCCCCCTGTATGTCAGGATAGGAGGGGCGGTGGCATGTAGAGGAACCGATTTCCCCCCCCCCCCCATCTTCCTCCTGCAGCCGCTAAATGCCCGCTTTTCCTCTTCTCCCTCCTGTCAGCACTAAAATGCTGCAGGAGGATGGGGGGGGGGATTTGTTCCTGTAGATGCCACTGCCCCTCCTATCCAGTTTCCTCCTGCCCTCCCCTGGGCCCCCTCCTGGCTACTGTGCTCTCCTCGGGCCCCTGTGCTCTGTCCTGGCCCCCCTGAAGTGTTGCCGGGTTCCCCTTTCCCCTCTCCCGCCAGCTGCTGCTCGGGATGCTGGCAGGATGGAGAGCGAGGAAGGGGCCGGTAAATGTGTCTGCTGAATGCTGAGACCAGGGGAGGCAGAGGCAAGGTGGTGTTGCGGCTGCACAGAGAGGTGCAGGATCTGTAGGAGGAGTTCTGCACTCCTCTCTGCTGTGGACTACTGAGAAGGAGGGGGGGGCAAGCCTTTCTGCAACTGCACAGAGGAGTGCAGGATGTGTAGGAGGAGTTCTGCCCTCCTCTCTGCTGCAGACTGCTGAAAAGGGGGGGGGGCAAAGACGAGCCTTTCTGCAGCTGCACAGAGGAGTGCAGGATGTGTAGGAGGAGTTCTGCCCTCCTCTCTGCTGCGGACTGCTGAAAAGGGGGGGGGGGGGGTTAGGCAAAGACAAGCCTTTCTGCAGCTGCACAGAGGAGTGAAGGATCTGTAGGAGGAGTTCTGCCCTCCTCTCTGCTGCGGACTGCTGAAAAGGGGGGGGGGTGGGCAAAGACGAGCCTTTCTGCAGCTGCACAGAGGAGTGCAGGATCTGGCAAAGGAGTTCTGTCCTCTCTGCTGCCAACTACCAGAGACAAGGGGGGGGGGGGTGCCACAGCTGCAGGAGAGGTGCGAGAGCCACATGAAATGGCCTGGGGGGGGCCACATTCCGCCCGCGGGCCTTGTGTTTGACACCTGTGCAGTAGGAGGTCCACTTTAGAACTCGCTCCTAAAGTTATTGTCCATATTCCACCATCGGAGAGTAACCAAAGTCTCTCATTTCCATGGATTTGATTTGTAATGAAAGTGTGTGCAGGAACTCTGATAAGCTATAAAATGTGCCCCAATTAAAGAGACAATTGCTTCAACTAATTTATACCTGAACTCTGGGTGAACTCTTATATAGCGATTTTTGTTGCTGCTTATTCTGCTTTGCTCTCACCATTGTAGGCGGATGTGAGAATTTAATATCTCTCTGTTGTTTCAATTATGAATAAGTCTCGGAGGTGAGCGCATAATCTCCGCGTGCGTTTATCAGCCCTTATTTCTCGTGCTCAGCAGTTTCCACGTCGAACGTGTTTTTCGAGGGCAATCATTGTGTGCAGATTTCCTCCACCTTTCTTCCAGAATTTAGTCTGAACTTGTTGATGTGGGATGAAATTACTGGCAATGGTCGAGGGTTCTTGGAGTTTCCGTCAAGTCCCTGATAATGTCATTAATAATGTCGGGTGAGGATCCTCCTTCTTTTCTCAGGTTCAGGCAGGATGTCTGACTCCAGATGGCTGTGTTGTACCGGAGTATGCCTTGTTTTTTAACAGGTTTTTATTGTACGTCATGGTTTCTTTATGAATATTTTAGCCATATGTTTATAGCTTACAATAAGAACACAAGGGGGCGCCACTTAACCACTTAAGCCTCGGAGGATTTGGCTGCTCAAAGACCAGGCCCTATTTTGCGATTCGGCACTGCGTGATTTTACCGGACAATTGCGCGGTCATGCGACGCTGTACCCAAATAAAATTGATGTCCTTTTTTTTTACCACAAACAGAGCTTTCTTTTGGTGGTATTTGATCACCTGTGTGTTTTTTTATTTTTTGCGCTATAAACAAAAAAAGAGCGCCAATTTTGAAAAAATAACAATATTTTTCAAGTTTCAAAAAATGTAAAAATCAAAATGTTTTAACATTTTAGGCCAATTTGTTTTCTGCTACATATTTTTGGTAAAATAAAATCACAATAAGCGTATTTTGATTGGTTTGCAGAAAAGTTATCGCGTTTACTAACTATGGGAAAGATTTATGTCTTTTTTTTTTTTTTTAACTAGTAATGGCGGCGATCTGCGATATTTTTTATTTTTTTTGCGGGACAGCGACATTGCAGCGGACAGATCGGACCCCTAACTGACATTTTTGACACTTTTGGGGGTACCAGTGACATTACTACAGTAATCAGTGCTATAAATATGCACTGTTACTGTCAAAATGGCACTGGCAGGGAAGGGGTTAACTTTATTGGTGATCAGTGGGTTAAGTGTGTCCCTAGGGGCGTGATTCTAACTGTGGGGGGCGTGGCTTGTGATGTAACCACAGAGACATACGATCCTACATAGCAGGATCGCATAGCCTCTCTACTTACATCAGGGAGAATGACAGACGGATGTGTTTAGATCAGCCGTCCGTCCTTCTCCCTCTCCTGCGGGAGATCACGAGTGGCCGGCGGACATCGGAGCTGCCGGTCACACGCACAGGGATGTCCGTGAACGAGCGGGGGTGGGAGCGAGCCTCCGGCGGCGCGCGCTCGCCCCCTACAGGCTCCTGGGTCGGTTTGCCCAGGAGCGGCTGACTGCTGCAGTAAATAGTCATGTAGCGGTTGGCAAGTGCTTAAGTGCAGTAATTCAATACAGGTTTACCACTTGAAGACCAGGCCTTTTCTGGCACTAGTAAGGGTCCTTTCACACGGGCTTTCCGCCCAGCGCACTCCGTTTTGCTGAGCGGGGATCAATCCACCGATCCCCGCTAGAGCTGCACAATTAATCGTATGAAAATCGCGATCTCGATTCACCCCCCCCTGACGATCTAAACCTGACATATGCTCGATTCTTTGCATAGGAAGCAGAGAGAACAGCTGTGGAAAAAAAAAAAAAAAAAGCCTCCCGCAAATGCCTATCAGCATTAAGTCTCCCAGTAACTATAAACAAAATGATTACATTGTATCTTTTCCTTCCCTCTGCCAGGGAGAAAGGAAGTTTAACCTCTTAAAGACTAGAGCTTTTTCTGACACTTGTTGCTTGCAAGTTAAAATCATTTTTTTTGCTAGAAAAGTACTTAGAACCCCCAAACATTTTATATATTTTTTTAGCAGAGACCCTACAGAATAAAATGGCGATTGTTGTAATATTTTATGTCATACTGTATTTGCGTAGCAGTCTTTCAAACGCAATTAATAGACTTTAATGAATAAAAAAAAAAAACAGTAAAGTTATCCCAATTTTTTTTTGTTACACAGAGAATCGTGATCTTTATTCCAAGCTAAAAAATCGTGATTCTCATTTTGGCCAGAATCGTGCAGCTCTAATCCCCGCTGAACAGGCGGATGACAGGTTCTTCTCCGCTTACTTTGCAGAGACAGACCTGTCAGAGCACCGCTCTCCTCTATGGGAGATCAGATGAAAACGGACCGCCTGTCCATTGATAAGATGCAGATGTGGTCTGATCCAAAATAGTCAATGGACCCTACCACACCTATTAGTGGGATTTTTGAAGGGAGTTTGATTGGTGCAGGCAAGCATAAATCATCAAAACAGAAACATTATTTCAAACAAAATAAATCATTTTATTAATATAGAAATATAAAACATCAGAAGGCTAAAAGTTGAATAGACTTGACAATAAACAACGTCTGTTCATATCTATAACAACATGGTCCTAGCCCCTAAGGGACAATAGCTTGTGAGTAATCATAAGCAAATAGGGATGTGTTGACGCGTTTCGCTGAACCACACAGGTTCATAACTGCTTCTTCAGAGACCCCTTTAAAATCCCAGGCAGACAACAATATATATAAAGCGTAGTGTGAATGCAGACTCAGGATGAGAGATGCCCTGAACCCATGTTACGGATATCCCATGGAGGCAACTGAATGGGCTCCCCAGACAGTGTCAAGGGACCCAGATAGGGAAGTGTCGAGTCCCACAATCCCAGCTGTAGAGGACGCTTCAATTCAAGCAGTTGAGAGCCAAGCATGGGCAGAGATGATCACATATGAAAATCATACAAGGTATGGACAAGATCTTAAGTGTGGTTCAATCACATAGGCCAGTTCGTGTGTTTGCACTTCCCCTGGGTAGGAGACCGCCTGTCCATTTTCATCTGATCCGATCCTCCAGATGGATGGAAAATAGGGTTTCCATCCTTCTGGATATAATGGACCACATCGGATCGGATAACAGCGGGTGTCAGTGGACATGCCACTGCTGACTATTTTAAGTTTGGATACATCCTACTGTCTGAATGACGAAAAAATTTGTCTGAATTTCGATTCGAACCAGCACATGTCTAGTCCTGTTTTGTTTTATATTAGAGAATGTGTGGAAGTATTGCTGTGTTCTTCTTTGGTGTCCTGGCCTTAAAAAAAAAAATCCAGAGGCCCTAGATCACAGGTGTCAAACACAAGGCCCGGGGGCCGAATCCTGCCCTCTAGGCCATTTCATGTGGTCCTTGCACCTCTCCTGCAGCTGCTGCATCTCCCTCATCTCTGCCCCCACCTTGTCTCCGCAGATGGCAGCAGAGCTCCCAGAACTCCTCTGCCCAGGGGCAGACTGCCAACTTTCAGCCCAGGGGGCAAGTACAAACCAGAGGCCCATGGTGCAGCGACTCGGCCCCCCTCCCACTTTCCCTCACCCCCCATCCCAATCTCCCAATCCTCCTCCTGACCCCCATTCCAAGCTGAAGCCCTGCTCCAGATACTCTCTACATACTGGCTGAATCTGAGTTCCCGACCTGGCCAGCAGAGGAAGGTTGGGGGGGGAGCTGGGACAGCTTGGTTGGGGCTGGCCAGGGCAGAAGAGTCCCAAGTAGGGCATGGAACCAGCCTCTGCTCAGACACAGTTTACACCATCCATGCTGAGGGGGTTGGGGGGAGGCCTGCGCTTTGTCCTTGTCTTCAACCTGTACTCAGTAGGTCAGCAGCATGGACTTTTTACTACTCTTCACCAGGAATCCTTTAGGCATGTCTGTGGCAGAAGCGGTGCAGCCATTTTATGCGGCATCAGGGCGGCCCAGGGGGAAATTGCCCCCCTGTCCCCTGGCCCAGTCCTCCCCTGCCTCTGCCAGATCCTGTGCTTCCCCCTGCAGCTGCAGAGAGGACCCTGTCACGGGGTAACGTGGCAGAGCCTGACGTAAGAGGAGTGGCTTACCGGGTAACTGGCGTGGCACAGGGTCACCAGAGGCGCGGAGTCTAAGTGTTAGCCGGTTTTCACCAGGGCCCCAGATGGTGGGGATGGATTTGGCTGCTTGCTAACACCAGGTCGCGGTCCCCCGGATTCCCTGGGAGAGCCAGGAACAGGTCCAGGACAAATAGCCGGTAGCAGGTAAACAGATCAGGACGAGACAGGAGGATAGTCAGGACAAGCCAAGGTCAGGGCGGGCAGCAGGTAATCAGAATCCAAAGACAAGCCGGGTCAGGTAAACAGGAACAATCGGAATCCAAAGACAAGCCGGGTCAGATCAACAGGAACAGCAGATATAACAGGCACAGGATACAGGAGAGCTGAAGACAACACAGCAAAGTGCAGTGCTGCTGGGCTGTTTAAATAAGGCAGCCTGTTTGCCAATTATTGCAATTAGTCTGCCTTCGGTTAACCCTTTAGGTTGCAGACTCATGACAGCACATCAGTGTGCTCAGGAAGCGTTGTGCAGGGTATTGAGTCTCTGACATTGCCCCCCCCTTAAGGGCAACCTCCGGGTGCCCAAAAGGTTCCTTTTGTGGGGATGGTTGCGGAAGAATTTCCGGATTAAGTCCTGGGCATGGAAATTCTGTACCGGTTCCCAGGAATTTTCTTCGGGACCGTAGCCCCTCCACTTAACCAGGTATTGTAGCTGGTTCCTCCGCCTTCTGCAGTCTAGGATGGCCTCCACCTCAAATTCTTCGTCCCCGTTGATTGTGACAGGGGCAGGTGGTTCCGAACTTCTACCAGGAAAGGAATCAGGTACTGCAGGTTTCAAGAGTGAAACGTGGAAGACTGGATGGATCTTGAGGGAATCGGGAAGCGTCAATTCGTAAGATACCTCATTTAATTTTCTCCTCACAGGGAACGGGCCAATAAACTTGGGTGCCAGTTTTTTGGAAGGGCATGCCAATCGGAGATTGGTGGTGGCTAACCATACCAGGTTGCCAGGCTGGAGAACCAACTCACCTCTTCTTCTTTTGTCAAAAAACTCTTTATTGGAGGACTGAGCCTTGGTCATGGCATCCTGTAAGATTTTGTTGTTCTCCTTAAGGAACTCCAAGATATCCCGGACTGCTGGCACTGTAGGTTCAGGAATAAAGCAGGGCAAGAAAGATGGGTGAAACCCGTAGTTAGCATAGAATGGGGACTGACCTGTAGCCGAGTGTTTGGCATTATTGTATGCGAACTCTGCTGATGGTAGTAGCGAGACCCAGTCATCTTGAACAAAGGTGGTGAAGCATCGGATATATTGCTCGAGGGTCTGGTTGGTCCTCTCAGTCTGCCCGTTAGTCTGGGGATGGTATGCGGAGGACATTGACAGCTTGATTTTCAGTGAATCACATAAAGCCCTCCAGAAGCGGGAAGTAAATTGGACACCTCTATCCGACACAATGTTCATTGGGACCCCATGAAGTCTTACAATTTCTCTGATGAAGACCTGCGCCGTCTCAAGCGCGGAGGGTGTACCTCTTAGTGGTATGAAGTGAGCCATTTTCGACAGACGGTCTACTACCACGAAGATTGCAGAATAACCGTCTGATGGAGGAAGTTCCACGATAAAATCCATGGCAATCATCTTCCATGGTCTGTCAGGGACTGGTAGTGGTCTGAGCAGGCCCCATGCCTTATTTCGGGTTGCCTTGCTTCGTGTGCAAACAGTACAGGAGGAAACATATTGTTTACAACACTTCTCTAAGTTGGGCCACCAGAACGTGCGCTGCACAAGATCCAGGGTCTTATGGATCCCGAAATGACCAGCCATCGGGTGGTCATGACACAGTCCTAGGATGGACACACGAGCACTTTCTGGAACGAAAATTTGATCCCCTCTCCATAGCAGTCCATTTCTGGGTACCAGTATAGTTCCAGCAGGATGGGGAGCATTTACTGTGGCTTGTCTCAGAGCGGTAAGAAGGTCAGACTGTAATAGCAGAAAGTTACCTTGTGTTAAGATGGTGTCAGGTACAATGATTTCTTTAGAGCTGTCGTACATTCGAGAGAGAGCATCTGGTTTGGTATTCTTGGAACCCGGTCGGTACGTTATATGGAACGTAAATCTGGAAAAAAAAAGTGCCCACCTTGCTTGGCGAGGTCTCAGGCGTTTGGCCGTCCTCAAATACTCCAGGTTCTTATGATCCGTGAAGATGAGTATGGGATGTGCCGCCCCTTCCAATAGATACCTCCACTCCTCCAGGGCGGTCTTGATGGCAAGGAGCTCCCGATCCCCTACATCATAGTTCCTCTCCGCAGGAGAAAGCTTACGGGAGAAGAAGGCTACCGGATGAATTAGGTCCTTGAGACCTTGACGCTGGGAGATGACTGCTCCTACTGCGATTTCCGAGGCGTCAACTTCGAGGATGTAAGGCAGGGCGGGATCCGGGTGGCTGAGGATAGGGGCAGAAGTAAACAGCTCCTTCAGGGCTGTAAATGCGACTTGCGCCTCGGGAGACCAGTGGAAGCGGGTACCTTGTTTGGTGAGCAGGGTAATAGGGGCGATGATGGAAGAGAACCCCTTGATAAATTTCCTGTAGAAATTTGCGAATCCTATGAAACGCTGAATCCCCTTTTTATCCACCGGTGCGGGCCAATCCAGGATGGCGGAGACCTTCTGAGGGTCCATTTTGACCCCTTCAGAGGAGATTATTAACCCGAGGAATTGGATACTCTGCTGTTCAAATTTGCATTTCTCGGGTTTTGCATAGAGCCGGTGTAGCCGGAGTCGGTGGAGTACCTTTTTAACGTGTTCTCTGTGCTGGGCCAGTGAGGAAGAGAAGACCAAGATATCGTCCAGGTAGACAATTATAAAGATGTCCAGATAGTCTCTGAAGATGTCATTGACGAAGTGCTGGAAGGTGGCCGGGGCGTTGCAGAGCCCGAAAGGCATCACCAAATATTCATAATGCCCGAATCGGGTGCGGAATGCTGTCTTCCATTCGTCCCCCTCCCTAATACGGACCAAATTGTAGGCTCCCCGTAGGTCCAGTTTGGTGAATACAGAGGCGGTTCTTAGTCTCTGGAAGAGTTCAGGAATCAAGGGTAGGGGGTACCGGTTTTTGACCGTAATTTTATTTAACTCACGGTAATCGACACATGGCCGAAGTGAATGGTCTTTTTTCTCCACAAAAAAGATCCCAGCTCCTGCCGGAGAAGTAGAGGGTCGGATGAATCCCTTCTCTAGATTCTCCGTCACATAGTCTTTAAGGGTACCCAATTCTCGTTCCGATAAAGGAAAGATACGTCCGAAAGGGATCTCGGCCCCCGGAAGCAATTCAATTGGACAATCATAGGGGCGGTGGGGGGGTAAGGTCTCAGCCCCCTGTTTACTGAAGACGTCCAAGTATTCGTGATAAGATACTGGGACAGAGGAACGTATCTCCTTATCAGCGTCCATACAGAGTAGGGTGCTAGGAGCACTATGGCGTACTGGCAGGCAATGATTCTGGCAGTAAGGGGACTGGAACTTGACGTCTCCAGAAGTCCAATTAATCTGCGGGTTGTGTGCCTGCAACCAGGGTAACCCCAGAATAACAGGAAACAAGGGAGAAGAGATGGCATCCAGGCACAACAACTCCTTGTGCCCTTCGAGAGTGGCCACGGGCAATGGAGGGGTTTCTTGGGTAACTGGCCCAGACTTGATGTGGGACCCATCCGCTAGGAAGATGGAGAGTCCCTGCGACTTGGGTCGAAGTGGGATGCGTTGATGGGCAGCAAAGGTAAGGTCAATGAAGCAGCTGCATGCCCCGGAATCAATAATAGCGGTGACCGGAATCGGGCCTTCTGGGAGCTGGAATGAGATAGAGAGAGCCAGGTGAGTGGTATTGTTGACAGAAACTGGATAACTTGAGGGGGATATAGAAAGACACTTACGCATCTTTGCTGGGCATGAGCGTACAAAGTGTCCGGCCTCTCCACAGTACAGACACAGGTTGTTCTGACGTCGTCGTGAGCGTTCTTCTGTTGATAAGGAAGGACGCATAAGCCCAAGTTGCATCGGCTCTGACGTATCCGATTCAGAAGTAACCGGAGCAGTGTTGCTGGAACGGGCACCGGAGGAGAAGGTGTGGATGGGATTAGGAACCCGTGGCAACATCCAGACTGGGCGGATCTGCTGCGTGGACCTCTCTGCTCTACGCTCACGGAGCCGGCGGTCTATCTGTATGGCCAGGGTGATTAATGCCTCCAAGGTCTCGGGTATACCCACTCGGGCCAGTTCATCTTTCAAGTTTTCTGAAAGACCCAGGCGGAACTGATGTCGCAAGGCTGCGTCGTTCCAGTGAGTGTCTGTACTCCAACGCCTGAAGTCAGTGACGTAATCCTCTACGGCTCTACGGCCCTGTTGAAGTGAAGTGAGCGCGGTTTCTGCGGTAGCAGTGCGCTGCGGGTCTTCGTATAACTGCGCCATTGCGTTAAAGAAAGCCGTCATGGAGTCCAGCTGGTCGCTGCGCTCTTCAAGCAGGCGGTGAGCCCAGGACTGAGGTTCACCTTGAAGCAGGGATATGATGAACCCCACTTTGGTTGCTTCCAAGGAGAAGGTTCGGGGTTGCAGGGAGAAGTACAGATCGCAGGCATTGCGGAAGGCTCTAAACTTGCTCCGATCCCCAGAAAACCTTTCCGGCGTAGGGACCCTTGGCTCAGGAGGCAGCATCACCACCGTCGGACCGGAGGGAGCCATGGAAGCAGCAGAAACTGTAGGGTCCGTGGAGGGGTTTAGGGACTGAACGCGTCCCTCCAGCTGGGTATAGCCCTCTTGCAGGGACTTAACGGCTTGGGTAAGGGCCGCAAGGTGCTGGCAGATGTCGTCCATAGGAGAGGCTCCTCTAGCAGGCTCAGTCATGGCTGTGTTGTACTGTCACGGGGTAACGTGGCAGAGCCTGACGTAAGAGGAGTGGCTTACCGGGTAACTGGCGTGGCACAGGGTCACCAGAGGCGCGGAGTCTAAGTGTTAGCCGGTTTTCACCAGGGCCCCAGATGGTGGGGATGGATTTGGCTGCTTGCTAACACCAGGTCGCGGTCCCCCGGATTCCCTGGGAGAGCCAGGAACAGGTCCAGGACAAATAGCCGGTAGCAGGTAAACAGATCAGGACGAGACAGGAGGATAGTCAGGACAAGCCAAGGTCAGGGCGGGCAGCAGGTAATCAGAATCCAAAGACAAGCCGGGTCAGGTAAACAGGAACAATCGGAATCCAAAGACAAGCCGGGTCAGATCAACAGGAACAGCAGATATAACAGGCACAGGATACAGGAGAGCTGAAGACAACACAGCAAAGTGCAGTGCTGCTGGGCTGTTTAAATAAGGCAGCCTGTTTGCCAATTATTGCAATTAGTCTGCCTTCGGTTAACCCTTTAGGTTGCAGACTCATGACAGCACATCAGTGTGCTCAGGAAGCGTTGTGCAGGGTATTGAGTCTCTGACAGACCCTCCCAACTTAGCAGTTGGCAGTAGAGGTGATACACTGTGATGTGAGGGATGAGAGGGTGGGGGCTCTTGACTTTTGATAGTGGTGGGCTATAGATAGAACTGGCCCTCTGAGGGCGACCAAAATGGGGATGCGGCCCACCATGAAATTGAGTTTGACACCTCTGCCCTAGATGGATGCATGAGTGATTGCGTCAGACAAATCATGCCAAGTATCTTCCTTGATCCCTTCTGTTAAAGATCGAGATCTCCATCTACGAGGACCGATGCAGCAGCGGCAGCAGCAGCAGTGGTAGCTCCAGCAGCACCAGCAGTGCCGGCGGCGGTGGAGTAGCCGGTCGTGCCCGATGACTGGCAGAGAGTCCCTGCGGGGACCTGTACTGCCGAGACGATGGCCTTTCTGAAATACGAAGACTGAGATATCAGAGCACAAGGTTCTAACACTAGATAGGACTCCTTATAGATAGACATGGAGTATTACAATGTTTCCACTGACTTCTTGACAAGAAACTGAGTCAAGCAAAAACAACCATCGCACCTTTTAATGAAGGCTTCTATACCACCGTTCCACCCGCCATGGAATGTGCAATCAAACAGGTTTATATTCTAGTTTCTATATATTTTTCAGATAAAGCAATTATAGCTGCTACAGAAGAAATGGCGCATCATCTCCAAAGTCAGAACAAATGTTACTTTGTAGCCGTAACTGGGATACATATCAGTCTTCTTCATCATTTAAGGAAACCGTATTATCGTGGAAAATTATAGTGGCATATATTTTCACCATTTTAGTATATATCACGGCGATTAAAAAAACTATTTGGATGGTACTTGCATGTTTCCACAATGAAATCTGTAACCACAGACTAATTACTGGATGTTTCCTTTATAAAAAAAAAAAAAAAAAATGCAACCTATTAGGAATGCTTCCATTGACGGAGATTTCTGAACAACGCAAAGTTGGAGAAAACGCTCCTTAAACCGATCAAGTTCAACTTCCTGACCCGGAACCTCATCTTATTCTGTTGCCTTAATTTGAATAAATGTATAGACAATTGTAAATATCTCATTCAAAGACAATGACTTAGATGTTTTACCTTTGCTTTGAACTTAGGTGTAATAATGGAGATTAATGAGGTATTTTCCATTGTGCTGAGAATTGTTAATGGATGATAATGTACAAATCCCCCCTCCCAATGACTTGTACATTTGTATCTCTGATTTTAATGAGTTTTAATGGTTTGTTCTCCGGTTACTTAGAAAACGTAAAGCTTAACTACGGGTAAAGTAAAAGCCCTTCATTGCAACAAGGCTGCACCCCCACTACATTGGGTTTCCTGCTCATTTATGTCTAGGGGTGACCGGGTAAAGCCGGTTTGCCGGTACCTTGTAAAAGGTTTCCTGCTCCATGTATGTCTAGGGGGGATCGGGTAAAGCCGGTTTGCCGGTACCTTGTAAAAGGTTTCCTGCTCCATGTATGTCTAGGGGGGATCGGGTAAAGCCGGTTTGCCGGTACCTTGTAAAAGGTTTCCTGCTCCATGTATGTCTAGGGGGGATCGGGTAAATCCGGTTTGCCGGTACCTTGTAAAAGGTTTCCTGCTCATGTATGTCTAGGGGGGACCGGGTAAAGCCGGTTTGCCGGTACCTTGTAAAAGGTTTCCTGCTCATGTATGTCTAGGGGGGATCGGGTAAAGCCGGTTTGCCGGTACCTTGTAAAAGGTTTCCTGCTCCATGTATGTCTAGGGGGGACCAGGTAAAGCCGGTAGGCTTTGTCGATGCAACCCCACTGCCAGGGGTTGGGCTTTAATGGCTGAAATGTATCTAGTAGTAGTTAATCACATTAAACTGGACCTGTTCTGTAATGTTAAAGTTGCTTTTTGGCTTCTCCAAACCACTTTAGTTCTAATCAGTGTCAGGAACATGCGCAAGCTTTTATACCCACACAGGTAGCACTAACACTTTGTTCCCATGAAAAGGCATTGGATTGAATAAATAGGTCTAGTACCCATCTGGTGGCCCATGGGTACCTTGTATATTGACCGCGGCACTTCCTATACTGGATACATTCTTGAAAACTAGAGAAATCGTGGATTTTGAAGACACATATGTATAAAAATAACACATTTTATTGATTTGCATTAAAAAAATGGGTACCATGTATAGGGTTTCCTGCTCATTTATGTCTAGGGGGGACCGGGTAAAGCCGGTTTGCCAGTACCTTGTAAAAGGTTTCCTGCTCATGTATGTCTAGGGGGGACCGGGTAAAGTCGGTAGCCTTTGTCAGGGCAACCCCACTGCATGAGGTTGGGCTTTAATGGCTGAAACATATCTAGTAGTAGTCAATCACATTAAACTGGACCTGTTCTGTAATGTTGATGTTGCTTTGTGGCTTCTCCAAACCACTTTAGTTCAAATCAGTGTCAGGAACATACACAAGCTTTTATACCTACACAGGTAGCGCTAACACTTTGATCCCATGAAAAGGCTTTGAATAAATAGGTCTAGTACCCATCTGATGGCCCATGGGTACCTTGTATAGGGTTTCCTGCTCATTTATGTCTAGGGGGAACCGGGTAAAGCCGGTTTGCCGGTACCTTGTATTGGGTTTCCTGCTCATTTATGTCTAGGGGGGATCGGGTAAAGCCAGTTTGCCATTACCTTGTATGGGGTTTCCTGCTCAGTGTCCAAACATATGCAAGCTTTTATACCCACACAGGTAGCACTAACACTTTGATCCCATGAAAAGGCATTGGTTTGAATAAATAGGTCTAGCACCCATCTGGTGGCCCATGGGTACCTTGTATATTGACTGTGCCACGTCCTATACTGGATACATTCTTGAAAACTAGAGAAACTAGAGAAATCATGGATTTTGAAGGCACATATGTATAAAAATAACACATTTATATGCATTAAAAAAAAAAATATATACAATATAACAATTAGGTAAAAAAAGCTTTCCCTATTTAAAAAATGATTGGTCACAGACAAGCAGTATAGCATATTTGGAACCGTGGGCATAGTAAGGTATACACCAGAATATTCACATATCCTCTAGATATTTGGGTTTTCATTTGTTCTCGGTGAACCTCAAAAGTTCCACTCTACATGTTTTGCGACCTGGTCACTTTTTCAGGAGCTTTAACCACTTAAGCCCCGGAGGATTTGGCTGCTAAAAGACCAGGGGGTATTTTGCGATTCGGCACTGCGTGACTTTAACAGACAATTGCGCGATCGTGCGACGCTGTACCCAAACGAATTTGACGTCCTTTTTTTCCCACAAACAGAGCTTTCTTTTGGTGGTATTTGATCACCTGTGCGATTTTTTTGATCATGCGCTATAAACAAAAAAAGAGCGTCAATTTTGCAAAAATAACAATATTTTTCACATTTTTTTATATGAAATTCCCCAAAAAAAAAAATGTAAAAATCAAAATTTCTTAACATTTTCGGCCAATTTGTTTTATGCTACATATGTTTGGTAAAAAAAAATCGCAAAAAGCGTATTTTGATTGGTTTGCGCAAAAGTTATCGCGTTTTACTAACAAAGGGAAAGATTTTTGTCATTTTTGTTGTTTTGTTTTTTTTAACGCATAATGGCGGCGATCTGCGATTTTTTTTTTTGCGGTACTTCGACATTGCGGCGGACAGATCGGACCCTTGACTGACATTTTTGACACTTTTGGGGTTACCAGTGACATTACTACAGTAATCAGTGCTATACATATGCACTGTTACTGTAAAATTACACTGGCAGTGAAGGGGTTAATTTTTTTGAGAGGGAGGGGCTATGTGTGTCCCTAGGGGCGTGATTCTAACTGTGATTGGCTGTGGCTTCAGATGTAGGAACAGTGATCAACGGTCCTACATAGTAGAACCGTATGATCATCATTCATACACCGGGGAGAATGACAGGCGGCTTGTTTACACATCGGGTCCGCCGGTCACACGCGCGGGGGGGTCCGTGACCGCGCCTCCGGGGGCGCGCGCTCGCTCCCTAGACCCTCACAGGCTAGCGACGTAGACCTACGTCACTCTGCCTGTGAGGGGTTGACCGCAGCAGTAAATAGTCGTGCGGCGGTCGGCAAGTGGTTAAACAATCTATGCAAATAAGAGCATACATACACACTCACCGCCCACTTTATTAGGTACACCTTGCTAGTATCTGGTTGGACACCCTTTTGCCTTCATTCTTCATGGAATAGATTCAACAAGGTGTTGGAAACATTCCTCAGAGATTTTGCTCCATAGTGACATGATAGCGTCACGCAGTTGCTGCAGATTTGTCGGCTGCACATCCATGATGCCAATCTCCCGTTCCAACGCATTCCAAAGATACTCTATTGGATGAGATGTGGTGAGTGTGGAGGCCATTGGAGTACAGTGACCTCATTGTCATGGTGAAGAAACCAGTGGTGAGATGATTGGAGCTTTGTGACATGGTGCATTATCCTGCTGGAAGGAGTCATCAGAAGATGGGGACACTGTAATCATAAAGGGATGGACATGGTTAGCAGCAATACTCAGGTAGCCCGTGGCATTTAAACCCGAGAGATGGTTGTGTGTGAAAATCACAGTAGATCAATCGTTTTTGAAATACTCAGACCAGCCCGCCCATCTAACACCAACAACGATGCCCGTGAAATCCCCTTTCCTTCCCCATTTTGATGCTCGGTTTGAACTTCAGCAAGTCATCTTCCCCACATCTAGATGCCTAAATGCATGGAGTTGCTGTCATGTGATTGGCTGATTAGCATATTGTGTTACCAAGCAATTGAACAGGTGTACCTAATAAGTTGGCCGGTGACTGTATTACAATACAATGTTATATACAAGTTTACACCATATTTTCTTCCAAAAAAAACACAATGGATTGTCAGGGTCACAGAGCTCACCCCCGAGGCCTGGTGGGGGGCCCAAACATGGCCGCAGTATGGCTCAATTACAGATGTGGGGACATACATGAGGATTGCAAGGGTGGCATGTAATAAATGCTTTCATTGACATTCAATGAAACACATATTGTGTAATATATGATGCATATTCAAATTTAAGACTACATCAATCCACTTGTTTAGGGGTATTGATATTCCCCAAAGGACCCAAATCCCACAAAGTAAAATTATAATGCAACCTTTCTATTTATATATGTATCATCCCATTGTGTTACCCCTTTAATAACAGTCAAAAAATATATCTTAGTCCTAGGTTTGCTCCAATGTATGGATAATACAGCTGTTAAAATGGGTGTAAAGCCCCAAAGGGGGGTTCTCATCAACAAGTTTGTCTCTGGTTGTTAGATAATCCGTATTAGTGATGCTAAAAGACATAATAAACCCAGGAATTCATGAGGAGGGAGGGGGGCTAATAAACTAGATATGAAAGAGCAGACAGACCTCCCTCTCATAACCAGAGGGCCAGTGCAGCCACCACATGGGTCCCCCAAGTCACCAGGAGGGGAGTTACATACATAGTTACATAGTAGGTGAGGTTGAATAAAGACAATAGTCCATCCAGTTCAACCTGTGTAGGTGTGTGTGGCTGTAATCATCTCACATAGCCCTGAATCTCCTGATCCTTGAGATGTACGTCTAAGAGTCTTTTGAAAGCCACCATACTTCCCGCAGAAACCACCTCTTGTGGTAGAGAATTCCACAATCTTGTAGCCCTAACAGTAAAGAACCCCCCACGTTGCCTGAGGTTAAAACGCTTCTCCTCTAATCGCATTGTATGTCCTCGAGTCCTCATGCTATTCCTTCGAATGAACAGTTTTTTTTCTAAGCTGAGATCCCCATTAAGATATTTATAAATTGCTATCATGTCCCCCCTCAGACGTCTCTTCTCCAGGAAGAATAAATCGAGCGATTGCAGCCGCTCTTCATAGTTAAGGTCCTCCAACCCCCTAATCAGTTTAGTGGGATCCCACAACATCCCTAAGCAGGCATACATTGGTTATACAGATTTACATGAAAAGCAAAAACATTATAGGAAAAAAAGACCAGACATAATATATATTACTACAATCATAATATATAGATTTACATGCTGTCCTTAACCAATATTATTTTAAACCAAAAACATTTTTTTACTTTGTTATAATGTATACAAAAATGTTAATGGAGATCAATAACATTTATTTTAATACATTTGTGCCTTTAAAGCCCAGGATTTCTCTAGTTTTCAATAATGTACCCATGTTGTCCCAGGACCGGACAGGAGGTGTAAAAGTTGTGGAACCACTCTGTTATACTTACATAATTCCATCCTTGGAGGTCAGGAAGGCTTCACCTGTGTCTGGGGTCTCCAAACTTTCTAAGTAAAGGGCCAGTTTACTCTCCTTCAGGCTTTGGGTTGGCTGCAATGCCCCATCTTTGGTTATAATGGGATGAACAGTGCCCCATGATTGGTATCAATGGAAAGAACCATGTCCCATCATTGGTACTAGTAAGAGGAATAGAGCCGTATCAGTGGGAGGAGTAATATCCCATCATTGGTACCGGTGGGAGGAATAGTGCCCCATCATTGGTGTAAGTGGGAGGAATAGTGCCTCATCATTGGTATCAGTAGGATGAATAATACCCCATCATTGGTACCACTACAAGGAATAGTGCCCCATAATTGGGATCAGTGAGAGGAATAGTACCCCATCATTTGTTTTAATAAGAGGAATAGTTCCTCATCATTGGTGTTAGTGGGAGGAATAGTGCCCCATCATTGGTACCAGTAGTAGGAATGGTGCCCCATCATTGGTGTCAGTGGGAGGAATAATGCCCCATCATTGGTGTCAGTGGGAGGAATAGTGCCCCATCATTGGTATCAGTGGGAGGAATAGTGTCCCATCATTGGTGTCAGTAGAAAGAATGGTGCTTCATCATTGGTGTAAGTGGAAGGAATAGTGTCCCATGATTGGTTTTAATGGGAGAAATAGTGCCCCTTTTTGGTTATCAGTAGAAGCAATAGTGCCCCATTGATGCTGTCAGTTAGAGGAATGATGTCCCATCATTGGTATCAGCTGGATGGGTACTGCACCAGAGCTGAATAAAGGTAAGCAAAGGGCCACATCCAGCCCCTGGGTCACAATTTGGAGACCACTGATCTATGGTAATGCTTTGATTTACTTGGCTGAAGACGTGTATTCTCAAAAAGCCAGGGTAGAGATGGTAAATTGGCATTATATGTGGAAGTCAGATGTGTCGAAGGCCTCCATCCCTGTCCAGTGATTGTTGTTCCAGTTTGACATTGATTGCCTCTGTCACACCTCTTAAGAACCAGTTGTGCTCTTTCTCCAGAATGTGCACCTCACTGGCCTCAGAAGGTTCTAATTAAGCATCAGTAGGATATAAAAAACGTATTACCTTGCTGTCTGTGTGTGCTAATGTCCTGTTTTTAACTGATGGAAATAAAGAAGACCGATTTTTTTTTTTTTTTTTTTTAGCCATGATTTGAGACGTGCATTCATTCATTAATTTGCAGTATCTCTGGCTTGAACCCGACCTGCACCTGTGGCTGGGCAGTGAGTGGTGGGCTGACCTGGAGCGGAACATTCTTTCTTTTCAAGGTCCTTAAGAAGGTTGTCTTTTTTCCCTCCCTAAGGAGTATGAAAACTGTTGAGTCTTAAACCTGTAGACTTTGCCTTCCTGTGTTTGGCTGTTTATTTGATGAGAAGTTGCATCCTCTCCCCAATGTACAGGTCTTTGCATTGCTCACTATATTGCACTGCATATACCAAGTTATTTGTGTGCACCTTCAGCCATGTAAATCGAAGGGCTACACCCTGTAAAGCTTTCCTTAAGAGATGGGATTATAAAATTAGAACAGGTGGGTTCCACCATTTTTACATCTCCCAATCTTGGACAATAACTGTCTTTCCATGTTGACTGGATACAGGTGTCAGTGCTATATGTGGGGTTGTATATGCTGGGGTGTTTTCCTCACGTGTTGGAAGTGAAGAAGTGGCTTGGATGGTCTACAAAATGTCTTCAACATTGCTGAACAAGACCAGTTAAATGTGACCAACTATTACGCCCTCTACAATGATCTGGATGAAAGAGAACCTTCACAGATTTATAGACCTGTAGATAAGACAGTTGCCCTTACACAAATCAGGTAAAAAATGTTATTGGAGTATGACAGAACTTGGCATGAAGACCAAAGGCAGTGACCTGATGAGCCACCTGCTTTCAACTGACCTATTTGTGTGTTGAAGATAATTAACAGCTACTCTCTTCCACAGATCTAGGTGCTGCTGTCTAATGCCTCGTACACACGCATCGATTATTGGCCGGGAATTTTCAGCCAACGTCCGATCGGCCGATTTTCGGCTTGTTATGCCTCGTACACACGCATCGATTATTGGACGGGAATTTTCGGCCAACGTCCGATCGGCCGATTTTCGGCTTGTTATGCCTCGTACACACGCATCGATTATTGGCCGGGAATTTTCGGCCAACGTCCGTTCGGCCGATTTTCAGATTGTTAGTATGATGCTTTCGACAACCGACTCCGACTTTTCGGCCGAAAAAAATCTGTTGTGCAGGCTATTAAATTTTTGTTGGCCGTCAACACAACAGCCGATTTTCCGTCAGTCAGTAGAGATTTCGGCAGACAAAAATCTGATGAGCAAGGCTGGGCATGCTCAGAGAAGAAATAAGACACGGAAAGTAAACCAGCACATGACATCACTTCTGAAGTAGATTTTGTTGGCCGAGAAAATTCGTGTGCAGTTTAGGCACATTCCAACCAACAAAACACATCTTGGACAAAAGTCGGACGATCGGTCGGCCGATAATCGTTGCGTGTGTACGAGGCTTGACTCTTACTGGTGTGTCCAACAGTAGAAAGGCCTGAAGTACTTCAAGAGAATAAAGATTTAAAATGGGGTGCCCAAACTTTCTAAAAAGAGCCAGTTTACTGTCGTTCAGGCTTTAGTAGGGCTGCACTGTGGCCAGTGGGAGTAGAAAATGCCCTAAATTTGGTTGTCAGCGGGAGTAAAAAAAAATAAATAGTGCATGTGGTCAGTAGAAGGAGGAATGGTGCTTCATCATTGGCTTTAGTGGGAGAAAAAGTGCCCCAATGTTTGTGTCAGTGAGGAGGAATAGAGCCCCTTTGTAGGTATCAGTGGGAAGAATAGTGCCCCATTCATAGGTGTTGGAGGAATAATACCCCATTGTTGGTGCCCATGGATGAATAGTGTCCTATTTGTGTCAGTGGGAGGAAAAGTGCTCCATGATTGGTTCCAGTGGGATAAATAGTGCCACATTGTTTGTGTCAGTGAGGAGGAATAGTGCCCCATTGTAGGTATCAGTGGGAAGAATAGTGCCCCATTCATAGGTGTTGGAGGAATAATACCCCATTGTTGGTGTCAGTGGGAGGGATAGTGCCTGTCATTGGTGTCAGTGGAAGGAATAGTGCCTTGTTGATGTCAATAACAGAAATAGTGCCCTGTCTTTGGTGTCACCAGGAGGAATAGTGCCCCATCATTGGTGTCAGTGGGAGGAATAGTGCCTTGTTGGTGTCAATAACAGGAATAGTGCCCTGTCTTTGGTGTCAGCAGGAGGAATAATGCCCCATCATTGGTGTCAGTGGGAGGAATTATGCCCCATCATTGGTGAATAGTGCCCCAAGGACTGGATAATGGTGGGAAAGGACTGCAGTTTGGAGGCCACTTATTTAAAAGAGTTGTAAAGTCTCAGAGTTTTTCACCTTAATGCAATCTATGGGTTGCATTAGGGTGAAACATCTTCTGTGCTTCAGCTGCCCCCCAGACCTCCCTTTTTCTTACCTGAACCCAATCGTTCCAGTGACGAGCTTGAGCCCAGCAGCTCCAACTGCTGTCTTCGGTCCTCATTGGATAGATTGATAGCAGCGGGAGCCATTGGTTGATGCTGCTGTCAATCAAATCTAGTGACGCGGGGGCTGGGGTCGAGTCCTGTTGTCTATTTCAATGGTTGCAGCAGCGGGACATGTGAGCGTGCCCGCACGGGTGCCCCCATGGAAAGGGCCTCTCCGTGGGGGCACCCAATGAAGAGGAGGAGCCAGGAGCGCCCCTGGGGCACCTCAGAAAAGTAGGATTGGGGCTGCTCTGTTCAAAACCCTTACAGAGCAGGTAAGTATAACAACATGTTTGTTATTAAAAAAAAAATAAAATGAACATTTACAATCACTTTAACACTGCCCACTGAAAAAGAAAGTGTTCAGCTTCTACTTTTTTAACTTGATGGGCAGTGGGAGTAAAAAATACCATAGCACCTGTGATCAGTAGAAGAAGGAATGGTGCCCCATTATTGGTATTCATGGGAGAAATAGTGCCCCATCATTGGTATTCATGGGAGGAATAGTGCCCCATCATTGGTGCCATTGGGAGGAATAGTGTCTTATTGTTGGTGTCAGTGAGGACGTATAGTGCCCCATTGTAGGTATCAGTGGGAGGAATAGTACCCCATCATTGGCATCGGTGAGAGGAATAGTGCCCCATTGTTAGCGTCAGTAAGGAAGAATAGTGCCCCATTCATTGGTATCAGTGGGAGGAAAAATGCCCCATTTGTTAGTGTTAGTTGGAGGAATAGTGCCTCTTTGTTGATGTCAGTGGAAGGGATAGTGCCCTGTTGTTGGTGTCAGTGGGAGGAATAGTTCCCCATCTGTGTCAGTGAGGGAATAGTGCCCCATCATTGGAGTCAGCAGGAGGAATAAGGCTGTTATTGGTATTAGTGGCAAGGATAGTGCCCCATTTTGTCAGTGGGAGAGAATGTGCCCCGTCATTGGTCTCGGAGGAATAGTGCCTCATCATTGGTGGCAGTGGAGGGAATAGTGCCTCATTGTTGGGGTCAGTGTAAGGGATAGTGCCCCATCGTTGGTGTCAGTGGAGTCAGCAGGAGGAATAGGGCTGTCATTGGTATTAGTGGCAAGGATAGTGCCCCATTTTGGTGTCAGTGGGAGAGAATGTGCCCCGTCATTGGTCTAGAAGGAATAGTGCCCCATCATTGGTGTCAGTGGAGGGAATAGTGCCTCATTGTTGGTGTCAGTGGAAAGGATAGTGCCCAGTTGGTGTCAGTGGGAGGAATAGTTCCTCATCTGTGTCAGTGGGAGGAATAGTGCCCCATCATTGGAGTCAGCAGGAGGAAAAGGGCTGTCATTGGTATTAGTGACAAGGATAGTGCCCCATTTTGGTGTCAGTGGGAGAGAATGTGCCCCGTCATTGGTCTCGGAGGATTAGTGCCCCATCATTGGTGTCAATAGAGGGAATAATGCCCAATTGTTGGTGTCAGTGAAAGGAAAAGTGCCCCATCATTTGTATTTGTAGGAGGAATAGTGTCCCCTTAATTGGTGTCAGTGGAGGAATAGTGCCCCAAGAGCTGGATAAAGGCAAACAAAGTATGTGAAGATGGTACAGCGCCACTAAATGGAACAACTAACTAACTAAAGAAAAAAGAGGTGAACCAAAGTCCATAAGTCCATGTAGAGGAAAGATTCAAATGCTGAAAAAGTGGCCACAAATCCAACAATAATCTTGAAATGGAGTTTCTGGCAGAGATCACACAATCAATAAAGGGTGTACCCTTACCGGACAGTTGGACCCCCTGTTACGGAAGGTCAAATAGGCGTGCGAAGTCAGTCACCAGAGACAAGTAAACGTCCAAATTCCTCTCCGAACAGCCACAGAACATCCGGGTAGGACCATGGAACTGGCAGACCTCAATGGACCCCAGATGTACATAAGGGATGACCTGCTCTGTGCAGTGGTTTTGCACAGAATAGTCTTGATTCTTCTCTTCTGGGGTCCCCTGCCGGCGCTCTTGCCCCCAATAGCAAGCCGCTTTGTCATGGATATGCAATAATGTCTGGTGGCTTACCTGTTCCTCATGTCTGCAAGGAATGAGAATTTGAATCTTTCCTCTACATGGACTTATGGACTTTGGTTCACCTCTTTTTTCTTTAGTTAGTTAGTTGTTCCATTTAGTGGCGCTGTACCATCTTCACATAATTTTTTGGTTTGATATACTTTGTACAAGCAGCCTTTTTAGCATACTGTTCTTTGTGCGCAGCTTTTTTCCTATAAAGGCAAACAAAGGACTGCAGTTTGGAGGTCACTTATTTAACACTGCCCACTGAAGAAGAAAGTATTCAGCTTCTACTTAGTATTCAGTTTTTTTAAATATCAACAGGGTAATATAAACAAAGTGGGTCCAGAGGATCAGTGAGCCTCCCTTCTCTCTGAGCAAACAAAATCTGTGCGCGGTCACTCAACGCACCAATGTGAAGGTTTAAAGCGCAACTAAACCCCAAAACCAAAATGTAATAATATATTGCAGCTTACTAATTATTGGATGTGGTGGTTGCTTTATTTTCTTTTTCAGGTTTATATTTTATTTTTACCTAGTTATAGTCAATAACACACCTTCTGTCTTGGGGGTGCCACTTAATCTATGGAGGAGCAACCTAGCCACCCTTGGACAGCAGCATTGTGAATCAGTGGAGAGGGTGGTGTTGGATGGACTATAAGTTTTAGATGGACTTTACTTAAGTGTCAAAGATTTTAATGCCCAACTCTAGCTAAACCTTATTAAGTAGTTACAGTGATGTTTGTTTTTCTTTTTGGGATAAAGGTTTTACATAAATGAATAAAGGCTGACCATTATAAGCACCCCTGTTAATGGTAAATAGTTTGTCCCAGTCCTCTGACACTTTAAATGGGCAGCTTGGCTCGGTAATAGAAACTAAAAAGCAACAGACTTACTGGAAGTATGACCAGGTAATAAACTATGGTACAGGGGGGAGTCAGAAAAACAAAGACTGGTGCGTTATTGTATTGACAGACTGGATCGTATACAGTAAAGCTAAACTCCAGGCAGATACAAAAGACACAAATTAATGCAGCACCGTAATCATCAGCACATCATTAAATGTACTATGTATATACAAGCCATGTAAGTTCCTGAATGTGACCTGGCTTCCGCCTGTTGCAGTCCCTATACAGCAGGGCTGGAGTGTGAGAGCAAGAAGCAGCACAAGAGGCCAATCAGTTCATGTGCATGCTTGTAGGAGGAGAGAGCAGAGGGATGAGCTCATAACTGCTATTTCTCCTATAACTGTCCAATCACTGGTTGGGGGCTTATCCGGGATGACGTGGGCTGAGCAACAGACCGTTCAATGATGCTGGCAATCAGACTGAGGACATTTTGTGACCAAAAAGAAGGACTGCAGGGATTATCTCTGGCCTCGTTCAGTGGCAGCAATTTGCTAAAGACAAATAGGCCGTCCACTGCGCAAGAAAATGTCCGATCATCCAATCACACTCAAGCTAAAATGCATTTTTTTTCTTTTCCTAGAATGTTATTGGGTATTCTTTGGAATGTAAATGTTCACCACATTAACCAAGCTGGAGAAAATTCCTTTGCAAAGTGAACAGCCTGTTTGCCTTCAGTAATCAACTCTAATTTTGCAACAAATGAACTATTTATTTTATTTTGTTATTTTTGTCTGGAGTTCTGCTTTAATGCAGCTACAGTTACGATCTTTGCTGTAATATTAATTGTGGTGCCAAAATAATCCCCTAAACATTAAAGCTGATCAGTTTCCAACTCAGTAAGTGTAAATTCTCTTGTGTTTTGTTGTGAAGTATATTTAATATCGGAGAATTCCAAGTATTCATTGCAGATTCCTCTGTTGACATCCGATGCAGGGTGGAGGTAAGTGGGGGGTGAGATGCGTGTGACCACTGTGTGGCAAACCTCCTGTGAGATAACAGTGTAGTCACCGACAGGGCCGGTGCTTCCACTAGGCAAACTAGGCAGCCGCCTAGGGCGTATTGCCACCTAGGGGCGCAGCCACGAGTCAGCACTCTTCTTTATTAATGGTCCCTGTGAGCTGAGGGGAGGGGCAGCAGTGGGGGAGGAAGAAGGGGCAGAGGAAGATGCTAGGTGTCTGGGGCAGTGGCGGAACTACCAAGCCTTGGCTTTCCACCAATGTTGGAGGGGCCCCCAAGACGCAGGAAGGGAGCCCACCGGAGTGCTGCCTGCATGATGATCCTCTTCGGCTGGAGCTGTGGTGAGCACTGTGGTCCAGCAGAGGAGTGTCCTAGGAAAAGGAATCACAGTGAAGGAGGACAGAGTGCGGGCCACTCTCTTCATACCGCTCAGTGAGCGTCCCCAGAACAGGGGATCGGGGTTCCTGGGTGTGACATGGAGGATCCCTGGTGTGAAAGGGAATCGGGGTCACCAGGTGTGTCATGGGGAATCAGAGTCACCAGGTGTGTCATGGGAATCAGAGTCACCAGGTGTGTCATGGGGGATAGGGGTCACCAAGTGTGCCATGAGGAATTGGGGTTCCTGGGTGTGCCATGAGGAATTGGGGTCCCCAGGTGTGACATGGAGGAACATCAGGGTCCCCAGGTGTGACATGGAGGAACGTCAGGGTCCCCAGGTATGACATGGAGGAACATCAGGGTCTCTCCGGGTATGACATGGAGGAACATCAGGGACCCCTGGTGTGACATATATATAGGAACATTGGGGTCACTGGGTATGACATGAAGGAACACGGGGTTCCCTGGTTGTGACATGGAGGAACATCGGGGTCAGTGGGTACGACAGCAAGACATGAAGGAATATTGGGGTCCCAGAATGTGACATGGAAAAACATAGGGGTCCCTGGGTGTGACATAGAATGACATCAGGGTCCCCAGGTGTGACGTGGAGGAATATGTTGGTCACTGGGTACGACAGCATAACATGGAGGAACCATCAGATCAGGGTCACTGGGTATGACAGAGACGTTTTTAACCCCTACCCTTCTTTTTTTTTGGGGAGGGGGGGCAAGTAACTGGTCTTGCCTAGGGCATAAAATAGTCTAGCAACGGCCCTGGCCACCGACACACCCCCATTTTTTATTACAGTGGGTGTTAGTGGGCAGAACAAGTTTTCCAAAAACCCGCCCTCTGAGGGGTCGGCATTGCCACTCTGAGGTCCAACGACTTGGACAAGAAGCAATTTGTGAACAGACATTGTAAAAAATTAACGCAGGAATTTATTTTATTATAAAGAATAGTCCAGTTGTATCACATGGCAATTCAAGATGTCTATGGTTTAGTTTTGGAAAGCATGGGGGGGGGGAGATAAATTTGTTGGGTTTGTATCTCTATCTGTGGCCCCGTGGCAGAGAATTGTCTTCACTTCCTGTTCCTTGTGATTCCCAGTACAGGAAATAGAGGGTCAGAAAGTCACATACAGAAATAAAAAAACTTCACTAGTTCATCCCGTTCCTCACGTTTGTTTTTGTGTCCCTGTTGGGAGAGATTCCCACTTACTTTCTGTCCTGACAATAAAACCGGGACAGGAGACCTCTAAGCCTTCTCTAGAATGTCCAAAGTGAAAAGAGATTGGGTTTGAGTTCGGCTTTATTAAAGTAGAAGTATGGCCTCCATTTTATCAAAAAATGTGCTGCAGTACTTAACTGGCTGTTGCTCTGGGTTTGGAACCCATGAAACCTTCTGTGTTTAACTAAACATGGGTTCCGAACCTGGAGCCACACCCAATATAAGCGGAAATTAAGTCTACATACCTGTCCAACAGCCCTGTGCCGGCATCAGCATCTACTTCTGCGTGCATTATTGGCCGGCAGGAGGCCATCCTCCCAGTACTGGGAAACCGGCCTGGCACTATAAGCTGAGTTGCGCATACGCAGCTTGCTTCACAATGCCGGAGGATATGGCAAGCAGGCAGGTAAGGGCATTTTATTGCAGAAGAGACAGTACATGTCTCCTTTGCAATAAAAGTCTGACCGCTCACTGTTTTTTTACAGTGGGACTTTAGTTCCGCTTCAAGTACTGGAGCTCAGCTTGTTAGCCCAACACTGACAGCTGGTTGTAGCTCCAGGTTCGGAGCCCATGTTGAGTCAAACCCAGATAGCAACAGTCAGTGGAAGGTCAATGAGCTGTGGGTGGGGGATTTTACTCCTGCAGCTAAAAGTACACAAGGGGGCGAAGATGCTCATGACATTTTGACCTAATATGGTCACATTAGGTAGTGTCATTGACCTATTATGGACATGTAGCTGTATTAGGTCGAAGATGTCATGAGCATCCCCAGCCCTTGTGTACAAGCAAAGGAACAGAGAGAAAACAGGTGCCTCTTAAGTAAAGACTGTAGAAGTTTATTAAAAAAAGTTCTTAAAACATGTAGGTATGTAAAAGCAAACTTAGGGCAGTCGTGGGATTTGCCTGGTGTCCTAGAATGGCATGGGGCCACTGTCTGTGGGTCGGCTGTGCTCGCTGGTCTTGCCGGTGTCCGCTGGCGTCCGGTTCCTGTCTGGCAGGAAGTGACGGCGGGAAACAGGGTCTGAGGCCTGGACCGCACTGTGAGCCGTCTGGGATCTTCCGGCGTGCTTACGACGCGTTTCGGAGCATGCGCAGCACTGCCTTACTCAAGAGGCGCCTGTTTTCTCTCTGTTCCTTTACATGTTTTGAGATGGCTTCCGCTCCCCACTAGGCTGGCCCTGAACTAAAGACTATTTACCCATACATCTAAAGGACTTTAAGGGTAGTCTACATGACCACCTTATGAACATTATCAGTTCCTTATGCCTGTTGTTTGCGCCACCTTGTATGTATTTTTATTTCTTGTGTACAAGCAAGCTGCAGGTGAAAAATCTTCTACCCGTGGTTCATTGGCCCGCCACTGACAGGTGCTTTCTGAACCTGGAGCTTCACCAATAAGTGTTAGGCTAACGAGCTGAGCTCCAATACCTCAAGCGGAAAATCTAAAGTGCCACTGTAAAAAACACTGAAAATGGGTTCCAAACCTGGAGCTGCACCCAGCTGTCAGTGCCAATGGGTGCTGGGATTATGAGCTGAGCTTCAGTATATAATATGGTGCGGCATCAAGGTCAGAACCCATGTTTAGTCAAACCCAGAAAGCAGCTGTCAGTGGTAGGTCCGTCAGCTGTGGGTGGGGGGTTTTCTGCTGCACATACAAGGGGCGGGGATGCGTATTACTTTATTGACCTAATATGGTCGCATTGGGTTAATGTCATTGACCTATTAAGGACATGTGGCCAGATCGGGTAATTGGTGTCATGAGTATCCCCCACCTCTTGTGTACTTGTAGGTGGGAAATCCCCCACCCACAGCTCATGACTTCATTGACCTAATATGGTCGCATTGGGTAAATGTCATTGACCTATTAAGGACATGTGGCCAGATTGGGTAATTGGTGTCATGAGTATCCCCACCCCTTGTGTACTTGTAGGTGGAAAATCCCCCACCCACAGCTCATTGGCCCACCACTGATAGTGGCTTTCTGGATTTGATTGGATATGGGTTCCAAACCTAGAGCTACACCCAGCTGTCAGTGCCAATGAGCAGCGCTTAACTACTAAATATGGTTTGGCATCAAGTTTGGTCAAGTTTTAGTCAAACCCAGAAAGCAGCTGTCAGTGGTGGGCCAATGTGGGTGGGGAATTTTCTGCTGCAAATACACAAGTGGGTGGGAATGCTCATGACTTCGTTGACCTAATATGGCCTCATTGGGTTAATGTCATTGACCTATTATGGCCATGTTAAGTCAATGATGTGGCCATATTAGGGTCAATAATATGATCACATGGTCATATTGGGTTAATTCTTCAAAAAATCCCTCACCAACAGCTCATTGGCCTGCCACTGGCCATTGCTTTCTGGGTTTGATTGAACATGGGTTTTGAACCTGGAGCTACACCCAGCTGTCAGTGCCAATAAGCTGAGCTTCAGTACTTAAAGGAGTTGTAAAGTCAGAAGGTGTTTTTGATCCTTCTGCATTAAGATAAAAAGCCTTCTGTGTGTAGCAGCTCCCCTCAGCCCCCCTAATACTTACCTGAGCTCCCTCTCAATCCAGCGATGTCCACGATTCCCTCGGCTGTCCTGGACTCTCCCTCCTGATTGGCTAAGATACAGCGGTGGCGCCATTGAATATGGACACACGGAGCTCCAGCTCAGCTCGGGTGCCCCAACAGCAAGCTGCTTGCTGTGGGGGGCTCTCGACAGGAGGGAGGGGCCAGGAGCAGCGAAGAGGGACCCGAGAAGAGGAGGATCTAAGATGTCCTGTGCAAAACCATTACAGAGCAGGTAATTATAACATGTTTATTATTAAAAAAAAAATTAAAATAGAAAAAACATAAGACTGTACAATCATTTTAAAGCGGACCTTTACCCTCTTAAGTCTCTTTTATTCCACCCTTCCCCATTCTGCAGAAGTATCAGGCTTATATTCTTTTTTCTACATTTACTTTTTTTTTTTTAAAAGTCCAGCCCTTTCTCCCTGCCCATTCTACCTCCTGGGGTATGCACTTCACATATCCCAGGAGACTTAGCCGTCCATTCAAGGAAAGGAGGAGAGGGTGGGCCTATTGGCAAGCCATCGAGAGCCCAATGTCTTTATGGACCTTACTTTGTGCACTGATCCAAATCATTTGGTGGAGGGGGGGATTATGGTGGGGGGTTGTTTTTCAGGGGTTGGTCTTGGCCCCTAAGTTCCAGTGAAGGGAACTCTTAAGGCGTCATCATACCAAGACATTTTGGACAGTTTCATGCTCCCAACTTTGTGGGAACAGTTTGGGGATGGCCCCTTCCTGTTCTAACATGACTGTGCACCAGTGCACAAAGCAAGGTCCATAAAGACATGGATGAGTGAGTTTGGGGTGGAGGATCTTGACTGTCCTGCACAGAGTCCTGACCTCAACCCGATAGAACACCTTGGGCATGAATTAGAGCGAAGACTGCGAGCCAGACCTTCTTGACCTCACAAATGCGCTTCTGGAAGAATGGTCAAACATTCCCATAGACACACTCCTAAACCTTGTAGACATCCTTCCCAGAAGGGTTAAAGCTGGTATAGCTGCAAAGGGTGGGCCAACTCAATATTGAACCCTACGGACTAAGACTGGGATGCCATTAAAGTTCATGTGGGTGTAAAGGCAGGCATTTCAATACTTTTAGTAATATTGTGTATCTGTTTATCCTGCCAGTGAAGTCCACATCATGTAGCTTCCTGCAATGGGGTGACAATGATGCTGCACTGTTTCCAAATTCAAAGCAGGGCTGTCAGTCTCATGGAGGCTGTTGGGCCCCTCGCCCCACAGTGGGTGGAGAAGATGTTGCAGGGGCCATGGCAGTTAATTCACAAGCCTGCAGCTTGTCAATCAGCACCTGGCCAGACCTTGTCCTGCCCACTGCTTTCTAGATTGGGCAGCATTAAAACCCTCCCACTGTGAGCTGCAGTGTCTGCGAGGGTGAACATGTGAGACCCAAATTGGATTTGGCTCCGTCCGGGGAGGTAAAGGAAATTTTTTTGTCCAATTTATTAAACTTGTGCATCCCATAGTAACTGGATTTGGTTCTTTCTTGCACTGTGATACCAGAGCCTTCAGTTGTACTTCAACCTCTTCCCCCTTTAAGAGTTTAAAAGCCGGGCATTTGGGTCGTGTGATCCAGGGCTGGCCCAAGACATTGTGCTGCCTGGGTCCAAGAATGAAATGTCCCCCCACCCCAAAAAAAAAAAATCACACCCATCAAAAGGCCCCCACATCCATTATTTTATATAAATATAAAATGTAGAAAATATTATATAAAAAGTTATCTTCTTCCATAACTCACCACTGGCCGGTCCACCAAACACCCACTGTCTGTCCTCAGTCCTCCTGTCACTCCTGTGTTTGCCGTGAGCACAGCTCTAGAAGATCCAGCCTGTGTGAGATGGAATGCGCTGATGTCGGACGTCATTGCGCACACCACGGTCACACGAGGGATGTTCCCAGGAGGAGACTCTCCGCCTCCTCATACCCATCAGTTTGCACAACAGGCGGCAGTATGAGATTGGGAAATGCTGCCCGTAACGTGACGCAAACTGATGACACAAAAAAGTGCTGAAAAAAAAAACAATCTTGCGTGTCAATTTGCTGACCCTCTCAAAGTTCCTCCTGGGTCCAATGGACCCAGTATGACCCATTGTAGGGCCAGCCCTGATGTGACCACTGTGATTGGAAAGCTCCCGATGCATACTTGCGGGAGCTTTCCGGTACCCACTGGCCACTGTGCTGGGAGCGCGCTCTGAACACGGTAAGTTGTTGTAACAGGGCCACATATATGCGGCCGCTCTGCGTTAAGGCCCACCCATCGAGCAGCTGTATATAAGCGTGTGACCAGTGTCAAAGGGTTAAGCTTCCTTGCAGTTTCATGTATGGCATCTGTAGGGGATAATGGCAGTGCTGTATTTTGGCCTAGGCCAACAAGGCCCAGGCCTAGGGCGGCACTTTGCAGGGGGGCAGCAAAAAAGCTGCCCCCCCCTCCATCTGAGACTCTATTGGCCACTGGTTGCTAGAGCCGCCTCTCTCACCCCCCTCTGTCCCTCTCTCTCGCTCTCACCCCCTCTCTCTCACTCACTCCCCCTCTCTCACTCACCCCCTCTCTCACTCACCCCCTCTCTATCTCTCTCTCTCTCTCTCTCTCTCACCCCCCTCCTCTCTCTCTCTCTCTCATTCACCCCCTCTCTCTCTCTCTCACTCTCATCCCCCCTTTCTCTCTCTCACCCCCCTCTCTCTCTCCCTCCCTCACCCACCCCCCTCTCTCTCTCTCTCTCTCTCTCTCTCTCTCACTCTCATCCCCCCTTTCTCTCTCTCACCCCCTCTCTCTCTCCCTCCCTCACCCACCCCCCCTCCTGTCTCTCTCACTCTCACCCCCTCTCTCTCACTCACTCCCCCTCTCTCTCTCTCTCACTTACCCCCTCTCTCACTCACATCCTCTCTCTCTCTCTCACCCCCTCCTCTCTCTCTCTCATTCACCCCCTCTCTCTCTCTCTCTCTCTCTCTCATTCCCCCTTTCTCTCTCTCACCCCCCTCCTCTCTCTCTCACTCACCCCCCTCTCTCTCTCTCTCTCACCCCCCTCTCTCTCTCTCTCTCTCTCACTCTCACCCCCCTCTCTCTCTCCCCCTCACCCACCCCCCTCCCCCTCTCTCTCACCCACCCCCCCCTCTCTCTCTCACAAACACCCCCCCTCTCGTGAGATCTCAGGGGTTCATGCTGGGACTTGACTTCAATTTTGGAGGGAGTCACATCCATTAAGGAAGGAGTGGGGCAAATTTACTTTGAAAGGGGAGGGGGCGCCCAATTTTAGTCTTGCCTAGGGCAGCATATAACCAAAATACACCACTGGATAGCGGATCTTACTGCTTAGCGAGGACTAAGTATTCAGGTCCACAGATATCATCTGACAGCAGAATGAACGCGTTTACACTTGTTTTATTTTATTTTATATTATTTTTTAATAAATCATTTTATTTTTTTATGTCATTGTTCATTTTATTTATTTATTTTTGTTTTTATTCATTTATAAGCAGAATTTCGATACACGAGTAGCGTTCCCGGCTTTAATTGCTATTTATCAATGTCTGTCTAGATGTAAGGGAACAGATCAATACAGATCTCTGCCCAGCTCTAAAGGAAGCTGAACGGTGAGTATTGGATTTTCAGGCAATTAGTTGGCCCATCCCGAGGAATTTATTGCTGATCAGCCAGATGTAAAATTAATCTTATTTTTTTGGCGGGGTGGAAGATGGTTTGTAAAAAAATTCCTTATTAACAATCCATTTACTTAGTTTGTGTTCTTTTCCGAGAGATTATGCAGAACCTGCTTTGGCTTTATTATTTTCAGTTTAAAAAAAAAAAAAAAACACATAAGGACAGTTTAGAGGCGAGGTTCACAAGATGCCAAAATGATTGACCGGCATATTCATAAACATAACGATCAATACATGAGAAGATGAGAGGTTCCAGCCGGTGATTGGTGTGCCATCACTGGGTGTTGGGTGCCGCACGGTGTCTGATATTTTTTGCATGGCGTTAATTCAGGGTGAGCAGCACTCCTTGTTTGGTAAAAAAAATTGCAAAAAGCGTATTTTGATTGGTTTGCGCAAAAGTTATTGCGTTTACTAACTAAGGGAAAGATTTTTGTCATTTTTGTTGTTTTTTTTTTTAATGAGTAATGGCGGCGATCTGCGATTTTTTTTGCGGGACTGCGACATTGCGGCGGACAGATCGGACCCTTAACTGACATTTTTGACGCTTTTGGGGTTACCAGTGACATTACTACAGTAATCAGTGCTATACATATGCACTGTTACTGTAATAATGACACTGGCAGTGAAGGGGTTAACTTTTTTTTGAGAGGGAGGGGTTAAGTGTGTCCCTAGGGGCGGGCTTCTAACTGTGATTGGATGTGGCTTGAGGTGTAAGAACAGAGATCAACGGTTCTACATAGCAGGACCGTATGATCTCCATTCTTACACAGGGGAGAATGACAGGCGGCTTTGTTTACATTAGCCGCCTGCCTTTCTCCCGCTGTAACAGACAATCGCGAGTGCCCGGCGGACATTGGGTCCGCCAGACACACGCGCGGGGGGGGGGGGGGGGTCCGTGAGTGCGCTCGCTCGCTCGAGCCTCACAGGCTAGCGACGTAGTCCTACGTCGCTTTGCCTGTGAGGGGCTGACCGCCGCAGTAAATAGTCGTGCGGCAGTCGGCAAGTGGTTAAGTGGCCCAAAAGAGATGCCGGTACTCTATTATAGCCTATAAATTTCCCCCCCCCCACCCCACATCAGGGTCCCCACAGAGCACCCCCCCGGCCTGGGCTGGGACTCCGGAGCAGGGGGACTCACTGGTGGGAAGTGATCTGGCTCTGGAGTAGGAAATATTCCTGGGGGGGGGCAATTGATGGCGCAGATGTCCAAATTAAGCGTACTGGTACGCTAAGGCGCACGGAGAGGTGGCAGTATGCTCAAGAGCCATATTTGGAAGTGGCGGTACTGAGTACCAGTGCATAACGGCCCACTTTAAGCACTGACTCTGATGGTACATAGTTACATAGTTAGTCAGGTTGACAATAAGACACAAGTCCATCTGGCTCAACCAATAAAATGTGAACGAAGGGGGAACTGAGGTCTCCAAAATAAAAGAGGAGGAGGATTGAAAGATTTGATTTGAAGGGGGGGGGGGGGAACTGATGGCTCTGATGGGAAGGTGGAGCTCCTTATGCGATGGGTGTCCCCATTTTATACTGGGGTGCTTTGAGATTTTTTTATATATTTTCAAAGGGTGCCATATTAGAGAAGTTCAAAAACACTGGTTTAAGCAACCATGCTATACATTTGTACTAGCTAGCTTCTGAAGGCACTTCCTAATATATTAAAAAAAAAAATATATATATATATATATATATATATATATATATATATATATATGTCTGTTCACCAGTTCAGGTGGGAATCGGGTCCAAATTGTTGCCTGAATTTGCACCTGAATCGACCCCAAACACACACAGGACCCCTTTTCAATGCAGACCGCGGCCGTCCCGGACATGTGTGAATGGACTCCATTGAGAGCTGGTCACAGTCGCATCTCATGTGAAATAGAATGCGGGGAAACCTGCCTCCAATTCACATATGTGTGAACCCACCCTGTTAGCAAAAATAACATCCAAAGTGTGGAGACCCTTGTCCCCCAGCAACCAGAACACAAAGATAGCAAAAACAATGTCTTGGCTGAGATAGAAAACCCAAATCACGTAAGGCAAAAAAAGACAGCTGAGGACAAAGTACCAGAAACCTCTCCTTGCAAGAAAAAGCTGCCAGTTCTGAAACCCTCTGTGCTGAAGTAATGGCATCCTTGAACACAGCTTTCCATGTCAAGAATACCAAGGGAAGGTCTCAAATACAGGCGCACAGAAAACCTAATTTTTGGAGATTTCAGGTAAAAGGAATTATAAAAATGTGTTATCCTAAAATTGCTGCAAAACTGAAAAGACCCTTAAATTGTCCATGCTTCCCTAAATTGTGACACTTTAAAACATTTTTATAAACTGTAGTTTTGAAAACAGAACAACATATACAGATGTACAATGATACATTTAGATACAATGAACACCTTTGATGGTAAGGTAAGTGATGTAATATATATATACTGTAAATAATATTTTCTTGGGTGGGGTTGTTGCACTATCTGTATAGATAGTCTGACTTGTTTGCAAGATGCAAAACGTTTTTTACTTCCCGTAAACTCAATTAGTCAGACTTTGGACAGATAGCGGGGAAGTGTGGACAATCTTGTAATCACAGCAAGTTCTTCTTTTGCCAATCTCCATCCCATAGGATTCCGGATCTTCTAGTATGTTGCATAGTGGACACAAGGCGTACCAGCCAATGCCATGCACCAATGTAGGTGACCGTGACATTAGGAAAAGTGGGGGAAGCAGGAACAATACATCAGCACGACAACGTGTTTCGGGGACGTGGCCTCCTTTATCAAGTCACCCCCATACCAGAAGTTCACAGCTTTTTATCAGGAGTTATAACACCTCCCCTACCACCCAGGGGAGGACTGGGCCAGGGGGCAGGGGGGAAAATGCCGCCTGGGCTGCACTGATGTCCTGTAAAAAGGCTGCACAGCTTCTGCCACAGACATGCCTAAAGGATTCCTGGTGAAGAGAAGTAAAAAGTCCCCTGCCGCTGACCTACTGAGTGCGGGATGAAGACAAGGACAGAGCGCAGGTCCCCCCACCCCAGCATGGATGGTGTAAACTGTGTCTGAGCAGAGGCCGGTTCCATGCCCCACTGGAGACTCTCCTTCCCCGGCCAGCCCAAACTGAGCTGTCCCAGTTCCCCCCAACCGCCCCCTGCTGGTCAGGTTGAAAACCCGGATTCAGCCGGTGAGTAGAGAGTACCTGGAGCCGGGCTTCAGCCTGGAATGGGGGTCAGGAGGAGGCTGGGAAGAGGGAGAGTGAGAGGGGGGCCGAGTCGCTGCACCATGGGCCTCTGGTTTGTACTTGCCCCCTGGGCTGAAAGTTGCC
The DNA here is from genome assembly GCF_965119305.1 of Pelophylax lessonae. Lineage (NCBI taxonomy): Eukaryota > Metazoa > Chordata > Amphibia > Anura > Ranidae > Pelophylax > Pelophylax lessonae. The sequence goes on from NC_138776.1 coordinate 19,539,355, forward strand.
AATCTGCCCCTGCTACCACCCATCATAAAAGAGACCGTGCCAGGAGAGGTTAACTCACATTAATAACAGGTAATGGGACTAGAAGCAACCTTAAATATACTAAAATCCATAATTTCATCAATTCATTGAAAATTGTGTACATGAAAAGATTACATATATGAAAGATGTATAAATATTTAAAACATATAAATTAAATAAATGTAAAACTTAATAAGATCATGGCAAATTAACCAAACACACCTTAACCACTTCCAGCCTAAGGACGTCTTATGACGTCCTGGACTTTGAGTGGAGATATCCGAATGATGAGTGTAGCTGCAGGCATCATTCAGATATCATCTTATGCACCCGGCGATTCTCTGCACCGTAAGAACAATCATAGTGGCAGTTCAGCCCTCCTCCAGTGCACCTACCGGCTCGCCGGTGCGATCGGCAAGCAGGAGAAGGAATCCGCCGGCGGCGGAAGTTCACAATAGAGAATACCGAGGACCAGATGGTCCCCGGCAGCCTCTGTGGCTCTCGGAGGCCCAGGCACAAATGTTTTAGCAGAGACCCTAGGGAATAAAATGGCGGTTGTTGCAAATTTTTATGTCACATGGTATGACGTCAAATTTTTATGTCACACGGTTATGACGTCATGTCCAGCTTAGCAGTTGTAAATACTCCCGTGGACTCAGCTGGAAAGGCTGAGATCATTTTTTTTTTTTTTTTAATCTCAGCCTTTCTTGCCTAGAGGATAGACCCCACATCTCTCCATAAAGAGGACCTGTCAAGCCCTATTCTTATTACAAGGGATGTTTACATTCCTTGTAATAAGGATAAACGTGATCAAAGATTTTTTTTAAAGGAAAAGTGTAAAAATATAAAAATAAAATGAACAATAAAAAAATGTTTATTTTAGAAGCAAATGCATACGTTTGTCGTGCCCACATATGTAAACGGCGTTCAAACCACACATGTGAGGTATCATTGTGAACGCTAGAGCGAGAGCAACAATGCTAGACCAAGGAAAAAATGGTCTTTTAAGCGCTAATACCAAAGTGAAAAGAGCTGCCAGCACAACATAACTGATAGACAGATTATAAAATTGCAAAGGAAAGAATTAAGTGCGGCGCTCCTCCACCTGTAGGAATGCAGCTTACCAGATAGCTCTATGCATTCCTACAGGTGGAGGGACCTGCATATACTGTTCACAATATTTTTTACCTTCGGTAAGAACTACCTAGTAAATTTGTAGGTGGAGGTCTTCACTCTTTTCACCCTACTATTATTCATCATATTTTTGGCACTTTTTGGTGATTCACTTCTCCGGATAGAGCTATTTTTCTTTATCACTCCACATGTGTTTTTGGTTTTACGCTATGGCGTTTTCAATTTGTTCTTGCATATAACCACACTACCGAGGGGATTAGTCTGGACTATAAGAATCGCCCTTGCTGAATCTTCGGAATCTGTGGTTTCCTTTGGCACTTATTTATTGGTTTCCGGTAAGCCTCCCTTCTGTAAGGATATTTCACAAGTCATCCAAAACATCAATTTTTGGACTTTATGGACTATTCACTTGACGTTTGACAAAAATTTAATATTGTTTGATCAGTTTTAGCGCGATTTGTTTTTATTATTTGGTTTTGGGGTGCTAGTCACACTCGAAGTCGCTGCTTTTATAATTTGTGTGGGATTAGCGCAGTTGTTTCTCTTATTCTTATTCAATAAATCTTCTGTGCTGCTAAGTTATTGCCAGTGGAACTCTACTGTCAGGAAGTAGTTTTTCCAGTAGAACTCCCCGATTGGGAAGTTAGTTTGAACACCCCGATTTTGTGGCCAGCTCTTTCATGCTCCCTTCGCCTTTTGTCATCTGACAGCAGGCTTTTTAGTCTCCAGCGAGGCTGAACAACTTCCCAGTGGTGTCCTACATCTGGGGCAGGTCAGAACCTGCAGGGTCAGTCCACTGAGAAGAGGTAGAGATGATGACTGTGATCTGGGTGGAGTAGAATCTTCCTTATCTCTTTTAAATCTACATAGAATTTCTGGGAAGAATCCATATTCTGTTGCCCATACAGGTCCCTTCTAGTGGATTTTATCTCTGGACAAGATTTCAGAGTTACATCTGGTACCATCTCCTTACTGTTACAAGCTGGAAAGCTTTTCCCTAAGGGCCTGGGCCAAGCCCTGGATGCGGATGCTGTCAGATCAGGAAAGATCTCACAAGCAATATGTTTTCCAGTTCCAACCATATACAGTTTTTTTTTGGGGGGTCTGTTGCTAAGACCGTGGCAATGTTTGCAGTAATTCCCTATTGGCCAAGCAGGCCTTGGTTCCTGTCTTTGATACCAGGGTATCGGATTGAAGTCCTTTCTCTCCGATGAGATCTTCTGTCGTTAAGAGCAATATTTCACCTTTGTTCATCTCTTCCACTTTCTCATCCTAGCAGGAAGAGACTAATCAGGTTTGGCTGTTTCTCTAAGCTAATATCTATACATCTTACAAAAGGATTGGAATAGAGCTTGTTCAGTTTGGACTGCTTTGTTTTCTTTGCTTCATCCCTCTGGCCAGGTGCATTCCGGATTTCAACTGATCCTAAAGCTCTTAGAGGGCATATCTCTGCAGTCTCTGTCATATCCAATGTCTCCTGGGTAGACTATCCCTTCCTCATCCAATCCTTTGATGGGGGGTTGCATCTGAGACTCGAAAGAGAGCCAAGTCTCTCTAGGCAGGATTTACTTCTTTCTCTGGGCTTTCTTGCTGGCTCCAGATGAGATCTATTTGCAGTTGAGCCAGGGAAAAGACTGAGCTATGAAGACATGCACTCTAAGGGCTAGCTATTCAGCCAGGACGTTTGCCAAAATCACAGCTTTAACCACTTTAGCTCCGCTCACTGTGCCTCTGCTGCGGCACAGTGGCTTGTTCCCGTCCAGCGACGTAGACCTACGTCGCTGGACTCCTCCCCTTATGGGCGGCGCTCGCGCGCCGCCGGAGGCTCGCTCCCGCTGTATTCAGTCACAGCAGGAGTTGGGCCAGGGGAGGAGTGGCGGCGAATGCGGCCGCTCTTCCCCGATCGTCGGGTAATTGAGTTTGGAGATCCGCCCGCTTGTGTAAACAAAGCGGGCGGACCTCCTAAGTGACAAACAGTGACAGATTGCAGGGTTCAGCATAGCTGAACCTGCGATCTGTCCCTGTGTCACTCAGTCCCCTCCCCCCACACACGTCAGTAAGCACCAGGCATACATTAACCCCTCCCTCTCAAATAAAATTAACCCCTTCCCTGCCAGTGTCATTTTTACAGTAACAGTGAATATTTATAGCACTGATTACTGTAGTAATGTCACTGGTACCCCCAAAAGTGTCAAAAATGTCAGTCAAGGGTCCGATCTGTCCGCTGCAATGTCGCAGTCCCGCAAAAAAAATCGCAGATCTCCGCCATTACTCGTTAAAAAAAAAAACACCAAAAATGACAGAAATCTTTCCCTTAGTTAGAAAACGCAATAACTTTTGCGCAAACCAATCAAAATACGCTTATTGTGATTTTTTTTTTACCAAACATAGGTAGCAGAAAACAAATTGGCCAAAAATGTAAAAAAATTTTGATTTTTACATTTTTTTGGGGGGGAATTTCATATAAAAAAATGTGAAAAATAGTGTTATTTTTTCAAAATGTACGCTATTTTTTTGTTTATAGCGCAAAAAGTAAAAATCGCACAGGTGATCAAATACCACCAAAAGAAAGCTCTGTTTGTGGGAAAAAAAGGACGTAAATTTCGTTTGGGTACGGCGCCGCACGACCGCGCAATTGTCAGTTAAATTCGCACAGTGCCGAATCGCAAAAAGTGGCCCAGACGTAAGACAGCAAAATCCTCCGGTGGTAAAGTGGTTAAGCTAGGAAGAATGCTTTGGTGACTTACAGCTCCGAATGGGATCTCCTTCAGTCCAGTTAGAGAAACGATTGAGCTTTGATGTCAATCACTCTGGGTCTACATCCTCAGCAAGAAGCTTTAGCCAGAATCAGGGCTCTTAAGGGCCCTTGACAGCTTGCTGCTCCAGGTGGAATCTCTTTTAGTTCAGTTTTGTGTAAAGTCTCAGTCATAGAGGTATCGTTTCTTTGGGTTCTTTTCCTCAGTCAGGAAATTGCCGGGATCTGGACCTTGTGGCAAGAGGGATCCTTGTGGCTTTCTGCCCAGTACGGGTAGTGTTTATATCCATACTGGGCAGCAATCTGAGGTGGCTTCAGCATTCTAGGAGAACAAAGGATTTGTTCATCCCATATGCAGGACAACCAAGGATAACTGGTTCCATGCCATGGATATTGGCATTTTTCGAGCATGCTCTCAAGTTACTGTTTTGCTCAGTTCTAGGACATATTTGTCACTCTCTCTAGCAGAATCAGCGGGACGGAAATGTCATCAAGAATTTTTGCTGGATGGGTCATTAGGCTTATAAAGCTCAGGGCTTGGTTCCTATGGAAGCAGTCACCAAGCACTCATTCAGGAGTGTTTAGGATTCGTAGGCTCCCTGTGTAAGGGCGCCAGAAATAGTTGGAGGATGACATATCTTCCATTAAAGCTGTTCTGGCTCTTTGTTGGGTGTAGCTAACTTCCTTAAGCTGTCAATATCTATCCATAGGGTTTGTTGGCTATGATTGAAACCCTACTTTTCTGACATCCCATCCTTGTTTTTTGGGCTAGTTAGTTCCCAAAGGTATGCTGCCATGGAAGTCTGTCAGGAAAATGGAAAATTTACTATCAAATACTTACCGTAATTTTCCTTTCCTGATGGACTCCATGGCAGCAGGAGTTCCCTCCCAGAGTCATGCGTAGGCTAGTTACGGAACGTGGCCTCTGACTCTGAAAATTCTTGGGAGTGGGGTCCTATGGGGTAGGAGCGAGGGCAGGGCTATCCAAACGTATGCTGACATGGAGTTCATCAGGAAAGGAAAATTACGGTATTTGATAGTAATTTTTCCATTATAAATGGAACCAATTAGAACCTCTCCCGATTGTTCATGAAGGAGACATTTTGGAACCCCAATGGGTTAAATGAGGAACTGGAGAACAGTACTCTAATCTAATTGATTCTACTGTATATATACAAATGTATACATTCATATGATGGATGCTGCACTGATATGCTGCACTGATGGGCACTGATATGCTGCACTGATGAACACTGATATGCTGCACTGATAAGGCAGCACTGATGGGCACTGATGAGGCTGCACTAATAAGGCTGCACTCATGGGCACTGATGAGGCTGCACTGATGAGGCTGCACTGATGGGCACAGATGAGGCTGCACTGATAGTTGGAACTGATCGGCAGCACTGATTGGCATGGTCAGGCATCACTGATGGGCATTGATTGGCAGCACTGTTGGGCACTGATTGGCAGCACTGTTGGGGCTGCACTGATAATCAGGGCAATGATGATCAGTACCCTGATTGTCAGTGCAGGTGTTCCCTGTGTGGATTTGTCGCTTTTCGGCTCTCCTCTCCTTACACGCTGTTAGCTTGAGGGGAGGATTGCCAATAACCGGAAAATCCTTTTCACATCCGTGATCAGCTGTGATTGGACACAGTTAATCATCTGGTAAAGAGCGGCCATGATAGGCTCTTCACCTTGATCTGTGCCGATGCGTGCCACAGGTGGCACGCAGGCAGCAAAAGCCTAAGGCAACCTACCGGCAAAGTGCGGCCGCACTGTAGCTGCCATCCAGCTATAGTGCAGTCGCGAAGGGAGTTAAAAAACAATATTACACTAGGGCAGATGTGCGCTCTTTCTTCTTTCCTTGTTTGTGTAAATGCATTTCCACCAACCAGTGGATCATCAGAGAGCTGCAGCTCTATAGTAATAGAAGATTTTAACATATCGAAATTACTAAGCCTGGTTTGAGGGTCTTTTGATCAGTGCATGAACTGGTGATTTGTTGTTTTTGGATTATAACCAAGGAAACTTCTATCATGCACATATTGGACATACTTCCTGCAGCATGAAATCTTTTGTTAAATATGTTAATGACATAAAGGACATACAGGCACATCATATCATGTTTATAATGTATAACATTGTGCTTTCATATTGCACAAATCCAAATTTAAAAAAAATAAATAAATAAATGAAAATTTCCTCTTTTGTGCACCAGTGGAATAGGGTTTTAATTTTGCGAAGAGCAGGGGAGGGTTGGAACCTCTGTCAGGTTTTTGCTGTCTGTATCCCCACTGGGAAGTTGGGCTCTCATATTCAGTCTGGACCTCAGAACAGAAAGTGATAGACCATTTAAAATGTTATAGTTGTTACAGGAGAAGAAAGGAATTCTGGGGGAAACCGGTTTTGACGTTGAATTGCTGTACAGAGCAATTCAACCATGGGGACTCCTGCTCTAAATACAACCTGTGAAGAGGAATTCTTCCATTGGGGACACCTGTTCTGAAGACAACCTGTACAGAAGACTTCTTTCAACGGGAACACTTGTTCTGAAGCCAACCTGTAGAAAGGAATTCCTCCAGTGGGGACACCTATTCTCAAGCCCAACTTTTAGAGAGGAATTATTCCAGTGGGGACACCTGCTCTGTAAGTAACCTTTACAGAGGAATTCTCCCAATAGGGACATCTATTCTCAAGACAACCTGTAGAGAGGAATTCTTCCAGTGGGGACACCTGTTCTCAAGACAACCTTTAGCGAGGAATTTTTCCAGTGGGGACACCTGTTCTGTAAGTAACCTTTACAGAGGAATTCTTCCAATAGGGACACCTATTCTCAAGACAACCTGTAGAGAGGAATTTTTCCAATGGGGACACCTATTCTCAAGACAACCTGTAGAGAGGAATTTTTCCAATGGGGACACCTATTCTCAAGACAACCTGTAGAGAGGAATTTTTCCAATGGGGACACCTATTCTCAAGACAACCTGTAGAGAGGAATTATTCCAGTGGGGACACCTATTCTGTAAGTAACCTTTACAGAGGAATTCTTCCAATAGGGACACCTATTCTCAAGACAACCTGTAGAGAGGAATTTTTCCAATGGGGACACCTATTCTCAAGCCCAACATTTAGAGAGGAATTCTTCCTGTGGGGACACATATTCTGTGAGTAAACTTTACAGAGGAATTCTTCCAATAGGGACACCTATTCTCAAGACAACCTGTAGAGGGGAATTCTTCCAGCTGGGACACCTATTCTCAAGACAACCTGTAGAATGGGATTTTTCCAATGGGGACACCTATTCTCAAGACAACCTTTAGAGAGGAATTCTTCCAGTGGAGACACCTGTTCTCAAGACAACCTGTAGAGAGGAATTCTTCCAGTGGGGACACCTAGTCTCAAGACAACCTGTAGAGAGGAATTCCTCCAGTGGGGACACCTGTTCTGTAAGTAACCTTTACAGAGGAATTCTTCCAGCTGGGACACCTATTCTCAAGACAACCTGTAGAGAGGAATTCTTCCAGTGGGGACACCTATTCTCAAGACAACCTGCAGAGAGAAATTCTTCCAATGGGGGCTCCTCTTCTGAAGTCAATGTTTACAATCCCCTTCCTTATTGCAACTTACACTTTTTTGGGAGAGTCACTGCAATTCATAAAGTGTGTTGTATTCACTCTTTAGAAATTCATCATGTCTCCTCATGACAACAGGAACAAGACTTTGAGGCATAGAAGCATGGTGGAGCTATTGTGGGGGAAGAGACATTAAGGCCAGAATGTCCATACTGGACAAACCAAACTCAGTGCATGTTCAACCTCCAGGCCAATGGCATCCTAGCAACCAATGATGCATCATTGGCCCCATTTATCTGCCGGCTGGAAGATTCCCATCTGCAACCATATATACAGTATCTCACAAAAGTGAGTACACCCCCACAATTTTGTAAATATTTTATTCTATCTTTTCATGTGACAATACTGAAGAAATGACACTTTGCTACAATGTAAAGTAGTGAGTGTACAGCTTGTATAACAGTGTAAATTTGCTGTCCCCTCAAAATAACTCAACACACAGCCATTAATGTCTAAACCGCTGGCAACAAAAGTGAGTACACCTCTAAGTGAAAACGTCCAAATTGGGCCCAAAGTGTCATGTTGCCGCTGGAGTCCTCTTCCACTCCTCCATGACTACATCACGAAGCTGGTGGATGTTAGAGCTTGAGCTCCTCAACCCTCCCTTTGAGGATGCCCCACAGATGCTTAATAGGGTTTAGGTCTGGAGATATGTTTGGCCAGTCAATCACCTTTACCCTCAGCATCTTTAGCAAGGCAGTGGTCATCTTGGAGGTGTTTGGGGTCGTTATGTTGGAATACTGCCCTGCAGCCCAGTCTCTGAAGGGAGGGGATCATGCTCTGCTTCAGAATGTCACAGTACATGTTGGCCTTCATGGTTCCCTCAATGAACTGTAGCTCCCCAGTGCCAGCAGCACTCATGCAGCCCCAGGCCATGACACTCCCACCAACATGCTTGACTGTAGGCAAGACACACTTGTCTTTGTACTCCTCACCTGGTTGCAGCCACACATGTTTGACACCATCTGAACCAAAAACATTTATCTTGGTCTCATCAGACCACAGGACATAGTTCCAGTAATCCATGTCCTTAGTCTGCTTGTCTACAGCAAACTGTTTGTGGGCTTTCTTGTGCATCATCTTTAAAAGAGGTTTCCTTCTGGGATCACAGCCATGCAGGCAAATTTGATGCAGTGTGCAGCGTATGGTCTGAGCACTGACAGGCTAACCCCCCACCCCTTCAACCTCTGCAGCAATGCTGGCAGCACTCATACGTCTATTTCCTAAAAGACAACCTCTGGATATGACGCTGAGCATGTGCACTCAACTTCTTTGGTGGACCATGGCGAGGCCTGTTCTGAGTGGAATCTGTCCTGTTAAACTGCTGTATGGTCTTGGCCACCTTGCTGCAGCTCAGTTTCAGGGTCTTGGCAATCTTCTTATAGCCTAGGCCATCTTTAGGTAGAACAAAAATTATTTTTTTCAGATCCTCAGAGAGTTCTTTGCCATGAGGTGCCATGTTGAACTTCCAGTGACCAGTATGAGAGAGTGAGAGCGATAACACCAAATTTAACACACCTGCTCCCCATTCACACCTGAGACCTTGTAACACTAACGAGTCACATGACACAGAGGAGGGAAAATGGCTAATTGGGCCCAATTTGGACATTTTTTATTTATGGGTGTACTCACTTGTTGCCAGCGGTTCAGACATTAATGTGTTGACTTATTTTGAGGGGACAGCAAATTTACACTGTTATACAAGCTGTACACTCACTACTTTACATTGTAGCAAAGTGTCATTTCTTCAGTGTTGTCACATGAAAAGATAGAATAAAATATTTACAAAAATGTGAGGGTGGCCCACCCTTTGCAGCTCTAACAGCTTTAACTCTTCTGGGAAGGCTGTCCACAAGGTTTAGGAGTGTGTCTATGGGAATGTTTGACCATTCTTCCAGAAGCGCATTTGTGAGGTCAGGCACTGATGTTGGATAAGAAGGCTTGGCTCACAGTCTCCGTTCTAATTCGTCCCAAAGGTGTTCTATTGGGTTGAGGTCAGGACTCTGTGTGGGCCAGTTACGTTCCACCACCCCAAACTCGCTCATCCATGCCTTTGTGAACCTTGCTTTTTGCACTGGTCCAAATCATTTGGTGGAGGGGGGATTATGATGTGGGGTTGTTTTTCAGGGGTTGGGCTTGTCCCCTTAGTTCCAGTGAAGGGAAATCTTAAGGCATCAGCATACCAAGACATTTTGGACAATTTCAAGCAATTTTAAGCAGTTTTCTGTCTCAGCACTAGCCATTTTCCGTAGCATGCAGGCTGGAGGGAGGAGAAAGCCAAATCTTCCCTCCAGTAGCAGCTTTTGGCTGCTGCTCCTCCTGACCGGAGTGACACTGCAGTCACTCTTGCCAGTAAGAAGTGGAATGAACAGCCAGCTCGGCAGCACACCCCCCGCCCCCTCAATACAACACCCGTGGCAGGTGCGTGCCTGCTCCCTCCCCCCTTTAGTTCCGGGCCTGCTCTCTGGAGCAGCGTAGTTCTAAGCGCAAGAAGCAGAGGCATAACTACAACCTTCAGGGTACTGGTGCAAGAAAAAGGGCCCCCCCTAACCCTCCCTTCACCTTCCATCTGGGCTTCCAGTTCTGGGAGGGCATCCATGGACATCCCCCCAAAGCCCTGCCTCCAGCGTGCCCCCTGGGGTGCACATCCAGTATACTCTGTTATTACTGTGTCCTTTGGGACACAGCTGATCATGGTAAACGGCCTTTTACCATGTGATCAACTGATCGCATGTAAACAGACTTGCCGGTTATTGGCAGTCATTTCCTTCCACGCTTTGTCTGTGTGAGGAAAGGAGAGCAGTTAACTGGCAAGCCTGACAGTACATTGTTTACACTGATAATCAGGGCACTGATTATCAATGCAGCCCCATCAGTGCCATCTGTCAGTCCTCATCAATGCCACCTATTAGTGGCCATCAGTGCCACCTTTTAGGGCTCATCAATGCCACCTATCAGTGCCCATCAGTGCAGCCTATCATAGCTGCCTAGTAGTGCCCATCAGTGCCGCCTATCAGTGCTCACCAATGCCGCCTAACAATGCCCATCAGTGTGGCCTATCAGTGTCCATCAGTGTTCATCAATGCTGCCTGTCATTGCCCATCATTGCTGCCTATCAAAGCTGCCTAGTAGTGCCCATCAGTTCTGCCTATCAGTGCTCACCAATGCTGCCTAACAATGCCCATCAGTGCTGCCTATCAGTGTCCATCAGTGCTCATCAATGCTGCCTGTCAGTGCCTATCAGTGCTGCCTATCAATGCCACCTATCAGTGCTCCTCAATGCTGCCTATCAGTGCCCATCGGTGCCACCTATCAATACTGCCTATCAGTGCCTCCTCAGCAGGACTCTGAACTAAGAGCATCTCTCTCACACAGCCCAGAGCCTGCACTGACAGTTCCCCCTCCCTCGCATGGAGAGAAAGCCGATCTGCTCCTTCTCCTCCTGCCCCCCTCTGTGTGTGCACCGCGGGAAGTGTGGGAAGTGCGAATGATTAAATTCAGCTGCTTAGCATCACACTTCCCGTGGTGCACAGAGAAGGAGAGGACCAGGAGGACAAGGAGCAGATCGGCTTTTTCTCTCCCTTACATTTGTGCTAGGGAGAAGGGAACTCTCAGTGCAGGCTCTGGGCTGTGTAAGAGAAACACTCTCAACTCAGAGCCAGTGGCAGCTGGTGCATGATAATTTGTGGGGGGAGGCAGCAAAACTAACACCCCCCCCCCGCGGGACGGCAGGCCAGCAGTAAAATCCACCCCCCCCGGAATGGACAGATGGCTGGCCAGCTGGATAGCCAGCTTCCTTACCTCCTCCTTCCCCGAGTGGCTGTGAGTCTCCTCTGGCCGTGCATCTCCTCCCTCTTCAGTAAAATCGCTTCTCTTTTCAGCCAGTCGGGAAAGGGGACTCGCGACCCGCTTCCTGATTGGCTGGGAGGAAAATCAGTGTGATAATAGCGAATATTCATTCGCTATTGTCATACAACTGAGTGGGCTCGGGGCGCAGTGCTCTGCACCCCGAGCCCACCCTTTTTTGAAGCCTATTAGAGCCTCTGGCTCTAATCACAAGCTTAAAAAAAAAAACCCTATTGGAATCCATGCATCCGGCGCCCTGCATGTAGATTAGGGGGCTGGATGCATGGAGGGGCCCCTAATGGAAGGGCCGCCACTGCTCAGAGCCAGTGGCGGCTGATGCTCAAAATTTTTTTGGGGGGGGGGGGGCGCAAAAAGAAAAATGTAATAGGTATTGCTTCGCGGCAAAAAACGCGGTAAAAAAATTGCGTGACTTTGAGGTCATGGTACAGGCATGGCACATGTGATGGTATAGGCATGGCACATGTGATGGTATAGGCATGGCACAGGTGATGGCATAGGCATGGCACAGGTGATTGCATAGGCATGGCACAGGTGATGGCACAGGTGATGGCATAGACATGGCACAGGTGATGGCATAGGCATGGCACAGGTGATGGCACAGGTGATGGCATAGGCATGGCACAGGTGATGGCACAGGTGATGGCATAGGCATGGCAAAGGTGATGGCATAGGCATGGCACAGGTGATGGCACAGATGATGGCATATGCATGGCACAGGTGATGGCATAGGCATGGCACAGGTGATGGCACAGGTGATGGCATATGCATGGCACAGGTGATGGCATAGGCATGGCACAGGTGATGGCACAGGTGATGGCATAGGCATGGCACAGGTGATGGCATAGGCATGGCACAGGTGATGGCACAGGTGATGGCATAGGCAAGGCACAGGTGATGGCATAGGCATGGCACAGGTGATGGCATAGGTGATGGCACAGGTGATGGCATAGGCATGGCACAGGTGATGGCATAGGCATGGCACAGGTGATGGCACAGGTGATGGCATAGGCATGGCACAGGTGATGGTACAGGTGAGGGCACAGGTCGGCTTACCTCACTTACCTTCTGGCGGCGGTGGGATAGCAGGATTCCGGGAACCGAGACGAGCAGCGCCGTGGACGTCCTCCTCTTCAGTCTTCTGTCTTCCGGTCCGGGCGGTGGGAAGGAGATCAGGTGGTGACGGTGCGTGACTGACGCACGCACCGGCACCGCCCCCATTGTGAGTCAGCGAAGTCCTGGATGATGATTGGTCCAGGCTGGAGACTGGACCAATCACAGCCAGGATATCACGAAGGTGGGGGTGGCTCAGTGCTTTTTCCTGCGCCCAGGTTACGCCCCCAGAAGGCAGCCAATCGGTGCCTCTTCTGGGTCGTAAAACCCCCCCCCCCCCTCCCATAGCCACCAGGCCGAGCGCATAGGCCTGCGAACACAATTTTTTTTTTTCAAAACTTTATTTGTTATTTTTGTCTTTTTTTTTTCTATTTTTTTTTCTTTTTTTTTAGGGGGTGGGGGGGGGCGGCGCTCTGGAGCCCCCTATGCACGGGCCGCCACTGCTCAGAGCCCTGCAGCAAGCAACCACGATGGGGCCCCCCCAACAGTGGCAGAACACCAGGGCCCAGTCGCAAGTGCATCAACCTTTGTGACCCTGGTAGTTCCACCATTGCCAAGAAGTCCCCCCAAGTTCTGGTTTTGTCTCTCAAACAAGTCACCAAGGCTGTGTCTCTGAATGGCAGCAATTGACCTGTACTCCTCTCAAACCTGGCTTATAACGACCCTGCACACCTGTGCACTCACACAGGCTGCAGGCATCCAGCAAAGTCTGGACACAGGATTAAGGGCTCTGTCCCACCTTAGACACTTTGGAACCTTCAAACTCCAGGCCCCGATCCAGGATCAAAAAACCCAGAGAAAGCTTAAAGCCCAACGTTCTCTTCTCACAATACACATGCTGCAGTTTTTCAAACTCAAATTTAGGAATCCTGGATCATCCTTACCTGCCTTTCCTAATATCACACCATGATTGAGATATTGAGATTTAGTTTTTATTTATTTTTAACCACTTGCCGACTGCCGCACGACTATATACGGTGGCAGTCAGCCCCTCCTGGGCAAAGAAACGTACCGATACGTCGCTCGTCTGCGAGCGTCTAGGTGGCGAGCGCGCGCCGCCGGAGGCACGCTCCCGCCCCCGCTCGTTCCCTGCCATTCCAGCGCGAGTGACCGGCGGCTCCGATGTGCGCCGGTCATTCGCGATCTCCCGCTGGAGAGGGAGAAAGGCAGACGGCTGATGTAAACACAACCGTCTGTCATTCTCCCTGGTGTAACTGCAGAGATCATACGATCCTGCTATGTACGATGGTTACATCACAAGCCACGCCCCTTTACAGTTAGAGGCACGCCCCTCGGGACACATTTAACCCCTGGATCTCTAATAAAGTTAACCCCTTCCCTGCCAGTGTAATTTTTACAGTAACAGTGCATATGTATAGCACTGATTACTATAGTAATGTCACTGGTACCCCCAAAAGTGTCAAAAATGTCAGGCAAGGGTCCGATCTGTCCGCCGCAATGTCGCAGTCCCGCAAAAAAAAAACGCAGATCGCCGCCATTACTAGTTAAAAAAAAAAAATCAATAAAAATAACATAAATCTTTCCCGTAGTTAGTAAATGCAATAACTTTTGCGCAAACCAATCAAAATACGCTTATTGCGATTTTTTCCACCAAAAGTATGTAGCAGAAAACAAATTGGCCTAAAATGTTAAAAAATTTAGATTTTTACATTTTTTTTTGGGGGGGGGGGGGGAATTTTATATAAAAAAAATTTGAAAAATATTGCTATTTTTTCAAAATGTTCGCTCTTTTGTTGTTTATAGCGCAAAAAGTAAAAATCGCACAGGTGATCAAACAGCACCAAAAGAAAGCTCTATATGTGGGGAAAAAAGGACGTCAATTTCATTTGGGTACAGCGTCACACGACCGCGCAATTGTCCGTTAAAGTCACGCAGTGCCGAATCGCAAAATAGGCCCTGGTCTTTGAGCAGCCAAAATCCTCCGGGGCTTAAACCGTGGCAGGGCCTTACACTGTCACAGCTCCTATTGTATGATCTGCTACATTTATACCTTGGTGCCATTGAGAGATGGAGGCTAGGTATGTAAGGAGATTATAATTCCCAGGGCAGTCATTTCATTAATCTGCTGACCCCGCCTTGTATGTAATAAACTGTCATACTGCTTTACATATTCCTCTACCTCAGTATGCATAGCAGTGGGCAGGAATTCGGTCACCCGAAAAGTTCTTCTGATTAGATGAAGACGTGGAGCCATTATATCAGCTCAGACAGTTTGAGAAACATTGGATTGCAACAACCAGTAGATCTCACCTTTCATTCTAATGTTCTTACACCAGTTAAATATGATTGGAACTTAGATTCAGTCGGTTACTATGCTGCAGTTGCCCCCCCCCTGCTTTATGAAAGGTCTGTATTGTGTGTGTTAGATTTGACATTGCCACATTTTAACTCTCTTTCTCTTTAAGGACTTTATAATGAAGAGCTACACAATGACATTGAAAGGGACGAGACATGGAAGATTCATCCTCAGGTAGGACAGGAAGGGGGGGGGGGGCCATCGTATCGCCATGAATCATTTTCTTTTATCTCTGCTTTCCTATAATTGGAAATCTCCCATCTGCTGCCTCCTTTATGATCGGTGGTGGAATCCTCTTCCAGCTGTTTGAAGATTAAATTCAGTCCCCGTCCAATAATAATTCCATGTACAGAAAGTCAGAAAAGCCGCTGGAATGGCCACCATATTGGATGTCTCCTGAAGGTGCTGCCACGTTGAAATATGGCATCATTGCCCCCGGCTCAGTGTTACCTATGGAGGAGGGGGGACCTTCTGTGCTGTTAAGTGTCATATGGGGAGTATTTCTCTCCCTGCTTAGCACTTCAATCACTACCACCTGTACACTAAATCAACTACCATTCAAACAACTCCTCACAAATAGCTCCTGCATCTCACATCAAATCCCAATGTGGATTCATCTAATGAAATCCTGGAGATGCCGCACTTACAGTTACCTAAACCACTGAAATATCACAAAAACACAAAAAAAAGGAGAAATAGGACAGCAAATAACAATACATTCAAAATCCTGAGAACATTACAACCAAGGCCACCAATGGAGAGGTAAAGCTGCCCCTGGCCATGGCCAGCTGTTCCCAACACTTATAGTGCAGTGCCCTGGGCCCCAATAGTACAGCAGGAGCGCCCAGGGCAGAGATGGGACTTCTTTTTTGTTTTTAGGAGTAGGTAGAGTAATAATAAATGACTTGACAGTCACTTCTGACCACTGCACCCTGCACTTTGTTACTTACTCCTGATTGCTGCACTCTATACATTGCATACTTCTTATCCCTGCACTCTGTACATTACATACTCCTAACCCCTGCACTCTGTGCATTACATACTTCTAACCCCTGCACTTTGTACAATACCTACTCCAGACCCCTGCACCCTGTTTGTTACACACCTCTGACCCTGCACTTTGTTACTTACTCCTGATTGCTGCACTCTATACATTACATACTCCTGATCCCTGCACCCTGTACATTACATACGCCTGACCCATGCACTCTGTACATTACATATTCCTAACCCCTGCACTCTGTACAATACCTACTCTGGACCCCTGCACCCTGTTTGTTACATACCTCTGACCCTGCACTTTGTTATTTACTCCTGACTGCTGCACTCTGTACATTACGTGCTCCTAACCCCTGCACTCTGTACATTACATGCTCCTAACCCCTGCACTCTGCATTACCTACTCCGGACCCCTGCACTCTGCATTACCTACTCCGGCCCTGCACCCTGTTATATACTCTTGATTGCTCAACTCTGTAACATACTCCTGACCCTCGCAGTCTGGACAATACATACTCCTGGCCCTGCCCTCTGTTTGTTACATACCCTGACCCTGCACTCTGTACACTACATACCTCTGACCCCTGCACTTTGGTACATACTCCTGAGAGCTGTACTCTGTATGTTACACATGCTTGACCTCGGCACTATGTAGATTACCTACTCCTGACCCCCTGCTACATACTCCTTACTACTGCACTCTGTTAAATATCCCTGACCCCTGCACCCTGTTACCTACTCCTGACTGCTGCAGGACATTAAAAACCCCTGACCCTTGCACTCTGTTACATACTCTTGATCCCTGCACTCTGTTACATATTTGTGTCCCCTGCCCTCCTGACTGCTGCACTCTGTATGTTACACACTCCTGACCCCTGCACTCTGTACATTACCTACTCCTGACCCCTACACCCTGTTACATACTCCTGACCCCTGCATCCTGTTACCTACTCTTGACTGCTGCACTCTGTTACATATTACTGACCCCTGCATCCTGTTACCTACTCCTGACTGCTGCACTCTGTATGTTACACTTCTGACCCCTGTACATTACATACTCTTGACCCTTGCAGTCTATTACATACTCTTGACCCCTGCATTCTGTTTCTTACATACTCCTGACCCTTGCACTCTGTTACAAACTCTTGACCCCTGCATTCTGTTTCCTACATACTCCTGATCCTTGCACACTATTACAAACTTGTGACTCCAGCACTCTGTATATTACATACTTTTGACCCCTGCAGTCTGTTACAAATGCCTGACCCCTGCACTCTGTTACATACTCCTGACCCTGACATTTTCCAATTAAATAGTGCAATTTTACTGCTACATTGTTTCATTGCACTACTTAATTGGAAATGTAATAATTTTATTCAATATGATTTTGGCACCTTTTTTTCTATTATTTAAAGGGATAGCATAACATTTTTATCATTTATTTTCTTGTATTTAGATCATTTGAGTTCGGCTTGTCACTATTGTGATTGGATGTTTTTGGAGTTTTTTTTTAGTTTTCTACCCTTAGGAGTTTCATACAATTTACATTTAGGTATTATCTGTCCACCCATGGTGAAGGAGTACAATGTATGGCCGATGTCCCTTCACCGGAATTCTGCTTTAAGAAAACGCCAAGCCACACGAAAATTTGTAAAAGATAAAAAAGGTTAATGGTGAAATTACACTGTTATTATAAAATATGGTTTTCCTTAAATTGCTTTCCTCCGAGGAGCGCGGCAGCTCTTCCGAGGGAATGACCTGCCAATTAGTCAGGATGTGATTAGTACTCTGCAGCTGCATTAAATATGCATTGACAGTTAATAGGTCCCTTAAATTAAATCCGAGATGAATTCACTTAGAATGGTGCAGGAATTTTATCCACAAGGGCAATGTAAAGTCAGGACGGGAAGCGAGGTTTCGGTGTGCGGCGCGGCGGACGCCCTAATACAATATTTAACAATGAAGGGTTTTGCCTTAACTTGTATTTATACCGATTTCATGAGAAAATGCTGCAAATGAGGTTTTGGGCAGATTAGGATAATAGACGGCCATATTTCGGAGCTCAGAGTCGAGGATATTATTTTTAATAACGGCCCATAAAAAATCAAAATGTTTTCTGATTAATTTGGGAGTGTGGAAACTAAACTCCACACCGGCCCATTCATCTCTGGGAGCGCTACATACAGCCAATGTCTAAGTAGAGGAAATCAAAGTTTATTCTAAACTTTATCTGTTGAATTTTTTTTTTGATATTTTGTGTGAATAAGAGCATTAAAACCTTACAGTGACTGTAAAGAATGATTTAAAAAAAAACAAAAAACAAATATGTTATTAGGGTTGCACCAATCCTTTTTTATAGTGCTCGCCGATACCAATTAACGATACCTACTGCAATTGTTTTGTTTGTACTTCAGCAGTCAGCAATGGTACAAAGCATTTAAAAGTTTTTCACAAATTAAATTAAATTTTCTTTTTAATTTTGCGCTTTTTTTTTTTTAATGTGAAACGTATAAATATATGTTAAAGGTGAAAAAATATTAACAAACAAAGCAAACAAAAAAAAAGTTTTAATTAGTAATAGTTTTTAAAATAGAAGTAAAAAAAAAAAAAAAAATTGCCAAGAAAATAATAATTAAATGAGAATAAGGAGTAAATTAAGGGTTAATATAGGGTTCAACAAAGGAACACTTAATAAAAAACGAAAAATATTTTTAATTTTTTTTTTTTTTACTTGACAGGTTGCTTTAAACTGATTTCATCTGCAGATCGAACTTCATCCTTTTGATCTGTAGATGAAGAAAAACAGTAACATACACAAAGAAACAATGTTTCTTTTTATCTTTTGGCTGAGCAATGTTGTTGATAAACATTCCTGCGTTTTTTTTTTTTACAGCTCCAATTGCCGGGATTTCCGTTTACACTTCAGCTGTCAATAGGGGAACCCCACAAACAGCTGAATGAGTTATCGGTTGTTAAACCGATAACGAATGCTAGTATCGGCACCGATACCGGTATCGGTGCAACCCTACATACTATACTTCCCTGCTCTGTGTAATGGTTTTGCACAGAGCAACCCTGATCTGCCACCTTCACTTCTGGGTGTCCCCTGCTTGTGCTCATGGCTTCTCCTGTCTTCAAGTAACCCTCTAGCCAGAAGCTTGCTAGGAGGATACTCATGCAGGCTGGATCCCCAGATGCACTGCGTGTATCTATTGACAGACACAGTACGGCTTTGTCCCACCCCCATTCCCTTATCGCTGGCAATGTCAGGCTTCTGCAGAATCACAGTAAACTGTCTGCCCATACCTCCCACATCTCCCATACTCCTCATATCTCCTGTACCTCTCATACCTCCTATACCTCCCACACTTCCTGTACCTCCCGTACCTCCTGTACCTCCCATACCTCCCGTACCTCCTGTACCTCCCGTATCTCCTGTATCTCCCAGACCTCCTGTACCTCCCATACCTCCTATATCTCCTGTACCTCCCATACCTCCCGTATCTCCTGTACCACCTGTACCTCTCATACCTCCAGTATCTCCTGTACCTCCCAGACCTCCTGTACCTCCCGCACCTCCCATATCTCCCGTACCTCCCATATCTCCCATATCTTCTGTACCTCCCATACCTCCTGTATATCCTGTATCTCTCGCACCTCCCGTATCTCCGGTATCTCCCATAACTCCCGCATCTCCTGTACCTCCCATATCTCCTGTACCTCCCTTTCCCCCCCGTATCTCCTGCAACCCTTGTACCTCTCATACCTCCCGTACCTCCTGTATTTCCCAGACCTCTGTACCTCCCATGCCTCCCATATCTCCTGTACCTCCCATATCTCCCGTACCTCCCATACCTCCTGTATATCCTGTACCTCTCTTACCTCCCGTATCTCCTGCACCTCCCATACCCCCTGTACCTCTCATATCTCCCATATCTCCCATAGCTCCTGTGCCTCCTGTACATCCCATATCTCTTGTACCTCCTATACCCCCTGTACCTCCCATACCTCCTTTACATCCCATTTCTCCCATAGCTCCTGTGCCTCCTGTACCTTCCATATCTCCTGTACCTCCCATACAGGCAGCTTACTGGAGAGCAGAGGATCAATGAACCACAAGAGTACTCACCAGAGCCCTCTTAGTTTATTGAGAACTGCAAGCCATCTGCCGCAATGGAAGAGGGTAGTTGTAGTTCATTCATTCACAGAACTCTGTGAATGAATGACGTGGTCGTAGCCCTGCACAGCTGCACTCTTTTTAAATTTGTGACAGCAGGTGCAGTGAGAAGATCTTCGGCCCACTAATCTAATGGGGGATCAGAGGGGCTCAGACAGGTGCTCTTTGGTAACATGTTACATGTTCCACCCTCAACACGGCTTAAACATGTTATTAAAGATGACCCTATCCCCCATAGCGGTGCCCAGCTCCTCATGCAAATTGGCCTTGCAAAGGCCAGAAAAGTATGGCAAGATTTGGCTCCATAGAATTCAGCGCGGTTTGGCATTATGTTAGATGCCGATATGTTCATCTAGATCAGGGATCCTCAAACTACAGCCCTCCAGCTTTTGCAGAACTACACATCCCATGAGGCATTGTAAAACTCTGACATTCACAGACATGACTAGGCATGATGGGAGTTGTAGTTCCTGAACAACTGGAGGGCCATAGTTTGAAGACCCCTGATCTAGAGAATAGAAATGCTGCACTGCCCCCATAAGGACTGCCAGAATCACACTTTTCACATCCCCCTGAGTTACCAGCATACAGTTCTTTAGTTCTTCTTCCTTGGCTCGTTTTAATAATCAGTCCAGGGGTATTTGGTTGTTTTGTGTTTATTTAAATTAGGGATAGGAGAAGGGAATAGTGGGATACTCCAAATTAACAATAAACATTTGGTTGAGGACTCCTATCTTCAGGTACAGCCAGGCTGTTGATTCACCCTGCCACTATAGGTGAATTTTGGAACTACGTCTCTTTCCTAAGGTGACTTGGTGATCTTGTAATTATCTTCAGGACATTCTCACTAGCATCCGCTTTCTATCCACCGCCGACACCCATCCACTGATTATCCTACACGTGGGATGGCCCCCCTCAGGTCAGGCCCTTTGAGTCCCTGTACTCACGACACTGTGGTCCCAGGGTCTCTAGTGTCTCCCCCTCAGTCAGCTCTCCTGGACCTCCAGGTTCAGCTCTTCTCATCCACTCCTCTGGCTCTCAAGACGACCTCCTGCGACCACATGGCACCTCTACAGAGGAGGAGGCAGCCGCCCCCCTCCCTCCGGGACTCTGTTCTCCAGCCAAAGACCTCGCAGCACATGTGCTCCTGGCTTTTATACAGTATCCCAGAATGCACCGAGGCGACCTGCCCTCTGTCAATCACCAGGACTGTATCAAAGCCTATGTATCCATTGGTCAGGTTTCCTCCCACTGTCCAACATGCCTCCCTATTGGACGTTTGGACCAGTGTGAAGCACTTCTCTAGGCACAATGAAATGCATACTGAGCACAGTGCGCAGACCTCACTAACAGATCCTGCTCTCTGGTAGGCAGAGAACAATATAGATTTACCTGCAGCCCCTCTGGTAAGCACCTACCTAGGAGGGTGCTAGAGAAATGTGCTTGGTTGACTTACTACCAGTTTGTATTACATTTCTGTAATTTACACTCACTAAGAATAATTTATACAATGATGTCGAGCGAAGCAGGCACCAAAAACCTGAAACATACAACCTTTTAGCCTTTGCCTTTTTGCATTGGCTATCTGGCTTCTGGGAGTGACACTGGATATGTACACTGATTATCCATAACATTCTGACCACTGGCAGGTAAAGTGAATAGCAATGATTATCTCATTACAATGGCATCTGAAAGAAGGTGGGATATATTAGGCAGCATGTGAATATGTTGTCCCTGAAGTTGATGGGTTGAAAGAAGAAAACATAGACAAGTGTAAAGATTTGAGGGAAGTTGACAAGGACCAAATTATAATGTCTAGATGAGTGGGTCTGAGCAACTCCAAATCTGCAGCTCTTGTGGGATGTTCCCGGTCTGCAGTGGTCAGGACCACCAAAAATGGTCCAAGGAAGGAAAACCGGTGATTGGGCCATGGGCAGACAAGGCTCATTGATGGAGGTGGGGAGGGAAGGATCATTGATGGAGGTGGGGAGGGAAGGATCATTGATGGAGGTGGAGAGAGAAGGATCATTGATGGAGGTGGGGAGGGAAGGATCATTGATGGAGGTGGGGAGGGAAGGATCATTGATGGAGGTGGGGAGGGAAGGCTCATTGATGGAGGTGGGGAGGGAAGGCTCATTGATGGAGGTGGGGAGGGAAGGCTCATTGATGGAGGTGGGGACATTGGGGAGAGAAGGCTCATTGATGGAGGTTGGGAGGGAAGGCTCATTGAAGGAAGTGGGGGGAAGGCTCATTGATGGAGGTGGGGAGGGAAGGATCATTGATGAAGGTGGGGGGGAAAGATCATTGATGGAGGTGGGGAGGGAAGGCTCATTGATGGTGGTGGGGAGGGAAGGTTCATTGATGGAGGTGGGGAGGGAAGGCTCATTGATGGAGGTGGGGAGGGAAGGGTCATTGATGGAGGTGGGGACATTGGGGAGAGAAGGCTCATTGATGGAGGTTGGGAGGGAAGGCTCGTTGAAGGAAGTGGGGGGAAGGCTCATTGATGGAGGTGGGGGGTGTAGGATCACTGATGGGGGTTGGGAGGGAAGACTCATTGATGGAGGTGGGGACATTGGGGAGGGAAGGCTCATTGAAGGAAGTGGGGGAAGGCTCATTGATGGAGGTGGTGGGTGTAGGGTCACTGATGGAGGTTGTGAGGGAAGACTCATTGAGGGAGGTTGTGAGGGAAGCCTCATTGATGGAGGTTGTGAGGGAAGGCTCATTGATGGAGGTTGGGAGGGAAGGCTCATTGATGGAGGTGGGGGAGAGAAGGCTCACTGATGTAGGTGGGGGAGGGAAGGCTCATTGATGGAGGTGGAGAGAGAAGGCTCATTGATGGAGGCAGGGAAGGAAGGCTCATTGATGGAGGTTGGGTGGGGAGGGTCATTAATGGAGGTGGGGAGGGAAGGCTCATTGATGGAGGTGGAGAGAGAAGGCTCATTGATGGAGGCAGGGAAGGAAGGCTCATTGATGGAGGTGGGGAGGGGAGGGTCATTAATGGAGGTGGGGAGGGGAGGGTCATTGATGGAGGTGAGAAGGGAAGGCTCATTAACTGGGGGTGGGAAGGATCATTGATGGAGTTGGGGAGGGAAGTCTCGTTGATGGAGGTGGGGAGCGAAGGCTCATTGATGGAGGTGGGGTGGGAAGGCTCGTTGATGGAGGTGGGGAGCAAAGGCTCATTGATGGGGGTGGGGAGCGAAAGCTCATTGATGGAGGTGGGGAGGGAAGGCTCATTGATGGGGGTGGGGAGGGAAGGCTCGTTGATGGAGGTGGGGAGCGAAAGCTCATTGATGGAGGTGGGGAGGGAAGGCTCGGTGATAGAGGTGGGGAAGGAAGGCTCGGTGATGGAGGTGGGGAGGGAAGGCTCATTGATGGAGGTGGGGAGGGAAGGCTGGTCTGTGCAGCCCTATCCAATAAAAGAGATACTGATTGCTCAGATTGCTGAAAAAGTGAATGTTGGCTCTAAAAGAAAGGTGTCAGAACACACAGAGCATTGCAGTTTGCTGTGTATGGGGCTGTGTAGCCGCAAACCAGTCAGGATGCCCATGCTGACCCTTGTCCATGGCCAAAAGTGCCTACAATGGGCACGTGAGCAATTTAACTGGAGCCCGGAGCAAGAGAAGATGGTGGCCTGGTCTGATGGATCACGTTTTTTTCTTTTACATCATGTGCATGGCCTGGTGCATGTGCATCCCTTACCTGGGGAAGAGATGACACCAGGATTCACCATGTAACGAAGACAAGCCGGTGGAGGCAGTGTGATGCTTTAGACAATGTTCTTCTGAAAAACCTTGGGTCATGCCATTCATGTGGATGTTACTGGGCACATACTACCTACCTAAACATTGCTGGCGACCAAGTCCACCCCTTCATGGAAACAGTATTCCCTGATGGCACTGGCCTCTTTTAGAAGGATGATGTGCTCTGCCACACTGCAAAAATGGTTTGAGGAACACAACAAGGAGTTGGAGGTGTTGACTTGGCTTCCAAAATGCACCGGATCTCAATCCAATCGAGCATCTGTGGGAGGTGCTGGAAAAACAAGTCCTATCCATGGAAGCCCCACCTCACAATTTACAGGATCTAAAGTGATACTAAACGGTGTGGATAATGGCACTGTAACTATTTTAATTTTAAAAAAAACATCTGAGTATCTTTTTCCTAATCAATATACAGCTGTCACATGACCCAGCTCTCTCCAAGCCTGTCTGCAGGGAAACATAAGCAGGAGGAACTTCTAGTCCTCTGCTACTGGTCACATGTTCAAAATAAAAAAAACAGCCTTTAGAATACAGGGTAGAAATAAATAAACAATATCAATAAACTGTTTTAAAGTGTCATACAAATATATATTTGAAATCAAATCTTTATTATTATGTGGAAATAACACGGTGTGGGCGGATATCTGCCAGTCTTAGGCTACGTCACGCGCCTCTAGCTTGTGTCTTAGAATAAGAGGGAGGTGAAGCCTCCATCAGTCTACATGTAATATCCCGCCCCCATTGTGTGTACCTGGTTAGTGGGCATGGAGAAGGAGGGAGGGAGTGGGCTGTCCTTTACCACTGTGTATACGCCCACATGTATGACTCTATAGTCACATGGGCTGTTCAGATGTGATAGGGAGGAAATGGTCAGCATAGAAACTCAATGAAAACTGAGCATGTGCAGAGCTGCCAACACTGCTCTGCAAAATCCTCAAATGCATTGGGGACATGGACAGAAGGGGGAGATAGAGAGCAGCAGGATCAACCAGGTTTTTTATAGAATACAGAAATGGAATCTCATAGTGACTGATTGAGTATGAACAGCATGGAATACACCATTTATTCATCGTTTTTTATAATGTGGGTTTAGTGACACTTTAACCACTTCTGGATCGGAAGGTTTCCCCCCCTTAATGACCAGGCAATTTTTTGCTATTCGGCACTGCGTTACTTTAACGGACAATTGCGCGGTCGTGCAACGCTGTACCCAAATAAAATTGATGTCCTTTTTTCCCCCCACAAATTGAGCTTTCTTTTGATGGTATTTGATCAATTTTGAGCAATTTTTTTTTTTTTTTTTTTTTGCGCTATAAACAAAAAAAGAGCGACAATTCTGAAAAAAAAAAAATATTTCTCACATTCTGCTCTATAAAAATCAAAATTTTTCATCATTTTAGGCCAATTTGTATTCTGCTACATATTTTTGGTAAAAAAAAAATCCCAATAAGCGTATTTTGATTGGTTTGCGTAAACGTTATCGCGTCTACAAACTAGGGGAAAGATTTATGTCATTTTTATTTATTTAATTTTTTTACTAGTAATGGTGGCGATCTGCGATTTTTAGCAGGACTGCGACATTGCGGCGGACAGATCAGACACCTAACTGACATTTTTGACACTTTTGGGGGGGGGACCAGTGACATTACTACAGTAATCAGTGCTAAAAATATGCACTGTTACTGTAATAATGACACTGGCAGGGAAGGGGATAACCCAGGGGCAATCAAAGGGTTAAATGTGAGCCTAGGACAGTGATGGTGAACCTGATGTTTTGGAACTACATGATGCTCTACTACACTGCTGAGTGCATGACCATCATGGGAAATGTAGTTCCAAAACATCTGGGGTGCCAAGGTTCGCTATCACTGGCCTAGGGAGTGTTTTCTAACTGTGGGAGGGAGGGGCTTGTGAAATCAATACAGAGACCTGTGTTCCTAAATAGGAGGAACACAGGAGCCCTGCATTGATTCCAGAGAGAATAACGGTCTGCTGTGTTTACAACAGCAGACAGCCATTCTCTGTTCACGGGGAGCGATCGCGGGTGCCTGGGGGCAATCCCTCTGGTGAGTGGGCGCGAACCCCCAGGGTCGCTCCCGCGGACCGCCGTACAGGTACCGCGATTCGTGGGAACCTGTCGATCTGATGCCATAACTGCGGCAGCTGGTAGGCAAGTGGTTAAAGGATCTGCTTACAAGGGTCTTCAAACTATGGCCCTCCAGCTGTTCAGGAACTACAATTCCCATCATGCCTAGTCATGTCTGTGAATGTCAGAGTTTTACAATGCCTCATGGGATGTGTAGTTCTGCAACAGCTGGAGGGCCGTAGTTTGAGGATCCTGCTTGGTGCCAGATACCATAGCATACCTTCAGAGGTCTAGAGGGGTCCATGCCTTGATGGGTCAGGAAAAGGGGGACCCACTCAATATTGGGTGGCTGGTAGTAATTCCCAGCTCTACTGATCCCCTCACTCACTAATACCCCCACCTCTGCTAATCCCCCAGTCAGTAGTAACCCCAGCTCTGCTTATCCCCCATTCAGTAGTAATTCCCAGTTCTACTGATCCCCCCCCCCACTCATTAGTAAACCCCAGCTCTGATAATCCCCCAATCAGTAGAAACCCCAGCTCTGCTGATCCCCCACTCAGTAGTAACCCCAGCTCTACTGATCCCCCACTCAGTAGTAATTCCCAGCTCTACTGATCCCCTCACTCACCAGTAACCCCCAACTCTGCTAATCCCCCAGTCAGTAGTAACCCCCAGCTCTACTGATCCCCTCACTCACCAGTAACCCCCAACTCTGCTAATCCCCCACTCAGTAGTAACTCCCAGTTCTACTGATCCCCACTCACTAGTAAACCCCAGCTCTGATAATCCCCCAGTCAGTAGAAACCCTAGCTCTGCTGATCCCCCACTCAGTAGTAACCCCAGCTCTACTGATCTCCCACTCAGTAGTAATTCCCAGCTCTACTGATCCCCTCACTCACTAGTAACCCCCAACTCTGCTAATCCCCCAGTCAGTAGTAACCCCAGCTCTGCTGATCCCCCACTCAGTAGTAAATCCCAGTTCTACTGATCCCCCACTCACTAGTAACCCCCAGCTCTGATAATCCCACAGTCAGTAGAAACCCCAGCTCTGCTGATCCCCCACTCAGTAGTAACCCCAGCTCTGCTGATCCCCCACTCAGTAGTAAACCAAAAAAGGGGACCCACTCAATATTGGGTGGCTGATCATGGCATTTTCAGGATATTATTTATAGAATTATTAGGAAGCGAAAAGAAAATCTTATTCCATATTCCATATAAATACAAAATATAATGTAAACCGCACAACCATAGACACGCTCTGCCTCCAATACTTTGACCTTTGAGAAATAACTTCCTCCTGATAGGGTCCTGGGCTCCTCTTCTATCTAATAACCTCATCACCTGGGTCACTGACATACTTCTCCTCCATAGAACAGGCTCTCCTTTATGCTGCATCTGATAAACCTCAAAGAGCGCCGTAGATTTATTAAATGCCGGAGAAGTAGCGCAGTTAAAGGTTACTGTTGGGAAAGGTAAACGGCTCCTGACAGATTCTCGGGACACCTGACGGGAACAGCTGCAGAGCCGCATAATGTACTTAGGACAGAGCCGCCATCTCTGGGCTTGCCGTGATCCCGGCACAATAAACACATTCTCCTCCGAGTCTTTGTGATTTTTATCTGGAGCCCATAATGAAACCACCGAGAAAAAACAACATTTCATCCCTGTCAGGGCGCCGCGGACCAAGCGGATATTTGATGTGCCGAACATCAAGCCGCTATTATGAGGAGATAAAGTGTAACTTTAATTCTGACTCTTTTATTTTCCTATCCTAATAAGGGGGGTTGTGGGGGGGGGGGGTACGATGAGGGGCAGCACATCCGTATAATGACAAGTCGGAATGATATTGGAAAGATGGACCTTAAGGTCCCCAAGAATCACACCTAAAAAAATTACATTGTATGCAGGTTTATTGAATAACAAAAAAGAAAGAAAGTAAAAAAAAAAAAAAAACAAATATATTCTGTATATTGAATACTTCTAAAAACATTGGCGCATCTTCTATCAAATATTGTCATCTAGTTATGGTTGTGGGGTGTCCCCATCCCTACAAACCATACAAATTCTGTATAAAGGGCTCATTTACACTTACTTCAACTTTACCACACATTACAGCGTCTACTGCTTACACTTTTTATTGTGTTTTTGATGCTTTGGTGATGCTTTTATTTGAAGCTTTAATAAACCTTGGTACATGCCCTGTGTGTGTTGATTTTCTATTGGTTATAAAGAAGCCCAGTAGAACCCGGCTTAGTAGTACCCCCACTCAGAAGATCCCCCAGCTCATTAGTACCCTTGTCCAGCAGATCCCCTACTTATTAGTACCCTTGTTCAGCAGATCCCCCACTCAGTAGTAAACCCAGCTCTGCTGATCCCCCATTCAGTAGTAAATCCCAGCTCTACTGATCCCCTCACTCACTAATACCCCCACCTCTGCTAATCCCCCAGTCAGTAGTAACCCCAGCTCTACTGATCCCCCACTCAGTAGTAATTCCCAGCTCTACTGATCCCCTCACTCACTAATACCCCCACCTCTGCTAATCCCCCAGTCAGTAGTAGCCCCAGCTCTGCTGATCCCCCACTCAGTAGTAATTCTCAGTTCTACTGATCCCCCCACTCACTAGTAAACCCCAGCTCTGATAATCCCCCAGTCAGTAGAAACCCCAGCTCTGCTGATCCTCCACTCAGTAGTAACCCCAGCTCTGCTGATCCCCTCACTCACTAATACCCCCACCTCTGCTAATCCCCCAATCAGTAGTAACCCCATATCTGCTGATCCCCCACTCAGTAGTAATTCCCAGTTCTACTGATCCCCCCACTCACTAGTAACCCCCCGCTCTGATAATTCCCCAGTCAGTAGAAACCCCAGCTCTGCTGATCCCCCACTCAGTAGTAATTCCCAGCTCTACTGATCCCCTCACTCACTAGTAACCCCCACCTCTGCTAATCTCCCAGTCAGTAGTATCCCCAGCTCTACTGATCTCCCACTCAGTAGTAATTCCCAGTTCTACTGACCCCCCACTCACTAGTAAACCCCAGCTCTGATAATTGCCCAGTCAGTAGAAACCCCAGCTCTGCTGATCTCCCACTCAGTAGTAACCCCAGCTCTGCTGATCCCCAACTCAGTAGTAATCCACAGTTCTACTGATCCCCCACTCAGTAGTATATCCCAGCTCTACTGATCCCCCCATTCACTAGTAACCCCCAGCTCTGATAATCCCTCCGTCAATAGTAGCCCCCCACTCTGCTTATCCCCCACTCAGTAGAAATCTCCAGCTTTGCTGATTCCCCACTCAGTAGTAGTTCCCAGCTCTACCGATTCACCCACTCACTAGTAACCCCCAGCTCTGGTAATCCCCCACTTAGTAGTTACCCCTTGCTCTGCTGATTCTCTTATTTTCTGATCCTCCTATCTCTCTGGTCCCTGCTCACTTCCCACTATATTGCTCCCATGCTTTGCACCACATGTAACATCTGCTAGTTTCTCTTGCTCTGGTCCACCAGGTCTGCTGATCCCCCACTCACTAGTAACCCCTTAGCTCTGTTAATCCCCCACTCAGTAGGAATCCCTGACTCTGCTCATCCCCTGCTCAGTCGTGACCCTCAGCTCTGCTGATTCTTTGGTATTCTTTGGTATTCCGATCCTCCTCTCTCTCTGGTCCCGGCTCACTTCCCACTCTATTGCTCCTAAGCTTCCGCATGTAACATCCGCCAGTTTCTCCTGCTCTGGTCCCCCAGCTCTGCTTTATCTGGTTTTCTGGTCCTCATCTCTCTTTGGTCCCTGCTCACCACATGTGACAATTGCAAGTTTCTCCTGCTCCGGTCCTCCGGATCTGCTAATCCCCCACTCAGTAGTAACCCCCAGCTCTGCTGATCCCCTGGTGTGCTGATCCTCTTTTCTCTCCGGTTTCCGCTCACCTCCTGCTATATTGCTCCTGAGCTGCGCACCACATGCAACATCTGCTAGTTTCTCCTGCTCCGGTCCCCCAGATCAGCTGATTCTCTGCCGCTCAGTCCTCTCTCTTTGGTCCCTGCTTAGCTTCCACTATAGAATTTCAATGTTGCACACCATGTGTGCTGTCTACTAGTTGCTCTGCTCCAGTCTGGACCCTGCTCACCTTCCTGCCGCTGCACATCAGACGTGACATCTGCACGAGGAACTCCCAGAATATATACACACGAACCAGAAGTGACTACTGATGACGTTTGCATGTGAGTTTCTTAA
Organism: Pelophylax lessonae; assembly: GCF_965119305.1. NCBI lineage: Eukaryota > Metazoa > Chordata > Amphibia > Anura > Ranidae > Pelophylax > Pelophylax lessonae. The sequence goes on from NC_138776.1 coordinate 19,569,442, forward strand.
CCACTTGCCGACCGCTCACTGAGCTGGTACTGCGGCAAAGTGGCTCATTATCTTCTGGCGACGTAGACCTACGCCACCAGACTCTCCCCTCTCTCAGCGCTGCGCTCACGTGCCGCCGGAAGCTCGCTCCCACTGTATTCAGACACAGCGGGAATCGGGCGCGGGGAGGAGAGGCGGTGATCACCGTCGCTCTTCCCCGATCGTCGGGGAAAGACTGAGATCGCCGCCATTACTAGTAAAAAAAAATAAACAATAAAAATGACAAATCTTTCCCGTAGTTAGTAAACGCAATAACTTTTGCGCAAACCAATCAAAATACACTTATTGTGATTTTTTACCAAAAATATGTAGCAGAAAACAAATTGGCCTAAAATGTTAAAAAAATTTGATTTCTAAATTTTTTTTTTGGGAATGTTATATATCAGAATGTAAAAAATATTGTTTTTTTTTTTTTTTTAAAATTATCACTCTTTTTTTGAAAAATTAAAAGTCGCACAGGTGATCAAATACCACCAAAAGAAAGCTCCGTTTGTGGGGAAAAAAAGACATAAATTTAATTTGGGTACAGCACTGCACGACCGCGCAATTGTCCCTAAAATTAACTCAGTGCCGAATCGCAAAATATAGCCTGGTCAGGAATGGGGTAAAATCTTCCGGTCTTAAAGTGGTTAAAAATACGCTCATTGAAAAAATTTTTGTCAAAGACATGTAGCTAAATACATTGTGGCCTAAATATATGACAAAAATTGAATATATTGGATATTTTTTAACTGTCAAAGTAGAAAATGTCAATTTTTTTGCAAAATGTTCACTATTTTTTTATTAATATCGCAAAAAAATGAAAAGCGCAGAGGTGATCAAATACCACCAAAAGAAAGCTCTGTTTGTGGGGAAAAAAAGGACGTAAATTTTGTTTGGGTACGTCGTCGCATGACCGCGCAATTGTCAGTTAAACTCACGCAGTGCCAAGGTGCAAAAAGTGGCCTGGACGTAAAGCAGGAAAATCCTCCGGTGGTAAAGTGGTTAATGCATCCTGGAAAATCTCATATCTGCAAAACAAAGCCAAGTTAATGCTGAATGGAAACCTCTCAAAAGCTAAAGGTGCTGTTAGTGAGTGTTGTCATAGACTTCTGTGGAGGCTTTGGAGATGCTTTGAAGCACCAGGAAAGTGACATGGGGAATCATTTTTGAAGCAAAGAAAACACAAGGTGAGAACAGGACTGAAAGGTAACTATTTTATACAGTGATGGGCTTTGATTGGCTTTGGGCCCTTTCACACGGGCGCTCCGTATGTCCGCAAATCATCCTATTTTTTTGCGGTTGATTTACGGACATAATGTAAGTCAATGGGATTGTGGATGTCAGAGGATGACCATCCGCTGACATCCGATTTTCTTCCTTTCAGTTCTGTTCCGTTTTTTGGAACGGAACAGAACCCTATTTTTTCCTCCGTTAAAAAAACGGAAAGGAAGCAAAATCGGATGTCAGCAGTGTCACCCGCTGACATCCGCAATGCCCATAGACTTACATTATGTCCGTATATCATCCGCAAACGGATGGGATGATATTCGGACATACGGAGCGGATGACACAAATGTTATCCGCTCCGTGAAAAAAAGAAAAAAAAAGGCCCGGAGCGGAGCCAAAAAACTGAACGGCCGTGTGAAAGAGCCCTTTCAGAGTAAAAGCGTGTCCAATTTGACATTTTGAAGCAAGTGTAAATGAGCCCTAAGGGCAACCACAATGAAGTATAAAAAAAAAAACTTTATTACGGTACATAATCATATGCATAATACAAAACTTTAAAGTCAAAGTATACTAAAGGCATATAGACTGTAGTGCAGTTGCACTCATTATTCCCACAGATTAGTAAATGTGGTAAAGCTCTGCTGATTTCCATCATCCAATCATGTGCATGCAAACATTTTTCTTTTTTTTTTTGCACCTGATTGGGTATTCTCTACAAAGAGAAGCTTCTCTACATTTACATTTACTAAGGAAAATGAGTACAACTGCACTTGGAAAGCACAAAGTCTATTGGCCTTTAGCAAACCAACCCCAGTGAGCGATCGTTACTGCTAAGGATGATCTTAGTGTATTTTTTTTTATAAAATATTGTTTTTGGGATTTGGAAGGGGGAGGGGCTGTCAGATAGTCTGTATGGAGCCCCATGATTTCTAACAGCAGCCCTGTATAGGGGATCACGTGACCAGACCAGAGTGCTCTGACATAAGGCAAGTATACACATCTCTCTTCCATGGGGAAGTTAGTATGGGGGGGGGGGGGTGCAGGTTGAAGATGAGCTAGTAGTTACTGTATATCCTAGAATTCTATATTAAGCAGAAATCAGCAAAGTGCATCTCCTGGTAGAACTTAAATCTTAGCTTGCAACAAGAGTGAGTTTCTCGATTCTCTGTAGGATTTTTAGGAGGATAGACACACAGACAATCGTTGTAAATTCAGTGAAGTTTCTGTAAAATGAGAATTGTCAAAAAAACATTTATATTTGCTGGAGGCATCCTCTCCCGTCCCGTGCCAGGTAATAGCCGCCATGACAGTGGCAGTGGTAGGATCCAACGTCGTTATGGCAGATGTGATCACATGGCCCGCCTCCTTCCAGGCATTCATTTATATCTGAGAAAAAAAAAGAGGGGAAATCAACGTGTATGGTGAGAAAAAGGGCCTCCTACTGGTTGTATCAATTGGAGTCACCCCCTACATCTAGGAGTGCCCATCAGAGTCTCCTTTTACATCCAAGAGTGCCTATCAGTGCCCATTCTTGCATCCACTAATGCCTATCAGAGTCTCCCCTTCAGGGCCAGGAAAAGGGGTCAGCAGGAGGGGTGGCTGCCCTGGCCCCAATGATTTATTGCACGGATGGGGGAGCCCTGACCCTAATGTAAGGGCAGGGGGCACAATTTGGCGTCTTTGCCTTGGGCACTGGGTGACCTTGTCCCGGTACTGCCCCCTTACATCCAGGAGTGCCCACCAGAGCCCCTCCTTGCAGTCAGGCAGGGCCATCTTTATTATTGATTGGACCCTGGGCAAATTTTTTTTGGGCCCTCCCAAATCCACTTATCAATTATTTGCAGGTAATGGGGGCTCAAGGGGCACCTGCTTTGGGCTCCACAGCAATGACTGGGCCCAGGGCAGCTGGCCCTTTTGCCCTGTGTTAAAGAGGTTGCCTCTTCAGTCCTATCTAGTTCTCCATTCAGTCCTATCTGTTCCTCGTATTCTTATTAAGTCTTGTCTAGCTCCTCGTACTCTTCATTAAGTCTTGTCTCATTCCTCGTATTCTTCATTCAGTCCTATCTAGTGCCATATACACTTCAGTCGGTCCTATCTAGTTCTTTCTACTCCTCATTCAGTCCTATCTAGTTCCTCATACTCTTATATCAGTCCTGACTAGTTCCTTGTACTCTTCATTGCTTCATATCTAGTTCATCATACACTTCATTCAGTCCTATCTAGTTCTCAGAATCTTCATTGTTTACTATCTAGTTCCACATACTCTTAATTCAGTCCTATCTAGTTCCACATACTCTTCATTCAGTTTATCTATTTCTTTGTACTCTTCATTCAGTCCTATCTAGTACCATGTACTCTTTATTTAGTCCTGTCTAGTTCCTTGTTCTCTTTATTCAGTCCTGTCTAGTTCCTCGTACTCTTCAGTCAGTCCTGTCTAGTTCTTTGTACTCTTCATTCAGTCCTATCTAGTTCCTTGTACTCTTTATTTAGTCCTGTCTAGTTCCTTGTTCTCTTTATTCAGTCCTGTCTAGTTCTTTGTACTCTTCATTCAGTCCTATCTAGTTCTTTGTACTCTTCATTTAGTCCATATTTATTTCCTCGTACTCATCATTCAGTCCTGTCTAGCTCCTCATTCTCTTAATTCAGTCCTTTCTAGTTTTTCGTACTCTTCATTCAGTCCTATCTAGTTCCACATACTCTTCATTCAGTCCTATTTAGTTCCACGTACTCTTCATCCAGTCCTTTCTAGTTCCCCATACTCTTCATTCAGTCATATTTAGTTCCCCATACTCTTCATTCAGTCCTATCTTGTTCTTTGTACTCCTTATTTAGTCCTGTCTAGTTCCTTGTTTTCTTTATTCAGTCCTGTCTAGTTCCTCGTATTCTTCATTCAGTCCTATCTAGTTCTTTGTACTCCTCATTCAGTCCTATCTAGTTTATTGTACTCTTTATTTAGTCCTGTCTAGTTCCTTGTTCTTTTTATTCAGTCCTGTCTAGTTTCTCGTACTCTTCATTCAGTCCTGTCTAGTTCTTTGTACTCTTCATTCAGTCCTATCTAGTTCCACCTACTCTCCATTCAATCCTATCTAGTTCTTTTTACTCTTCATTCAGTCCTATTTATTTCCTCATACTCATCATTCAGTCCTGTCTAGTTCCTCATTCTCTTAATTCAGTTCTATCTAGTTTTTTGTACTCCTCATTCAGTCCTATCTAGTTCCACGTACTCTTCATTCCAGGGGCAGACTGGCAGCTTTTGGCCCAGGGGGCAAGTACCAACCAGAGGCCCATGGTGCAGCGACTCGCCCCCCTCCCACTCTCCCTCTTCCCGGCATCCTTCTGACCCCCATTCCAGGCTGAAGGCCTGCTCCAGGTACTCTCTACTCACCGGCTGAATCAGGGTTTCCGACCTGGCCAGCAGGGGGCGGTTGGGGGGAGCTGGGACAGCTTGGCTGGGGCTGGCCGGGGGAGGAGATTCTCCAGTTAGGCATGGAACCGGCCTCTGCTCAGACACAGTTTACACCATCCATGCTGGGGAGGGAGGCCTGCGCTTTGTCCTTGTCTTCAACCCGCACTCAGTAGGTCAGTGGCGGGAACTTTTTTTTTTTCTTCACCACAAATCCTTTAGGCATGTCTGTGGCAGAAGCGATGCAGCTTTTTTACAGGACATCAGAGTGGCCCAGGGGGCAATTGCCCCCCTGCCCCATGGTCCAGTCCTTCCCTGCTTCATTCAGTCCTATCTAGTTCCATGCACTCTTTATTCAGTCCTATCTAGTTCCCCATACTCTTCATTCAGACCTATCTAGTTCCCCAACCTTTTCATTCAGTCCTGTCTTGTTCCTCATAACCTTGTGGAACATTTTCTGGCAAGAGAAGCTGCAAAGGTCATAAAACTTTCCTGATGACTCTTCGGCCGCCACTTTATGGGTGCGTTGGTGTCATTATTTAGCAGAACCACTTGCTAATGTTTTGTGCAATCAACAAGATAAAAATATATATTTAGAGATCGATTAATCTTTATCATTCTCTTAATGTCTCTGGAATTGCTCATTCTAAACATGTGCAGCTATGATGAGTGCGCAAATGGATTCCTATTTACTGCAATTGATGAGGAGTCTGACACTGCAAGGTTGAATATGAAATTCTGGATTCATATATTATCTGACCCACTGACTTCCCACTAATTAGATCTTCTGATTCATTGCTGAAAGCATTACGTTGCTCGTGCATGTCCTTACTTTAACACCCGGATGTCATAAGGGGTAGTCAGCTGCGTGCAGAGCATCGATGGTGATGGTGGAATGATAAAAAAAAGTCATTATAATTTGACATTAAACTTAGTTTTTATGTTATTCTGTTCCTCGATGATCATAAAGAGGAAAAGCCCCACAGAGAAGCGCCCGCCCCTGGATTTACCCCAATGCGTGTGCAGGCTACATAGAAATAAAGTCAATGCTAAGGACATAAGGGTTACCCTGGGGTTGTTTTATGTCATACTAGTTTTACAGCCCCATTCATCCTTATGCGACTTGTCTTGTGACTTTTGGACCCCAAAGTCGCATGACAAGTCGCACCCCATGTTTCCCTATGATAAGCGTTCATATCCATGAGACTTCAAGTTGCAGCGACGTTAAAGTAGTTCCTGCACTTTTTTGGTCCAACTTTCATGCGACTTAAGGTCCATAGACCTCAAGGTAAACCCTCAAAAGTCACATGAAAGTTGCACCTGCATGAAATAGATAGGATTTAGGTGCGACTTATGTGCAACTTGTGAAAAGGAATGCCAGCAATTAAAAAAAAAAAAAAAGGGAAAAATGGCGTGCCCCCCCCCCCCCCCCCCAGATGCATATCAGGCCTTTTGGGTCTGGTATGTATATTAAGGGGGACACCATGTCAAAATGAAAAGAAAAAAATAACTTTTTTTTTTTTTTGGTGGACGGGGGTGGGAACTGGGGGCCCCCTTGTTAAAAGGGGCTTCCAGATTCAGACTAGCCCCCCGCCTGCTGACCCCAACAACAACCAGCCAGGGTTGTGGGTAAGAGGCTCTTGTTCCCATCAGCATGGAGACAAGGTTCCTTAGGGGGGCTTTAGGGTGCTTTGCTGTCGAGGGCATGTGGCCTGGTATGGTTCAGGAGAGGGGGGGGGGTCGCTCACTGCCCCCCTTTCCTTGCTTGCTGGGCTGCATGTTTGGATAAGGGTCTAGTATAGATTTTGATATAGGGTTCCCCTAAAATCCATACCAGTATGAATGGGGGGGGGGGCTACACGTTTTTTTTTTTATTGCCTTCCAGCCTTCTTACATTCAGCTGTCAGTGGGAAAGCCCCCTGACAGCTAATGAGTCATCCGTTGTTAAGGATGTGGTGGCTGCCTTCCTGGCCTGCTCCTTAGCAACCAGCTATTCTTCACACGGAATCTGAATTGGCTGATCAGTTTTGGAAAACTTAGAATTCCTTAGAAAATAAAGAAACCAAAAGAAACTTACGACTTTGTAGAGCACAAACAAAATGATCACATTGGTCAAAGCCAAAGTGTTGTGCTGTTTAGAGCTCCAGGGGCTGAATCTCTCCTCCTCCCCTTGGCTTCTGGAACTGCTGGCGAGTTCTAGAATTTAGACGACGGAGGAACAGAGATTAGGCCTGATCACTTATTGAGTCTCCTCCAATCCCTGGGTGGATAGAGCCCAGAAGGTAGAGAGATGGACCATAAATATTCTGGAGCCTGGCAGGGTCCAGTTGCCTGGAGGGGACCCCTGTGCTGGGGGCTTTGCCCATGGGCAGAAGACAGAGCAGCAGAAAGAAAGAGAGAGAGAGAGATCAGAAGCAGCTGAAGAATGACATCCCTTTCCAGCCTCAGCTAGGCTTAGGTGAAGCCATCCTGGAAGCCAAGATGGGGGCCTGTTCAGCAGGAGGTCTGTGCAGCAGTCCCTTGAGCTTCAGGGTTCACCAAAGGGCCTGTAAGTAACTTTAACCACTACAGCACAAAGCCTGATAGAGGAGAAGAAGCCAGGTGTAGACATGTGCAATTCTTTTCGATCCGAATGTAAATTCGGATTCATTTTTGGTTGGATGTATCCGAATCTCCAAATGAAATAGTAACAAATTTAGTTGAAATTCATTTAATTTCATTTAGTTTATTCTTTTTCTAACTAATTCTAAATTGTCTAAATGATTAGAATTCAGATCGGTTGAAAAATGATCGATTGATTCGAATTTTGAGTGAAGAATAGTTGGCTGTTAAGCAGCTGGCTGGGAAGCTGGTTGCCCCGTCCTTAACAACCGATGACTCATCAGCTGTTAAATGAAGCCACGCCAAAATTAAAAAACAAAAACGGCATTGGGTCCGCCCCACAATCCAAACCAGGCTCTTCTCCAAGCATGCAGCCGGGCAGGCCAGGAAAGGGGGGGGGGGGCAGCTGAGGGCCCCCCTCCTGAACCATACCAGGCCACATAACCTTAACATTGGGGGGAGTGCTTTGGGGCAGGGGGGCCCCCAACCCAAAGCACCTTGTCCCCATGTTGATGGGGACAAGGGCCTCTTCCCCACAACCCTGGGGGATGGTTTTGGGGGTCTGCTGGCAAGGGGCTTATCAGAATCTAACAAGAGAGCCCCCAGGTCCCAGCCCCCCCATGTGAATGAGTTTTCACCAAAAAAGTGTAAAAAGTGAATAAAGACACAACAAAAGTCTTTATTAAATAAAAATAAAAATGACCTCTGGCGTAGATCCACTGTCAATCACGATGCCCGTCGCCACCGTTGGACCCAAAAAAAAAAAAAAACCTCCAGACTCATTGAAGGCTCCCACCATCTGCCTGCTTATGGCGTCAAATGGCAACCCCGCCCCCTTGTGGTGTGATCTACCCAACATGGCTCGGTCAGTGACGCCACAAAGGGGCAGGGTCACACGTTCATGTTATTGGGTGACTCTGCCCCTTAGCTATTATTGAAACGTAGTGGAAACTTAGACTTGGTGTGGTTGCTTGTAGTATGATCATTGTAGACTGTGAGCTGAGACCCCCGAGCACTTCCAGCTACACTGCCTCCCCCCATGTCCAGCTTCATTCTCCTATGGTAGTTTTCATTCAAAGCCTATGCATCCTTACTGATGAGCGAACACTGGGTGGGAACCTATGATAAGCTCCTCACATCCTGTAGATGCCCGCTGGCTACACAGGAACAGTGCTCCCCTCCCTGGAAGTGATGTCACTAGCTTTCAGTAACCACACCCACTTGCTGCTCTTGGATTTAGAAGGAAGTGGAATTGAAGTCATGTGACAGCACTGAATACTGCAAAATAAAGGTAGAAAAACTGGGATTTTTTCATTTTGACACATAATGCTGAACTCCACTCACATTAATGACTGCAGCAGACAATTTAGGGTATTATGCTGTACCTGCGCTTTAATTGTAGTTCTGTCAATAAGAATTAACAATAGCCTGATCATTTTGATATATCTGATCTTTTGCTTTTAGGGTACAGCCTTGTCATCTAGCGTTTATAGACACATGCATTCCTCTAAGAAATAGATGTAGGAACCACATTGGAAAGGGCTACGTCCATGTGAGAATGACTACCAATATTTTCAAGATAATACGCCAACAGAAGAAGCTGAGATTATGACTTTGGCAAGGGACAGCACTAGAAGCCACATTACAAGAGTGAGGTAGACTGCCAAGACCAAGAACCTGTTTTCCTGCAATCACTTGAATTGCCTGGAGTCCTGTTTGCTTAGGAAATTAAAGAAATCTTAGACCAGTTACAAGGATAAGTAGCACATGCATATGTATATGTAGACAGAAATGCATCCCTCTAAGAAATGGATGTAGGAATCAGATTTGAAAGGACTACATCCATGTGGGAATTGCTACCAAACTTTCCAAGATAAAAGGCCAGCAGCAGAAGCTGAGAGGAGGACTTTGGCAAGGGACAGCACTAGAAGCCACACTACAATAAGAGGAAGACTGCCAAGAACCTGTTTTCCTGCAATCTCTTGAAATGCCTGGAGTCCTGTTTGCTAAGGCAATCGCAGACCAGCTATAATAGCAGCTGAGTAACTTTTAGGGCTCCTTTACGATTACTCCAAAACATGGCTTTGGACATACTGTTTTAAAACTCTCTGAACATCAGTCAAAGCTTCTGTCACTAAATAAAATGGTTAGCTTACAATTCCATTTACAACTTGCTTTTTCTTTGCTTTGCTTCAAAAATTATACACTACGTCACTTTAGTGGTGCTTCAAAGCATCTTTAAAGCCTCCATAGAAGTCTATGACAAAGCTTGCTTGATGCACCTGCAGCTTTTGAGAGGCTTTTATTCAGCTTTAGCTTTGCTTTGTTTTGAAGGTATTGCAGGTATGAGATATCAACACACACAGGGCATCTGCCAAGCTTCATTAAAGCTTCATGGAAGCACCATCAAAGCATCATGGAAGCACCACTAAAGCACCACCGAAGCATCATGAAAGCACCACTGAAACATCACAAAAGCATCAAAAACACATAAAAAAACATGTTAAAGCATTAGGTGCTTTAATGTGTGTTGAAGTCAAAACAAGTGTAAATGAGTTCTTAGTGTATCCCTCCCTACTGTATACAGACTAGTGCATTTCCTAGGAAGGGATAGGTACCGTGTCACAGTCAGGGGTCAGGCTCAGAGACCAGTAGCTATAGCAACAGAGAGGTTTCTACCGACCAGCTAGACACGAACACAAGCAGGTAACCCTGGCAGATGACACAGGCTAACCTGAAGTACTAACCAGTGTTCACCAGAACTCCTGATGGTGGAGATGAGTTTTGCTGCATGTTAGTCCAAGGTCGCAGTCCTCAGGATCACCCCACCAGGAGGGGAGCAAGCCAGGGTCAAGTAGCAAATATAGCAAGTAAGTATCAAGCAGAAGTGTAGTCAATAAACAAGTCAAAGGTCGGTAACAAGTGAATGCAGATTGGGAACAAGTGGAGGCATAGCCAAGGGACAAGCCAAAGGTCAGTAACGAGTGGTAGTTGGGATAAGGACAGCTGTAGGTACGCAAAGAAACAAGATAAGGTCTGGAGAGAGCACACTAATCTGGCAAACAGGACGTTCAGAAACATGGCTTAAATAGAAAGTTCATGGGAGGAGCAAAGAGTTCAAAGTTCACCAGAAACAAGGTACAAGGCAAGATTGTTCTAAGAGAACTGACAGGGAGCTGTCCAGCATCTCAGGTGTTTTAGCAAGAAGAGCTACTGCCGGATGCAGCAGAGGTCATGGGTTCAGATCCTGGTCCTGACATACCATATGCATATTTGTAGCACTCTGTATGTCTTGTATTGTAAATGGATAGTATACACAGTATTCTTATTTGGTATAATACCATTATTGCTACTGAGGGGTAATTTTCTTGGTGTTACTGCAAGAATTAGACAAACAGCCGGAATGAGCAAAACAGGGGGATTCTATTATATTACAGAGTCCAGAAATTTCAATTTTTTATTTATATTTTATTGTGTCCCTATTTGCAAAGGACCGGTATCACATATGTATTCATTGATTCAGGTATCTGTTACACATATAGTGATAGCTTATCTCACATGCATTTATTTATATGGTATCGCCTTTATATTCAGGGTAAGTTGCATAGCAAATAAAAAATCCAGGGGGTCAACCAAACTATTGTAATTCCAGGGGTACTTATAAAAGTCACCAGTTTATTACCGTGATAATAAATATTTAGTGCAACCGTTCAGGCACTCTTAGCAAATTGGTTGCCAAAAAGAATCTAAAGGAACAGAAAAAGAATTAGGAAGACGTGCCACCACAATTTTCTCAAATGTATATTGATAAATACAGTGCTGGGACAAGGTCATCCAGTTCCCAGGGCAATGATGCCAGACTTTGCCCCCCTCCAACTCCATTCAGCCCAGCAGTCACCCGCTTGTCAAAATCACTGCGGCTATCACTACTCCTGTCAGTCTTGTAACAGGAGGAAGGCGCCCCCATCCTTACAGTAAACCATTGCACCCAGGGAAGCTGTCCCTCTCACCCACCTATTGTCCTGACCATGGATACATACAATACTTCAGGTTACTCACCAACACATTGACTGTCTGAGCCCATTTCTAAGCGGAATCCCGGAAGACAGCTGCAGGTGTAGGACCCCTCGGAGTTCACACAAAGTTGGGTGCATTCATGGGTACCAAGAGTGCATTCATCAATATCTGAGAGTCACAAAGAGACTCGATTAGTGTCATGGCTAAAAGAAAACGTACCATATGTTTAACATGTAGAAGACAGATGTATAGCAGATACAGCCCTAGTTTCTAAAACCTAGTTTAAAGTCTATCCAAGGTCAAAAGGGAAGGGCTAGAACCCCTGTTTACCTTTTATTTTTTCTATCTGTGGAGATCCCACCTGTGACAGACCCAACCGGGACAGGGGCTATTGGAGGGGACTGCAGTGTAGCCTCTTCTCTACTGACTATGGGCCCTGGCTTTTGAGGGGGCTCTATTCTTTGGAAGGTGCATGCCTGAGGCACCTTTGGAGGGGTTTGGCTTCAGATTCGGGTCCATGTCCCCATGAAACAAACAGATTCTGAGAACCTAGGACCTGGATACAGATTTGGGGCCTCTGTGCCCAAACCAGCATTGACTGCTTCAACCCCCCCCCCCCTCGACTCAGAGACTCTAAGCAGAAGATTATAATCAACTTAAAACAACCTGATGCTGAGGTCTCCTGCTGCTATATGTAATCTGTTTATAAAGGGGTCTTTCTCAAATTGTATAATTTCCCCATTGTGTATCTCCTAGGTGTGAATCCCCATTGGTAATTGAGCCACCTATTGTTTCTAGTATTGTGTCCACTTCACCTCGTTACCAAACTATTGTGGGCTGTGTATGTTAATTAGATTACTGTTTGATTAGATCACTGTTAACTGCTAGTTGTAAGCTGTTGATTAGCTTACTGTTGATGTTTCTGTTGGCTGTTCATTAGGTGTACTGATATTACTGTTTACAGTTTGTATTGTTTAGGATAATGTGATCAAGCTCTTATCTGATTTTGTGTGGTGTATATTCTGTATGAATTTACAATAAAGTCAGTTTCAGTTTGCACCTAAGCTAGTGTCCTCTAGTTCTTGGGTACAATTGTCAGCTATAATAACTGGGTCCTGGTTCCAAAGTGGAGGAAGCTGTATCTTGACAGAGACACCCAGGCTGAGTGCCAGGCGGTCCGTCACACTACCTTTTGTCATGTGACCATTGTCAAATGATGAGAAGATACAAAAACTTTTAGTTGTCACTGAACAACAAACGTGGGGAGAGCTACCAATGGGGACACCTGCTTTAGTGACAACTTTCTAAGAATAGATTTCTCTTATTTTGCTATTGGACTCCTGTACTGTTGTGTCTATTGGACAGGAAGTGAAGAAAATCCTCAACAATGGGACACAAATTGCCAAAAAACTCCAAAACAGGGGTTTCCTGTTCAATAGTTTTCATTAGAATTTTGACAAATTTACAAGTATATAAACAGGGCACATGAGCATCAGAACTGGACCACAGAGCAATGGAGGAAGGTGTCTCCATCCAATTGAGCATCTGTGGGATGTGGTGGAAAAATAAGTCTGATCCGTGGAGGCCTCACTTCACAGCTTACAGGACTTAAAGGATCTGTTGGCTTTGTGCTAGAGACCACAGCATACCTTCAGAGGTTTAGTGGAGTCCATGTCTAGATGGGTCGGGGCTGTTTTGGTGGTAAAAGGGGAACCTACTCAATATTAGGTGGGTAGTAATAATGTTATGTCTGATTGTTGTATAACGAAAGGAGATTTTATGAACAGTACAAAGTATCTTTATCTTAAAAATTCACATTACATTTCAAAGCAATCTCTGTAGGTTACAAGTACTTATAGGGCTCACAATTAAAATCCCACATGGGCTAAGGCGTATGTCCATAACAGTTCCAGCAAGACAAATCATGATGTATATATAGGTAGATTGTATTATCTGGACATATAGTATAAAATACTCTATATACTGTAGGGATCAAATATTATTGTAATGCTTTTGAGATTGTGTAATAATTGTATTATTATGTAGTATATTATTATTATAGTAATATATTATATTTATAATATTAATATATTATATTAATATATTATATATTATATATTATAGTATTATTATATTATGTAGTATAAATAAATACATGCTTTTTTTGATCATTTTTGTGTAGCCCCTGGGTACCTCACAAGTCCATCAGAACTAGTATTGTTTATATTTTCGACATACAGTATATTGCCAAAAGTATTGGGACGCCTGCCTTTACACGCACATGAACTTTAATGGCACCCCAGTCTTAGTCCGTAGGGTTGAGTTGGCCCACCCTTTGCATCTATAACAGCTTTAACTCTTCTGGGAAGGCTGTCCACAAGGTTTAGGAGTGTGTCTACGAAAACGTTTGACCATTCTTCCAGAAGCACATTTTTGGGGTCAGGCACTGATGTTAGCGAGAAGGCCTGGCTCGCAGTCTGCACTCTAAGTCATCACAAAGGTGTTTTATTGGGTTGAGGTCATGGACCTTGTTTTGTGCACTGATGCGCAGTCATGTTCAAACAGGAAGGGGCCATCCCCAAACTGTTCCTACAAGTTGGGAGAATGAAATTGTCCAAAATGTCTTGGAATGCTGATGACCTAAAAGTTCCCCTAACTGGAACTAAGGGGCCAAGCCCAACCCCTGAAAAACAACTCCCCTCCAATAATTTGGACCAGTGCACAAAGCGAGGTCCATAAAGACACGGATGAGCGAATTTGGGGTGGAGGAACTTGATTGGCCTGCACAGAGTCCTGACCTCAACCCCATAGAACACCTTTCGGATAAATTAGAGCGGAGACTGCAAGCCAGGCCTTCTCATTCAACATCAGTGCCTGACCTCACAAATGCACTTCTGGAAGAATGGTCAAACATTCCCAAAGACACACTGCTAAAACTTGTTGACAGCCTTCCCAGAAGAGCTGAAGCTGTTATAGCTGCAAAGGGTGGGCCAACTCAATATTGAACCCTACAGACTAAGACTGGGATGCCATTAAAGTTCATGTGCGTGTATAGGCAGGTGTCCCAATACTTTTGACAATATAGTGTATTTAAGGTGTGGAACTCCATTGTATACCCCTCTATTACTCAAAATAATTAGGTAAATATATCCTAGGAAAGTTCCTGATCAGCAGACTCAGACTTAAAGTGCAAATTACTTAAAATTCTAAAAGTGCCCCCGGTCATCTCTTCATGCTTTCCTTCATCCACATTCAGACTAAATCTGATGAGATTCAGGCACAAAAATAAAGGCGCAGCTAATGTGAATTTTTTTTTTTTTTTTTGGGTTTCGGTTTTCACATGGAGCTTGGCTGTTGCTGCGTTTTTTCTTTACTAAACCTATTCGCAGGTTGCCTGACTGCTTCAAGTCTTCAGTTATCACTCAGTAATAATACTCTTAAAAAATCTTGATGTTTTCTGTTTGGTGCCGAGTGGTAAGGCTCCTGTCAGTGCTTCAATAACCAACACACATGACACCTGGATAACAAGTGTCCCTTACACAAACCCTGACCCAGCAATGCTGCAGAATACTGGCACTTTCGTTTCCCCCATAAGAATGTCATGGTGAGGCAAGATTTTACATCTGTAAAAAAAAGGATGTGTCATAGGAAATACACTGATCAGCCAAAACAATATACTGTATTTTCTGGCGTATAAGACTACTTTTGAAGCTCAAAAAAATCCCCCCAAAATGGGGGGTCGTCTTATACACCGAGTATAATATCTCCAAGGTAACCTAAGTATAAGTATTACCGGTAGATCATGTAATAGGGGGGTCGTCTTATACGCCCAGTCGTCTTATACGCCGGAAAATACGGTAACCACCCACTAAGTATTAAGTAGGTCACCCCTTTCCTGACCCATCGAGGTATGGACTCCACTAGACCTCTGAAGGTATGCTGTGGTATCTGGCACCAAACGGTCAGTAGCAGGTCCTTTACGTCCTGTAAGTTGTGAGGTAGGTCCTTCATGAATTGGACTAACCATACTACATCCTAGTGCCATCTTTTCCCCAGATAAATGACGCACACACACCCGGCCATCCACATTATGTAAAAGAAAACGTGATTCATCAGACCAGGTCACCTTCTTCTATTGCTCTGTGGTCCAGTTCTGATGCTCATTGTAAGCACTTTTGGCTGTGGCCACTAGTCAGCATGGGCACCCTGACCGGTCTGCGGCTACACAGCCCTAGACACAATAAACTGTGATGCTCTGCTTGTTCTGGCATCTTTCTATAAGCAACAGCATTACCGTTACCAGTAATTTAAGCTTTAGTAGCTCTTCTATTAGATCAGACTACACTGGCCAACCTTCCCTCCCCCACCTCCATCAATGAGCCTTCCATCCCCACTTCAATCAACGAGCCTTCCCTCTCCTCCTCCATCAATGAGCCTTCAGTACCCACCTCTATCAATGAGCCTTCCCTCCCCACTTCCATCAATGAGCCTTCCCTCCCCTTCCCTCCTCCATCAATGAGCCTTCAGTACCCACTTCCATCAATGAGCCTTCCCTCCCCACTTCCATCAATGAGCCTTCCCTCCCCACTTCCATCAATGAGCCTTCCCTCCCCACTTCCATCAATGAGCCTTCCCTCCCCTCCTCCATCAATGAGCCTTCCTTCACCACCTCCATCAATGAGCCTTCTCTCCCCACCTCCATCAATGAGCCTTGACAGTCCACCTCCATCAATGAGCCTTGACAGTCCACCTCCATCAATGAGCCTTCCCTCCCCACCTCCATCAATGAGCTTTCCCCCTCACCTCCTTTAATGAGCTTTCCCTCCCAACCTCCATAAATGAGCTGAAAAGGAGAGACCCAGAGCAATCCCTCTCAGGAGCCATGGGGACAGGTAGTTGCACAGGAAGACCAACCATGGTGTAAGTTGCAAAGCATATCCTTTATTGGAAAATGATCAATTTAATAGATTTGAAAAAAATGGACGCAGATGATTCCCTAACAACAAATGAATAAAAACCACACAGACAACACGGTAGCAATCGAGACATTCAGACGGGCCCATAAATGAGCCTTCCCTTCTTACTTCTATTAATGAATCTTCCTTCCTCCTCCTCCATCCATGAGCTCTCCCTCCCCACCTCCATCAATGAGCCTTCCTCTCCGACCTCCATCAATGAGCTCTCCCTCCCCACCTCCATCAATGAGCTTTCCCCTCAGACTTCCATCAATGAGCCTTCACTCCCCACCTCCATCAATGAGCCTTCCCTCCCCACCTCCATCAATGAGCTTTCCGTCCCCTCCTCTATCAATGAGCCAACCCTCCCCACCTCAATGAACCTTCTCTCCCCCTTTCATCAATGAGCTCCCCCCACGTCCATCAGTGAGCCCTCTCTCCCCCACCTCCATCAATGTCCCCCCCACCTCCATCAATGTGCCTTCCCTAACCCTCAATCAATGAGCTTTTCATCCCCTCCTCTATGAGCCAACCCTCGCCACCTCAATGAACCTTCTCTCCTCCCTTCATCAATGAGCCCCCCCCCCACCTCCATCTAAACAGACCTCTAACAACTCACCGTTGAGACAGAGAAAGGATTTGAGGACACAGATTCTCTATTTTCTTTCTCTGCTGCCTCAACTGCACTAAAGATGAATGAACAGAAGAAAGAGGCTCCTGTTCATTCATAAACTGAAGCATAGTAAATACAGTTTACTATGCTCAGTTATGAATGGACAAAGGAGTGAGCCATACTGATGGTTTACTGTGTCCAATTCAGGAAAAGAAGGGGTTGGTAAATGACATATTTACCAGCCCCTTCCCCCACTCTAGCTGAAAGCCAGTGGGAAGGAGAGGAGGAGAAACCGGCTTTCAGCTGCTGAAGGGAGAGACACAGACACAGTGCATCATTCTGTAATTGTCCACCCATCCCACCACACTGATCCTCCTGCTGTCCACCTGTCTACCAGAGACATGGTGGTACCTCCCTATCAGCGGCCCTGTGGGTAAGGAAAGATATTCATCCAAGGACGTACGTGCAGAGGAGACCGGGGGGGGGGGGGGGGTGTAGTGAGTTAGCTCACTTTTTAATTTTTTGTGAAAAGGTAAACTAACTTTTTAAAGCAGACCTTGCCATAAAATGCAAGGTCTACTCAAACTGCCCACACTTGATACAACAGTACGACCCCAGCATACGTCAAAACGGATTACCAAAGGAGGACCGTTTAACCACTTGCCGACCGCTCACTGAGCTGGTACTGCGGCAAAGTGGCTCGTTATCGTCCAGCGACGTAGACCTACGTCGCTGGACTCCTCCCTTTGTGGGCGGAGCGCGCGCGCCGCCGGAGGCTCGCTCCCGCTGTATTCAGACACAGCGGGAGTCGGGCCAGGGGAGGAGAGGCGGTGATCACCGCCGCTCTTCCCCGATTGTCGGGGATCGAGTGAGGAAATCCGCCTGCATATTTATAGCACTGATTGCTGTAGTAATGTCACTGGTACCCCCAAAAGTGTCAAAAATGTCAGTCAAGGGTCCGATCTGTCCACCGCAATGTCGCAGTCCCGCAAAAAAACTCACAGATCGCCGCCATTACTCGTTAAAAAAAAAAACAATAAAAATTACATAAATCTTTCCCTTAGTTAGTAAACGCAATAACTTTTGCGCAAACCAATCAAAATACGCTTATTGCGTTTTTGTTTTACCAAAAATATGTAGCAGAAAACAAATTGGCCTAAAATGTTAAAAAACTTTGATTTTTACATTTTTTGGGGGGGAATTTCATATAAAAAAATGTGAAAAATATTGTTATTTCTTCAAAATTTTTGCTCTTTTTTTGTTTATAGCGCAAAAAGTAAAAATTGCACAGGTGATCAAATAGCACAAAAAGAAAGCTCTGTTTGTGGAAAAAAAAGGATGTCAATTTCATTTGGATACAGTGTCGCACGACCGCGCAATTGTCCGTTAAAGTAACGCAGTGCCGAATCGCAAAATATAGCCTGGTCAGGAATGGGGTAAAATCTTCCGGTCTTAAAGCGGTTAAAAATACGCTCATTGAGAATTTTTTTGTCAAAGACATGTAGCTAAATACATTTTGGCCTAAATATATGACAAAAGTTGAATATATTGGATATTTTTTAACTGTCAAAATAGAAAATGTCAATTTTTTCGCAAAATGGTCACTCTTTTTTTATTAATATCGCAAAAAATGAAAAGCGCAGAGGTGATCAGATACCAACAAAAGAAAGCTCTGTTTGTGGGAAAAAAAGTACGTAAATTTCGTTTGGGTACAGCGTTGCATGACCGCGCAATTGTCAGTTAAAGTCGCACAGTGCCAAGTTGCAAAAAGTGGCCTGGACGTAAAGCAGGAAAATCCTCCGGTGGTAAAGTGGTAGTGCTCTCCATCAGAATACCGGAAAAGTGATTTTAGCCATCTGCACCAGCTCCATGCTACTGGACCAGCCGCTGGAGTAAGAGCAAGGATGAGGAAGTCTTCCCTGATCTTTCCCTATGCTGGAAACTGTCCCTCCCAAATAAGTTCAACCACTTGCCAAAAGCACCCAAAGTGATGTGAGGTTCCCTATTTAAAAGGTTTTCTCACCCAAGATGGCCACTAAGTCTCCTGAGAGTTCTGCGTCCAGTCAGACAACATCTCCTGTCAGAGGCGTAACTAGAACCTTCAGGGCCCCGGTGCAAGAATCCATGAAGGTCCCCCCGGACCCCTGGCCGGGGCCATTCCCTTCAAGCCTGGGGCTCTTCCCACTGATCCTGTGGCCCTTTAATCTCATTGCGGGGCCCTTTATTACGGTCCCGCAGCGGGACCCTTTTACAAGTTCTGCCGTGGGCCCCCTTCCTGCTATCTTGGGGGCCTCCCCACGCTGGTGGAATGCCAGGGCCCGGTCGCAAGTGTGACCTTTGCAATCCTGGAAGTTCACCCACTGGTGTCAGTAGTTTTTATTTTTTGGTATTTTAATTGTATTAGTTTTTATCATTTTATTTTATTTTTTTACCATGTCACTGACTATGACTCTGTCCATTCAGAAAAGGAAGGAGCTGGTAAATTACATATTTACCGACCCCTTCCTGGTTCTCTATTGTGACCCATCCCCTGCAGCAGCTGGCAGGAGAGGGAAGGGAGCACAGTGGGGGGGGCGGGCAGCACAGTAGGGGGATGGGCCAGGAGGGGAGCACACAGGGGCCCACAGACAGCAGAACACAAGTGAACTGGATAGGAGGAGTGGCGGGGGCAGCATACAGAGGAACCAATCTCCTCCATTTTCCTCCTGCAGCTAGAGGAGGAAAAAGGAAGACAGTGATTTCTCTACATGCTGTCCCCTCCGCCCCTCCTATCCAGGTGTACAGGGGAGCCGCACAGGCCCCCTAGAGCATGGGGCCCGGTTGCAATTGCAACCCCTGCAACCCCTGTAGTTACGCCCCTGTCTCCTGTAAAAGCACTGGACGGAATCTCCAAGGGACCAACTCCCCTGCAAGACCCCTTCCTCCCATACAATATTGGCACAAATCCACCTACAGGCAGAAAAACGAACTGCATCTGCCTGCAGTACCTGTACAAAAAAATGTTGTAGGTATACTTACCTCATGCCAGACCTAGATCTTGGCAGGGTGCCAGGGTGGGCTTTTTCACCCCCCCCCCAGATTTTAGTTTTGCCCCTGCCCCCAGGTCTCTAAGAAGGCATCCACTGATCCATGAGACAGTCTGATGGGGACACTGATGTCAAGGGAAATCCTGATGAGGACATTTGATGTAAGGAGGCACTCGGATAGGGACTGTTTATGTAAGGGGCACTCTGATGGGGACATTTGATGTAAAGGGAAACTCTGATGGGGGTATTGATGTAAGGAGGCACTTTGATGCAGACAGTTTATGTAAGGGGCACTCTGATGAGGACAATTTATGTAAGGGGCACACTGTTGGGGACACTTGATATAAAGGGAAACTCTAAAGGGGTATTGATGTAAGGAAGCACTCTGATGCAGACAGTTTATGTAAGGGGCACTCTGATGAGGACAATCCATGTATGATGTAAGGGGGCATTTTGATTAGAACAATTCATGTAAGGGGGCACTCTAATGAGGAAAATCCATGTAAGGGGCACACTGATGGGGCCACTTGATGTAAGGAGTCAATTTGATAGGGACATTTAAAGTAAAGAGAAACTCTGATGCGGTATTGATATAAGAAGGCACTCTGATGCAGACAGTTTATATAGGGGGCACTCTAATGAAGATAATCCATGTAAGGGGCACACTGATGGGGACACTTGATATAATGCACTCTGATGGGGACACTTGATATAATGCACTCTGATGGGGACAGTGTATGCAAGGTGCACTCTAATGAGGACAATCCATGGAAGGGGCACTCCAATGGGGACACTTGATATAAGACACTCTGATGGGGACAGTTTATGTAAGGTGCACTATGATGGGCACAATCCATGGAAGGGCACTCTGATGGGGACACTTGATATAAGACACTCTGATGGGGACACTTGATTTAAGGCACTCTGATGGGCACAATCCATGGAAGGGCACTCTGATGGGGACACTTGATATAAGACACTCTGATGGGGACACTTGATTTAAGGCACTCTGATGGGGACAACCCATGGAAGGGCACTCTGATGGGGACAATTGATTTAAGGCACTCTGATGGGGACAGTTTAGGTAAGGGGCACTCTAATGGGGACAATCCACGGAAGGGGCACTCTGATGGGGACACTTGATTTAAGACACTCTGGTGGGGACAGTTTAGGCCAGGTGCACTCTGATGGGGACAATTCATGGAAGTGGCACTCTGATGGGGACAGTTTATGTAAGGTGCACTATGATGGAGACAATCCACGGAAGGGGCACTCTGATGGGGACACTTGATTTAAGGCACTCTGATGGGGACAGTTTAGGCCAGGTGCACTCTGATGGGGACAATCCATGGAAGGGGCACTCTGATGGGGACACTTGATTTAAGGCGCTCTGATGGGGACAGTGTATGTAAGGTGCACTCTAATGAGGACAATCCATGGAAGGGGCACTCTGATGGGGACACTTGATATAAGACACTCTGATGGGGACAGTTTATGTAAGGTGCACTATGATGGGCACAATCCATGGAAGGGCACTCTGATGGGGACACTTGATTTAAGGCACTCTGATGGGGACAGTTTAGGTAAGGGGCACTCTAATGGGGACAATTCATGGAAGGGGCACTCTGATGTGGACACTTGATTTAAGGCACTCTGATGGGGACAGTGTAGGCCAGGTGCACTCTGATGGGGACAATCCATGGAAGTGGCACTCTGATGGGGACAGTTTATGTAAGGTGCACTATGATGGGGACAATCCATGGAAGGGGCACTCTGATGGGGACACTTGATTTAGGGCGCTCTGATGGGGACAGTTTAGGTAAGGTGCACTCTGATGGGGACAATCCATGGAAGGGGCACTCTGATGGGGACACTTGATTTAGGGCGCTCTGATGGGGACAG
This sequence comes from Pelophylax lessonae, assembly GCF_965119305.1. NCBI lineage: Eukaryota > Metazoa > Chordata > Amphibia > Anura > Ranidae > Pelophylax > Pelophylax lessonae. The sequence goes on from NC_138776.1 coordinate 19,591,207, forward strand.
TTTAGGTAAGGTGCACTCTGATGGGGACAATCCATGGAAGGGGCACTCTGATGGGGACTTGTGATATAAGGGGGCACACTGATGGGGACACTTGACATAACAGGGCACTCCGATGGGGACACTTGATATAACGGGGCACTCCGATGGGGACATTTGATGTAAAAGGAAACTGATGAGGACAATCCATGTAAGGGGCACTCTGATGGAGACAATCCATGTAGGGGGCACTCTGATGGGGACTCTGATGAAAGGGGGCACTTTGATGGGAATTCTGATGGAGATCCTGATGTAAAGGGGCACTTTGATGCAGACCCTGTTGTAAGGGGGCATTCTGATAAAGATTTCTGATGTAAGGGGGGCTCTGAGAGGGAGACTTGCTATACGGGGGGGTGCATGTTTTGTTTAATCATCCGAATAGCAGCTTTATACATACTTGCGTTTCCCAGGTGGTGACTCATGTATAGAGGTATAGAGGTGTGCTGAACTAACAGGGAATACTGGTTATCTGCATCTCGGTCATACTGTGTGACAGACTTGACTTTACATGTGTGACAGTCAGTGACTTACATACAGTGTTGACATTATGTCCCCTGGCTTTTTTTACTGCACCCCTAGATAAGATTTGGCCCAGAGGGGACTCTAGCCAGGTGAGGTTAGATCTGGCCCTGCCTCACGCCCGTCCACCACATTACTGGGTGTTGTACCTCGACCTTCTGGGAAGATTCTAGGTGAAAGCCTTCCAGAGGATACTCCACTCCATTGCAAGAGTGTCTTCTTGGGAGTTTCTGGCTGCTCTGCATTTCTCAGGATCTAGTTGGAAATTTGTGAGATAACTTCCTCTCCTAGCCAGAAGACGGGGGTAAGGTAGGTATAGATCAACATTTCTCTTCACATGTACATATTACAACGACTAATGGTAGGTGATTTGTGGTGGGCCAGAAAGCATTAGTGAACCTTGCATTTGCACCAAGATCTGCTTTATTTGCTGATACAGTTGCAGAACACGGCTATAATGCGTTATCTGAGCTCTCCAATCTTCAAATGAGAAGATCATGAATAGGAACCCACAGAAAGGAGGAGTGCTTTGCCTTCGGTCTGGAGAGCAGGTCCATCATAAGCACAGCATTTAAGATGCATTTACATTTCCGAGTGTAAATGTTCGGCTGATTGTGTTACAAGGAGCTGGAGAGGATCCAGAACACAACAGCGATGGCTGATAATGAATGCTCTCAGATAGATTAATAGCACAATTTGTTTAGTGAGCGGTGAGATAAAAATATACACAGCTAATTTCTCCTTTATGTAGACTGAGCTCCAACTGGCATACAGAATGAAGAGCAATCTTAAGTAGTTCCTTTAAAAAAAAAAAAAATAAAGCGTCCACACAATTATAAAACATGACGTCCACAAAGCAGATGGAAAAATGCAAAGATAGGCAAACCCATTATGAATGACCTTTTCCTGACCTTTTTAACCACTTTACCACCGGATGATTTTGCTGTCTTACGTCTGGGCCACTTTTTGCGATTCGGCACTGTGCGAATTTAACTGACAATTGCGCGGTCGTGCAACAACGTACCCAAACAAAATTTACGTCCTTTTTTTTCCCACAAACAGAGCTTTCTTTTGGTGGTATTTGATCATCTCTGCGCTTTTCATTTTTTGCGATATTAATAAAAAAAAAAAGCGAAAATTTTGCGAAAAAATTGATATTTTCTACTTTGACAGTTAAAAAATATCCAATATATTCAATTTTAGGCATATATTTAAAAAATTTATTTAGCTACATGTCTTTGACAAAAAAATTCTCAATGAGCGTATTTTTAACCGCTTTAAGACCGGAAGATTTTACCCCATTCCTGACCAGGCCCTATTTTGCGATTCGGCACTGCGTGATTTTAACGGACAATTGCGCGGTCGTGCGACGCTGTATCCAAATGAAATTGACTTCCTTTTTTCCACACAAACAGAGCTTTCTTTTGGTGCTATTTGATCACCTGTGCGATTTTTACATTTTGCACTATAAACAAAAAAAGAGTGAACATTTTAAAAAAATAACAATATTTTTCACATTTTTTTATATGAAATTCCCCAAAAAAAAATGTAAAAATCTAAATTTTTTAACATTTTAGGCCAATTTGTTTTCTGCTACATATTTTTGGTGAAAAAAAATTGCAATACGCGTATTTTGATTGGTTTGCGCAAAAGTTATTGCGTTTACTAACTACGGGAAAGATTTCTGTCATTTTTATTGTTTTTTTTTAACTAGTAATGGCGGCGATCTGCGATTTTTTTTTTTTGCGGGACTGCGACATTGCGGCAGACAGATCGGACCCTTGACTGACATTTTTGACACTTTTGGGGTTACCAGTGACATTACTACAGTAATCAGTGCTATAAATATGCACTGTTACTGTAAAAATGACACTGGCAGGGAAGGGGTTAACTTTATTGGTGATCAAGGGGTTAAATGTATCCCTAGGGGCGTGTTTCTAACTGTGGGGGGGCGTGGCTAGTGATGTAACCACAGAGACATATGATCCTACATAGCAGGACCGTATGATCTCTGCTGTTATATCAGGGAGAATGACAGGCGGCTTTGTTTACATCAGCCGCCTGCCTTTCTCCCTCTCCAGCGGGAGATCGCGAGTGACCGGCGGTCACTCGCGCGGGTTAGTGTGTTAGTGAATGAGCGGGGGCGGAAGCACGCCTCCGTCGGCGCGCGCTCGCCCCCTAGAAGCTCGAGGGCGAGGGATGTAGTGCTACGTCGCTTTGCCCGGTAGTGGCTGACTGCTGCAGTAAATAGTCGTGCGGCGGTCGGCAAGTGGTTAAGGGGCCAATGGATTGGGCCATGTATTGTAAAATCTTGGATGAGAACCTTCTTCCCTCAGCCAGAACACTGAAGTTGGGTCGTGAATTGGTCTTCCAGCATGACAAAGACCCAAAACATACCTCCAAGGCCACAAAGGAGTGGCTCTAGAAGAAGCACATTAAGGTCATGGAATGGCCTAGCCAGTCTCTAAAATTTATGGAGGGAGCTGAAACTTCAAGTGCCAAGAGACAGCCAAGAAACCTTAAGGATTTAGAGACGATCTGTAGAAAAGAGTGGACCAAAATCCCTCCTGAGTTGTGTGCAAACCTGGTCACCAACTACAAGAAACATCTGACCTCTGTGCTTGCCAACAAGGGTTTCTCCACCAAGTAGTAAGTCATGTTTTGCTTGGGGATCAAATACTTATTTTACTCACTAAACTGCAACTCAATTTATAACATTTGTATTGTGTGTTTTTCTGGATTTGTGGTTGATATTCTGACTCTATCATTTAAAATACACCAATGATAAAAAGTTTTTAGACCCTTCATTTCTTTGTAAGTGAGCAAACTTACAAAATCTGCAGATGATCAAATAATTATTTTCACCACCGTATATGGGAACTGTGTATCTGTCTAAGGCCTTGTTACATTTGTGGTGGAAGGGTGGTAAAAAATGTACGGTTGAGCTGCGTTTTTAATGCCCTCTCTTAAGCTGCAAAGGAAGCAGAGGGGGTTGTACTGTACATATGCTGCAGCTGTGATGCTTTGCATTGCAGTGGAACAAAAATGATGCCCACTGTTGCGTTGAGCAGATGATACTGAATGGAGGTGCCCCACACCCTCCCCACAACTGTGTGCAATGCATGTGGTTCCAATGCCCTGGGTTTATGGGGTTTAAGTAGTTGGTGAGGAGGTTATATAACTCCTCTTCACTGCCTGTCAAATGCCCCCTGAAGAGCAATCCAAATACGGACGGCTCTACAGAATGCAACACTAGTGTAAAGTAGCCCTAAGGGATTGTATTTCTGACAATCAAGCCCTGAGATTTAAACAACTCTGCCACATAACACAGATCTGACTGGACAGAGAAAGAAGAAGCAGCAGACTAATAAGCTTATCTTCCATTCACACTGCACTCTCCTCCTGTGAGCATGCCCCTTGTTAGACTGTGAGCATATTTGACTGGAACATTGCTGATTTTTGTAATGTGCAGGCTCTAAAACAGTGGTCTCTAAACTACGGCCTTGCTTGCCTTTTTTCGACCCTTGGGCCACTATTCCCACCGCTGTCACCAATGATTAAGCATTTTCCTCCCACTGACACCAATGATTGGGCACTATTTCTCCCACTGACAACGGCGATGGGGCACTATTCCTCCCACTGACACAGAGTATGGGGCACTATTCCTCCCACTGACACAGAGGATGAGGCACTATTCCTCCCACTGATACCAATGATGGGGCACTATTCCTCCCACTGACACTGAGGATGGAGCCTTATTCCTCCCACTGATACCAATGATGGGGCACTATTCCTCCCACTGATACCAATGATGGGGCACTATTCCTCCCAATGATACCAATGATTGGGCACTATTCCTCCCACTGATACCAATGATGGGGCATTATTCCTCCCACTGATACCAATGATGGGGCACTATTCCTCCCACTGACACCGAGGATGGGGCCTTATTCCTCCCACTGATACCAATGATGGGGCACTATTCCTCCCAATGATACCAATGATTGGGCACTATTCCTCCCACTGATACCAATGATGGGGCATTATTCCTCCCACTGATACCAATGATGGGGCACTATTCCTCCCACTGACACCGAGGACGGGGCCTTATTCCTCCCACTGATACCAATGATGGGGCACTATTCCTCCCACTGATACCAATGATGGGGCACTATTCCTCCCACTGACACCAATGATGGGGCACTATTCCTCCCACTGACACCAATGATGAGACACTATTCCTCCTACAGATACCAATGATGGGGCACTATTCCTCCTACAGATACCAATAATGAGACACTATTCCTCCTACAGATACCAATGATGAGACACTATTCCTCCTACAGATACCAATGATGGCGCCGCCCCCCCCCCCCCCCCAAAAAAAAAGAAAAAAAAGATTTAAAAAAAAAAAAAATATATATATATTTTTTGCCCACAAGGGGCGCCCGCCTCATTGGTGCCTATGGGGGGTGGGGTTTTCCACCCGCAGAGGCGCCGATTGACGGCCTTCTGGGGCGTATCTGTAGCGCAGAGCACTGCGCTACACCACCCCCCTTTTGGCGCCCGCCTCATTGGTGCCTATGGGGGGTGGGGTTTTCCACCCGCAGAGGCGTCGATTGGCGGCCTTCTGGGGCGTAACTGTAGCGCAGAGCACTGCGCTACACCACCTCCTTTTGTGATGTCTTGGATCATGATTGGTCCAGACTCCAGCCTGGACCAATCATGATTCAGGACATCCATGCTGACCTCGTTGGGGGCGGTGCAGGTGCGTGCATCAGTCACTCACCGTCACCGCCCAGTCACCTTCCGTTCCCGCCGCCGCAGAAGAGGAGTCGCGAGGAGGGGAGAAGCCGCCGCCGGGAGCCGAGCAGAAGAGGACAGACGTCGGAGTCGCGAGGAGGGGAGAAGCCGCTGCCGGGAGCCGAGCCGTCACCAGGTAAGTGTCTCAGCCTATTCCCTCACCTACCGCATGTCGGGACCTGACTATTCTCTCACATACCACCTGCTTTAATCCCTACCTGGACCTAACTATTCTCTCACCCCCTGCCTGGACCGGCCTATTCCCTCATCTGTGGGCACTCTACATTGAAGGGGGCACACTGTGGGCACTCTACATTGATGGGGGACCGCTGTGGGCACTCTACATTAAAGGGGGCACGCTGTGGGCACTCTACATTGAAGGGGGCACGCTGTGGGCACTCTCAATTGAAGGGGGCACGCTGTGGGCACTCTAAATTGAAGGGGGCACGCTGTGGGCACTCTAAATTGAAGGGGGCATGCTGTGGTCACTCTACATTGAAGGGGGCACACTGTGGTCACTCTACATTGATGGGGGCACGCTGTGGTCACTCTACATTGAAGGGGGCACGCTGTGGTCAATCTACATTGAAGGGGGCACGCTGTGGTCAATCTACATTGAAGGGGGCACGCTGTGGTCACTCTACATTGAAGGGGGCACGCTGTGGGCACTCTACATTGAAGGGGGCACGCTGTGGTCAATCTACATTGAAGGGGGCATGCTGTGGTCAATCTACATTGAAGGGGGCACGCTGTGGTCACTCTACATTGAAGGGGGCACGCTGTGGTCACTCTACATTGAAGGGGGCATGCTGTGGGCACTCTACATTGAAGGGGGCACGCTGTGGTCACTCTACATTGAAGGGGGCACGCTGTGGTCAATCTACATTGAAGGGGGCACGCTGTGGTCAATCTACATTGAAGGGGGCACGCTGTGGTCAATCTACATTGAAGGGGGCACGCTGTGGTCACTCTACATTGAAGGGGGCACGCTGTGGTCACTCTACATTGAAGGGGGCACGCTGTGGTCACTCTACATTGAAGGGGGCACGCTGTGGTCAATCTACATTGAAGGGGGCACTGCTCACTGGTCACACTGCATTGATGGCGGCACACTGTACCTTGATTACTGAAGGCCCCTTTCACACTTGTGTGACCTCAAAGTCACGCTATTTTTTACCGCGTTTTTTGCCGCGAAGCAATGCCTATTACATTTTTCTGTTTGCGCCCCCCCAAAAATTTTGAGCACCAGCCGCCACTGCTACAGATACCAATGATGGGGCACTATTCCTCCTACAGATACCAATGATGGGGCACTATTCCTCCTACAGATACCAATGATGAGACACTATTCCTCCTACAGATACCAATGATGAGACACTATTCCTCCTACAGATACCAATGATGGGGCACTATTCCTCCTACAGATACCAATGATGGGGCACTATTCCTCCTACAGATACCAATGATGGGGCACTATTCCTCCCACTGATACCAATGATGAGACACTATTCCTCCTACAGATACCAATGATGGGGCACTATTCCTCCTACAGATACCAATGATGGGACACTATTCCTCCTACAGATACCAATGATGGGACACTATTCCTCCTACAGATACCAATGATGGGGCATTATTCCTCCCACTGACACCAATAATGGGGCACTATTCCTCCCAATGATGGCACACTATTCCTCCCACTGACACAAATGATGGGACACTTTTCCTCCCACTGATACCAATGATGGGGCACTATTCCTCCCAATGATTGGGCACTATTCCTCCCACTGACACCAATGATTGGGCACTATTCCTCCCACTGATACCAATGATGGGGCTCTACTCCTCCCACTGACACCAATGATGGGACACTATTCCTCCCACTGACACCAATGATGGGGCACTATTCCTCCCACTGACACCAATGATGGGGCACTATTCCTCCCACTGACACCAATGATGGGGCACTATTCCTCCCACTGACACCAATGATGGGGCACTATTCCTCCCACTGACACCAATGATGGGGCACTATTCCTCCCACTGACACCAATGATGGGGCACTATTCCTCCCACTGATACCAATGATGGGGCACTATTCCTCCTACTGATACCAATGATGGGGCACTATTCCTCCTACTGATACCAATGATGGGGTAGTATTCTTCCCACTGACACCAATGATGGGGCACTATTCCTCCCACTGACACCAATGATGGGGCACTATTTCACTCCCCACTGATCACAGGTGCTATGTAAGTTTTTTACTCCCAATGACATTAGGGCATTTTATACTCCCACTGGCCACAGTTCGGCCCCCTTAAAGTCTGAAGGACAGTAAATTGTGTAGAAAGTTTGGAGACCCCTGCTCTTGTCCTGGCTTTACTGCCTAGTGAGTTAGGGATCCCGACAACCATTCCAGTCAGGAGTTCAAACTTTTTCTACTTTTTAGACTGCTTGCATTCTTATTCCTGGTCAAATGACCCACTAAGATCAGGAAGTCAGTCCCCTAAAAGCCAAGTCAGCAACTATTAATATTGGCTTTTTATAAGTACTGCCAATTTGCACAGTTCCAATTAAATATTCATATCAGTCCCTGCCCCCAGAGAGATTTACATTCCAATGCCCCTACCAGGGCCAATTTACCTAGCAGCATGCCTGTGGAGTGTGGGAGGAAACCCACACAAGCATAGGGAGAACATCCAAACTCCATGCAAGTAGAGTCCTGGTTGGAAATGGAGCTGAATACTGCAAGATGTTTGAGTGAGAAAGGGATGCACTACCAGATGGCGGTCCTCTGAGTGCATGTATATTGTAAAGAAGTGCCACATCCTAACATTAGAACTGAGAAGATTAGTCATAAAACATGGACTTTATCGGCACAAATGTAAAAAAATAAACATTTATTGTTGTAAAGTTTAAAAACAGAAACATAGCCTATAGGGCAACAATATGCCGGCAAGTCTGTAAACATCAAAAAGCAACAAAAAAGGAAAAGCAGAAAAAAACACAAATAATTATTAAACTAATACATGAAAGCATGAACAAATTGAATAGTTATCGGTGATGTTGTCCACATCGAGAGGGTCCGTCATAGGGGACAGGCAGGTACCACTATCCCCTAAGGGGATCTGTAGATGCGGTCATCACAGGTACACGTGATTTTTTGAGTGTGAGCTCAATACAACTCAACATGTTTCGCATTTATGCTTCATTTGGAGCTTAAGTTCATCACTTTGTACTTTGCTTGTAAAAAAGTATAAACAGAATGGGGGGGGGGGGGGGGGGGAGACTTTACAGATAGCTATTCAATTTGTACATGCTTTCATGTATTAGTTTATTACCGTATATACTTGAGTATAAGCCAACCCAAATATAAGCTGAGGCACCTAATTTTACCTAAAAAAACTGGGAAAACTTATTGAATCGAGTATAAGCCTAGGGTGGAAAATGCAGCAGCTACTGGACCCAACTGGACCACTAGGAGACCCAAAACAGGGGCTGCGGGCATGGTGCAGGGGCTGCGGACATGGTACAGGAGATGCAGGGCTGTGGGCATGGTACAGGAGATGGTATAGGCATGGAACAGGAGATGGTATAGGCATGGTACAGGAGATGTGACAGGCATGGCACAGGAGAGGGTTCCGGCATGGTACAGGAGATGGTACACAGGCATGGCACAGATGGTACAGGCATGGCACTGGAGATGGTACACAGGCATGGTACAGATGGTACAGGCATGGCACAGGAGATGGTACACAGGCATGGTACAGATGGTACAGGCATGGCACAGGAGATGGTTCAGGCATGGCACAGGAGATGGTACACAGGCATGGCACAGATGGTACAGGCATGGCACAGGAGATGGTACACAGGCATGGTACAGATGGTACAGGCATGGCACAGGAGATGGTACACAGGCATGGTACAGATGGTACAGGCATGGCACAGGAGATGGTTCAGGCATGGCACAGGAGATGGTACACAGGCATGGCACAGATGGTACAGGCATGGCACAGGAGATGGTACACAGGCATGGTACAGATGGTACAGGCATGGCACAGGAGATGGTACACAGGCATGGTACAGATGGTACAGGCATGGCACAGGAGATGGTTCAGGCATGGCACAGGAGATGGTACACAGGCATGGCATAGATGGTACACAGGCATGGCACAGGAGATGGTACACAGGCATGGCACAGATGGTACAGGCATGGCACAGATGGTACAGGCATGGCACAGGAGATGCAGTGCTGCGGGCATGGTACAGGAGAATCTGCGGAGGAGTCTTACTTACCTTTCCGCCTTACATTTAAAAATGGCGCCGCCCGGCGCCAACACATCACCGCGCATGCGCCGTCTGCCCGGGAATAGCCAAATGTGTATGGCCTTTACCGAGCAGCGGCGGCGCATGCACACTGACCGGGGAAAAGGTAAGTGGGACTGTGACTATATATACGGTAATTATTATTTTTTTTTTTCTGCTTTTCCTTTTTTTGTTGCTTTTTGATATTTACAGACTTGCCGGCATATTGTTGCCATATAGGCTATGTTTCTGTTTTTAAACTTTACAACAAAAATGTTTTATTCTTTATACAATTGTGCCGATAAAGTCCATGTTTTACGACTAACCTTCTCAGTTTTACTGCAAGATGTTAACCACTAAGCCACTATGCTCCTCCCATATCTCTTTTCTCACAGGTAACCTTATTACTGTACCGAAAGGAATGCAAAAGTGGGCATAACCTTTTTATTAACTTCCATAGGTCATTCCAATGTCACATGTTGGTGGTAGAGTAACTCTTCCTCTATAGTAACTCTTCTTCATTGCAATGTTTCGTCATTGAGCTCTTGATGAAGAAGGGGTGCAGGCTGTCCGACATTGATGGTTCCCCCCCTTGTGTGGTTTGCCCTCAATGCTGGTTATCCCTTCTTTAACCTCTTGCCTGCTGGGAAATTTCACCCCTTCCTGCCCAGGCCAATTTTCAGCTTTCAGCACTGTCACACTTTGAATGACAATTGCTCGGTCATGCAACGCTGTACCCAAACAAAATGTTTATAATTTTATTTCATACATATTGAGCTTTCTTTTGGTGGTATTCAATCACCACTGGGGTTTTTTATTTTTTGCTAAACAAATGAAAAATGACCGCACATTTTATTAAAAAAAAAAAAAGTTTTTCTTAGTTTCTGTAAATAAGTTATCTTTCTCCTTCACTGATGTGCTCTGATGAGGCTGCACTTACGGGCACTGATAAGGCAGCACTGATGGGCACAGATGAGGCGGCACTGATTGGCACTTAGGTGGCACTGATATGCAGCACAGATAGACACTGATCTGTGGCACTGATGGGCAGCACAGATGGGCACTGAAGGGTGCCACTGATAGATGACACTGATGGGTGGCTGTGATATATGGCACTGATGGAGACTAAAATGCAGCACTGATGGGCACTGCCCGGCATCACTGATGGGCACTGAAAGGCAGCACTGATGTGTGGTACTGATAGATGGCACTGATGGGCACTGAAAGGCATCACTGATGGGCACTGAAGGGCAGCGCTGGTGGGCACTGATCAGTTCCCCTAATTGTCAGTGTGAATGTCCCCGCTGAGGGAATGCCCCTTATTGCCTCTCCTCTCCTCACGCGCTGTCAGCGCAAGGAGAGGAATGCCAATAACCAGCATTTCCTGTTTACTCTGTGATCAGCCGTGATTGGACACATCTGATCACATGGTGAAGAGCCTACATCATAGGCTCTTTACCATGATCAGTGATGCACTGTGTTTAAGGGACACAACGTACCACCGATCGCCACTCACCTCATCTGGGCGCGCATGCGCAGCATGAGTGGGAGGACGTCATATGACGTCCTCACAGAGCGAGAGGGCTCCTGTCCGTCCGTCATTTTACTATACAGTGGGCAGGAAGCAGTTAAACCTCTTCATCCATCTGTGTACATTGCTCTTGTCAATGGTCTCATCTCTGTAAACATTCTGTAGCTTTCTGTGGATGTCGGACAGTCTGCACCCCTCCTTCATCAAGAACTCAATGATGGCACATTGCTTCTGCTTGGAATCCATTGTTTACCTGCAATGAAAAAGAAGAAGAGCCCACTTTTTCATGACTTTTAGTACAGCCTTCGTACACTATTTCCTTTCACCAATGGTTGCCCATAAGAGGTTTTTACACTCATACCAGTGTCGGGAATGCTAAGTGTTAATCACTGATGAAATGTTATGGAGTCATGCTTCAATCTTTGCCAATATGCTCAGAGAACTCTTACTTCTGGATAGGTAACTCTGTGTGATGTTACATCAGCTGAGTAGATTTTGAATATATGCTGTTTTGATGGGCTCCTTTAACCTTGTGCATATTCATTTGGCCATTTTTCTCCTGTAAGTCACAGGAATGCACTTAGTTCTGCAATCCTGTGACCCAGATTCAGCTGCCAGGGGAGAAAAGCCCGCTGTCAGCTGACGTCACAGAGCCAGTCCAGGCTCTGCAGGAATCCCTTCAATAATGTTGGGATCCACCCAAATGCCTGATGGGCAGCTGGCTCAGCCTCTCAGCGTGCTGCTGAGAGGCTGAGATAGCCGATCCTGCCCCCTCCAGAGTCACTCCAGTAAGTGTTGGTGAGCCAGAGCACAGAGTGGTGACCGTCAATGCTCTGTGCTCAGAGTGGACCCAAGAACAAAGATCTTTGATCGCTCAGTTCTCAGTGTAGAGCTGGCGGGAGACAGCTGCAGCTACCGATCGATGCTGCAGCCATATAGGTTGTATGTATAGAGCAGGGCTTGACAAATTTGCCTGAAATCTAGGAGCCAGCTAAAAAAGTTAGGAGACAGTTTTTTTTTTTTTTTTTTTAAACAAACAACCAAGCTTTATTTACAAAAAAATAACATACTAAATTTACACATAAAGACGACTAGAACCCCACTCTCCTCTATAGCGCAATTGGATGGAAACAGACTGTCTGTCTGTTTCCATCCAATGCCATCTGATCCGATCCACGGGATGGATAGAAAATAGAACCACCATCCGTCTGTTTTAGGCGGACAGGATCAGATGGCAGCAGATTATCGCTCCGTAGAGGAGACTGAAGGGTCCGATCAGGTCTGCCTGAAAAACTGACAGGCAGACCTGATCAGACAGCCTGTGTGAAAGGGACCTTCAGTTGTGTGGCTGTGGCATGGCGATGAGAAAAAAAAAATATATATATACATATAAATAATTTTTTTTTATAATAATTTAAAAAATAAATAATAATAATAACAACACTCCCTGTCCACTCACCTTTAAGCAAAGGTAAGTGGACAGGGAGATGAAGCCTGCAAAAACTTCCTTCTCATCTCCTCTTGGGAAGGAGATGGACAGGCATTGAGAACAGGCAGGGGAAACAGCCATTAGTGTCTGCTTATCAAACTCCCAGCCACCACAAGAGGGCGCCAGTTCCCCGTTCTCTCACTGAAGAAGGCCGAAAAGCCGCGGCCTCAATTATCGGATGGCTCCGGGAGGCCGTGCACTCGGGGAGTGGGTAAGGGGGGTGGGCGCAAATGGGACAGGACACTTCCTGCAGTGCACCCCAGGCGCCAGGTCGCTAATTCTAGTCACCAATGCGACCTAGCGCTGGGGTTTGTCGAGCCCTGGTATAGAGTATGTATGTATATAGAGTATGTATGTTTATTATTTTGGTTTCCTGTACTTCTCCTTTTTCCCCACTGAGACAAACATGGAACATTTCTTCTGTGGGCCTTTAATCCTTTCACTGCCTAAGAAGTATTACTTATAAAAGATAATGACTGTGAGGTCTGACTTCAAACCCAAACCTGCTCTTAGAAGGGAAATGGTGGGTTCAGAGTTTCACATATACGATGGGCATAGTTGCCAACAGTCCCAAAATTGGCCAGGACAGTCACAGATTTTTAAAAGCTGTCCCGACATGACCTGGTCCCAGGCTGAATCCTGGAAACCAAGGCTAATCTTTGTGATGTAGGAGTGTTAAACCTTATGGAGATGCGTTGTAATTAGTGTTGAGCGAACACGGACTGTATTATTCGTGTTCGTACCGAATAATTGGATTTTTGTTACCCGAACACGGACCCGAAAACTTTACTGTATGTTCGGGTTTAAAATCCGTGTTCGGTCATTTTATTTCCGGGTTTGTATGTAATGGCACGCTTTTAATGGCAGGCTTTCAACAGCCAATCAACAAGCGTTTAACTGGTGTGCCTTAAGCCATCCCAGCCATGCCTACTAATGTATTAGTAGCTGTGATTGGCCATCTGAAGCATGTGACTATGTCTTTATAAGTTCGAGAGCCCCAGCGCGCTGCTTCATTCTGCTGTAGTTTAGGGAGAGAGCACACATCATACGTGCTGGCTGCTGATTAGGGAAAGACAGTGAAAAATTGTATTGTGTCCAAAAAGAATGCAGGGTCAGGTCGGAGTGCAGGCAGGGCGAGTTATTAGGGCATTTTAGGGCGAGGCTGGAGAATAGGCAGGGTCAGTGTTCTACATCGATTTTGCTGTGTGGGGGGTTTGCAGTGCCAGTGAACGATCTTATCGATCATTTTAGGGCGAGGCTGGAGAATAGGCAGGGTCAGTGTTCTACATCGATTTTGCTGTGTGTGGGGTGGTGCAGTGAACACAATCTTTTTGCCCGCTGAGGAGGAGGGAGAAAAAATCTATTTTTATCAGTCAGTTGTGTGCAGCGTTTTTGCTTCAGTGCTGACTGTGATAAGACACTGCTGTGTTCACATGTGCTATTATTGAGTGATTTTAAAATGTATACACTTTTTTCTATTCCACTATTCAATATACACCCTTTTGGGTTAAAAAAATTAAATTGTGGCATAGTCTGTACTAATCTATTTAAAAATTACAAACTTAAAGGGGAATTTTCTTTTTTTTTTTTCCCTTCATAGCCTGCAGCAGAGCTGACTGACATAAGACACTGCTGTGTTCACATGTGCTATTGAAAAATCACCAATTTTATATCATATTTTCTATTCCGCTATTCAATCTACACCCTTGGGGTAAAAAGAATTAAATTACGGCATAGTCTGTATCGGTACGTGTGAGATACACCTTTCCAATTTTTGGGGCGCATCTTATACCGCCGAGGATTGCAGGGTGCTTCAGTTTGCCTCCTGCCTGTTCCGAACTCCTCCTACTCCTCATCCTGCCTTTAGGGTACAAAAAATAGTAATCAGGGCCTAGTCTGGGTTTGTACGTGTGAGATACACCTTTTGATATCATATTTTCTATTCTGCTATTCAATCTACAACCTTGGGGTAAAAATAATTAAATTGCGGGATAGTCTGTATCGGTACGTGTGAGATACACCTTTCCAATTTTTGGGGCGCATCTTATACCACCGAGGATTGCAGGGTGCTTTAGTTTGCCTCCTGCCTGTTCCGAACTCCTCCTACTCCTCATCCTGCCTTTGGGGTACAAAAAATAGTAATCAGGGCCTAGTCTGGGTCTCTACGTGTGAGATAGATACACCTTTTGATATCATATTTTCTATTCCGCTATTCAATCTACACCCTTGGGGTAAAAAGAATTAAATTGCGGCATAGTCTGTATCGGTACGTGTGAGATACACCTTTCCAATTTTTGGGGCTCATCTTACACCGCCGAGGATTGCAGGGTGTTTCAGTTTGCCTCCTGCCTGTTCCAAACTCCTCTACTCCTCATCCTGCCTTTGGGGTACAAAAGATAGTAATCGGGGCCTAGTCTGGGTATGTACGTGTGAGATAGATACACATTTTGATATTATATTTTCTATTCCGCTATTCAATCTACACCCTTGGGGTAAAAAGAATTAAATTGCGGCATAGTCTGTATCGGTACGTGTGAGATACACCTTTCCAATTTTTGGGGCGCATCTTATACCGCCAAGGATTGCAGGGTGCTTCAGTTTGCCTCCTGCCTGTTCCAAACTCCTCCTACTCCTCATCCTGCCTTTAGGGTACAAAAAATAGTAATCGGGGCCTAGTCTGGGTCTGTACGTGTGAGATAGATACACCTTTTGATATCATATTTTCTATTCCGCTATTCAATCTACACCCTTGGGGTAAAAAGAATTAAATTGCGGCATAGTCTGTATCGGTACGTGTGAGATACACCTTTCCAATTTTTGGGGCTCATCTTACACCGCCGAGGATTGCAGGGTGTTTCAGTTTGCCTCCTGCCTGTTCCGAACTCCTCCTACTCCTCAACCTCATCCTGCCTTTAGGGTACAAAAAATTGTAATCGGGGCCTAGTCTGTGTTTGTATGTGTGAGATACACCGTTTTATAAATTTTTTTCTATTCCGCTATTCAATCTACACCTTTTGGGGTAAAAAGAATTAAATTGCGGCATAGTCTGTATGTGTGAGATACACCTTCCAATCTTTTGGGGCGCATCTTCCACCGCCGAGGATTGCAGGGTGATTCAGTTTGCCTCCTGTTCCGACCTCCTCCTACTCCTCATCCTCATCCTGCCTTTAGGGTACAAAAAATTGTAATCGGGGCCTAGTCTGTGTTTGTACGTATGAGGTACACCGTTTTATCAAATTTTTCCTATTCCGCTATTCAATATACACCCTTTTGGAGTGTAAAAAATTAAATTACGGCATAGTCTGTATCGGTACGTGTGAGATAAACCTTTTAAATTTGTTTGGCGCATCTCCTTCCACCGCCAAGGATTGCAGGGCGCTTCAGTTTGCCTCCTGTTCCGAACTCCTCCTACTCCTTTTCCTCATCCTCCCTTTAGGGTACAGAAAATTGTAATCGGGGCCTAGTCTGTGTTTGTACGTGTGAGATACACCGTTTTATATCCTTTTTTCTATTCCGCTATTCAATATATTTTTTTGGGGTGAAAAAAATTAAATTTGCGTCATACTTTGCATATTTGACTGTGAGATACACCCGTTGTATTTGTATACTTTTTTTCTATTCCGCTATTTAATAAACACCCTTTTGGGGTAAAAAATATGTGAGGGGTGTACTGACTTTTGTGAGATACTGTATATGTAAAGTGTTGCGTAAATTGACAGCGTTATATAAGTATCTGAAATAAATAAAAAAAGGTTTGACTTGTTGTGCATTCAGAGATGGTATTCTGCATACCTTTGTTGTAACAAGTGGTTATTTGAGTTACTGTTGCCTTTCTATCACCTGGAATCAGTCTGCCCATTCTCCTCTGACCTCACCAAAGCATTTTCCTCCACACAACTGCCGCTCACTGGATATTTTCTCTTTTTCCCACCATTCTCTGTAAACCCGAGAGATGGTTGTGTGTGAACATCCCAGTAGATCAGCAGTTTTTTGAAATACTCAGAGCAGCCCGTCTGGCACCAACAACCATGCCACGTTCAAAATCACTTAAGGCCCCTTTTACACTTGTGCAACTTGGGATGCAACTTTGGACATCAGAGTTGCATGACATATCCTTCCCCATGTTTTCCAATGATACCCATACATATATGTGCAACTTTAAATTTGCAGCAACTTCAAAGTAGTTCATGCATATCCATACGTCGGCAGACTTTGCGGGGTTATACCGGGATGATGCCTCTAGCTAGAGGCATCATCCCGGTACCGTTGTTTAGAGCCGGCGGCCGGCTTACCGGCGGTAACGACCGATGCGCTCAATCATTACCCCGGCGAGCGGGAGGGGATGTCCCCCCCCTCCCGCCTCCTTCCACGGCTCTGCCTGGGTCTCCCATCCCCCCCGGATGCGGCTTTGATCGGGTCTCCGATGACGTAACCCGGAGGCGGCGTCCATGACGTCACGTCCGGGTTACTCTGCTGCTTAAGGCGGCAGATTAAAAAAACGAGTGTATTAAAAAATGCTGTTTTCGGGGTTTTGAATACATGGAAGTGTAGTGGAGGGGTTTGGGGTCTTTTAGACCCTCGATCCCTCCACAAAGAGTACCTGTCACTGCATATTGCTGTCACAAGGGATGTTTACATTGCTTGTGACAGCAATAAAAGTGATTCGATTTTTTTTTTTTTTTTAAAAAACCTGTGTTAAAGTTAAAAAAAATAAAATAAAAAGGAAAAATAAAAAAAAAAATGTTTAGCCGCCCCCATTGCCGTTAGCTCGCGCACGAAAGAAAACATATATGGAAGTCGCGCCCGTGAATGAAATCGCTGTTCAAACCACACATGTGAGGTATCGCCGCGATCGCCAGAGCGTGAGCAATAATTTTAAAAAAAGAGCTACACTCTAACTCTAAACTGGTATCCGTTAAAAGTTTTTAAAGCGTTGCCTATTGAGATGTTTATTGACCGTAGTTTGTCGCCATTCCACGAGTGTGTGCAATTTTAAACTGTAACATGTTGGGTATCTATTTACTCGGCGTGACATCATCTTTCATAATATACAAAAAAATGGGCTGACTTTACTGTTTAGCTTTTTTTTAAATGCAGTGAAATTTGATTTTTCGTAATTTTTCCAAAAAAATGGCGTTTAAAAGCTGGTTCACACTACCGTGACCAGAAAGTCGCCCCATGAAGGAGTGACTTTTTAGCTCGACTTTGAAGAGACTTGCAAGAGACTTGTAAGAGACTTAAATGATAGGCGACTTTGTCTGTGGGGAATGCCTGGCTAATCTTTTTCTTCTTCCTGGAAAGTCTGATCACAGTCGCTTGAAAATAGATAAGGATCCGACTTAGAGGCGACTCCCATTGAAGTCTATGTGCACAAGTCGGATAGAGGTCGCCTTGAAGTAGCACAGGAACCTTTTCTGAAGTCAGAGTGACTTCAGTAGTGCATATTAGGACGGCTCTCATTCATTTCCATTGAATTTGTAATGACAAGCGACTTGGGGCGACTTGAGGGCACACAAGTCGCGTCCCAAGTGGGAGTAGTGTGAACCGGCTCTTAGGGTCCATTCACACTAGCGCGACTTGTCAGGCGACTTGGTCACCTGACAAGTCGCGGTTGGTCGCCTGCCATTGATTAGCACAGGACCCGTTCTAATAGGAGCGACACAAGGTGCTCCGACTTAGAAAAAGGGTCCTGTACTACTTTGGGGCGACCTGGAGGCGACTTTCATTGACTTCACAGGTTGCCCCAGCAAGTCATGTCGCGCCAGTCTGAATGTGCGCTTAAAGACCGCTGCGCAAATACCGCATGACAAAAAATATTGCAATGACCGCCATTTTATTCTCCAGAGTCCCTGCTAAAAAATATATATATATACAATGTTTGGGGGTTCTAAGTAATTTTCTAGCAAAAAATACTGATTTTAACTTGTAAATAAAAAGTGTCAAAAATAGGCCTGGTGGGTAAACTTGTGTGTAACAGTTGTCCATTAAGAGCGACTTGTCAGGCAACTTGTCAGCCTGACAAGTCGCGGTCCGTCGCGGTCCATTGACTGCAACAGGAGCCGTTCTAATAGGAGCGACGCAAGTCGCTCCGACTTAGAAAAAGGGTCCTGTACTACTTCGGGGCGACCTCTGAGCGACTTGCATAGACCTCCATTATGTGAAGTCCCTGCAAGTCGCTCCGAAGTCATGGTGCAATGTAATGCACAAGTCGCCCCCGAAGTAGTAAGGAGTCGTGTCGCCTCAGTGTGAACCGGCTCTAAAACTAGTCAAAGCCAAAGTCGTATCCAAGTTGCACGCATCCCAAGTAGCGTCAAAGTTACATCAAAGTTGCACTTCAAAGTCGGCGCAACTTCGGAGTCATACGAGTGTGAAAGGGGCCTAAATCCCCTTTCTTCCCAATTCTGATGCTCGGTTTGAACTTCAGCAAGTTGTCTTCACCATGTCTAGATGCCTAAATAGCATTGAGTTGCTGCCATGTGATTGGCTGATTAGCAGTTTGTGTTACAAAGTAATTGGTACCTAATAAAGCGGCCGGTGAGGGCAGTTGTCATGTCAGTAGATTTGTGACATTATGTTAAAAAAAAAAATACAATGTAATAAAATAAACAATTACCGTATATATTCAATAAAACCCCATACACGTATCACACTCACATGTCATACATACATTTTAGATGTCATTATGCTCTTCAAAGGTTTAAAATAATTTTAGGAGGCATCAGTTTTGTAGTCAAAATTTTAATGTAAATCACCTAGTTACAGTTTTGCATATCTTCATAGTTTTCATTGTTCCGCAAGCAAGTCTGAAGGTATTTGCCATTTATTAACGTGACACAGTTATATTCTTTACTTACTATGAGTTCTGGAGATTATATTGTGCTTGCATTTACTGTTTTTAATATATAGTTATTTGAAAATATAACTTTGATAAACAGTTTCAGGTATATTACTTTGCATACAAAAATCAAGAATGCTTATTCTTTATAGTAGAGGTCATTACTATAGGCACACAATGGGGGTGGATTTACTAAAGGCAAATAGACTGTGCACCTTGCAAGTGCAGTTGCTCCAGAGCTTAGTAAATGATACAAAGCTTCTCTTTGCAAAGAATACCCAATCAGGTGCAGGGAACATGAAAATGAAACATGAACATAAAAATGCTTGCACATGATTGGATGATGGAAGTGAACAGAGCCCCCCCTCACTTACTAAGCTCCGGAGCAACTGCCCTTGCAAAGTGCACAGTATTTCTACCTTTAGTAAATCCACCCCTAGAGGTCCCCTGTTTGCAGAAAACAGGAGGGGATCCTTAGTGATCTTTCATAGTGTGCAATGAGGTTGATTTACTAAAGGAGTAGAGCCTGTTTTCTTAGAAGAGTGAAGGTTCAGTGAGTTTAGTAAATAGGAGGAACGCTGTCTTCACTTTAATCATACAATGTACAAGAAAACAAAATCCTGGATCTTGTCCCTGATTTACTAAAGGCAAGAAGACTGTGCACTATGCATTCATTTTCCTTAGTAGACAAGGGGTAGGGATGATAGGGGGGGGGGGGTATTTGTGCTAGGGGGGGGGGGGATTTGGGGTAAGGATATGTGTTAGAAGGGATGATTGGGGGGGGGGGTATTTGTGCTTTGAGGAGAAATTTGGGTGTGTGTGCTGGGAGAAGTGTGATTTGGGGGGGGGGGATTTGTGTCCGGAGGCGGGGGGGGGAGAATTTGTGCTAGAGGGGGGATTGGGGGGGTAGTGCTATAAAATTGTAGAAGAGGAGGGAATTTATGCTCATAGGGATGATTGGGGGGAGGGAGGGGGGTATTTGTGCTAGGAGGGGAAATTTGGGGGAAAGGATCTGTGTTAGGAGGGTATATTAGGGGGGGGGGTATTTGTGCTAGGAGGAGAAGTGGGTGTGTGTGCCAGGAGAGGTGTGATTTGGGGGGGAAGAGGATTTGTGCTAGAAGGGGGATGGGGGGGGGAGTAGTGATATAAGATGGTAGAAGAGGAGGGAATGTGTACTAGTAGGAAAGATTGGGGGGGAGGGGGTATTTGTGCTAGGAGGAGAAATTTGGGAGGGTGTGCCAGGAGAGGTGATTTGGGGGGGGGGGGGGGGGGAGATTTGTATCGGGAGGGGGAAGAGGATTTGTGCTAGAAGGAGGGATGGGGGGGGGAGGGGAGTGCTACAAGATGGTAGAAGGGGAGGGAGTTAGTGTTAGGAGGGATGATGGGGGAGGGGGGGTATTTGTGCTAGGAGGGGACATTTGGGGGAAAGGATATGTGTTAGGAGGGATGATCGGGGGGGGGGGTATTTGATTTGTGCTAGGAGGGGAAATTTGAGGGGTAGAGGATTTGTGCCAGGAGGGGTGATTTTCTTTTTTGCAGGGGGGAGGGGGAATTGTGCTGGAGGGATTTGGGCAGAGAGAGGATTTCAGCAGGGAGTGGGGGGGGGGGGGTCAAAGATTTGTGCTGGGAGAGGGGATTTCAGCAGGGGGCAGATTTGTTCTGGGAGGAGGGGGTAAGCATGCATAATAATGCTTGTTTTTTTTTTTTTTTTTTTGGGGGGGGGGATTTTTGCTGACACATAATACTTGTACATCTTGGAGGGGGGTCTCGCAGTTTGGTATATTCGCCCTGGGCTCCAGATGAACTTGTCCCCCTACTAACCAAGTTAATTTAAAAAAAAAAGAAGCATTTTGCTTGCACATGATTGGATGCTGGAAATCGGCAGAGCTTTACTACATCTACTAAGCTCTGGGGGAAAAGGAGTGCATAGACTCAGTACTCATAGACTCGGTACTCATAGACTCGGTACTCATAGACTCGGTACTCATAGACTCGGTACTCATAGACTCAGTACTCATAGACTCGGTACTCATAGACTCGGTACTCATAGACTCGGTACTCATAGACTCGGTACTCATAGACTCGGTACTCATAGACTCAGTACTCATAGACTCGGTACTCATAGACTCGGTACTCATAGACTCGGTACTCATAGACTCGGTACTCATAGACTCAGTACTCATAGACTCGGTACTCATAGACTCGGTACTCATAGACTCGGTACTCATAGACTCGGTACTCATAGACTCGGTACTCATAGACTCAGTACTCATAGACTCGGTACTCATAGACTCGGTACTCATAGACTCGGTACTCATAGACTCGGTACTCATAGACTCAGTACTCATAGACTCGGTACTCATAGACTCGGTACTCATAGACTCGGTACTCATAGACTCGGTACTCATAGACTCAGTAGGAAATACATCTTCCCAAAGGTGGTCAGTTTGAAGAATGCTCTCCTAATGGTGGTGGTCAAATTGCCCCCCTTTCAGACAGTTAAAATGATCACTGGTGTGGTGTTGTTGGCTCTGCCAAGTGGCCTTGGCCCAGGAACTATGCAGGCACCATCAGAAGGGCAATCAATTAGCCACAGTTCAAGGAACCCCTAACAACCTCTGGAGGAGCACTAAGGTTCCACAGAACCCTGGTTGAGAATGGCTGCTCTCGACTGCACTCACAACTCAACAAATTGGCACGACAGGCCAGACACGAGGAAGACTGGGTACTGATTTGGAGTCATTTAGCAAAGCGTTCCCTAAATCTGACTAGCACCAAGAAACATACAAAGTAATGAAATGATGGTAAATGGTTCCTGCACGAATGTCCCCGTCAGAACCCCAGTTATTCTGACAGATGTTTCCATGACTGTCAAGCAGTTGGATACATAATGCATATTTGGTGGACCTGGCATTTTCCGCTGCTCTCAGCACTAAGGTCTTTCTCCTACTTAAGTCACTATTTCATAGAACTGCCCCTAAGAACCCTTGGCAAGCTCCAAATGGGGATTGATAAATTTAATGATTAATGAGCATTTGTCTTGTCAGGACAAATATAAGAGATTTTTATGAAACTGGGAACACTAGATACAGCTACACCACCTGGGCTAGCCTTTGTTGTCCAGGGTTTAGAGGGGGACAAGGTGGCCTGCCTTGGGCGGTGGGTCTGAGTTTGAAACATTTACATAACCGCTTGTTAATGCTAAGTAAAGGAGAACCTTTCTTTCTCCTTTTCACTTTTTTCTATCTTTCCTTCTCACGCTGGGCCTTATGGGCTCTATATCCTTTGTCCTTCTCTCTCTGGGCCTTATGCCATCTACATCATCCTTTGTTTGTCATCCTGTGGCTTTTACCAGTTCATCCTTTGCCCTTCTACCACTGAGCCTTATGGCCACTACATTATTTGTCCTTCTCACGCTGGGCCTTATGGGCTCTACATCCTTTGTCCCTCTCTCTCTGGGCCTAATGGCCACAACATCATCCTTTGTCCTTCTCTCGCTGGGCCTTATAGCCACTACATCACCCTTTGTCCCTCTTTCGCTGGGCCTTATGGCCACTACATCATCCTTTGTCCTTCTCTCTCTGGGCCTTATGGCCACTACATCACCCATTGTCCCTCTCTCGCTGGGCCTTATGGCCACTACATCTCCCATTGTCCCTCTCTCGCTGGGCCTTATGGGCACTACATCCTTTGTCTTTCTCTTGCAAGGCCTTATGGCCACTAAATCCTTTATCCTTTTCTTCCTGGCCATCCAATATACTTTCTTTCTCCTTTTCACTTTTTCTGTCTTTCCTTTTTTCGCCCTTGCTGGCTTTTACCACTTCATCGTTTTCCCCTTCTACCACTGTGCCCTATGGCCACTACATTCTTTATCCTTCTCACACTGGGCCTTATGGGTACCATATTCTTTGTCCTTCTCTCTCTGAGTCTTATGCCAACTACATCATCCTTTGTTCTTCTCTCGCTGGGCCTTATGGTCTCTACATTCTTTGTCCTTCTCTCTGGGCCTTATGGCCACTATATCATCCTTTGTCCCTCTCTCGCTGGGCCTTATGGCCACTCATCATCCTTTGTCCTTCTCTCTCTGGGCCTTATGGCCACTACATCCTTTGTCCTTCTCTCTGGGCCTTATGGCCACTATATCATCCTTTGTCACTCTCTTGCTGGGCCTTATGGCCACTACATCATCCTTTGTCCTTCTCTCTCTGGGCCTTATGGCCACTACATCCTTTGTCTTTCTCTTGCAAGGCCTTATGGCTATTAAATACTTTCTTCTTTTCTTCCTGGCCATCCCATATACTTTCTTTCTCCTTTTCACTTTTTCGGTCTCTCCTTTTTTTTGCCCTTGCTGGCTTTTACCACTTCATTGTTTGCCCTTCTACCACTGGGCTTTATGGCCACTACATTCTTTATTCTTCTCAAGTTGGGCCTTATAGGCTCTACATACTTTGTCCTTCTCTCTCTGGGCCTTATGGTCACTACCACATCCCCTTGTCCCTCTCTCTCTCTGGGCCAAATGGCCACCTACATCATCCTTTGTTCTTCTCTCGTTGGGCCTTATGGCCTCTACAACCTTTGTCCTTCTCTCTCTGGGCCTTATGGCCTCTATATCCTTTGTCCTTCTCTCTCTGGACCTTATGGCCAGTACATCCTTTGTCCTTCTCAATCTGGGGCTTATGGCCACTACATCATCCTTTGTCCCTCTCTCCCTGGGCCTTATGGCCATTACATCATCCTTTGTCCTTCTCTCGCTGGGCCTTATGGCCACTACATCCTTTGAACTTTTCTCACTGGGTTTTACGGCCACTACATCCTTTGGCCTTTTCCCACTGGGTCTCATGGCCACTAAATCCTTTGGCCTTGGTTCACTGGGCCTTATGGCCACTATATCCTTTGTATTTCTCTTGCAAGGCCTTTTGGCTACTAAATTCTTTATCCTTTTCTTTCTGGCCATCCCATATAATTCACCTGCTAGTAATGTTCTTCTAAACATAAAGTCCAGTATAATTACATAGTTACATAGTAGGTGAGGTTGAATAAAGACAATAGTCCATCCAGTTCAACCTGTGTAGGTGTGTGTGGCCGTAATCATCTCACATACCCCTGAATGTTCTGATCCTTGAGATGTACGTCCAAGGAGTCTTTTGAAAGCAACCATACTTCCCGCAGAAACCATCTCTTGTGGTAGAGAATTCCACAATCCTTTAGCCCTAACAGTAAAGAACCCCCTGCGTTGCCTGAGGTTAAAACGCTTCTCCTCTAATCGCATTGTATGCCCTCGAGTCCTCATGCAATCCCTTCGACTGAATAGCTTTTTTTCTATGCTGAGATCACCATTGAGGTATTTTTAAATTGCTATCATGTCCCCTCTCAGGCGTCTCTTCTCCAGGGAGAATAAATCAAGCGATTGCAGCCGCTCTTCATCATTTAGGTCCTCCAATCCCCTAATTAGTTTAGTTCCCCTTCTCTGGACTCTCTCCAGCTCCAACACATCCCTCCTGAGGACTGGCGACCAGAACTGGACAGAATACTCCAGATGCGGTCGGACCAGAGTTTTATGAAGTGGAAAGATTATAGTTTTATCTCTGGAATACATCCCTTTCTTTATGCATGCTAATATTCTGTCGGCTTTGGCAGCTGCCGCTTGACATTGCATGCTATTGCTTTGTCTATCCTCTACCAATACTCCCAGATCTTTCTCCATTTTTGATTCCCCCAAGGGTTCCCCCCCTAAAGTGTATTGTGCTTTTATGTTTTTAGTCCCCAAGTGCAAAACCTTACACTTCTCCACATTAAACCTCATTTGCCATGTCGTTGCCCACTCTATTTTGTCCAGGTCATTCTGTAGGATATCTGCTTCATGCTGTGCAGTTCTCCAATGCATGTCTCCCTGATAGCTCACATAATCCATACACTTATGACATGTGATGTTCTCAGATGTAACCCAAGAACCCAACTTTTTTTTCCTCTGCTGACCACTATGCTCTGCCAATTATACTTAATTTTTCTAACATTGTAAATGTCGATTGAGAACTTATTGTCAGTTATAATAGTTAGATCATCATGTCAAGTAATGGTTGTGCTGTCATTTGAAATTCAATAAAAACATTGAAAAAGAAGCAAATCCTGTTTTTTTTTTTTATTTCCCTTGCACATGTTTAAGTATTTTTTAGGGAAGACTACTTTACCTTATTTACTAAGCTCATTGAACTTTCACTCAGCAAACAGTCTCTTCATCTTTAGTAAATCAATCCCAATTGGGGAGATCTACTAAAGCTGGCGCACACATAATCTGGTGCAGCTCTGCATAGTAACCAATCAGCTTCCAGGTTTTATTGTCAAAGCTTAATTGAACAAGTTGAAGTTAGAAGCTGATTGGTTACTATGCACAACTGCACCAGATTCTGCGGGCACCAGTTATTGTTAATCTCCCCCATTGCATTTATTCGATGATACAACATTTCGGTGAAGAACCACGCTGCAATCTCATTGGTCTTGTTCCACTTCACACATTGGCTTCTTATAGGGGGTCAGGTGACAAGTGCACTTTTACAATGATATACTTCCACTGTGTTATATATACCCCCCACTGTAGGCACCATTCACACAAAGGGGCTAATTAAAAAAAAAAGAAAAAAGTAATCTACTAAAATGTATTCTATTGAGCATAACAGTCTTAGTTTCCATAAACCAGTAAAGAATAATTACTAAAACTGTCCTTTCTACGACATTCTGTTTTCTTAAAGTGTTAGTTCACCTTCACAGGGAAAAAAATGTACAGGTGAATTAACACCAAACACCCTTCCCAACCCCCGGTCCCCGCTGTACTTACCTCCAGGGTTAACAAGCTGTCAGTGCACCTGCAGCTGCTCCAGCAGTCCGGTGATTTGTAACCCCTCTCTTCTCTTTCAGGACAGACCAGATTGATTCTGATAGGCCAGCTTTGAAGCATCTCCAAAGCCCCCATAGAAGTCCATGACAACGCTCACCTACAGCACTTGATGCACAATGAATTAATCAGGTCCATCCCCAAAGCACTTCACAGAGAAAAAATGAGAAGAGAGTGGATTTCAAATCCCCTGACCCCTGGAGCAGCTGCAGGCACTGACAGCATGGCAATCCCAGAGGTACGCACAGTGGGGACCTAGGGGGTGGGGAAGGTACCTGGTGTTAGTTCACCTTTAGGGCTCATTTACACTTGCTTCAAAATGTGGCCTTGGACATGCATTTTTAAAGCACTCTGAAAGCCAATCAAAGCTCCTGTCACTAAATAGAATGGTCACCTTACAGTCCTGGTCACATGTTGTGTTTGCTTTGCTTCACAAATTATCCTCTATGTCACTTTCTTGGTGCTTTGAAGCAACTCCAAAGCCTCCATAGAAGTCCATGACAACGCTCACCTACAGCACTTGATGCACAATGAATTAATCTGGTTCATCCCCAAAGCACTTCACAGAGAAAAATAAGAAGAGAGAGGATTTCAAATCCCCTGACCGCTGGAGCAGCTGCAGGCACTGACAACATGGCAACCCTCGGAGGTAAGTAAAGTAGGGACCTGGGGGGTGGGGAGGGTATCTGGTGTTAGTACACCTTTAGGGCTTGTTTAAACTTGCTTCAAAATGTGGCATTGGACATGCATTTTTAAAGCACTCTGAAAGCCAATCAAAGATCCCGTTACTAAATATAATGGTCACCTTACAGTCCTGGTCACCCGCGTTGTGTTTGCTTTGCTTCAAAAATTTTCCTCTATGTCACTTTCTTGGTGCTTCAAAGCATCTCCAAAGCCTCCATAGAAGTCCATGACAACGCTCACCTACAGCACTTGATGCTTTTGATGGGCTTTTATTCAGAGTTAGCTTCACTTTGTTTTGGAGGCATTGCAGGTATGAGATATCCCAGTATGCACTGGGAAACCAACACACGAACTGGAAAAACATCATCAGTAGTCACTTCTGGTTCATGTGTATATATTCTTGGAGTGTCTGGTGCAGACGTCACATCTGGTGTGCAGCGTGGAGCAGCAGGAAGGTGAGCTGCGTCCGGACTGGAGCGGGGTCAACCAGCAGATGGCACACTTGGTGTGCAACATGAGAATGCTATAGCAGAAAGCGAGTGGGGACCAGACAGAGAGGACTTAGCAGCAGAGGATCAGCAGAGCTGGGGGACCAAAGCTGGAGAAACTAGCAGATGTCACACATGGTGAGCAATGTGGGAGCAATACACAGGAGGTGAGCAGGTACTGGAGAAAGTGGAGGTTCAGCAAACCAGATGATCAGCAAAGGTGGGGGTTACTACTGAGCGAGGGATCAGCAGAGCTGGGGGTACTACTAAGTGGGGCATCAGCAGAACTGGGAGTACTACCGAGTGGGGGATCTGCTCAACATGGCTACTAATAAGCTGGGGATCTAATGAACAAGGGTACTAAAAAGCTGGGAGTCTGCTTAACGAGGGTACTACTAAGCTTGGAATCAGCTGAATGTGGGTACTAATAGGCTGGGCTCTGCTGGGTTCCTTTAAAACAAATAGAAAATCAAACACCCTATGCACTGAGGTGTCTGGTGCAGATGTCACATCTGTTGTGCAGCGTGGAGCAGCAGGAAGGTGCGTGGGGCCCTGACTGCAGCAGAGTAACTAGCAGATGGTACGTGGTGTGCAACATGGGAACACTATAGCAGAAGGTGAGCGGGGACTGGAAGGAGAGGACTGAGCAGCAGAGGATCAGCAGAGCTGGGGGACCAGAGCAGGAGAAAGTAGCAGATGTCTCACGTGGTGAGCAATGTGGGAGCAATATAGCGGGAGGTGAGCAGGGACTGGAGAGAGTGGAGGATCAGCAAACTAGATGATCAGCAGAGGTGGGGGTTACTACTGAGGAGTGGATCAGCAGAGCTGTGGGTTACTACAGAGTGAGGGATCAGCAGAGTTTGGGGTATTACTGAGTGGGGCATTAGCAGAGCTGTGGGTACTACTAAGTGGGGGATCTGCTGACTGAGGGTACTAATAAGCTGGGGATCTGCTGAACGAGAATACTAATAAGCTGGGGGTCTGCTGAACAAGGGAACTAATCAGCTGGGTATCTGCTGAACAAGGGTACTAATAAGCTGGCAATCTGCTGAACGAGGGTACTAATAAGCTGGGGGTCTGCTGAACGAGGGAACTAATAAGCTGGGGATCTGCTGAATGAGGGAACTAATAAGCTGGGGATCTGCTGAACGAGGGTACTAATAAGCTGGGTATCTGCTGAAGGAGGGTACTAATAAGCTGGGGGTCTGCTGAACGAGGGTACTAATAAGCTGGGGATCTGCTGAACGAGGGTACTAATAAGCTGGGGGTCTGCTGAACAAGGAACTAATAAACTGGGGATCTGCTGAATGAGGGTACTAAAAAGCTAGGGATCTGCTGAACGAGGGAACTAATAAGCTGGGGATCTGCTGAATGAGGGTACTAATAAACTGGGGATCTGCTGAATGAGGGTACTAAAAAACTAGGGATCTGCTGAACGAGGGAATTAATAAGCTGGGGATCTGCTGAATGAGGGTACTAATAAGCTGGGGATCTGCTGAATGAGAGAACTAATAAGCTGGAGATCTGCTGAACGACAGAACTAATAAGCTGGGAATCTGCTAAATGAGGGTACTAATAAGCTGGGGTTCTGTTGAACAAGGGTACTAATAGGTTGTGTATTTGCTGAGCAGGGGTACTAATGAGCTGGGGATCTGCTGAGTGGGGGTACTACTGAGCGGGGGCTCTTTTAACCCTTTTGCTGCCAGGTCAGTACGTCATATGGACCTGACAGCGGGGGGGGGGGGGGGGGGGGGGTTTAACACACAATCCGGTGGCTGCCTGTCAGGTAAACAGGCCCCCCCACCTCCACAAATAAACGCTCGTACAAACATAAACAAATGCGTCTGGGGGGCCCATATGAGTCAAAATGTTGATTGCAATATACATGTTACATATCACCGTGCAATAAATCTAGCACCAGACCTTCCCTGTAATACTAAACTGATACCTATAGGGGGCTTTTGAAGTGTTGCCTATAGAAAACATAGGGTACTGTCGCCATTGCACAGGCACAAACATATTTAAGGCTTGGCATGTTGGGTATCGCTTTACTCGGAGCAGCCTCGTCTTCCACCCAAAAGTGGAATTTCCGCTCATTTGCCCCCCCCCCCCCTCCAGTGCCACATTTGGCACTTTTCAGGGGAGAGGGCGAAACAGGTACAGTACCTGTTTTTGCCTCTTTTTTTTTTTTTTTTTGTGTAGATGTGAGATGTGAGGTCTTTTTGACCCCAGATCTCTCCATAAAGAGGTCCTGTCCTTCTTTTTCTAATACAAGGGATGTTTACATTGTAATAGGAAAAAAGTGATAAAAAAAAAAAAAAAAAAACAGTGTAAAAATAAAAAATAAAAGATAAAATAAATAGGAAAAAGAAAAATTAAAGTGCCCTTTCCCCGTTAGCTCATGTGTAGAAGTGAATGCATATGCAAGTCAGGCCCACATATGTAAACGGTGTTCAAACCACGCATGTGAGGTATCGCCGCAATTGTTAGAGCGAGAGCAATAATTTGAGCCCTCTGTATCTCTAAACTGGTAATCTGCAGAAATGTTTAAACTGTCGCCTATGGGGATTTTTAAGTACCAATGTTTGTTGCCATTCCACGAGCGTGCGCAATTTAGAAGCTGGGTATCTATTTACTCGGCTTAATATTATCTTTCACATTATAGAAAAAAAAATTGGGCTAACATTACTGTTTTTTTTTTTAATTAAAGAAAGTGAATTTTTTTCCCAAAAATTGCGTTTGTAAGACCGCTGCGCAAATACGGTGTGATAAAAAATTCTGCAACGATCTCCATTTTATTCTCTAGGGTCTCTGCTAAAAGAAATTATATAATGTTTGGGGGTTCTAAGTAATTTTCCAGCAAAAAAAAAAATAAAACTGATTTTAACTTGTAAACAACAAGTGTCAGAAAAAGGCCTGGTCCAGAAGTGGTTAAAGTCGAAGCAAGTGTAAATGAGCCTTTATTTTTTAATTAAAAAAAGAACTTTTTCCCCAAAAAAATTGCGTTTGTAAGACCACTGTGTAAATACGGTGTGATAAAAATTTTTGCAAGGATCTCAATTTTATTCTCTAGGGTCTCTGTTAAAAAAAAATATACAATATTTTGGGGGTTAAGTAAGTTTTGGTAAGTAATTTTCTAGCAAAAAACTGATTTTAACTTGTAGACAACAAGTGTCAGAAATAGGCGCGGTCCTTAAGTGGTTAAGTACCAATGTTTGTTGCCATTCCATGAGCATGCGCAATTTAGAAGCTGGGTATCTATTTACTCGGCATAATATTATCTTTCACATTATAGAAAAAAATTGGGCTAACTTTACTGTTTTTTATTATTTTGTAATTCAAAAAAGTGACTTTTTTTCCCAAAAAATTGCGTTTGTAAGACCACTGCGCAAATACAGTGTGATAAAAAAAATTTGCAATGATCTCCATTTTATTCTCTAGGGTCTCTGCTAAAAAAAAAAAAAAAAAAAAATATATATATATATATATAATGTTTGGGGGTTCTAAGTAATTTTCCAGCAAAAAAAACAAAAAACAACAAGTGTCAGAAAAAGGCCCGGTCCAGAAGTGGTTAAAGTCGAAGCAAGTGTAAATGAGCCTTTATTTTTTAATTAAAAAAAGTGAATTTTTTCCCCCCCAAAAAATTGCATTCGTAAGACCACTGTGTAAATACGGTGTGATAAAAAAAATTTGCAACTATCTCCATTTTATTCTCTAGGGTCCCTGTTAAAAAAAAAAAAAAAAAAAAAATGATATATATATATATATATATATATATATATATATATATATATATATATATATAATGTTTGGGGGATCTAAGTAATTTTCCAGCAAAAAAAAAAAAAAATTATATAAAAACATTATAAAAAATATATAATGTTTGGGGGTTCTAAGTAACTTTCCAGCAAAAAAAAAAAAAAAAACAACAAGTGTCAGAAAAAGGCCCGGTCCAGAAGTGGTTAAAGTCGAAGCAAGTGTAAATGAGCCTTTATTTTTTAATTAAAAAAAGTGAATTTTTTCCACCCAAAAAAAATTGCGTTTGTAAGACCACTGTGTAAATACGGTGTGATAAAAAATTTTGCAACTATCTCCATTTTATTCTCTAGGGTCCCTGTTAAAAAAAAAAAAAAAAAAAAATATATATATATATATATATATATATATATATATATATAATGTTTGGGGGATCTAAGTAATTTTCCAGCCAAAAAAAAAATTATATAAAAACATTATAAAAAATATATAATGTTTGGGGGTTCTAAGTAATTTTCCAGCAAAAAAAAAAAACAACAAGCGTCAGAAAAAGGCCCGGTCCAGAAGTGGTTAAAGTCGAAGCAAGTGTAAATGAGCCTTTATTTTTTAATTAAAAAAAGTGAATTTTTTCCACCCAAAAAAAATTGCGTTTGTAAGACCACTGTGTAAATACGGTGTGATAAAAAAAATTTGCAACTATCTCCATTCTATTCTCTAGGGTCCCTGTTAAAAAAAAAAAATAAAAAAAAATTATATATATATATATATATATATATATATATATATATATATATATATATATAATGTTTGGGGGATCTAAGTAATTTTCCAGCAAAAAAAAAAAAAAATTATATAAAAACATTATAAAAAATATATAATGTTTGGGGGTTCTAAGTAATTTTCCAGCAAAAAAAAAAAAACAACAAGCGTCAGAAAAAGGCCCGGTCCAGAAGTGGTTAAAGTCGAAGCAAGTGTAAATGAGCCTTTATTTTTTAATTAAAAAAAGTGAATTTTTTCCACCCAAAAAAAATTGCGTTTGTAAGACCACTGTGTAAATACGGTGTGATAAAAAATTTTGCAACTATCTCCATTTTATTCTCTAGGGTCCCTGTTAAAAAAAAAAAAAATTATATATATATATATATATATATATATATATATATATATATATATATAATGTTTGGGGGATCTAAGTAATTTTCCAGCAAAAAAAAAAAAAAAATTATATAAAAACATTATAAAAAATATATAATGTTTGGGGGTTCTAAGTAATTTTCCAGCAAAATAAAAAAAAAAAACAACAAGTGTCAGAAAAAGGCCCGGTCCAGAAGTGGTTAAAGTCGAAGCAAGTGTAACCCATTAGGGGTGACCTAGAGGGTGGACGCGGGCATATTGTTTCTATTGTCGCAACCTCATTGACTTCCACTTCATATTTATTTATTATACTTATTAATTTTTCATTCTTCTCGGATGACTCTCTTTATATCATTTGTTCCACTTGGCCACAATATATTTGGACTCAGCCTTCTTTACATTTTTGTTGTATTCTTTGTTGTATCTATTGTATGTTCCTATTAATAATAAAATATTTTTTTAAAGAGAGAAAGTGATGCTGATTTTAAATAAAAATGCATCAAATTAAAATCAAAAAGTCGAAGCAAGTGTAAATGAGCCTTTACATTTTTCCTGTAAAGATAAACTAACCCTTTATATTAATTTCATTGCCAATTTCATAAATCATCTGTACAGTCTTATCACATATCCTGATATTTCAATCTGAAGGGTATTGGTGAAACATTCTGATTTTAATCGCTAAAAGCATTTTTTTTTTGCTAGAACAATGCATTGTCTGTTTTTGTTACAACACCAGAAAGAAAGAGGTTTACGTCTTCTGTATATTTACTGTACATTTTATTTCTAACATATTTTTCAGACCGATGACTGGAAGACTGCAAAAAAGTTCAACTATTAACATTTTATCTTTTTATATAATTAAAAAAAAAAAAAAAAACGAGATAAGGCTTCTTCCTTTATAAGGATTATGGAGCAGACAAAGCTCAGACCGGGGCAGGCCAAACCAGCATAGGAGAGGTCGGTGTTTCCCCGCTCCATGGAACCACTGGGGATCGGCCGTTTCCCTGCCAAGATGGGCCTGCCATGCGCCACTCTATTGGCATCTCTTGCAGCAAAAAAGAGTTAACCAAGAAAATTTTGGGCAACATATTTAAAATAATAATTAAAAATAAAAAAAGAAACAAGATCTTAATATAAAACATGAATTTACAGAGGATACGTGAAAGTGTCTTTAGCAAGGGCTTCGGTGTTTTTTTTTTTCTTTTTTTTTCGGATTTTCTCAAAAAAAAAAAAAAAAACATGCATGACATATTAACAAACAACTCGATTTTTTTTTTTTTTACGAAAATATCACTATTCACTCTAAGCCTTTAGACAGAGTTCTTTCTGGCATGTTTTGTAGCAGGACGCCTTTTATCCCCCCGGAGCCGGGGCTGGGTTGGCTGACAGTTTCACTGACATACTGTATAAGTGGAGAGAACCGAGCATAGAAAGCCTTTCGATGGGATTCGTTTGTTCAGAGAGAATATATATGCAAAAATAATCCAAGGCTTAGCAGGGCTGCTGAAGGGTGCAAGAGGTTTGGCTGAAAGCTGTAGGCTGAAGATGGATAGGATCCAAAGTATGCCACTTGAGCTGCTTGTGTGATGGAGGCGATGGGATGAAGGCACGACACGAAGGAAAGAGGAATTCGGAGGTGTTTGGGTGAAAGGAAGGGGAGCAGGAGATGTTAAAAGTATGGGGGTGGTGGAGAAAGAAACAAAGACATTGTTAGTGCTGACAGATTTACTAGAGAAAACAAATTTAGTACCACAACAACAAGGTATTAGTTTAAAGCAGGGGTCTACACACTTTCTACACAAAGGGCTAGTTTACTGTCCTTCAAAGGTTAAGGGGGCCGGACTGTGGCCAGTGGAAGTAGGAAATGCCCCATCATTGGTGTTCGTGGGAGGAATAGTGCCCCATCATTGGTATCAGTGGGAGGAATAGTGCTCCATCATTGGTGTAAGTGGGAGGAATAGATCCTCATCATTGGTATTTGTGGGAGGAATAGTGCCCCATCATTGGTGTCAGTGGGAGGAATAGTGCCCCACCATTGATGTCAGTGGGAGGAATGGTGCCCCATCATTGGTGTCAGTGGGAGGAATGGTGCCCCATCATTGGTGTCAGTGGGAGGAACGGTGCCCCATCATTGGTGTCAGTGGGAGGAACAGTGCCCCATCATTGGTGTCAGTTGGAGGAATAGTGCCCCATCATTGGTGTCAGTGGGAGGAATAGTGCCCCATCATTGGTGTCAGTGGGAGGAATAGTGCCCCATCATTGGTGTCAGTTGGAGGAATAGTGCCCCATCATTGGTATCAGTGGTTGGAATAGTGTCCCATCATTGGTGTCAGTGGGAGGAATAGTGCTCCATCATTGGTATCAGTGGGAGGAATAGTGCTCCATCATTGGTGTTAGTGGGAGGAATAGATCCTCATCATTGGTATTTGTGAGAGGAATAGTGCCCCATCATTGGTGTCAGTGGGAGGAATAGTGCCCCATCATTGGTGTCAGTGGGAGGAATGGTGCCCCATCATTGGTGTCAGTGGGAGGAATGGTGCCCCATCATTGGTGTCAGTGGGAGGAACGGTGCCCCATCATTGGTGTCAGTGGGAGGAACAGTGCCCCATCATTGGTGTCAGTTGGAGGAATAGTGCCCCATCATTGGTGTCAGTGGGAGGAATAGTGCCCCACCATTGATGTCAGTGGGAGGAATGGTGCCCCATCATTGGTGTCAGTGGGAGGAACAGTGCCCCATCATTGGTGTCAGTGGGAGGAATTGTGCCCATCATTGGTATCAGGGGGAGGAATAGTGCCCCATCATTGGTGTCAGTGGGAGGAATAGTGCCCATCATTGGTATCAGGGGGAGGAACAGTCCCCCATCATTGGTGTCAGTGGGAGGAATAGTGCCCCATCATTGGTGTCAGTGGGAAGAATAGTGCCCCATCATTGGTGTCAGTGGGAGGAATAGTGCCCCACCATTGATGTCAGTGGGAGGAATGGTGCCCCATCATTGGTGTCAGTGGGAGGAACAGTGCCCCATCATTGGTGTCAGGGGGAGGAATAGTGCCCCATCATTGGTGTCAGTGGGAGGAATAGTGCCCATCATTGGTATCAGGGGGAGGAACAGTCCCCCATCATTGGTGTCAGTGGGAGGAATAGTGCCCCATCATTGGTGTCAGTGGGAAGAATAGTGCCCCATCATTGGTGTCAGTGGGAGGAATAGTGCCCCATCATTGGTGTAACTGGGAGGAATAGTGCCCCATCATTAGTGTCAGTGGGAGGAATATTGCCCATCATTGGTGTCAGTGGGAGGAATAGTGTCCTACCGTTGGTGTCAGTTGTGGATGGAATAGTGCCCCACAGGGCAGACTGAGATAAGCAAAGGGCCACATCTGACCCAGGGCCGGAGTTTGAAAGTAAAGCCTTAAAATGTTAGCCAATTCTCTCCCCCCAGCATCAGTTGGTTCCAGACTGTCTGCCACACTATCGCAGTCCCAATATAAGTCACTGATCACTGATCACCTGAATAAAATATCCTCCCAATAACCTCATAGATTTTCAAAGCGGGCATGGCTGTGGTGTGTAGGGGACTATTTTCCCCTACCTCCTTCTTTTCTAAGCAGAGCTAGACCTTATCGCCTCTATGAAACTTCACCTAGCAAAGGACCATAGAGGGAACAAGATTAAGATACTAAGATCTCGTCCTCCAAGATTATTCTTTGGATCTCTCAGGACTTTCTGAATATACTATCCTAATAGACTCATGCACCTTCCAAACATGAATGGCTGTGGTGTAGAGGGGACCTTTTAACCCTACCCCCACCCTCTTTTTTTTCTATATTCTAGCTCCATTGTGAACTCCAACATATACCATCAACTTCTCTCTCTCTAACCTCATCTGTTTCTATTTCTTCTATTTCCACCATTCTCAAGTAGTACCAGAGCTAGACCTTGTCTCCTCAATGGAACTTCACCTAGCAAGGGAACACAAAGCTGGACAATATTTATATACTAAGATATGGGCCTCCAGGACTGTTTTTCAGAATTCTCGGGACTTCCCGAATATACTATCCTCCTTAAAACCTCATGGATCTATCAAATGGGCATGGCAGTGCTGTGTAGAGGAGGACCATTTACCCCTGCCCCACTTTCTTTTCTACACCTAAGCTCCATTGTCAACTCCAACCTATACCATCGACCTCTCTCTATCTAACCTTACCACATTTATTTCCTCTCTGTAACCACTTCAAGATTAATATAATAAGATCTGGGCCTCCAAGACTATTCTTTGGAACTCTCAGGACTTTCTGAATATACTATCCTTATAGACTCATGCACATTCCAAATGTGAATGGCTGAGGTGTAGAGGAGGACCATTTAACCCTACCCACTTTCTTTTCTACACCTAAGCTATATTGTCAACTTTAACCACTTGCCGACCGGTCACGTTGACCGTACTGCGGCAAAGTGGCTCGTTCCCGTCCAGCGACGTAGACCTACGTCGCTGGACTCCTACCCTTGTGGGCAGCGCGCGCGCCGTTGGAGGTTCGCTCCCGCTGTTTTCAGTCACAGCGGGAGTCGGGCCAGGGGAGGAGCGGAGTGATCACCACCGCTCTTCCCCGATCGTCGGAGAATCGAGTCTGGAGATCCGCCCGCTTGTGTAAACAAAGCGGGCGGGTCTCCTAAGTGACAGGCAGGGTCAGATTGCAGGGTTCAGCATAGCTCAACCTGAGATCTGTTCCTGTGTCACTCAGTCCCCTCCCCCCACACACGTCAGTAAGCACCAGGCATACATTAACCCCTCCCTCTCCAATAAAATTAACCCCTTCCCTGCCAGTGTCATTTTTACAGTAACAGTGCATATGTATAGCACTGATTACTGTAGTAATGTCACTGGTACCCCCAAAAGTGTCAAAAATGTCAGTCAAGGGTCCGATCTGTCTGCCGCAATGTTGCAGTCCCGCAAAAAAAAAAATCGCAGATCGCCGCCATTACTCATTAAAAAAAAAACACCAAAAATAACAGAAATCTTTCCCTTGGTAAGTAAACGCAATAACTTTTGCGCAAACCAATCAAAATACGCTTATTGTGATTTTTTTTACCAAACATAGGTAGCAGAAAACAAATTGGCCAAAAATTTTAAAAAAATTGGATTTTTACATTTTTTGGGGGGGGGGGGGATTTCATATTAAAAAATGTGAAAAATATTGTTATTTTTTCAAAATTTACGCTATTTTTTGTTTATAGTTTTACTGCTACAGGGCGGCAGCTGTGTGCGAGATGACATAAACATACGTGATCCTGCAGTTCGGGTAAAGGGGCTCGTGTGCGCGCGTCTGGCGGCTCACTTTCACTGTGATTTCGCACAGCGGATCAGCGGGTCCCGGGTACTCAATGTCCTCTGGCACATGCTGATTATCAGGTAGAGAGACAGTGGTCTGCCTATGTAAATAAGGCAAATTGCCATTCTGACAGGAGGGGAAGGGATGGAGTTTGTGTCCCTGCAAAGCAAGGAATAAATTCCATCCACGTGATTTCGTGCAGTGGGTCTGGGGCGCCGCTGGCAACCCGCTCCTACTGTGATTGGACACATATGAAGTAAATCAGCAGGTCCAGGGGACACAATGTACGCCAGGGCCCGCCAATCATTCACAGGAGAGGCAGAATGACGGTCTGCCTATGTAAACAAGGCAGACCACCGTTCTGTAAGAGGGGAAGATGGAGATCTTGTGTTTCTGCTAAGCAGGAACACGGATCTCTGTCTTCCCCCAGTCAAAGCACCTCTCCCACACAGTTAAAAAGCACTCCCTAGGCACCCATGTAACCAGAGGCGTAACTAGAACCTTCAGGACCCTGGTGCAAGAAACCATAAAGGGCCCCCTGGACCCCAGGCCGTGGGCCCTTCCCTCTGGTCCTGGGGCCCTTTACTCTCGTTGCGGGGCCCTTTATTACGGTCCCGCAGTGGGACCCTTTCACAAGTTCTGCAGTGGGCCCCCTTCCTGCCATCTTGGGGCCTCCCAACAGTGGTGGAATGCCAGGGCCCGGTCCCAAGTGTGACCTTTGCGATCCTGGAAGTTCACCCACTGGTGTCAGTAGTTTTTATTTTTTGATATTTTAATTGTATTATGTTTTATCATTTTTTTAATTTTTTTACAATGTCACTGACTATGACTCTGTCCATTCAGAAAAGGAAGGAGCTGGTAAATTATATATTTACTGACCCCTTCCTGGTTCTCTATTGTGACACATCCCCTGCAGCAGCTGGCAGGAGAGGGAAGGGAGCACAGTGGGGTGGGGGGGGCAGCACAGTCTATGTCGGCCACACGCCGGCAGCTAGGGGGTGAGCACACACCGCCGCGCGCCCGCCCCCACTTGTCAGGCAGCAAATATATGTAGCAGAAAACAAATTGGCCTAAAATGTTAAAAAATCTTAAATTTTAAACATTTTTTTTTTGGGAATGTCATATAGCAGAAAGTGAAAAATATTGTTTTTGTTTTCAGAAACGTCGCTCTTTTTTTGTTTATAGCGCAAAAAATAAAAATCGCAGAGGTGATCAAATACCACCAAAAGAAAGCTCTATTTGTGGGAAAAAAAGGACACCAGTTTTATTTGGGTACAGCGTCGCACGACCGCGCAATTGTCCATTAAAATAACGCAGTGCCGAATCACAAAAAATGGCCTGGTCATTAAGGGGGTAAAACCTTCTGGTCCAGAACTGGTTAATGTGTTATGCCCTCATTGTGTGATTTCACCAATTACATAACGGTTGGCATATTATGGATGTGGTTTGTGTTTTTTAAAATGCATAAATAAATGTATAGATTTTTTTATCATACTTGTGTGCCTACAAAGTCCATGTGTTTTTTGATTCGACTTTCCAGTATACACACTTCAATAACTATCTGATGGACAAATTATAATAAAAATGTAATACATTAAAATAAAATGTAGTAAAAGTTAGGTTTAATCCCATTGGCCTCTTGGTAGGTGGGTATTGCGCACCCACATTTTGTTGTAGCGTGGGTAAAGAATCTGACACTTTGTATTTCAAATATTGTGCAGCAAGGAAACGTTATATAAAACGTTATATTTATATTAAACAATAGATAGTAAAAAGGTAACCTACCGACACAAGCTGTGCCATCCTCATTCGGCTCATAACCACGGTTACATCTTCTATTGGGGCGACACTTGTAACCCCCATATGTGTTTATACAGACTGGCTTTTCTCTGGGGCAAAGAAATGGGAACTGAAGGCACTCGTCTGTGTCTAAAAAGTACAAGAAATATTCATATGACTTACTAAAGAGTCAGAGACAAACATTTATCATCAACAAACAAACAATGTGCTGTACATTCTGTCGTATGATATTAAAGAATATTTATAAAATATTATTATTATTAACAATTATACTAACAATATTATTATAATATAAAATAATAATAATACTAATAATAAAAAAAATTTAAAACATTACTGTTATTATCATTGAAAATAATAATTAA
This sequence comes from Pelophylax lessonae, assembly GCF_965119305.1. Taxonomy (NCBI): domain Eukaryota; kingdom Metazoa; phylum Chordata; class Amphibia; order Anura; family Ranidae; genus Pelophylax; species Pelophylax lessonae. Next base: position 19,631,169 of record NC_138776.1, read on the forward strand.
AATGATAAAAATATATACTAATATTATTAATATTATACATAAAATAATAATATAATACTACTACTAATAATAATAATGTTAATAATAATAACAATAATGATATTAATAAATAATATTATTATTGTTGTTATTATTATCAATAATAATATTACTAATAATACTAATGCTATTAATATTTATCATAAAATAATAATATACTACTACTACTAATGATGATAATAATAATAATAATAATAATAATAATAATAATAATAATAATAATAATAATAATATTAATAGTTATAAATAATATTATTATTGCTATTATTATTATCAATAATAATAACAACATAATAATAATAATAATAATAATAATAATAATAACACTAATAATACCAATATTAATATTTATCATAAAATAATAATATAGTACTACTACTACTACTACTAATAATAATAATAATACTAATAATAATAATAACAATAATGATATTAATAATAATAAATAATATTATATTGCTATTATTATTATTAGTATTATTATTAGTATTATTATCTTTATTATTATTATTAGTATCAATAATAATAACATAATAATAATAATAATAATAATAATAATAATAATACTATTGATATTTATTATAAAATAATAATATAATACTACTACTACTACTTCTAATAATAATAATAATACAAATAAAAATAATGATATTAATAATAATAAATATTATTATTATTGCTATTATTATTATCATTATTATTTTCAATAATAATAATAATAATAATAATAATAATAATGATATATTGACATTTAAAACAGTATTTATTATTATTATTATTATTATTATTATATAATAATATTATTATTAATACTACTACTACTACTACTACTACTAATAATAATAATAATAATAATAATAATAATAATAATAATGATGATGATAATTCTGCTTATTATTATGATTAAAAATGAAACTACGAATAATAAAAAAAAGATATGCTAATAATATTATCAACAATAATATGAATAACAATTAATATTATTAATAATAATAAAAATTATAATACTGATACTATTAATAATAAAAATAATAACTAATATTAATATTACCAATAATACCAAATAAAATAATAATATTAAATAATACCAATAGTAAAAATAATAATAATAATAACAACAACATTTAAAATATTATGTATTAATATTATTATTATATATATATAGTAAAGTGGAAATCTCACTGTAGATGGACAAAAAGCTACAGTGGATTGAGAACCGTAGGACTTTATTGGATTGGGTATGGCAAGAGTGAGTGATGATTATATATATATATATACTAATAATTTTATTAATAATAATAATATTTATAATAATAAAAATTATACAAATAATAACAATAATAGTGGGCAATGGGGTTGATTTACTAAACCTGGAGAGTGTAAAATTCGGTGCAGCTATGCGTAGAAACCAATCAGCTTCCAGGGTTTATTGTCAAATATTAACTGAACAAGCTGAAGTTAGAAGCTGATTGGCTCCCATACACAGAAGCACCAGATTCTGTATTTTAGTAAATCTCCCCCAATGTACGGTAATCAATGGAAAGCAATTAGTTTTTCATTTTATAAGGGAAGAATGTAATGTGAAGGGTGAGAGTCATTACACTTTGTAGATCCTAACTGCTCTTTTCATGACCTTATTCACCTTTATTGTTAATATTAAATTAGTATTAATCTCTAAATCAGAAACTGTCATATATTTCAGCTTACCAATCATTAGATGTGGCGTCTGCAATTGTTTTCTTTTTTAGGCTTTTTTCCCCTCTGTTTTCACCTGGTGATCTGGCCATTAACACACCTCCTGAATTAGAGCGCCCCCACTCTGGATGAAGGAGCACAGGGGGCACCTTTGGACAGCAGCTTTGTCAGTCTGGGGGGGAGGGGAGTGTTAGATGATCTAGCAGATTTAGATAAACTAACAAATGTGTCTTTTTTTAACCAGACTATGTAACTATTGTAAGCACCCCTGTCAGTGGTAAATGGTCTGCCTCATCCCTCGTTAAAATAACGCAGTGCCGAATCGCAAAATATGGCCTGGTCAGGAATGGGGTAAAATCTTCCGGTCTTAAAGCGGTTAAAAATACGCTCATTGAGAATTTTTTTGTCAAAGACATGTAGCTAAATACATTTTGGCCTAAATATATGACAAAAATTTAATATATTGGATATTTTTTAACTGTCAAAGTAGAAAAGTATTGTTATTTTTTCAAAATTGACGCTCTTTTTTTATTAATATCGCAAAAAATGAAAAGCGCAGAGGTGATAAAATACCACCAAAAGAAAGCTCTGTTTGTGGGAAAAAAAGGACGTAAATTTTGTTTGGGTACGGTGTTGCATGACCGCGCAATTGTCAATTAAAGTCACACAGTGCCAAGTTGCAAAAAGTGGCCTGGACGTAAAGCAGGAAAATCCTCCGATGGTAAAGTGGTTAAGTTCGTTGCTCTGTACTCTGCTCCACTTATCTGTCCCCTCTGATGGAATCGTCCATTGGTGGTTCGAATCACAGATAATTAGATATCTTTAATTGTGTATTTTTCTATGTATTACGTGTTATGCCTTTGTTGTGTATTTTACCCATTACATAACCTTTGGCATACTATGGCCTTATAGTTGCGATATATGTCTGTTCTTTTTTAAAATGTAAAACAAATAAACATAATTTTTTTATGATTTTTTTTCTTTTTTTATGATACTTTTGTGCCTACAAAGTCCATGTATTTTTTGATCCAATTTCCAGTTTAGATAATAGGATGTGGCACATTTATATAGATTCTATGTACCCAATGAACCGCTTCTGGTAGTGCACTTCTTCATGTACGAGAGCCATCTTTGGTGGTCAGTGGGAGGAGGAATACAGTACTACATTATATTGGTGGTCTGTGGGAGGAAAAATGCCCCATTACATTGGTGATCAGTGGGAAGAATGCTCCTTACATTGGTGATCAGTGGCAAGAATGCCCCTTACATTGGTGATCAGTGGGAAGAATGTTCCTTACATTGGTGATCAGTGGGAAGAATGTTCCTTACATTGGTGGTCAGTGCGAAGAATGCTCCTTACATTGGTGATCAGTGGGAAGAATGCCCCTTACATTGGTGATCAGTGGGAAGAATGTTCCTTACATTGGTGATCAGTGGGAAGAATGTTCCTTACATTGGTGGTCAGTGGGAAGAATGTTCCTTACATTGGTGATCAGTGGGAAGAATGTTCCTTACATTGGTGGTCAGTGGGAAGAATGCTCCTTACATTTGTGGTCAGTGAGAAGAATGTCCCTTACATTGGTGATCAGTGGGAAGAATGCCCCATTACATTGGGGGTCAGTGTGAAGAATGTTCCTTACATTGGTGGTCAGTGGTAAGAATGTTCCTTACATTGGTGGTCAGTGTGAAGAATGTTCCTTACATTGGAGGTCAGTGTTAAGAATGCTCCTTACATTGGTGGTCAGTGGGAAGAATGCTCCTTACATTGGTGGTCAGTGGGAAGAAGGAGAAGGACACACTGAAGGAGCTCTCTCTGAGAACCAGCGTTTTTCAAGCCTGGGACTTGCCTGCTAGCTTGGCCCAGGAACAATGCCTGATCCTGGGAGAGGCCCTGGGAGGGATCCCCCTGATGACACGGGGCCTAGTGAGAAGGAGGTGGAGGACCTGTCTGTGGGTCCAGGTCCTGGTGAGAATGCGGATGTCTTCAGCCAGAAGATTATCAATCGTTTTAGGGCGATTGGGAGAGCTGAAGAAAAACTTAAAGTTTTGAAGGCTGAACACAAATCCTTCAGAACCAAGTATTTCCAGGCCTGGAGCAAAAATCGCACAGCCATGAAGCCTGAGTTACAGGAATTGGAAGAAAAGGTAAAGAAACAATCTTTATTATTGGAAAAGCTGAAAGGCAGAAATGGAGCATTTAAAAAAAAGTTTGATAATGAGAGGCAATTTGCCAGCCAGACATCAGCAAGTTCTGTGGATCAGCAGCCTCAGTTAATGGATGACCAGGCTCCATCTGCCTCTGCACCTCTCCCCCCATGTCAGGCCTGGGAATCGCCAGCGGCAACCAGCCAAGGGGTTGAGCGTGAACATGGCACCCTGACATTCATCCAGGAGATGGAGTCACCCCTGAGAGCAGACAAGTTCGCCTTTGCTGATGATCCATCAGAAATCCCTGAGGATGAGCAGAGGAGATTCAAGCCAGCAAAGCCAGTACTAGAGGAGAAATCGCAGTACACCATGCTGCCATCCAACATGTCTGCCCCACCTGCTGTAGTGGATGGTGTCCCAGGTGAGAAGGAGCTGCCTATTGGAGATTCTGCTGTGGAGAAACCCAGTGCAGACATGCAGGGAAAATCCCTGACAGAGGAGTCACCAGACCATCAGAGAAATGTGGATGGACCTGCAGCTAACACCCCAGGCATGGATTTTTCTGCTCCTGCTGAGACCAGTAGTCCCTCTGCAAGCAAAATGGCTGCAAACTCCAAAGAGTTTGCTTCAGCTAGGTTTCCCAGTGTTCCAGGGCTGATTGACCAGCTGATTGCTGGTGGAGAAGGAGATCAGTATGGTGCGGCACTTGGAGTGGAAGCAGCCATGGAAGTACCCTGCAATGCTTTACCTGCTGCTTTGTTAAAACAGCATTCCATTTCCACAGCTGAAAACCCTGTCCCAGTGGAAGAGAAGATGACAGCTAAAACTCTTACCAATGCAGCAGCAACTATGGATTCTGCTGTGAAGACAACAAAAACTATGAATGTGCCAGCAGAAAGTATTAAACATGACAATAATGATAAAGCAATGCATGTGGTGGGTGGTGGTGAAGGGGGTTAATATTGTTGGGAAAAATAAAAATGACATTTCTCCCCCTGCTCAGTAGAGGAAAGATTCATTGATTGTACAGATCAATCCCAAATCTGTACAATCGTTATCTGCTAAGTGTGTGTCAGATAGTTTAAAACAAACTGATGGATTTTTTGCTGCAAGGAATATAGGAAGCTATGCTTCAGTTTTGGGGAGTCGCACCAGGGTGGGTGGTGGGAATTCTGCTAATACTTATAATACAGGGAGGTTTGGTGGGGGGCTAGTTAGTGGGTATAGGAGGAAGAATGGGGTTCAGTTGAGGTGGGAGGGGGAGGGAACCCCACCAGTAAGAGGAAGGGTGGCTCAGTTGGTTTTGGTAATGGGATTTAAAGCCTGTGATATTTTTGCTTTGATTTGCACGGTGGGAAGTTATGAATTTGATTTGTCTTTTGTGAAACCTGAGAGTTTGGATCTCTTTTGGGAGAGGTATAGGAGGTGCAAGGGCCTTCAGCAGTGGAGTGGTTTGGTGCCAAAGGTGATTTCAAGGCAGCCTTTGATAAAGTCGGTGACAATCTTGGTGCGTAATGAATCCATACCAGAGGCTAATTTAATAGTATGGCTATGCCGATATGGTGAGGTCTGCGGAAGGTCCTTGATGAGCATGGGATATGGACAGGGGCCTGGACAGTGTCACTAAAATTGGGGGTGCTGGGCAATGTAGTTCAGCACCTTCCCTGCTCAGCCTTTCTGGGAAGGGATAGGCTGACCATTTTCTACCAAGGTCAGCCTAAGGTGTGTAATAAATGTGGTGATAAAGGCCACTTTGCATCGTCCTGCACCCACAAGAAGTGCTCACTGTGCCAGGATTTAGGCCATTTGGCCAGAGAATGCACCCAGATTCGGTGCAATTTGTGCCAGCAGCTGGGTCATCCATATAGCCAGTGCCCAGAGGCACTGCATAACCTGCCAGGCTTGATAAAGAAGATGAAGTAGCTGAAGTTAGGGAGGAAACGGTTGCCCCTCCTGTGTCTGTTGTGTCAGATTCTGTTTCCCCTAGTGATGTTGTCCCTGAGTCTGTCCCTCCTGTGGTTGTTCCTACATCTACTGTGCTTTGATCCTCCAGACTAGCGGAAGCTGCTGGGGGGCGGGTATAGTGGACCTTCCCCCTCGGCCTACTCCACCTCTAGTCCCTGTCCCCCAACACCGCAAACGTGGGCAGGAGAGTGCAGGGGTGCTGCATGGTGGTTGGGTTGATGGGGTTGAGGGAGGGGTGTCCATGTCCCATGTCTCACCCTCTGTTGTGGAGGATTCAGATGATGAGGGGTGGGAGAGGATAAGGAGGAAGAAAAAGAAAAAGAGGAAGACCAGTAAAGCGGTCATTTCCTCCTTACAGTCAGACCCAGGAGAGGTTTCTCTTGGCAACACATTTTCATCACATGTTTTGTCAGGGGAGAAGTTGGTGTCGGATTTATCTATTTCTTTATCATCTATGGATGAGGGGGAGTCACATAGTGTAAAGAGAGCTTTTTGGGTGATGAGATTGTGGTAGAGGTTAAGAAACGACTACCCCAATCATCCTGATGGCAGTTCCCGCTCCGATAAAGGTGGCGACTATTAATGTCGCCAGCAGGAAATCTACAAAATCTACAAGAGCTCGTGATATTGCCTTATTTTTGCTCAGTGAGTTTGATGCTGAGATTTTATTTTTGCAAGAGACCTGGCTCAATACTTTGGCCGATGTCCATCTAGCAAAAAGGGAGTGGAGATGCGGTCCCTCCTTTTGGTCTCTTGCGGCTGAGCGTTGCAGCGGAGTTGCGGTTCTTTTTAAAACTGATATGGTAACGTGCCGGCAGGTAATTGAGGTAGAAATTGGGAGATGCATGGTCCTAGACGTCTCTGTTAGGGGGCAGGACCTGCGCCTGATCAATATCTATGGACCGCAGTCAAAATGGGACAGGAAATGCCTCCTCATAAAGATCAAGCCCTTCACTTTTACATCCCAGCAGGTTGTCTTTGGAGGTGACTTTAACACCATAATTAGGCCTGAAGACAGGAGGGTCTCCATAGACAGGCTGGGTTACGATAGCGTTTTTCTTAGAGATATGGTTAGACAAGCAGGCCTGGTAGATGTGTACATTAAGCACTGCCCTGGCAGCACGAGATTCACGTTTCAGAGAGAGAATAGTCAGAGTAGGATAGATAGGTTTTTTTTTAAAGGAGAACTCTGCTTTCTCTGCTCCTGAGTTGAGGGCGGTGGAGTTCTCTGACCACTGTATGCTGTCTGTTACTCTGAATGCCTCGGACATTCCACCCAGGGGAAGGGGTACCTGGAAACTGAATTCGGCTCTCCTGGAAGATGTAGAGGTAAGACAATCCTTTGAGGATTTTTTTCAGGCACAGGTTTCTATTCTGGACTTTTGCAGCAGTAAGTCAGAGTGGTGGGAGCTTGTGAAACAAAGGGCGATTGGACTTTTCAAGGCCATAAGTAAGAAGAAGCAGCTTGGTATGTATATTGCCTACCAGCATTTGCGGAGGAAGCTTGATCATCTTGTCTCGTATGGAGGAAATCTAGGGGAGATCTCTGAGGTAAAGCTTCTTCTTAGGAAGTGTCAATACGACCGGCATGCCTCCTTGATTCTGGAGAGAGATTACGGGAAATATCACTCGCCTGATCCTTACCAGAACTGTAAGCAAGGCATAGCAGTTAAGACGGTCATAGGTCTGAGGGATAGTACGGGTTCCCTGGTGAAGTCCAGATCAGGGATCCTGGAGATCTTCAGGTCATATTACGCAGACCTTCTGGGAAGAAAGGACCTTAGTCGGGACAGGATGGAAAGCTTTCTGGATTCTACTCCAGGATTGGGAAATGATACATTGCCCTTGATGGATTTGACTGAACCAATTTCAGCCGATGAGGTAGTTCGTGCTATAGAGAAGCTGGCCACCAAAAAATCGCCTGGGCCAGATGGGCTGATGGCTGAATTTTACAAGTGTTTTAAGTCCATTTATTTTCCATATGGTACATTGTTGGAGTGTATAGAGAAGAGTTCGAGCCTTAATTTATATGTGGAGTTCATCATCCATTATAGCAGCTGATAGATAAGGACACCCCTAGTGGGAGAGATTCCAAGTGCAACATTATTACATTCTGGTAAGAGGCTTATCGGTTTGATTTGTCACGGGGTGATTTTGCAACATTGGAGTTTCCTTACTTACAGCAGGCTTAATTTGGAGATATTTGCACCTTACTCTTATCCTTCGGGTAAGGAGGAAACCCTGAAGGTGGTGGGAGTCACTTGTGTCGTTTTGTTTTGGAGAGCACTTGTTTGATTTTCAGCACCTGAAATTTACAATTTTTGGAAGAAACAGGGTGGAGGAATTGATTTTGTTGGACTTTTGTTGGATATTTGTTTATCATTTGATCATTTTCACAAGATTATTTTTATATTTGGATTTATTGAGCACCATGGATAATTTGTATGCTTTTGTTCATTGATTTATTATTCATTGTAATTCATCACACACAACATCATCATCACCATCTCCCAGCCCATTTGCACTCAATTGGTTGATTTGCAGCACCAGGGTCAAGAAAGGACCTTAGTCAGGACAGGATGGAAAGCTTTCTGGATTCTCCTCCGGGATTGGGAAATGGTACATTGCAGTGGCGGCTGGTGCTCAAACTTTTTTGGGGGGGGGGGGCGCAAACAGAAAAACGAGTGACCAGCGTGCCCCCAATCAATGCAGAGTGCCACAGCATTGCCCCCAATCAATGCAGAGTGCCACAGCATGCCCCCCAATCAATGCAGAATGCCACAGCGTGCCCCCCAATCAATGCAGAGCGCCACAGCATGCCCCCAATCAATGCAGAGCGCCACAGCATGCCCCCAATCAATGCAGAGTGCCACAGCATTGTCCCCAATCATTGCAGAGCGCCACAGCATTGTCCCCAATCATTGCAGAGCACAACAGCATTGTCCCCAATCAATGCAGAGTGTCACAGCATTGTCCCCAATCATTGCAGAGCGCCACAGCTTTGTCCCCAATCATTGCAGAGCGCCACAGCATTGTCCCCAATCATTGCAGAGCGCCACAGCATTGTCCCCAATCATTGCAGAGCACCACAGCATTGTCCCCAATCAATGCAGAGTGCCACAGCACTGTCCCCAATCAATTCAGAGCGCCACAGCATTGTCCCCAATCAATGCAGAGCGCCACAGCATTGTCCCCAATCATTGCAGAGCACCACAGCATTGTCCCCAATCATTGCAGAGCGCCACAGCATTGTCCCCAATCATTGCAGAGCGCCACAGCATTGTCCCCAATCATTGCAGAGCTCCACAGCATTGTCCCCAATCATTGCAGAGTGCCACAGCATTGTCCCCAATCATTGCAGAGCGCCACAGCATTGTGCCCAATCATTGCAGAGCGCCACAGCATTGTCCCCAATCAATGCAGAGCGCCACAGCATTGTCCCCAATCAATACAGAGCGCCACAGCACTGTCCCCAATCAATGCAGAGCTCCACAGCATTGTCCCCAATCAATGCAGAGCGCCGCAGCATTGTCCCCAATCATTGCAGAGCGCCACAGCATTGTCCCCAATCATTGCAGAGCGCCACAGCGTGCCTCCCTCAATGCAGTGTGGGCTCCCCCCCACCCCCCGAGACCAATGCATTAACCTTGCGGCGCTTTCCTCTTCAGTCCCGGCGGCGGCGGCTGCGGCTTTTCCTCACTCTGTCCCCCGTCGCGTCTCCACGAGTACTTCCGGTCCCGCCTCTTCCTCGGCCAATGGCAAGGGGTTTGCCTTGCGGCCAATCAGGAAGCGCGTATCGGACGCGCTTCCTGATTGGCCAGGAGGAGGATCGGTGTGGCAATAGCGAATTTTAATTCACTATTGTCACACAATGCGTGGAGTCGGGACGCACTGCTCTGAGCCCCGGCTCCACCCTTTGCATCGCCCTATTAGAGCCTCTGGCTCTAATCAGGTGATGTTAAAAAAAAATCCCCATTCAGCTCCATGCGTCCGGCGCCCTGCATGCAGATTAGGGGGCTGGACGCATGGATGGGGGGGGCGGCGCCCCGGCGCCCCGGCACCCCTGCGCCCCATATACACCGGCCGCCACTGGTACATTGCCTTTGATGGATTTGACAGAACCAATTTCAGCGGATGAGGTAGTTCATGCTATAGAGAAGCTGGCTACCAAAAAATCACCTGGGCCAGATGGGTTGACAGCTGAATTTTACAAGTGTTTTAAGTCCATTGTGGCTCCCTTTTTATAACAGCTGTTTAAAGAGGGTTCTCTCCCTCCCTCCATGAGGCAATCCGCTGTGATTCTTCTGTCAAAAGGTAAAGACCCCTCAATAATTGAGAACTGGCGCCCCATCAGTCTTCTCAATGTTGATAGAAAGATCTTGGCGAAGATTCTTTTTTGGCGCTTGTCATCAGTAGCAGGCGATTTGTTGTCCAATCATCAGCACTGCTCGGGTCAAGGCAGAAGTACCTTTTCAGCAGTTTTAGCTGCCCGAGAGGCTTTGGAGCGATGCAGGGCTGCTAGATGGAGAAAGTACCTGCCGGCATTGGATCAGGCAAAGGCTTTTGATCGAGTCAATCATGAGTACCTGTATTCGCTACTTGGTAGATACGGCCTGCAGAGGAGGTTTATAGATTGGTTGAAAACATTATACAAAGGGGCTGAGAGCTTCCCACTTGTTAATGGTTGGGTTGGACAGCCTTTTGAGGTTGGCTCTGGTGTGCGCTAGGGGTGTCCTCTGAGCCCCCTGCTATATGTATTCGTAATCGACCCCTTCATAAGAAGGTTAGAGGGTGGATCATTGTGCGGGGTGCCTTTGGGCATTGCTGGTGTGCAGCCTTTGAAGGTCGTGGCCTATGCCGATGATGTGTCTGTTATTATCTCTGGGATGGAGGAGGCGCAGGATGTGGTCTCTGTGATAGAGCAGTACACTGAGGCTTCTGGCTCTAAAATCAATCATGAAAAGAGTGAAATTTTCTGGATGGGTGAGGAAGGGTGAAAGCTTTGAACTTCCGGATGCCTTCCCAGAGCCCCAGCAGGAAATTAAAGTGTTGGGCATCAAATTTGGTCCTGGTGACTATGGTCATCGAAATTGGGAAAGCAGGTTGGTGAATGCCAATGCCAAAGTAGCAAGCTGGAAGAAATGGAAACTTTCCTTGAGGGGGTTGACTTGATTAAAACTTACCTGATTCCAACCTTTTTATATGTCAGCTTTGTCTGCATCTTGCCGGAATCTCTCTATGCAAGGGTGTACAGCTGCTTTTTCCAACTGTTATGGGGAAATAGGCTGAACCTGATCAAACGCAATGTAACATACCTGTCCAGGTGGGAGGGTGGTCTAGGAATGGTCAACCCTATAGTTTTCTTTTCTCTGCTCTTTTTAAAGTACAATCTTGGTAATATGTTAGCAGAGACCCCGCCGGGATGGGTGGGTATTTTTCAATCTTGGTTGAGGCATTTTCTGCGATGCTGGGAAGATGGCGGGCCAGTGAAAAGTCTGAGAGTCTGACATGGCAAGCTTCCGGCTCATGTTGCCCTGTGTCTGAAAATACTTCGGCAGTGGCAGGTGACAGTGGGGGGTATCAAGTCCCTCCCAAGAAAGCTTCTGGAGAAGAGGATTTTGGGCTCTGCTTTCAGTGTGTCACTGACCTTAAGGGATTGCCCAGGCCCCGTAATGAGGGAGGGGTTGCATTTAATTAACTTGGGAAGAATCCATTTTAATTTAGGGATCAAGCCTGGCTCGCTTTCCATGGAAGGCTCTATGTGAGAGGGAACCTGAAGCATCACCCTGATTGTCCTAGAGAGGAGTGTGTTGGTAAAGTGGAGTCTATGGACCAAAATTGTGTGTAGAGGGTAAAGGCTTGTGCAGGTCTGCAAAACAAAGTAATGCAGGCCAACCACAAAACCTGGGGGTTTAAATGTGCCACATATACTATAAGATATTTCCACACTTCCAGACAATGTTTAAAAAATATATAAAGTACAAATTTTATTAGTTTATGTTTACAAAATTATAAACGAAAAAGGGGAAAAACATACATATACAGTACAAAAACAGTGTGTAAACAATGCAAATAGTATGTTAGTTACAATCCAGGAAGCCCAATGAATGGGACTGTGCAATCAAAAAGGGAGCTGGAACTACGCGTTTCGCAGAAATTACTTCTTCGGGCTCCAGCAAGTTTAAGAACATTAATTTTTCTAAGAAGTAAATGGCATATGCATTAGTGTTCAGAAACAGATATCACATTATCATCAACAGATTTGAAAAATATAGGTTAAAATCCAAAATAATTACAGATTTTATTACGTTCTATTTTATATCAAAATTTAATGTACTCTTTATGTCTATATGACTATAAATGGTATTTTCTACTTTTGACCAGTGTATATCCAATATTTTCTACTTTATAAAGTTTCACCTCTATCTTTATGTCAAGACTTTATCTATGTTGCCCATTTTAGCGACATATTCAATTATCAGGGCAAAAAAGAAAAAGAAGTAGGAAAAAGGAAAGAAGAAAGAAGGGGAGGGGGAAAGGGAGAAGAAAGGAACACAAAAAAAATGAAATAGAAAGAAAAAAAGGGAAAAGAAAGATTTTGTATATAAAGTAGTCCATCAGAAGAGCTTGAGGGGGGGCGTGTTGGCCAGACCCCTGGTCACCACTGGGTAAAAAAAACCCCCGGAGCGGTCAGGGGAAAGGGGCCAGACGGGAAGAGAAAGGGAGTTGTAACGTAAGAATCTTTAATATTATGTCAAAATAGTGTCATATTTAATTAAAATTTCTCATTCGTTCATTATTACTGCATATCTAGCATCTGTGACAAAAGTGGCAGAATAAGAGATGAAACAATTGAAGTATTTCAAGGGTATGTAAAAGGAAGAGCTTACCTATTAAGTTGTTATATCGTTGGTTCTTACTGTGTAAGTATATCTAGTCTGATAACTGGGTATATGTCTTTCAAAGGAACATGGGAAGGGAAAGGACTGGGAAGAAGGGGGCAGGAGAATAGGAGAGTAGCATTAAATCCTGGGAATAAGAAAAATTATTACAAAAAATACATCTAGGCTCATTAAGTCACTCGTGAAGGAAGTAAAAGGTAGACGAAGGATTAAGTGTTAGAATATAACCCATGCTGTGAAAAGGAAAATTTAATCTTTAAATACCAAAAAACGTGCCAGAATTCTGATAGGGTGTAAAAATAAAAAAAAAAATAAAAAAAAAAGGAGGGGAACCCTCATACGTGAAATTGGTAATGAGATAATGGAAAGAAAGAAAATTAAAAGGAGAAGGAAAAATGGGGTTAATAAAGTTAGATAGATCGAGTGAATCTGAAAGTTACTTTCACAATGCCGTCATTTTTGGGAACGGATTAAGGATCATGTAACATATACAAAAGGAGGGGATTTGGAAAGCCCCATAGCTCGTCACATAGCCTATGCACATAGATATAAACGGCCTAAGTTTTGCTTTTTTGCTTTAGAAAGAGTCCACCCAGGCCCCAGGGGTGGACCCTTTGACAGTGTTATTCTTCAAAGAGAATCCCGTTGGATTTTTAATTTAAATGTCTGTACTCCCCCGGGCTTAAACGAACAGCTAAGCTACGCACCTTTCTTGGAAAAATAACACTGTCCCCTTTAATATGGGGTTTTTTGAGAGGCTCACCACCTTAAACGGTAGATGGAATAATTCCATTATATTCTTCATACTGGTATTAAATATGTCAGTCATGATGATCCTGACCCTCCCATTTGTTTTTCTTCCCCCCCCCTCCTCTTTCCCCCTTTTTTTTTTTTCTTTACTGTATATAACTAGCTATCAGGAGACCTTTTGTCCTGGTATCATTAAATCCCACCCCGTATCTGTAAGCTTTCAAACATAGGGATTATTATATGTAAACCGCCTGCAATAGATGTATCACTAAATGTGTCAACGAATATATTATGTAGAGATTTGTATCCAATTTTGTATCTAATTTTGAAAGATAGACACATTTATTTGTCTGTATATTTATACTTGAACGTGCTTGTTACATACATTTTCCTCCGCAGTTTTCTTTATTTTCTTGCGGTATTCCTCTAAGTGCTGTATAAATCAAATGGCCAGGCATTGCCTTTGGAGTGTGTTACCGGTTCCTTGTACCTGTCTTTAACCTTTCGGTATACACATCTCTATTCTTTTTTCACTGATACATCCTCTGCTGACACCTAGGGCGGAACTCTATCGTCACTTCCGGTCCACCTGACCGGAAGCTGACGCTATTATATGATACACAGGAACATCCTCCCGCATGTCCAATCCGGACACTTGGCGGGCGGATGTGGGGGGCGGGAGACGTAAGAGAGGCGGGTTGGCGCCAAATTCATCCTTATTTAACCAACAAACAAATGTGTATATCACTATTGCCAGTCGATACACGAAGGAGACATCTTTCAGCAAATCTCTCATCTTCTATAATTAGCACACTCTTTTAATTTGCGCTGTTGGAACAAGGTAAAACCTCATGAATTTTAAATACATTTCTCCTCTCTTCTCTATGTACTCCCTTTTTTTAGGTGGTCGTATTCAGACCCCCTTTAGTAATGAAAAACCTGTAAATCTCCCTTATTATATTTCCCTTATAGACAGCCAGTGGAACCCTTAAACAGCGCTATTTAAAGAGACGGCTACATAGAACTAACAAACAACATCTTCTTCTGTTTGGGAACTTATCCCATATCAACATTTCTCTATGGCATATCCAATCTTTCGAATACCATACGACAACCACCCTGTCTGAAGTCCAACTTCTTTTACATATTTTTTTGTGATTATTTATTCCATCTTCACAGGGTAAGTTTTCCCTTGTGAAAGTAACTTTCAGATTCACTCGATCTATCTAACTTTATTAACCCCATTTTTCCTTCTCCTTTTAATTTTCTTTCTTTCCATTATCTCATTACCAATTTCACGTATGTGGGTTCCCCTCCTTTTTTTTTTTTTTTTTATTATTACACCCTATCAGAATTCTGGCACATTTTTTGGTGTTTAAAGATTAAATTTTCCTTTTCACAGCATGGGTTATATTCTAACACTTAATCCTTCGTCTACCTTTTACTTCCTTCACGAGTGACTTAATGAGCCTAGATGTATTTTTTGTAATAATTTTTCTTATTCCCAGGTTTTAAATGCTACTCTCCTATTCTCCTGCCCTCTTCTTCCCAGTCCTTTCCCTTCCCATGTTCCTTTGAAAGACATATACCCAGTTATCAGACTAGATATACTTACACAGTAAGAACCAACGATATAACAACTTAATAGGTAAGCTCTTCCTTTTACATACCCTTGAAATACTTCAATTGTTTCATCTCTTATTCTGCCACTTTTGTCACAGATGCTAGATATGCAGTAATAATGAACGAATGAGAAATTTTAATTAAATATGACACTATTTTGACATAATATTAAAGATTCTTACATTACAACTCCCTTTCTCTTCCCGTCTGGCCCCTTTCCCC
Source organism: Pelophylax lessonae (assembly GCF_965119305.1). Lineage (NCBI taxonomy): Eukaryota > Metazoa > Chordata > Amphibia > Anura > Ranidae > Pelophylax > Pelophylax lessonae. The sequence goes on from NC_138776.1 coordinate 19,646,513, forward strand.
TGACAGCTCCGGGGTTTTTTTTTACCCAGTGGTGACCAGGGGTCTGGCCAACACGCCCCCCCTCAAGCTCTTCTGACGGACTACTTTATATACAAAATCTTTCTTTTCCCTTTTTTTCTTTCTATTTCATTTTTTTTTGTGTTCCTTTCTTCTCCCTTTCCCCCTCCCCTTCTTTCTTCTTTCCTTTTTCCTACTTCTTTTTCTTTTTTGCCCTGATAATTGAATATGTCGCTAAAATGGGCAACATAGATAAAGTCTTGACATAAAGATAGAGGTGAAACTTTATAAAGTAGAAAATATTGGATATACACTGGTCAAAAGTAGAAAATACCATTTATAGTCATATAGACATAAAGAGTACATTAAATTTTGATATAAAATAGAACGTAATAAAATCTGTAATTATTTTGGATTTTAACCTATATTTTTCAAATCTGTTGATGATAATGTGATATCTGTTTCTGAACACTAATGCATATGCCATTTACTTCTTAGAAAAATTAATGTTCTTAAACTTGCTGGAGCCCGAAGAAGCAATTTCTGCGAAACGCGTAGTTCCAGCTCCCTTTTTGATTGCACAGTCCCATTCATTGGGCTTCCTAGATTGTAACTAACATACTATTTGCATTGTTTACACACTGTTTTTGTACTGTATATGTATGTCTTTCCCCTTTTTCGTTTATAATTTTGTAAACATAAACTAATAAAATTTGTACTTTTTATATTTTTTAAACATTGTCTGGAAGTGTGGAAATATCTTATAGTATATGTGGCACATTTAAACCCCCAGGTTTTGTGGTTGGCCTGCATTACTTTGTTTTGAAGACCTGCACAAGCCTTTACCCTCTACACACAATTTTCGCTTATTGGGGGAGGTGCCAACAAAAGCCTGTTTAATAAGCCGCTATCTCCCTTACCACAATTTTTTCGAGTCTATGGACCACTTTTTGCTTCAGTGTCCCTTAAACATAGAGGTGTATAAAAGGGTGGGGAGGGCTCTAGGCATCCCCTTTCACTATCGCATGAGTTATGCGGAGTGGGTGTACAGGGCATTCCCGACTTGCTGGGATTTTGATTTTGATACACATTTTCTAGTTAGTATAGTTGTCCGTTAATTCACATGGAATGCACGGTGCCAGATTACCCTGCGGAAGAAAGTCCTCCCTATCGAGGTTTTGGTGTACGATATTCTGGGTGAGGTTGGGAAGATTCGGGGTCTTGATAAGGGCAGGGAGCCTTGAGCGGTCTGGATAAGGGCGTGGAGGAATATACCTGCCTTTGGTGAACTGTTCATCTCTAGGTGAGGAGCTTGTTTCCTATGCTATTTCTTTCACGCCCTTAGCTTTTGTTGGTTAATATCTTCTTTTTGAAGAAGGGCTGCATGCATAATGGGGGTGGTTTTGTTTCTTGACCTCGCAGGTTGGATGTCTGGTGTGGTGGTGTGAGTCTTACTAAGATTATTTTCCCCGGTAAGAACATGTTAATGATGTGAGTTTTGCTTTTGCTGTAAAGCCATTCTTTGTTTAAGAACAGAATTTGCTATGTATTTTTTTCCCTTTTCATGTAAATATGTATATATTTGTTTATGTATATTGATTTTATGCTTATTGATTGCAAGACTTTTAATAAACAAAAAAATTGGGAAGAATGCACCTTACATTGGTGATCAGTGAGAAGAATGTCCCTTACATTGGTATTCCGTGAGAAGAATGTCCCTTACATTGGTGATCAGTGGGAAGAATGTTCCTGATGTAGCTCCCTCCTAGATAGGTGCTAGATAGGGAGTGTATTTGCTCTGCTTGCTTATCAGGGGAGTGGCAGGTAAAACCTAGTTGCTCTTCTGCTTATCATGGAGCAGGATTTCTAGTCAGGCCTGTTGCATGTGTCCAGGGTGTGATTCATCTGTGCTGAGGGAGTGTCCCCACTGTGTCCAATAGGGAGGCCTGTTGGACAGTGGAGAAAACCCAGCCAGTGACACACAGGCTTTTGTGGCTGTCTCAGTGGGTTGGCACAGACAGTGGTGCATCCTGGGATAGGCTATAAAAGCCAAGGGCACATGTGGCAGGGGGTCTTTGGGCAGGAAGCCAGGTCCCAGGAGGAGGGTGACGGCTGTCTCTCCTTCTGTTGCTGTGGATGGTGGTCACAGGTAGTTGGCCTTGTGAACCAGGAGTGTGGTGCTGAATCCAGAGGTCCAGGAGAGCTGATTGGTGGAGTAGATGGCAGAGCAACTCTGAAAAAACAGTGTCTGTGAGTACAGGGAAGCTTGCCAAGGGGTCTGCCCAGGAAGGGGACCACTCCAGTGGATAGAGTCAGCGGGCGGGTGTCAGCACACACAGGCAGTGAAAGTAAAGGGGGTGCCCAGTTAGAACCCTGAAGAATAACTAAAGCAGTAACCTTTTAAACTATCTTCACTTCAGTGGCAAGGTGAAGCAGCGGTCTTGTCGCACACTACAGCTAGTTGTCCTCAAGATTGTGCATAGTTCATAGTTGGGGTATCCCACTCATCCCTTCTCCTATCCCAGTTCTAAATAAAAACACAAAAACCATATGCCCTGGATTGATGTTTGACTGAGCCAAGGACTTTCAATGCTGTTTACAGTGGCGGCCGGTGCGTTGGGGGCGCAGGGGCGACGCCCCCCACCCCCCCCCCCCCCCAATCCATGCGTCCGGCCCTCTAATCTACATGCAGGGTGCCGGACGCATGGAGTTCAATGGGGATTTTTTTTTTTTTATTATCACCTGATTAGAGCCAGAGGCTCTAATAGGCTTCAGCAAGGGGTGGACCCGGGGCGCAGAGCAGTGCGTCCCGAGCCCACCCATTGTGTGACAATAGCGAATAAAAATTTGCTATTGTCACACGGATCCTCCTCCTGGCCAATGGCATGAGGTTTGGCTTGAGCCCGCTTCCTGATTGGCCGAAAGGCAAACCTCATGCCATTGGCCGAGAAGGAGGCGGGAAGACAGGACTCGAGGAGACGTGGGGACCGGAATGAAGCCGCCACTACAGGTAAGTGTCTCGGGGGGGCGGGGGCATCCTTTGCAAGACACGGTGAGCGCCGCTGGAGTGGACAGTTAGAAGGGATGCATTGGGATCTGTGACTTGGTGCCATTGAGGATCGTGTGTGTGTATGGTGGGAAGTGTTCCAGCTCTGATCACACATCTCTCCAACACTCAGCTCAGAGTTGAGTCTTTGCTGTGAGGTTCATGTCCGCTGGATATCATATGCGAGCCCCATCTGTCCTGCTTTGTATGAGCTGAGGAGCAAACCACTCCCCCCCTCCACTGGGAACTGACACGCTGGTCACTGTGCATTGAAAGGGGTCACGCTGGTCACTGTGCATTGAAAGGGGTCACGCTCGTCACTGTGCATTGAAAGGGGTCATGCTGGTCACTGTGCATTGAATGGGGCCACGCTGGTCTCTCTGCATTGAAAGGGGGCACGCTGGTCACTGTGCATTGAAAGGGGGGCACGCTGGTCACTCTGCATTGAAAGGGGGGCAAGCTGGTCACTGTGCATTGAAAGGGGGCACGCTGGTCACTGTGCATTGAATGGGGCCACGCTGGTCTCTCTGCATTGAAAGGGGGCAAGCTGGTCACTGTGCATTGAAAGGGGGCACGTTGGTCACTGTGCATTGAAAGGGGGCACGCTGGTCACTGTGCATTGAATGGGGCCACGCTGGTCTCTCTGCATTGAAAGGGGGCACGCTGGTCACTGTGCATTGAAAGGGGGCACCCTGGTCTCTCTGCATTGAAAGGAGGCTTTCACTTTTCACTTGTGTGACCTCAAAGCCACGCAATTTTTTTACAGCGTTTTTGGCCGCAAAGCAATGCTCATTAGATTTTTCTGTTTGCGCCCCCCCCCCCAAAAAAAAAAAATTTGAGCACCAGCCGCCACTGGCTGTTTGTCTGCTATCAGTTGCTAAGGGTAAACCAGGGGAATCCAGAAAGTGTCATTCTCAGCAGTCCTCTAGGGGGCAGTGCTACACTTACATTGGTCATTTAGTGGGAAGAATGCTCCTTACATTGGTGGTCAGTGGGAAGAATGTTCCTTACATTGGTGATCAGTGGGAAGAATGCTCCTTACATTGGTGGTCAGTGGGAAGAAGGAGGAGGACACACCCAAGGAGCTCTCTGTGAGATCCAGCCCTTTTCAAGCCTGGGCCTTGCTTGCTAGCTTGGCCCAGGAACAATGCCTGATCCTGGGGGAGGCCCTGGGAGGGATCCCCCTGATGACACGGGGCCTAGTGAGGAGGAGGTGGAGGACCTGTCTGTGGGTCCAGGCCCCGGTGAGAATGCGGATGTCTTCAGCCAGAAGGTTATCAATCGTTTTAGGGCGATTGGGAGAGCGGAAGAAAAACTTAAAGTTTTGAAGGCTGAACACAAATCCTTCAAAACCAAGTATTTCCAGGCCTGGAGTAAAAATCGCACAGCCATGAAGCCTGAGTTACAGGAATTGGAAGAAAAGGTAAAGGAACAAACTTTATTATTGGAAAGGCTGAAAGACAGAAGTGGAGCATTTAAAGAAAAATTTGACAATGAGAGGCGATTTACCAGCCAAGCATCAGCAAGTTCTGTGGATCAGCAGCCTCAGTTAATGGATGACCAGGCTCCATCTGCCTCTGCACCTCTCCCCCCATGCCAGAACTGGGAATCACCAGCGGCAACCAGCCAGGGGGTTGAGAGTGGACATGGATCCCTGACATTCATCCAGCAGATGGAGTCACCCCTGAAAGCAGACAGGTTTGTATTTTCTGATGATCCATCAGAAATCCCTGAGGATGGGCAGAGGAGATTCAAGTCAGCAAAGCCAGTAATGGTGGAGAAATCCCAGTACACCATGCTGCCATCCAACATGTCTGCCCCATCTGCTGTAGTGGATGGTGTCCCAGGTGAGAAAGAGCTCTGCATACAGCTACCTATTGGAGTTACCGCTGTGGAGAAACCGAGTGCAGACATGCAAGCCCCGGACCATCAGACGAATGTGGATGGACCTGCATTAAACACCCCAGGCATGGATTTTGCTGGTCTGGCTGAGACCAGTAGTCCCACGGCAAGCAAAATGGTTGCCAGCTCCAAAGAGCCTGCTTCATGTTCACCTGAGCCTCCCAGTCTTCCAGTGCTGATTGCTGATGGGGGAGGGGATCAACATAGTTCTGGAAGTGGAATGGAAGTAGCAATGGAAATATCCTGCAATGCTTTACCTGCTGCTGTGTTAAAACAGAATGCTATTTCCACAACTGAAAACCCTGTCCTAGTGGAAGAGAAGATGACAGCTGGAGTTCTTACCAATGCAGCAGCAACTATGGATTCTGCTGTGAAGACAACAGCAATAATAAGTATCCCAGCAAGTATAAAAAATGACAATGTTAAAGCAATGAATGTGGTGGGTGGTGGTGAAGGGGTTAGTAATGCTGGGAAAAATAAAAATGACATTTCTCCTCCTGCTCAGCAGAGGAAAGATTTGATTGCACAGATCAATCCCGAATCTGTGCAATCGTTATCTGCTAAGTGTGTGTCAGATAATTTAAAAAAAACTGATGGATTTTCTGCTGGGAGGAATGTTGGAAGCTATGCTTCAGCTTTGGGGAGTCACACCAGGGTGGGTGGTGGGAATTCTGTTATTAGTCAAAATTCAGGGAGGTTTGGTGGGTATAGGAGGAGGAATGTGGTACAGTTGAGGTGGGTGGGGGATGGAACTCCACCTGTAAGGGGGAGGGTGGCTGAGTTGATTTTGGAAATGGGGTTTAAAGCTTGTGATATTTTTGCTTTAATTTGCCCGGTGGGGAGTTATGAATTCGATTTGTCGTTTGTAAAACCTGAAAGTTTGGATCTCTTCTGGGAGAGATTTAGGAGGTGCAAGGGCCTTCAGCAGTGGAGTGGTTTGGTGCCAAAAGTGATTTCAAGGCAGCCTCTGATAAAATCAGTGACCATTTTGGTGCGTAACGAATCCATACCAGAGGCTGATTTATTAGTATGGCTACGCCGATATGGCGAGGTCCTCACTCCACTGCGGAAGGTCCTTGATGAGCATGGGATATGGACAGGGGCCTGGACAGTGTCGCTAAAATTGGGGGTGCTGGGCGATGTAGTTCAGCACCTTCCCTGCTCAGCCTTTCTGGGTAGGGATAGGCTGACCATTTTCTACCAAGGTCAGCCTAAGGTATGTAATAAATGTGGTGATAAAGGCCACTTTGCATCGTCCTGCACCCACAAGAAGTGCTCACTGTGCCAGGATTTAGGCCATTTGGCCAGAGAATGCACCCAGATTCGGTGCAATTTGTGCCAGCAGCTGGGTCATCCATATAGCCAGTGCCCAGAGGCACTGCATAACTTGCCAGGATTGGAGACTGAGCTGCAGAGGCTTGATAAAGAAGATGAAGCAGCTGAAGTTAGAGAGGAAATTGTTGTTGCCCCTCCAGTGTCTGTTGTGTCAGATTCTGTTTCCCCTAGTGATGTGGTCCCTGAGTCTGTGTCTGTTGTGTCAGATTCTGTTTCCCCTAGTGATGTGGTCCCTGAGTCTGTCCCTCCTGTTGTTCCTACATCTACTGTGCGTAGATCCTCCAGACTAGCGGAAGCTGCTGGGGGGGCGGGTATACTGGATCTTCCCCCTCGGCCTACTCCACCTCCAGTCCCTGTCTCTCGACACCGCAAACGCGGCCAAGAGGGTGCAGGGGTGCTGGATGGTGGTGGGGTCGATGGGGTTGAGGGAGGGGTGTCCATGTCCCATGTCTCACCCTCTGTTGTGGAGGATTCGGATGAGGAGGGGTGGGAGAGGACAAAGAGGAAGAAAAAGAAGAAGAGGAAGACCAGTAAAGCGGTCACTTCTTCCTTACAGTTAGAGCCAGGAGGGGTTCCTCTTGGCAACACATTTTCGGTTTTATCAGGGGAGGAGTTAGTATCCGATTTATCTACTTTATCATCTATGGATGAGGGGGAGTCACATAGTGTAAAGAGAGCTGTTTCGGGTGATGAGAGTGTGGTGGAGGTTAAGAAACGACTACCCCAATCATCCTGATGGCAGTGCCCGCTCTGATAAAGGTGGCGACCATTAATGTCGCCAGCGTGAAATCTGCAAGAGCTCGTGATATTGCCTTATTTTTGCTCAGTGAGTTTGATGCTGAGATTTTATTTTTGCAAGAGACCTGGCTCAATACTTTGGCCGATGTCCATCTAGCAAAAAGGGAGTGGAGATGCGGTCCCTCCTTTTGGTCTCTTGCGGCTGAGCCTTGCAGCGGAGTTGCGGTTCTTTTTAAAACCGATATGGTAACGTGCCGGCGGATAATTGAGGTAGAAATGGGGAGATGCATGGTCTTAGACGTCTCTGTTAGGGGGCAGGACCTGCGCCTGATCAATATCTATGGACCGCAGTCAAAATGGGACAGGAAATGCCTCTTCACAAAGATCAAGCCCTTCCTTTTTACATCCCAGCAGGTTGTCTTTGGAGGTGACTTTAACACCATAATTAGGCCTGAAGACAGGAGGGTCTCCATAGACAGGCTGGGTTATGATAGCGTTTTTCTTAGAGATATGGTTAGACAAGCAGGCCTGGTAGATGTGCACATTAAGCACTGCCCTGGCAGCACGGGATTCACGTTTCAGAGAGGGAATAGTCAGAGTAGGATAGATAGGTTTTTTTTAAAGGAGAACTCTGCTTTCTCGGCTCCTGAGTTGAGTGCGGTGGAGTTCTCTGACCACTGTATGCTGTCTGTGACTCTGAATGCCTCGGACACTCCACCCAGGGGAAGGGGTACCTGGAAACTGAATTCGGCTCTCCTGGAAGATGTAGAGGTAAGACAATCCTTTGAGGATTTTTTTCAGGCACAGGTTTCTATTCTGGACTTTTGCAGCAGTAAGTCAGAGTGGTGGGAGCTTGTGAAACAAAGGGCGATTGGACTTTTCAAGGCCATAAGTAAGAAGAAGCAGCTTGGTATGTATATTGCCTACCAGCATTTGCGGAGGAAGCTTGATCGTCTTGTCTCGTATGGAGGAGATCCAGGGGAGATCTCGGAGGTAAAGCTTCTTCTTAGGAAGTGTCAATACGACCGGCATGCCTCCTTGGTTCTGGAGAGAGATTATGGGAAATATCACTCGCCTGATCCTTACCAGAACTGTAAGCAAGGCATAGCAGTTAAGACGGTCATAGGTCTGAGGGATAGTACGGGTTCCCTGGTGAAGTCCAGATCAGGGATCCTGGAGATCTTCAGGTCATATTACGCAGACCTTCTGGGAAGAAAGGACCTTAGTCGGGACAGGATGGAAAGCTTTCTGGATTCTACTCCAGGATTGGGAAATGATACATTGCCTTTGATGGATTTGACAGAACCAATTTCAGCGGATGAGGTAGTTTGTGCTATAGAGAAGCTGGCTACCAAAAAGTCGCCTGGGCCAGATGGGTTGACAGCTGAATTTTACAAGTGTTTTAAGTCCATTCTGGCTCCCTTTTTAGCGGAGGTTTATAACAGCTGTTTAGATGAGGGTTCTCTCCCTCCCTCCATGAGGCAATCCGCTGTGATTCTTCTGTCAAAAGGTAAAGACCCCTCAATAATTGAGAACTGGCGCCCCATCAGTCTTCTCAATGTTGATAGAAAGATCTTGGCGAAGATTCTTTTTTGGCGCTTGTCGTCAGTAGCAGGCGATTTGTTGTCCAATCATCAGCACTGCTCGGTCCAGGGCAGAAGTACCTTTTCAGCAATTTTAGCTGTCCGGGAGGCTTTGGAGCGATGCAGGGCTGCTGGATGGAGAAAGTACTTGCTGGCATTGGATCAGGCGAAGGCTTTTGATCGAGTCAATCATGAGTACCTGTATTTGCTACTTGGTAGATATGGCCTGCAGGGGAGGTTTATTGATTGGCTGAAAACATTATATAAAGGGGCTGAGAGCTTCCCACTTGTTAATGGTTGGGTTGGACGGCCTTTTGAGGTTGGCTCTGGGGTGCGCCAGGGGTGTCCTTTGAGCCCCCTGCTATATGTATTCGCAATTGACCCCTTCATAAGAAGGTTAGAGAGTGGATCGTTGTGTGGGGTGCCTTTGGGCATTGCTGGTGTGCCGCCTTTGAAGGTCGTGGCCTATGCCGATGATGTGTCTGTTATTATCTCTGGGATGGAGGAGGCGCAGGAGGTGGTCTCTGTGATAGAGCAGTACACTGAGGCTTCTGGCTCTAAAATCAATCATGAAAAGAGTGAAGTTTTCTGGATGGGTGAGGAGGGTGAAAGCTTCGAACTTCCGGATGCCTTCCCAGAGCCCCAGCAGGAAATTAAAGTGTTGGGCATCAAATTTGGTCCTGGTGACTATGGTCATCGAAATTGGGAAAGCAGGTTGTTGAATGCCAATGCCAAGGTGGCAAGCTGGAAGAAATGGAAACTTTCCTTGAGGGAAAGGGTTGACTTGATTAAAACTTACCTGATCCCAATCTTTTTATATGTCAGCTTTGTCTGTATCTTGCCGGAATCTCTCTATGCAAGGGTGTACAGCTGCTTTTTCCAACTGTTATGGGGAAATAGGCTGAACCTGATTAAACGCAATGTAACTTACCTGTCCAGGCGGGAAGGTGGTCTAGGAATGGTCAACCCTATAGTTTTCTTTTCTCTGCTTTTTTTAAAGTATAATCTTGGTAATATGTTAGCAGAGACCCCGCCGGGATGGGTGGGTATTTTCCAATCTTGGTTTAGGCCTTTTCTGCGATGCTGGGAAGATGGCGGGCCAGTGAAAAGTCTGAGAGTCCGACATGGCAAGCTTCCGGCTTATGTTGCCCCGTGTCTGAAAATACTTAGGCAGTGGCAGGTGACAGTGGGGGATATCAAGTCCCTCCCCAGAAAGCTTCTGGAGAAGAGGATTTTGGGCTCTGCTTTCAGTGTGTCGCTGACCTTAAGGGATTGCCCAGGCCCCGTAATGAGGGAGGGGTTGCGTTTAATTAACTTAGGAAGAATCCCTTTGAAGTTTAGGGATCAAGCCTGGCTCGCTTTCCATGGAAGGCTCTATGTGAGAGGGAACCTGAAGCATCGCCCTGTGGATGATCGGGATTGTCCTAGAGCGGAGTGTGTTGGTAAAGTGGAGTCTATGGACCACTTTTTGCTCCAGTGTCCCTTTAACATAGAGGTGTATAAAAGGGTGGGGAGGGCTCTAGGCATCCCCTTTCTCTATCGCATGAGTTATGCGGAGTGGGTGTATGGGGCATTCCCGACTCGCTGGGATTTTGATTTGGATACACTTTTTCTAGTTAGTATAGTTGTCCGTTACTTCACGTGGAATGCACGGTGCCAGATTACCCTGCGGAAGAAAGTCCTCCCTGTCGAGGTGGTGGTGTACGATATTCTGGGTGAGGTTGGGAAGATTCGGGGTCTTGAGAAGGGCAGGGAGCCTCGAGCGGTCTGGATAAGGGCGTGGAGGAATATCAGACCTGCTTTTGGTGAACTGTCCATCTCTGGGTGAAAAGCTTTTTTCCTATGCTATTTCTTTCACGCCCTTAGCTTTTGTTAGTTAATATCTTCATTTTTGAAGAAGGGCTGCATGCATAATGGGAGTGGTTTTTGTTTCTTGACCTCGCAGGTTTGATGTCTGGTGTGGTGGTGTGAGTCTAATTAAGATTATTTTTCCCGGTAATGATGTGTTTCATGATGTGAGTTTTGTTTTTGCTGTAAAGGCAGTCTTTATTTGAGAGCAGAATTTGCTATGTATTTTTTTTTCCCCTTTTCATGTAAATATGTATATATTTATTTATGTATATTGATTTTATGCTTATTGATTGCAAGACTTTTAATAAACAAAATTGGGAAGAATGTCCCTTACATTGGTGGTCAGTGGGCAGAATGTTCCTTACATTGGTGGTCAGTGGGAAGAATGCTCCTTACATTGGTGGTCAGTGGGAAGAATGTCCCTTACATTGGTGGTCAGTGGGCAGAATGTTCCTTACATTGGTGGTCAGTGGGAAGAATGTTCCTTACATTGGTGATCAGTGGAAAGAATGTTCCTTACATTGGTGGTCAGTGGGAAGAATGCCCCTTACATTGGTGGTCAGTGGGAAGAATGTCCCTTACATTGGTGATCAGTGGGAAGAATGTTCCTTACATTGGTGGTCAGTGGGCAGAATGTTCCTTACATTGGTGGTCAGTGGGAAGAATGCTCCTTACATTGGTGGTCAGTGGGAAGAATGTCCCTTACATTGGTGATCAGTGGGAAGAATGTTCCTTACATTGGTGGTCAGTGGGAAGAATGCTCCTTACATTGGTGATCAGTGGGAAGAATGCTCCTTACATTGGTGGTCAGTGGGAAGAATGCTCCTTACATTGGTGGTCAGTGGGAAGAATGCTCCTTACATTGGTGGTCAGTGGGAAGAATGCTCTTTACATTGGTGGTCGGTGGGAAGAATTTCCCTTACATTGACTCCACAGCCCCATAGAACCTGGTTGAGAAAAGTTATTCTAAGCAGTCTCCCTGGCCAACCTGGGTGTTCAATATAATAGTAAGCAATCCTTTTGTTAAATGATAAAAATCAGCATTCTGTATTTTAAAATAAAATTAGAACCTGTGACCTGGAATCTTTTGTTCTATATGTTTTTATTCGGAGTTGTCATTTGAAAAGAGCAATTAAGAAAAACAAATGCCTTTCCTGCACATTCATCAGAACCCTTCACTCGCTGAGCATCCAGGCAGGAAATCTCTTCCTATAATGACATTTCCTTTTATAATCCAGGTGTGTGACTTCCGAGCACATTAAGCTTCATTTACCTCCACAATGTCCATTTTCATTCACAGAGAAGCCCTGGCCGCACTGTTCAGGAAAAGATAAATGAGGTAAAAGCAAATTACAATCATCTTTAGTCAGACCGAAAAAGATCAAAAAGCAATTTTCTACCTCTATTTATTTAGCCAAGTGATTAAATGTAAAAAAAAAGAGTCATCTACACGACCTGCAAATGTAATAAAGGGGCAGACCAGCATATTCTGCCGAGTAACTCTTCAGCAAAATCACACCAGCCTGCACAAAGTGTATTCATTAATACACTATAATATTGTCAAAAGTATTGGGACACCTGCCTTTACACGCACATGAACTTTAATGGCATCCCAGTCTTAAGCTGGATACACACTATACAACGTATGTTGGTAGATTTCCTTTAGATTTACCTCAAGCCCCGTACACACGTACCGATCATCGGCCGAACGATCGGCCGTCTTTTGTCCCCGGGCTGTCGTGTCTGTTGAAAAGTGCAAAAGACTGCACAAGAATTTTGTCCGCCGACTACAGCCGACTGCAGAAGTGATGTCATGTGATTGTTCACTTTCCCTGTGTTTTTTCTTTTCTGAGCATGCCCAGTCTTGCAAATCTGCTGTCTGTCAGCCGAATTCTGTATTGACTTGCGAACAATCGGCCGCTCTGGTGTAGGCCTACAAAAATTTTCATGCTTGCAAGACCGATTCTGTTTGGCCGAGAGTGCGCTGTCGGCTGTCGGAAGCATCATACTAACAAGCCTACAATCGGCAGATCGGTCGTCGTCCGAAGCTTTTCGGCCGACGATCGGTACGTGTGTACGGGCCTTCAAGCTATGTAATGCAAGGGCCTGCCTGATCACATACAAAATTAAATTGTTTAGATTTGACCTCATATTATATGGTTTTGGTAAATCTACAGGAAACAATCTATAGAAAATTGTATAGTGTGTATCCATCTTTAGTCCGTAGGGTTCATTATTGAGCTGGCCCAAACTTTGCAGCTATAAACGCTTCAACTCTTCTGGGAAGGCTGTCCACAAGGTTTAGGAGTGTGTCTATGGGAATGTTTGACCATTCTTCCAGAAGCGCATTTTTAGGCTCGCAGTCCCCGCTCTAATTTATCCCAAAGGTAATCTATCAGGTTGGGGTCAGGACTCTGTGCAGGCCAGTCAAGTTCCTCCACCCCAAACTCACTCATTCATGTCTTTATGGACCTTGCTTTGTGCACTGGTCCAAATTATTTGGTGGAGGGGGGGGGGTGTGTATGGCGTGGGGTTGTTTTTCAGGGGTTGGGCTTGGCCCCTTAGTTCCAGTGAAGGGAACTCTAAAGGCGTCAGCATACCAAGACATTTTGGACAATTTCATTCTCCCAACTTTGTGGGAACAGTTTGGGGATGGCCCCTTCCTGTTCCAACATGACTGCTCACCAGTGCACAAAGCAAGGTCCATAAAGACATGGATGAGTGAGTTTGGGGTGGAGGAACTTGACTGGCCTGCACAGAGTCCTCACCTCAACCCAATAGAACACCTTTTGGATGAATTAGAGACCAAGAGCCAGGCCTTCTTATGCAACATCAGTGCCTGACCTCACAAATGCGCTTCTGGAAGAATGGTCAAACATTCCCATAGACACACTCCTAAACCTTGTGGACAGCCTTCCCAGAAGAGTTGAAGCTGTTATAGCTGCAAAGGGTGGGCCAACTCAATATTGAACCCTACAGAGTAAGACTAGGATGCCATAAAAGTTCATGTGTGTGTAGCACCCTCCTAGGTAGGTGCTAGTGAGAGAGTATAGTTTTTGGCTCTGTCTGCCTATCAGAGGAGCAGCATGCAAATCTATATTGCTGTCTGCCTATTGGAGAGCAGGATCTGTTAGTGAGGTCTGCTCAATGTGCTCAGTACACTATTGCCTCGTTTCCACTGAGCGGAACGGTTCGGGTCGGCACAGTTTGGAAGGGTTAGAATGGTCGGGCCTATTCAGGTGAGCGTTTCCACTACAAGTCGGACCGCCAGTGGCCATGCGGGGTTTACACCAAACGTGGTGTTTGTTTTGCGCTTTTGTTTGACGTGAGCATTGACATTTTCCTGTCCGCCAATCAGTGGAATGTATTGTGTGACGCCAATAGCTCCGCCCTAACCATACTGTACCATTTCCTATGGCCTCACATCTGAAGGAGGACCAGGAATGGTGCGGTTTGGTTTAGTTGTATGGGCCACTTTCATAATGGAAACACTCAAAATAGCGTACCGTACCGACCCGAACCGATCCGCTCAATGGAAACGAGGTATATGTGATTCATTGTGTCTAGAGAGTGTTTCACACTGGTCCAATAGGGAGGCATGTTGGACAGTGGGAGAAAACCTGACAAATGGCTTTGGTACAGTCCTGGTGATTGGCAGGGGCAGGTCGCCTCAGTGCATTCTGGGATACTGTAAAAAAGCCAGGAGCACATGTGCTGCGAGGCCTTTGGCTGGAGAGCAGAGTCCCAGAGGGATGGGGGTGGCTGCCTCCTCTCCTGTAGCAGTGGCACGTGGTCTCAGGAGGTCATCCTGAAGGCCGGAGGAATGGACGAGAGGAGCTGAACCCAGAGGTCCAGGAGAGCTGACTAAAGGGGGGACACTGGAGACCCTGGAAAAACAGTATCGTGAGTTCAGGGGCACTCGTGTCAAGGGGCCTGACCTGAGGGGGGCCCCCCCACGCAGGGCTGCTGATAGAAATCACGGGGCCCCATACAGACTACCTGACAGCCCCCCCCCTTCCAAAAAAAAAAATACATTAATATTATTATTAGCAGACACAAATAAAACATAACTCACAGAATTCCTGTTAAATCTAAAAGATAAAACTGAGTTGATAAATAAATCTCTGTGTGTGGGGGAGGTGTTGGGGCTCATGTACATGGGGTGCTGTGGTCTGTACAGTGTGAATTAGTGGTCCATTTATGTAGCTTGAGCCCCCTGGATCTGTATGAACACAGCTGCAGGTCCTAATTTGACAGGCGTGGGGCTGCAGGTGTACAGCCCGGACACAGACAGTGTGCATTTGGGGGCCACTCACCTGCACACCTGTCCAATTAGGGCCTGCAGCTGTGTTCATACAGGCGCTGCATCCCCCTAGATTATGACAGGAGGCTCCAGCCCAACCCCCTCCTTCACACAGCCAGAGTACCTGTGGAAATGAGCCATTAATTATATTTTTCTAACCTTAAAAAAAAAAACAGATATTTCCAGCAATGTGCTGTCACTACTAAGAGGGATTCCATCTTCATCTGGTCTTCTCTCTGGTTTCTTGGGCTCCAGTCATTTGGCCAAACTGCGATAATGTAACTCACATGCATGCGCGCCGGTGTCATGGTCACAACACAGCTCTCTCAATGGATTGTACGTCAGATGGTAAGAAAAGTTGCATAGTTTAGGCAGTAGTCTGGGGCCTCTTTCACACCTGTGCGACCTAAAAGTCATGCGATTTTGACACGATTTTGCCCTGATTTTGATTGGACTTGAAGCAATGCCTATGTCTTTGGACCTCAAAATGAATTAAAATCATCCCAAAATAGTGCAGGGACTACTTTGAAGTCGTACAGATATGAACGTTGTTCATTGAAAATCATGGAGTACGACTTGTCATGCAACTTTGCAGTCCCAAATCGCAGGACGAGCTACACAAGTGTGAAAGGGGTCTGGGGGAGAGAAGTGGGAAGCCCAACTATATAAAGCACACTAAACAGGTAACAGGTAACAGGCAGCTATGGAACTGGGGTAACAGTAAATTCTTCACCCCATGGGAATGCAGCCAATCAGGTGGACAGAGCAATGGGAGAGAGATGAAAAAAATATACAGGCTGGGACAAGGAGTAAGAGCCGGTTCACACTGCCGCGACCTCTACGTCGCCTCATAAGGGGCGACTTGTTAGCGCGACTTTGCGCGTATTCAGCGCGACTTGTATGATAGACGACTTTGTACGACTTTGTATTTGGCCAATCAGAATATGATGGTTCTGGGTCATGCTCAATCACACAAAAAAAGTTCTTAAAAATTGTCGTTTTTGATAGAGAGACAATTATTGAAAAAAAATGACGCCCAAAAAATGCCGATAAATGCCAGCAAAAAAAAAAAACGCCCAGGTGGAGAGAAGCCACTACCCTGCTCTATTAATAATTATAAGGAAAATTATATATTTTTTCTGGTTCTGGACATGCTACAGAGCTGAAACTTCACAGGTACACTTTTTAGACCCCCCCAGACACTAAATCCAAAAAAGTCATGCCTGCCTCCACAGACGCCCAAAAAATGCCCGATAAATGCCAGCAAAAAAAAGGCAAGGTAGAGAGAAGCCACTACCCTGCTCTATTAATAATTATAAGAAAAATTATCTTTTTTTTTCTGGTTCTGGACATGCTACAGAGCTGAAACTTCACAGGCACACTTTTAGACCCCCCAGACACTAAATCCAAAAAAGTCATGCCTGCCTCCACAGACGCCCAAAAAATGCCCGATAAATTCCAGCAAAAAAAAGCAAGGTAGAGAGAAGCCACTACCCTGCTCTATTAATAATTATAAGAAAAATTATCTTTTTTTTTTCTGGTTCTGGACATGCTACAGAGCTGAAACTTCACAGGTACACTTTTTAGACCCTCCCAGACACTAAATCCAAAAAAGTCATGCCTGCCTCCAAAGACGCCCAAAAAATGCCAGATAAATGCCAGCAAAAAAAAAAGGCGAGGTGGAGAGAAGCCACTACCCTGCTCTATTAATAATTATAAGAAAAATTATCTTTTTTTTCTGGTTCCGGACATGCTACAGAGCTGAAACTTCACAGGTACACTTTTTAGACCCCCCAGACACTAAATCCAAAAAAGTCATGCCTGCCTCCAAAGATGCCCAAAAAATGCCCGATAAATGCCAGCAAAAAAAGGCAAGGTGGAGAGAAGCCACTACCCTGCTCTATTAATAATTATAAGAAAAAAATTCTTTTTTTTCTTGTTCAGGACCATTTTAATGGAAAGTCGGATCACAAGTCGCTTCAAATAAGATAAGGAGGCGACTCCCATTGAAGTCTATGGGACAAGTCGGATCACAAGTCGCCTCAAAGTAGTACAGAACCCTTTTCAGAAGTCGGAGCGACTCCAGTAGTGCCAATTAAGACGGCACTCATTGATTAACATTGCTTTTGCTATGTCAAGCGACTTGGGGTGACTTGAGGGCACACAAGTCGCCTCACAAGTTGGCGGCAGTGTGAATGGGCTCTCATGGAAGAAGTGTAGCCAAAGAAACAAAGTTTTAGAGATAAACTCCTGAGCAGAGATAACAGAGCCAGGGCTGGGAGGGCCCACGCAGGGAGGGGGATTAGTGAGGGACAACTGTCTCTTTCTCAGCAGATAAAAGCTGGCAGCAGAGAGAAGGGGAGAAATCAGCTTTTAGTTGCTAGAGGAAGATTTCTGTAAATGCCGTTCATCATGAATCCCCCTCTCTGTGTGGGCCCCCCTGTGTGCTCGGGCCCCCTACAAGAGGACCGGTGGTCCCCCACTATCAGCGGCCCTGACCCCACATGTAGGATAGTCAGAGCAGTGCTGTATTTTGGCCTGGGCCGACAAGGCCCAGGCCTAGGGCAGCACTTTGCAGGGGGGGGCAGCAAAAACAGCTGTCCCCCCCCCTCCACCTGAGACTCTATTGGCCACTGGTTGTTAGAGCCGCCTCTCTCACCCCCCTCCTCTCTCTCTCTCATTCCTCCTCTCTTTCTCTCTCTCTCATCCTCTCATTCCCCCTCTCTCTCACCCCCCTCTATCTCTCTCACCCCTCTCTCTCTCTCTCCCTCACCCACCCCCCTCTCTCTCCCTCCCTCACCCACCCCCTCTCACCCCCGCCCCCCCTCTCGTGAGACCTCAGGGGTTCATGCTGGGACTTGTAGTCCTTAAATTTTGGAGGGAGTCACATCCGTTAAAAAGGAAGGAGTGGGGCAAATTTACATAGGAGGGGGCGCCCAATTTTAGTCTTGCCTAGGGCAGCACAAAACCAAAATACACCACTGAGTCAGAGGATGGGTGTCAGCAGTAAAGAGAGAGAGAGGATGCTGAGAAAAGCAGCCTGAAGACAATCAAAAATTCTCCAAGTTGTCTTAGGAAAGAGACTACATTCTAATTCACCTTTAGTGGCAGGGTGAATCAACAGCCTTGCTGTACCTGACGATTGGAGTCCTCAACCAATTGTGGATAGTTTATTCCTTCTCTCATCCCTAATTTATTAAATAAAATACAAAACCCCTGGACGGATTATTGACTGAGCCAAGAAGTAAAGTGATAGACTGTGAATGTCAAAGTTGCCATTGGTAACCCAGGGGGACCCGTAAGTGTGAGATCCAGCAGTCCTCAAGGGGGCAGTGCTACATGCGTATAAAGGCAGGCGTCCCAATATGTATGGTAATATAGTGTTATATCTTGAAGTGACAAAGTTGATCACAGTCACATCTGGCAATGAGTACAGATTCCCCGGCAAACATCGTTATACTTCAGCAGAAATCACATGGCCATTATTCCCATCCCCGGAATACATGGGGGGAATTTACCACCTCGATAAGTGTTGGCTTAGTGGCGCTGTCTTCATCCACAGGGTAGGCAATCTCTATTACGGTATTGATTTCCCCTTCAACGATGCCCCGAGTGAGAATCTTTCCATCAGGCCAGGTCACCTCCAAGCTGCTAGCTTCATCTTTTCCTAGAAGAGAAAGGAAATGAGATCAAGATGTTGCTGGATGTGCGAGCCGATTATCACCGGACAGAATCTGACTCCGAGAGCCGCGCGGTTACTGCCTGGAGCATTACTGACGTTATAAAACAGACCATTCCCAGTTTACGGCTTCTTGAAAACTATCATATTGTAGGGTTTTTTTTTTTTTTTCCGCGCTGAGTGGGAGAATCTGTGCACAATTATTTTCCACTAGGTTCTAATATTGTGTTATTTTTTGAGTTTTTATGGATTTGCAATGGGAACATAAATTGAGTTCTCGGGTTTCCTACAGTTTTATCTCTCTGTTAGTCTCCGTTCCGAGCCAATAGGGAGAAAGGGAAGAGAGGGAAGAGAATTTCACATAATTACAATCAAAATATTCGGCCATGCAAGGAATTCATAGTTTGTATTTATCTCTGCTGGTAATGATAATCTTCATAATGCACATAAAGACGAGAATAATATTTTACACACAAAACGTATAATCTTTCCTGACCAGTAATGTCAGGAGGAACACATCCCTGATAAGCCCCGACCTATGAATCATGTGCCGGTGTATTCAATCCACCTCTTTATTTCAAAGGAAATTCTGATTCCTTTAATGTGTGATGTTCTTCAAGCAAGGTTATGACTTGTACATGACTCTAAGAGCCGGTTCACACTAATCCGACTCAAAGTCGCCCCAACTTCGGGCGACTTTGAAGTTGCCCGTGCAGCACGACTTCATCGCGGCTTACAAATGACTTCTCATAATAGAAGTCAATGCAAGTCGCTCCGAATTCGCCAAAAAATAGTGCAGGAACCTTTTTCTAAGTCGGAGAGACTTGAGTCGCTCCGATTAGAATGGTTCCATTGCACAGCATTGGGAGCTACTTGTCAGACGACCAAGTCGCCTGTCAAGTCGTAGTAGTGTGAACCGGCTCTAAAGGTTCCCATAGATCAGTTTTCTCCAAACTGTGGACTGGGGGTTTGAAGCAGTCCTTTGCTTGCCTTTATCCGTCCCTTGGGGCACTATTCTTCCCACGGACACCAACAATGAGGCACTATTCCTCCCACTGACACCAACAATGAGGCACTATTCCTCCCACTGACACCAACAATGAGGCACTATCCCTCCCACGGACACCAACAATGAGGAACTACTCCTCTCACTGACACCCAACAATGAGGCACTATCCCTCCCACGGACACCAACAATGAGGAACTATTCCTCTCACTGACACCCAACAATGAGGCACTATCCCTCCCACGGACACCAACAATGAGGAACTATTCCTCTCACTGACACCCAACAATGAGGCACTATTCCTCCCACGGACACCAACAATGGGGCATTGAGGCATTGTTATTCTCACTGATACCATTAATGGGGCACCATTTCTCCCACTGACATCAATGATGGGGCACTATTCCTCCCACTGACATCAATGATGGGGCACTATTCCTCCCACTGACGCCAATGATGTGGTACAATTCCTCCTACTGACATTAACAATGGGGCCATATTCCTCCCACTGACACTAATGATGTGGTACTATTTCTCCTACTGACATCAACAATGGGGCCATATTACTCCCAAAGACACCAACAATGGAGCACTATTCCTCCCACTGACATCCACGATGGGGCGGAATTCCTCCCACTGACATCAATGATGGGGCACTATTCCTCCCACTGTCACCAACGTTTGGGAATTTTTTCTCCCACTGACACCAATGATGGGGCACTATTTCTCCCCCTGACACCAATGATGGCACACTATTCCTCCCAATGACACCAACGATGTGGCACTATTCCTCCCAATGACACTGATAGGGTACTATTTCCCCCCCTAATACCAAAGGTGGGGTATTGTTTACTCGCACAGGTGTAAAGGCATTTTCTACTTCCGCTGGAAGAGCAGAGGGATGAGCAAGAATGCTCTAAACATGGGAAAATTCATGGAAAAGAGAGGGGAGCTGGAGGAGAAAGGGGGGGAGGATGTGTGACCAGACAAGGTCCAAAGAGCCGTGTAATGACCTGAGCAGGACTCTAAAGCAGGGGTCAGCAACTCGCCAATTGTGATATACCCATCGCCGGCAGGTTGTCAGCCCCCAGATCCTGGAGAGGAGGGAAGGCAGGGTTGGTATTTAGTGGAATCGATGGGCTGTATTTACCTCCTTGCTCCTCTTCCTTATGTTGCCCAGCTCCCAGTGTGCTCCCTTGAACCCCCATCCTGCAGCACTGCTGTACTTCCCTCCTCACTTCTCCCGCCAGCTGCTGCAGGAGATGTTTCAGGATGGAGAGTGGGGATAGGGCAGGTAAATGTGTCATTTACTCGCCCCTTCCTTTTCTAAATGAACACAGAGAGCGCTGATCAGTCACTGTGTCCAGTCATAACTGAAGCATAGTAAAAAATAAAATTATACAAATAAAAAACAACAGACACTGTCCATTGTCCTACTGACACTGTCCGCTGCCCTACTGTCACCTTCCTCTGCTCTACTGACACCGTCCACTGTCCTACTGACACTGTCCACTTCCCTACTGACACCGTCCACTTCCCTATTGACACTGTCCATTGCCCTACTGACACCATCCACTGCTCTACTGACACCGTGCTCTGCTCTACTGACACCGTGCTCTGCTCTACTGACACCATCCACTTCCCTACTGACACTGTCCGCTGCCCTGCTGACACTGTCCACTGCCCTGCTGACACCATCCTCTGCCCTACTGACACCGTCCACTGTCCTACTGACACTGTCCACTTCCCTATTGACACTGTCCATTGTCCTACTGACACCATCCACTGCCCTACTGACACCATCTACTGCCCTACGGACACCATGCTATGCTCTACTGACACTGTCCACTTCCCTACTGACACCGTCAACTGCCCTATCGACACTGTCTACCGCCCTATCGACACCGTCCACTGCCCTTTTGACACCATCCATTGCCCTACTGACACCATCCACTGCCCTACTGACACAGTGCTCGGCTCTACTGACACGGTCCTCTGCCCTACTGACACCATCCACTGCCCTTCTGCTTGTAATAACAATTGAAGGGCTAGTTAGCCACTCCGACTGATAGTTCAAGAGAGCTGACCGTTGGCTCTAAAAAAATGGTACCAGGGTGATGTCTGTAGCTGCAGGCATCACCCTGGTACAACCACTTGAAGTCTAATATGACATACCAAGTACCTGATTTGGGAACAAGTGGATATAAAAAGGACATTCCTCTGTCCTAAATTTTTGTTTTAATATCTGAGTTAGAGAAACTTCTTAGTTATAAAACTGATATCCCAGTTACAACACTGAACAGATCTAAGGTACAATGGGAGCTATGCACAGTAAAGCTGATGAATGCCTACATTGGTGAGCAATAGGGTTAATTCTTGGCTTACCACACATTCAGCTTATGGAGATAATCAGCTCAGGAATGAATATGGGAAAAGCTTTCAAGGAAACCTTTTAGAACGTCACATCTGAACAGGGCAGGTCACACTGATGTACACATTTTCTGTGGGGTCATGGAACAGCAGGGAAACTAATCTGCACAAAGCGTGAGAACCAGTGACATAGCAGAAGGCGTCTCTACCACACGGCAAAGCCAAGCACTACCCTGCACCAATTCACACAAAGCCCAGCCTACTGACTCAATGTGTCAATCCTCAGCGTAATTCCTCTAGAACAGGGGTGTCCAAACTTCCTGAACAAAGGGCCAGTTTACTGTCCTTGAGGCTTTAGAGGGGCCAGACTGTGGCCTGTGGGATTAGAAAACGTTGTGGTGTATAAGAGAGCAAACAGTGCCCCATCGTTAGTTTCAGTGAAAGAAATAGTGCCCTGTGGTTGGTATCAGTGGAAGGAATGGTGCCCCGTTATTGGTATTTAAGGTAGGAATGTTGCCCCGCCATTGGTGTCAATGGGAGGAACGATGCCCCATTATTAGTATTTAGGGTAGAAATGGTGCCCCGTCATTGGTGTCTGTTGGAGGAATGGTGCCCCACCATTGGGGTCTGTGGAAGGAATGGGGCCTCATCATTGGTGTCTGTGGGAGGAATGGGGCCCCATCATTGGTGTCTGTGGGAGAAATGGTGCCCCATCATGGGTGTCTGTTTGATAAATGGGGCTCCATCATTGCTGTCGGAGGAATGGGGCTCCATCATTGGTGTCTGTTGGAGGAATGGTGCCCCATGATTCGGGTCTGTGGGAGGAATGCGGCCCCATCATTGGTGTCAGTGGGAGGAATAGTGCCCCATCATTGGTGTCAGTGGGAGGAATAGTGCCCCATCATTGGTGTCAGTGAGAAGAATGGTGCCCCATCATTGGTGTCTGTGGGAGGAATAGTGTCCCATCATTGGTGTCTGTGAGAAGAATGGTGCCCCATCATTGGTGTCTGTGGGAGGAATAGTGCCCCATGATTAGTGGATGGCATTCGGCCCCAAGGGCCAGATAAAGGCAAGCAAAGGGCCACATTTGGCCAACAAGCCGTAGTTTGGAGACCACTGCTCTAGAATGTTCCTGGTTCTAGGACCTGTCTAGCATAAGGCTCCATTCTGACTTGTACAAAGTCACAGGACATTGGAGCGCAACTTTGATGGGTGTGACTTGAATGTGACTCATCCCTCTGCAAAGTCGGACCCACTGTTGCACCACTATTGCATCTGAAACAATCAGGTATGACTTTAATGCAACTTTTGATGGTTAACATTGAAGTCTTTGGCCCTCAAGTTGCTTGAAAGTCAGACCAAAGTAGTGCATGAACTCTGCGACTTTAAGTCACACCTATATGAATGGTTATCCTTGGAACACATGGGGTACAATTTGTCATGCGACTTTGATGCCCACCTCCTCTACCCTGCAACCACTACTAACTGACACAGGTGCTACTTTTTCTTTTTTTTTTTTTTTTTGTACTGACATTTACTTTTTCATTGTCTTTATTGAACACACCCATTAAACATTCAGAGTGCTAGAAGAAAAAGTAATTTAACCTGTAGACTAACTGCCCTTTCACACAGGCGGACCATTCAGATCTGCCTGTCCATTTTTTTGGGCGGATCTGAACGGTCCCCCCATGTATGTCTATGGGGCATCGGATGTCAACGGAGAAATGTCCGCTGACATCCGATCGTATTTGTCATATCTGGATGGATGGAAACCCTATTTTCCATCTAACCATCGGATAGGATGAGAACGGACCGATGGTCCGTTCCCATCCAATTCCCCATAGAGATGTATAGGGAACTGACAGCTGTGTCTCCACACACAGCATTGAGAACAGCTGTCATCCGCCTGCTTAGCGGGGGATCGGCGGATCGATCCCCGCTGAGATAAACGGAGTCTGTCCGACGGACAGGCTGTGTGAAATGGGCCTTAGTTCTTCAATGAAAGCCAATTGAAGTCAGTAGTTTGCACACCTGGAGTCCAATTAAGTAAATGAGTTTGGCGGTGTGGTTGGTTTAGAACTACTTTGAGTGATAAAAGAAACTCAAACATTTTAAGATTGCTGTTCATAAGAAGCATCAGCTGATGTAAACCATGCCTCGCGAAAAGGAAGTCTCTGAAGATATATGATGAAGAGGTAATGATCTGAATACGGCTGGAAAGGGATAAAAAAAACAATCTTAGGGCATCCATCAGTCGACAGTTTGACAGATTTTCTATAAATGGAGACAGTATAGTGCTGTGGCTACTCTTCCTAGAAGTGGGCACCCAGCCAAGATGACTTCCAAGGCACAATGCACAATGTAAAAAAGAACCCACAAGTGACAGCTAAATGCATGAAGACATCACTGGAACTGGCAAACCTCCCTTTTCATGAGCCTACCATATATACTGTAAGTCTTTGAACAGCCAGGGTTTCCATGGCACAACACCACAGAGGAAGCCACTGATCTCCAAAAAAAAACATTGCACACCTGAAGTTTGCCAAAGAGCACCTTGGCAAACCGCAATGCTACTGGGAAAATGTGTTGTGAACTCATGAAAGAAAAGACCATGTAAGGCCCAAAAAGGGCACAGCTCACCAACATCAAAACATCATCCCAACTGTAAAGTATGGTGGAGGGAACATCACTAGTTGGTCTTGCTTTACTGCCTGAGGACTTGGACCACTTGCCATCATCGAGGGATAATGAATTTCCAAATTTACCAAAATACCCCACATGATATTGTCAAGGTGGGTGTCCTCCAGCTGAAGCTTAGTAGAACTTGGGGGATGCAGCAGAACAATTACCCCAAGTATCAAAGTAAATCCACCACAGACTGGCTTCAGAAAAAGAAAACGCGTTTTTTGGAGTTGTCCAGTCAGAGTCCAGACAATGACCCCATAGAGATGCTGTGGAATGACCTCCAAAGAGTCGTTCACACCAAACATCCTACAAATGTGTCTGAGCTGAAGCAGTTTTGTAAAGAGGAGCCGAGCATTGCTACACAGGTAAAACGGCAGTCTATGTACACAAGGCAGATTGCCGTTCTGTCAGTACAGAAGGCATGGATCCTGTGTTCCTGCACAGCAGGAACACTGATCCTTCCACTAGTGGAAGGCACTAGCATAGGCACCATTATAGAGTCACTCTTGGCCAGCCTGCTGTCAGTATGGACGCTGCACAATGTGACTCCTGCCTATAATGACATGAATATTTTTATTGGACATCTAGCTTTAAACCACAAATGATATTTGGTAGCTAAATGTTTTATTGAATCCTGTGGTCTTTGCACTTATGGTTGAATTGCACTTATCTTTGTTTGGGGGCCTGTGAGCTCCCTTTTCCTGCCTATATGCTTCGCACACTGTTGAGTACACCATTATAGGCTCTGTGGCATGGTCAACAAATTATAGTCTGGTGTATTTTTTATTAAGGGTGTATATATATACTTTTTGAGAAAGCCAGCTACACATCTGGATCCTGAAGAAGCCCTAAGCGTCGGTGAAACGCGCCGATCTATTGTATTGTAGACTGTGCTGTAATACACCTTTCAGATATTGCATTCTTATATGTTGTTTTTACTATTGTGTCTTTAATAAAATTTATAGTTTTATAATTTGTATTTTTTTCTAACTGTTAGTCTTTGGGCACATTAAAATCCCCATTCTCCTCGTCTATAGGGTCCAACCTGTGAGACTTGGTTTATTTTTGGTTTTCAATTTAGAGGGAATTGTGCCGGTACTTTTTTTGGATAGATAATTACTCTCCACCCAATTTTCATAACAAGAAAAGGAATCGGAGCGTGGTTGTTATAATTTAGAATTATCAGACAGATACAGAACAAGTCTGCACAGGCCTCCTAATGAGTTTGCTCCATAGAGCGGGAAGCGTCAGCTCACATGTTATGACATTAGTATAGAAGCAACAACATCAACTCAGCATCATTTTTAGGTGTTTTACTCCACTCAGTGTTGCCAACCGTCAGTATTTTTACTGGCATCCAGTAAAAAAAAAAACAGGCATTTTTCTCCTGCCAGTAAATACCAGTGACAGGAAAAGGTTGCCAGTAAAAAATATGGCTGTGACCAGGGCCAGGGCTGCTGTTAGAAATCATGGGGCCCCATACAGCCTACCTGATAGGGCTCCTCTCCCCGGCAGAAAGGGACTGAGGACACATGTAGCGCCCTCCTAGGTAGGTGCTAGTGAGAGTGAGTATAGTTTTGTCTCTGTCTGCCTATCAGAGGAGCAGCAGGGAAATCTATATTTCTTTCTGCCTACCAGAGAGCAGGATCTGTGAGCTAGGTCTGCTCATGGTGCTCAGTGTGTGATTCATCTGGTCTAGGGAGTGTTTCACACTGGTCCAATAGGGAGGCATATTGGACAGTGTAGGAAATCTGACCAATGGGTACACAGCCCCAGTGATTAGCATAGACTGTGCATTGTGGGGTGTGGTATAAAAGCCAGGAGCACATGTGCTGCGGGGTCTTTGGTTTGTGAGCAGAGTCCTGGAGGGAGGGTGATGGCTGCCTCCTCATCTGTAGCAGTGGCACGCGGTCACAGGCGGTCAGCCTGGGGACCAGAAGGAAGGAGCTGAACCCAGAGGTCCATAAGAGCTGACTGAAGGGGAGACACTGGAGACCCTTGAAAAAACAGTATCGTGAGTACAGGGGATCGTGTCTAGGGGCCTGACCTGAAGGGGGCTACTCCGGTGTAGGATAGTCAGAGGACGGGTGTCAGCATGTCAAGTGAAAGGGGGGGGGGTACTAGGTGTGTATCCCAAATATAATTCATTCTAACCAGTAATCCTAAATTCATCTAAGTGGCAAGGTGAATCAGCAGCCTGGCTGCATCTTCAGACAGGGGTCCTCATCTACTGCGAAAAGTTCAAAGTTGGAGTATCCCACTCTTCCCTTCTCCCATCCCTAATTTAAATAAAACCACAAAAACAACTACATCCCCTAGACCAGGGATTCCCAAACTATGGCCCTGCAGTTGTTCAGGAACTACAATTCCCATCATGCCTAGTCATGTATGTGAATGTCAGAGTTTTACAATGCCTCATGGGATGTGTAGTTCTGCCACAGCTGCAGGGCCGTAGTTTGGGAATCCCTGCCCTAGACTGTTCATTCATTGAGCCAAACAGTAAAGAGTTAAATTGTGCATGCTGCAGTTGCTAATTGTAACCCAGGGTGATCCGAAGGTGAACAATCCAGCAGTCCTCAAGGGAGCAGTGCTACACATAGATGTATCAGTCTATTTCTTTGCAGCCTTAGCAGCAGAGATTGAATAGGAAATGCTCTGAGGCTTCCTGCTCATTTTACTATGCTTCAGTGATGAATGGACACAGGAGTGATTGGTACCGATCGCTTACTGTGTTCATTCAGGAAAGGAAGGAGCACATATTTACTGGCCCTGCCCCCACTCTCTATCCTGAAACATCTCTCTTTGTGCCCGCAGTAGCTGCCGGTGAGAGAGGAGAGGAAGGAAGCCAGAAGTGCTGTGGGGCGAAAGGGGCAAACGAGGGGCCCGGAAAGCAGCTGGAAGGGGTGCATGTGTTAGGGCCAATCCCCCTGAAGTGCAGCCAGAGGGAGAAAGAAGAAGAGAAGCTGGAACAATTGCAAGGGGAGACAGAAGAGGAACAGTGGCTGAAATAAGACAGTACAGCCGCCCTTCTGCTCAGCAGGTGCCTGGGCCCCCCTTTTGAACCAATGGTGCACGGGCCCAGTACAGGAGGGCTGGCTGTACTGCCTTATCAGCGGCTCTGACCAGGGCTGGCCCAAGACATTGTGCTGCCTGGGACCAAGAATGAAATGCTTCCCCCCCCCCCGAAAAAAAAATAGCACCCAACAAAAGGCCCCCCACATCCATTATTTTATATAAATATACAATTTATATAAAATTTATATACAAATATACAATTTAGAAAATACTATATATAATGTTATCTTCTTCCAAAAATCACCACCAGAAGGGTCCACCAAACACCCACTGTCTGTCCTCAGTCCTCCTGTCACTCCTGTGTCTGCCATGCCCACCGCCCTAGAAGATCCAGCCTGCCCTGCGTAATGAAAATAGTTTGGTGCGCCCTGCGTAAGATGGTGTTCGCTGATGTCTGACGTCATTGAGCACACCAGGATCATGTGAGGGACCGGAGGAAAATGTCTGCCTCTTCCTACTCATCAGTTTGTACTACAGGCAGCAGTATGATATAGGGAAATACCGTCCGTAGTACGCCGCAAACTGATGACACATAAAACTGCTGAAAAAAAATCTTGGGAGTCAATTTGCTACCCCTCTCCAAGTGCTGCCTGGGTCCAATGGACCCATCGGGACCCATGGCAGGGCCGGCCCTAGCTGTGACGCTCGGCTCCGATCTGTGCATGTGCACAGAGCTGCTGATAAGGCCCTGTACTGCCTGTACTGGGCCCGGGCACCATCAGTTCAAAAGGGGGGGGGCCCAGGCACCTGCTGATCAGAAGGGCGGCTGTACTGTCTTATTTCAGCCACTGTACCTTTTCTGCCTCCCCTTGCAATGTTGCCAGCTTCTCCTCTTCTTTCTCCCTCTGGCTGCACTGCAGGGGGATTGGTCCTAACACATGCGCCCCTTCAATCTGCTTTCCGGGTCCCTTTTTTGCCCTACAGCACTTCTGGCTTCCCTCCTCTCCTCTCTCGCCGGCAGCTACTGCGGGCACAAAGAGAGATGTTTCAGGATAGAGAGTGGGGGGAGGGCCAGTAAATATGTAATTTACTGGCTCCTTCCTTTCCTGAATGAACACAGTAAGCGATCGGTTCCAATGTGTCCATTCATCACTGAAGCATAGTAAAATGTGCAGGAAGCCTCAGAGCGTTTCCTATTCAATCTGTTCTGCTGAGGCTGCAAAGAAAGAGACTGATACATCTATGTCCTCAGGCACTTTCTGCTGGGGAGAGAGGCCCTGTCACGTAGGCTGCATGGTGGCCAAGGATCTCCCTGGCGGGCTCGAGGCTCTCATTTCCTTCCAGATTTTGACCGATACCAGGCTCAGAGAGAGACCATCATTTAAGGAGCGCCCGCGTCCTTGCCCTTGCGTTTGTGCTCCAAGGTGCATCTCTGCTAGCAGTCTTCTGTTCCCCCTGTATGATCTGTCTTAGCTGACGACTCTCCTGGCTCTCAACCACGCATCGACAGACGATCCGGCATCGGCAAACTTCCCGCTTCTGGACTCGACCCCGGCTTGGAAGACTACCCGCTTCTGGACCTGACCCCGGCTTGTTTCTGATCTCGCTTCCTCACTTTTTCTGTGCATTCATTGCTGTTTGCTCCAATAAACTGATTTATTTTACCTGCAGCTCTCTGTGGTCTGGTTTCCTTGCACTCTGGAACAAAAGCAGGCAACAATCTTTAAAACGTGTATTGTCCATCTAGAAGCTGTAGTTTTTTTGTCTAGTTCGATTAATAACCATCCACACAAACTGTAAAGTGACCCTCAGATTTCCGGGGCTCCCGAAGAATAGACACACTATTAAAGCTCAGTCAGGTGACTGTAAATGTTGGTTATCAGAGCTTAGCAGGAATATAGGCCACATCCTCCCATCTTGAGATACGGCCTTTGTTTCCTCCATGACATTTTCCATGATAGGACCATTGCTTCGTGTCATGGCAGATAAATTCCTAAAGCAGGCAGCGCCTTGTGAAATCCCTTTACTTCCCTGACTCCCAATTACCAAGAATTCATCCCTTGCTAATGAAACAAGCAGAAAGGAAGGAGATGAAAGACAGGGAGCAGAGCGGGCTCAAACGCTGCCAAGACCATCAAAGCTTATTTCTTGTTTTAATTCCTAAAATAACAAACCTTTTAGCTTAGCCAGACTCTTTAACTCGTTGGTGACGCCACCGATGACTACACGGCAGCTCTCTCATCTCATTGCTAGTCAGCGCACTGAACTGTAAGTTGAAATGTTTAGCACGCTCCTTAAGCCGGCTCTCACTGCGGGCGCAGATTAACTCCTTACAACGCCGCCATACTTACAAGGCTCCATTATAGGTCAGGAGTTAATTATTGAAGCATCAGTTGAGGTTTTATGTGATTTTGATTAGAGAGGAATCTGGTTGTAGTGGAATAGGGAAGGGATTGACCCCTCTACTAGTTCCTGACCCTAAAGAGATCATCAACGTACCCGTGGCAAAGTCATGATGGGCTAAACTCCTATCAGATAAACTATCATTGTCATTGGTTTAAGTGAATAATGATACATCCTTCTTGTGTCCGCTAGAGGATTCCCTGTAGGAATATATGAGGTACCGAAAGTAATGGAAAAGTGGGCATAACTGTTTTATTAACCCCCTTCACGCTGACAGAACACATATATGTGGCCTGCCTGTGGTGCTGTTAGTTACAAGGCTCCATTATAGGTCAGGCGTTAATTATGGAAGCATCAGTTGAGGTTTTATGTGATTTTGATTAGAGAGCAATCTGGTTGTAGTGGAACAGGGAAGGGATTGACCCCTCTACTAGTTCCTGACCCTAAAAAGATCATCAATGTACCCGTGGCAAAGTCATGATGGGCTAAACTCCTATCAGATAAACTATCATTGTCATTGGTTTAAATGAATAATGATACATCCTTCTTGTGTCTGCTAGAGGATTCCCTGTAGGAATATATGAGGTACTGAAAGTAATGGAAAAGTGGGCATAACTGTTTTATTAACCCCTTTCATGCTGACAGAACACATATATGTGGCCTGTGGTGCTGTTAGTTACAAGACTTCATTATAGGTCAGGCGTTAATTATCGAAGCATCAGTTGAGGTTTTATGTGATTTTGATTAGAGAGGAATCTGGTTGTAGTGGAATAGGGAAGGGATTGACCCCTCTACTAGTTCCTTACCCAGGGGCGTAACTACAGGGGTTGCAGGGGTTGCAATCGCTACCGGGCCCCATGCTCCAGGGGGCCCGGTAGCAAACCAGTGGGTGAACTTCTAGGATCTCAAAGGTCACACTTGCGACCGGGCCCTGGCATTTCACCACTGTGGGGAGGCCCCAAGATTGCAGGAAGGGGGCCCACTGCAGAACTTGTGAAAGGATCCTGATGCGGGACCATAATAAAAGGCCATGCAATGAGAGTAAAGAGCCCCAGGATTAGTGGGAAGAGCCCCGAGCTTGAAGGGAAGGGCCCCGGCCAGGGGTCTGGGGGGCCCTTCATGGTTTCTTGCATCGGGGCCCTGAAGGTTCTAGTTACGCCTCTGTCCTTACCCTAAAGAGATCATCAATGTACCCGTAGCAAAGTCATGATGGGCTAAACTCCTATCAGATAAACTATCATTGTCATTGGTTTAAATGAATAATGATACATCCTTCTTGTGTCCGCTAGAGGATTCCCTGTAGGAATATATGAGGTACCGAAAGTAATGGAAAAGTGGGCATAACTGTTTAATTAACCCCCTTCACGCTGACAGAACACATATATGTGGCCTGTGGTGCTGTTAGTTACAAGGCTCCATTATAGGTCAGGCGTTAATTATTGAAGCATCAGTTGAGGTTTTATGTGATTTTGATTAGAGAGGAATCTGGTTGTAGTGGAATAGGGAAGGGATTGACCCCTCTACTAGTTCCTGACCCTAAAGAGATCATCAATGTACCCGTAGCAAAGTCATGATGGGCTAAACTCCTATCAGATAAACTATCATTGTCATTGGTTTAAGTGAATAATGATACATCCTTCTTGTGTCCGCTAGAGCAGTGGTCCTCAACTCCGGTCCTCAGGGCCCACTAACAGGCCAGATTTTAAATATTACCTTGGGGAGATGCAGACTAGAGTACTGCAATCACTGAACAGCAAATTATATCACCTGGGATGTATTTCAGTTATCTTGCAAACCTGGCCTGTTAGTGGGCCCTGAGGACCAGGGTTGAGGACCACTGTGTTAGAGGATTCCCTGTAGGAATATATGAGGTACCAAAAGTAATGGAAAAGTGGGCATAACTGTTTTATTAACCCCCTTCACGCTGACAGAGCACATATATGTGGCCTCACTGGACTGAGCTTTTAGCCGCGGGGCCGCATGTATGCATATCTGTCTTGGTGCTGGGAGTGCACCGCACAGCGCGCTCCTAGCACCGAGACTGGGGTGTCACCAAAAAGACCAGGGTCCCATACTAATAATCGGGACCCAGAACTCCTGATTCTGGGTTCCCTGATTACTGTGGTAGCTTCTGGTTGGCTACCATAGTGATCAGTTACTGTGAAGCCTGCCTCTTTGTTTTTCTCTCTCTGTGAATGAAGAGGAAAAATACATTGTATCTTTCTTTCTCCTTTCAGAGAGAGAGAAAACAAAAATGTGCAGAAATGATTAATAATAAATAAAATTAAAAATAAGGAGAAAAAAAACCTAGATAGGGGTTTGATATTGGTCAGTGTCAGGGTTAGTGTTCAAATAAGGGTCAAAGGTCAAGGTCAGGGTCCGTATATTTTGGGCAGGATTTTATTTTTTAAATTAGTATCAGTGTCAGTGTTTTAGGTAGGACAAAAAAAAGACAAAATGCGCACTATTGTTTTTGGGCTGTACTATGGGTACAAACAACAACTAACATACACATATGTGGTATGCCTGTGATCATCAGAAGCAGGAGAATTCAATCTGGGTTGTTCTTTGGTGGTAGGGTATGGTAGTAACAAGAAATACACAGCTAAATAAAAATAAATAAATAGGCGATTTCCATAAACATTTACCACCAAATGAAAGCCCAATTTGTCCTGTTAGGGTTAGGGTGTTAGAGTTAGGGGGTTAGGGTTAGACAGAGGAGAGGAAGGGGAGGGTTTTGACTCAGGAAATGGGTCATGGGCCCACCCCAAAGGTCAAAGGTCAGGAGGTGTCTCCTCAGAGGTGTTGTAAACACAGCCGACCGTTCTTCTCCCTGGAATGATCATAGAGCGCCTGTGATCCTTCTATATAGGATCACATGTCTCTATGATCAGTTCACAAGCCACGCCCCCACACAGTTAGAATCACTCTCCTAGGCTCACATTTAACCCCTTGATCACCCACAATGTTAACTCCTTCCCTGCCAGTGTCATTATTACAGTAACAGTGCATATTTTTATACTGTAGTAATGTCACTGGTCCCCCTCAAAAGTGTCAAAAATGTCCGCCGCAATGTCGCAGTCCTGCTAAAAATCGCAGATCGCCGACATTACTAGTAAAAAAAAAAATTACATAAATCTTTCCCGTAGTTAGTAGACGTGATAACTTTTGCGAAACGGATCAAAATACGCTTATTGTGATTTTTTTTCCCCAAAAATATGTAGCAGAAAACAAATTGCCCTAAAATGTTAAAAAATTTTGATTTTTTATTTTTTTTGGGGGGGGGATGTTATATAGCAGAATGTGAAAAATATATATTTTTTTCAGAATTGTCGCTCTTTTTTGTTTATAAAATTATAAAGAGTGAACAATATGAAAAGACCGGAGGAAACTCAAACATATAGCCACTCACCCTGCGCTCAAAAAGATATATAGGATAGGCAACTGATTAATATTGACACAAAGTCTGAGCAGCTGCTATAATAAGTAATAACAGAATAAGGTGTTGATAGATTATAAGATCATAGACAAATAAGACTACAACACTAGCAGCGCTGGATGACGGGACATACACAACATCGCAAGTAGTCCTTAGAATAACAATTAAATGTATATGATACACAGTCCAATCCGAGACTCATATGTCTTGGGAGTCCGTCGTTGAGGGAAAGGGAGTGAGGGCACTTGGCTTGGTAACCAGACTTCCACCACCACACGGTGCTCCCCCCCCTTATACCAGACACTCACCAGAACCTAGATGAAAACAGACCCTTCAAGCACATCCACCGCTAACCGGATCATAAGCTCCAGGACTTTGGACTGTTAAACTCTCTCCTTCAAACGTCACTTGGTTCAGATTGCATGTAAATGAACAAAGTGGGGGCAACCATAGTGTAATTCTGCAGACAAAAATTTATTGAACAAAATAAAATCACACACTGGGCCCCTCTCCCCTTTAGGTGTCTACTTACAAGAAGCACGTTTAATGAAGGCGTATAGTGAAATACCCGGGATAACACCAATTCCAGAGCGACCTCTAGGAAGATGTCCGGCGTATTCTATATGTGTATAGAGCGACCGCGCACTATAGCTCTGACATGTTTCGTCCTAAGGACTTCTTCAAAGAGGCTCTTTGAAGAAGTCGCACGACCACGCAATTGTCCGTTAAAGTAACGCAGTGCCGAATCGCAAAAAATGGCCTGGTCATTAAGGGGGGAAAACCTTCCGGTCCAGAAGTGGTTGAAGTATTAAATGTGAGTTTATACTGCATATAATAAATGGATGCTGGTTTTAAATTCTACACTATGGGGGCCTTTTATCTTTGCTTCTGCTCCTGAGAGTTGTGCAGAATGGCCGCATTAATCTTTGGGAAAAATACACCCAAAGTGTATAATAAGAAGTGATCTGGAGAGGGACCCCTGTGGACAGGAGGAGAAAGCGGTACCAATCCAAGAAAGGGGAATGTAAAGTGTATTGAATTCTGCAGGCTTTAGTGATATGTATTTGAGGTTGGAGAGCCTAAAAGAAGCATGGTGGTGTATTGCACTTTGGGTTTGGAATCGCTGGTCAAAGCTGAAGGGTCCTACACAGAAATTTCAACACGCACTACTGAAGAAGTCAACGTGGGACGTAACGCGTATAGGGGGGGTGGAGCCTAGCACCCAATGCAGTTCACGAACACCCATTCCTAACGCGTCTTTCCAGCCAGCACAGCTTGTGTGCCTGTCTTGTAAGTTTAACTCTTTTTTATGGTCAAATAAAATATTTTATACAGAGAGCATTAGATTTTGCTGTTGTTTCTTCTATATCCACGCCAAGGACGTCTGGGTCTCTCGGATGATGGATCCATTTTTGGCCTGCTTTTGGTTTCCTGGGATATTGGATTGCTCCAATCCCCCCCTTTTGCCATATGCTGGTTCTGACCTGCTCGTAAAAAACAGGGGTCTGAACAGGAGGTGATAGGCTATTGCTTTTGGTAGAGAATTACGTAGCACAAGCACTTTGTGGCTCAGCACTGATTAGCACTTTACGTCTGCACTCTTTGCACCATTTGTTGATCGCTGCACTCTATGGGCTCTTTTTGGATCATTATTGTTTGAACTATTCTTGTTGATTTTGCACATAGACTTTTTCCACATTTCAGGGCATATTATTAATTTATTGGGTCAAGAGCTGTTCATTATTTTTTGCACAATTGTTTTATTTGCACTTTACCTTATGCATTAATTAGTCCATATATATTTATACTACACTTATTTTATGTCAATATTTTATGCATATTTAAACATATGGGATTTTTGGATTTCATAGCACTGTTCACTTTTCACTATAAATATATGCACTACTAGATTATAATTTACCCGGAATGCACATTTGAGCACCTTTTTATTTATTTTTTTTAGCAACCTGATAGGGATGACACATGATTTATTGTACTTAGTAGCATTTAAATGTAGCACCCCCCTAGATAGGTGCTGGGAAAAGCATAGTCTGCTCCATCTGCTTATCAGGGGAGCCTGATCAGTAGTTCTGCCTGTTGCATGTGTCCATGTGTGATTCATCTGGGCTGAGGAAGTGTCCACACTGTATCCAATAGAGGGGCCTGTTGGACAGTGGAGGAAATCCAGCCAGTGACACACAGGCTTTTGTGGCTGTCCCAGAGGGTTGGCACAACAGTGGTGCAAACAAAGAGCTGGGGGGGGGGGGGGCACACCCTGAACATGCATTTCTAAAGCTGGTGCAGCTATGAACTAAGCAACATGCATATTTACAAAAAATAGCGCACACATGCAAAAGAAATGACTATCAAATATAAAGGCAATCAATAAATAAAAATTGGGGTTTAGTCCCACCATATGGCCATTTCGTGCTCAAGCCCACCACTACGTCAAAGTACCCCATTATCAGTGGGTCCTACACTATCCATAAAAAGAAGGATGAATCCAGCCTCTCTAAGACAATGGGGTACTTTGATATAGTGGTGGGCTTGAGCAAGATATGGCCATATAGAGGGACCAAATCCCCACAACAGTGGTGCATTCTGGGATATGTCATAAAAGCCAAGGGCACATGTGACAGGGCGTCTTTGGGTGGGAAGCCAGGTCCCAGGAGGAGGGTGACAGCTGTCTCTCCTCCTGTCTGATGTGGAAAGTGGTCACAGGTGGTCGGCCTAGTGGACCAGAAGTGTGTGATGCTGAGCCAGGAGGTCCAGGATACTGACAAGTGGAGGTGAAGGCAGAGCAACCCAGGGAAAAACAGTGTCCGTGAGTACCGGGAAGCTTGCAAGGGGTCTGCCCAGGAAGGGGACCACTCCAGTGGAGAGTCAGTGGACAAGGGGCTAGCATGCACGGGAAGTGAGAAAGGGGGTGCAAAGTTAGGACCCTGAAGAGGTGTCAATTCAGGAACATATCTTCTACTTCACTTCAGTGTAAAAGTGAAGCAACGGCCTTGCCGCACACACTAGAGTCAGTTGTCCTCAAGATTTGTACATAGTTGTCAAGTTGGAGTATCCCACTCATCCCTTCTCCCAGTGCTTTAAGTGGCCCAAAAGAGGTGCCGGTACTCTATTATAGTCTATAAATTTTGTCCCCCCCAACCCACATCAGGGTCCCCACAGAGCACCCCCCCTGGCCTGGGCTGGGACTCCGGAGCAGGGGGACTCACTGGTGGTCAAAAAAGCAAAGGGATTTCCAGTCACTGGTCTGGCTCTGGAGTGGGAAATATTCTTGCGGGGGGCAATTGAGGGCACAGATGTCCACAATGAGCGTACTGGTATGCTAAGGCACATGGAGAGGTGGCGGTATGCTCAAGAGCCATATTTGGAGGTGGCGGTACTGAGTACCAGTGCATACCGGCCCACTTAAAGCACTACCTTCTCCCATACCAGTTCAAAATAAAACCCCCCAAAAAACCAAATCCCCTGGAATGTTCATTGTCTGAGCCAAGCGTTAAAGTGATACGTTTTACGAACTGTTGCTATGGGTAACTCAGGGGAATCCAATCTCAGCAGCTCCCTAGGGGGCAGTGCTACAAAAAGAAGCACTTTATATAATTATTGTAGTTCTCAATTTATGGGAACACAAA
This sequence comes from Pelophylax lessonae, assembly GCF_965119305.1. Classification (NCBI taxonomy): domain Eukaryota; kingdom Metazoa; phylum Chordata; class Amphibia; order Anura; family Ranidae; genus Pelophylax; species Pelophylax lessonae. The sequence continues at coordinate 19,683,509 of NC_138776.1, forward strand.
TCAATGTTTTCAGCAGTCTTTCAAATAAGTTCAAGGTTTGAATATTATGTTGTTTGAACCCCAGCACACAACTGATTAGACACACTATTGCACACATACGAAACTTGGGAGCGCAGGAGTACTCACACCACTATTAAAGGGGTTTTAAAGTAATAAGGTTTTTTATAGTAATGCATTCTATGCATTAAGATAAAAAGCCCTCTGTGTGCAGCAGCTCCCCTCACGGACTGTGGAAAATTTTGCATTTCATTTGGAAATGAAGGTCCCAGAGTCTGGAGGAGGAGTGGAGAGGCACAGAATCCAAGCTGCATGAAGTCCAGTGTGAAGTTTCCACAGTCAGTGATGATTTGGGGAGCCATGACATCTGCTGGTATTGGTCCACTGTGTTTTATCAAGTCCAAAGTCAGTGCAGCCCTCTAGTAGGAAATTCTAGAGCACTTCATGATGCTTCTCTCTGCTGACCAGCTTTATGGAGATGCTGTCTTCATTTTCCAGCAGGACTTGGCACCGCCCACACTGCCAAAACTACCAATACCTGGTCACATGATCGTGGTATCACTGTGCTTGGTTGGCCAGCAAACTCGCCTGACCTAAACCCCATAGAGAATCTGTGGCGTATTGTCAAGAGCAGGGGTCTTCAAACTTTGGCCCTCCAGTTGTTCAGGAACTACAATTCCCATCATGCCTAGTCATGTCTGTGAATGTCAGAGTTTTACAATGCCACATGGGATGTGTAGTTCCGCAACAGCTGGAGTGCTGTCGTTTAGGGATCCCTGGTCAAGAGGACGATGATGACACCAGACCCAACAATGCAGATGAGATTAAGGCCGCTATCAAAGCAACCTGGGCTTCCATAATACCTCAGCAGGGCCACAGGCTGATCGCCTCCACGCAACGCTGCATTGATGCAGTAATTCATGCAAAAGGAGCCCCAACCAAGTATTGAGTGCATCCTATACTGTACATGGACAGACTTTTCACTAAGCCAACATTTCTGTATTAAAAATCCTTTTTTTTTTTTTTTTTTTTTTTAAATTGGTTTTATGTACTATTCAAATTTTCTGAGATACTGAATTTTGGGGTGTCAGTAGCTGTAAGCCATAATCATCAAAATTAAAAGAAAGAAATGCTTGAAATATATCACTCTGTTTGTAAAGCATCTATATAACATATGAGTTTGTAACGCTCCTGCGTTTCTTATTTGGGTGGGGATTTTCAGCTGCAGAAATAGTTCCATGTCAGTAGTCATGTAAGAGATATGCTGAGATACCATTCCCAACCTCAATGACTCATCATGTGTGGAAGGTCTTATTTCAGCCAGTAAATACACACAATTAGCAAACTGGTTCCTAGAGTGACTTTATGTATGTGGTAACACAATGATGAAGGTTGAGGGATAGGTTGAGTGGAGGTGGTAGGTGATAGACACTTGAAGGTGAGACAGTAGCAGATGGATGCAGGAAGGTTTAGCAATGTTGTATGATAGCAGATGATAGAATAGCAGGCGGACATACAAAAGAGATCAAGCCAGTGCAGAAAAGTAGCAGTAGTCTCAAGAGCTAGCAATCTAGTTATGCAGATGTGATAAACAGTCTTTACTATGCAGAGCTAGATAGTGTAAGCTTAGTATAAGTTTATAGAGAATTCCCCTGCGGGGTACTTAGCACTATTAGCGATACAGCCGAAGGGTGGTTCAGGAGAGGCGGATGATCCAGTAGCAGGATACAGGGATCAGCGCAGCGAGGTTCCGTCAGCGAAGTAAGCTTGCAAGCATGGAAGCTTCAAGCAAGGTTAGCATCCAGGTAAAGGTGTTTGAACGAACACATGTGAGTGAGAACCGGCGCTTTAAATAGCCATCTAGTCCGGCGCTGGGTGATGACAGCTCCAGTCTTAAAGGTGTATGCGCACCTTTCCAAAAGTAAATGGTGGGGCGCATACACTTGTGGAAAGTGTAATTTAGGGTACCAAAGGTACCGGAACATTACAATACCCCCCCCCCCCCCCCTTAAGGCCTGCTCCTGAAGGCCTCTGGAGCTGGTTTGTCTGGGTATCTCGCATGAAAATTGCGGATTAATCTAGGGGCATGTATGTCAGAGGTGTTTAGCCAGGTGTCGTCTTGGGGCCCATAGTTCTTCCATCTAACCAAGTACTGAAGTCTTCTTCTGTAGATACGAGAATCCAGAATCTCTTTTATCTCGTATTCTTCTCCACCTTCAACTTGTACAGGAGGGGGAGGTGGAATATTAGGCCTTATTCCTTGGTCCGGAACATGGGGTTTTAGTAGCGACACATGGAAAATGGGATGGATTTTTAGGTCCATTGGCAATGTAAGCTGCACTGCAGCTTTTCCAATAAGTTTCTTGATTGGGAAAGGTCCCAAGAACAGAGGTCCAAGCTTTTTGCTAGGGATCTTCAGTCTCAAGTTTTTTGTTGAGAGCCAAACGAGGTCCCCGATAGTATACTGTGGAGAAGGTCTTCTACGAAGATCATAGTACTTCTTTTGTTGACTGTGAGCGTGTGCAATGGTAGTATTTAGTAAACCCAGAGAATCCTTTATTTGGGTAAGATAGTCTGAGGCTACTGGGTTATTTAAAGGAAGGATGCGTGGAGGGAGAATAGAGGGATGGAACCCATAGTTCAAGTAGAACGGACTCTGCTTGGTTGTACTGTGATTTGCGTTGTTGTAGGCAAATTCTGCCAGGGGGAGAAGATCCAACCAATCATCCTGTTGGTAAGAAGTGTAACAACGTAAATACTGCTCGATGCATTGGTTGACTCTTTCAGTCTGTCCGTTGGTCTGCGGATGGTAAGGAGAAGTGAGCTTCCGCTCAATCCGTAGTATGTGACATAGTTCTTGCCAGAATTTAGAAATAAATTGGGATCCACGGTCAGACAAAAGAGTTTTTGGGATACCATGTAATCTGAAGACATGTTTCATCAGGAGTTCTGCCGTTTGTTTGGACGAAGGTAGTCTGCGAATAGCAATGAAATGTGCCATCTTTGTCAGATGGTCCACTGACACCAAGATGGTATTAAATCCTTTGGAAGGAGGCAATTCTACGATGAAGTCCAATGACAGAACCTCCCATGGAGTTTGGGGTATTGGTAGACTGCATAGTAGACCGGATGGTCTCGTAGTGTCAATTTTGGACCTGGCACAGACATTGCATGAAGAGACGAATTTTTGTATAGATGTTTTCATGTCAGGCCACCAGAATTGCTGAGAAATCAAATTGAAAGTCTTTGTCATACCCATATGTCCTGCCATAGGCACATCATGCGATAATTCCAAGATCTTGGTGCGTAGGGTAGGTGGTATGTAAAGTTTGTCGTTGTAGTAGAGGAAGCCTTCTGCATCAGTATTTAGTTGTGGTGGGGGTGAATCCAACCTTATACCATGCAGAACCTCTTCCTTCAAGGGATGGACAACTCCAATAATGCGTTTGTGAGGTATTATAGGAACGGAAGGAATTTCAAAGTAGTTTTCTTCAGTTAGTCGTGATAGTGCATCCGCCTTTTTGTTCTTATCTGCAGGTGTGTAGGTCACTAGGAAGTTAAACCTTAGAAAGAATAGTGACCATCGTACCTGTCGATGCGAGAGAGTTTTGCTAGTCTGAAGATATTGGAGGTTTTTATGGTCCGTGTATATAATTATTGGTAATTGGGTGCCTTCGAGTAAATGTCGCCAATTCTCCAGAGCCAATTTTATAGCAAGCAGTTCCTTTTCACCCACGGGGTAATTTATCTCGGGACTGCTCAGGGATTTAGAAAAAAAGGCGACTGGATGAAGTGGTGAAGTGTGAGTTGGTCGTTGGGAGAGTATTGCTCCTACTGCCAGGTTTGACGCATCTACCTCCAGAATGTATTGGAGGGATGGGTCTGGATGGCGTAATATGGGAGCGGAAGTAAACCTTGTCTTTAACAAGTGGAAAGCCTTATTTGCTTCTTCTGACCATTTAAATGGTATTTTTATGCTAGTGAGCTGTGTGAGGGGTCTCACAATAGCAGAAAAGTTTTTTATGAACTTCCTGTAGAAATTTGAAAATCCCAGGAATCGCTGTAGCGCCTTGCGTGTAGTTGGTATAGGCCAATCCTGAATGCAGGATATTTTACTCATGTCCATCTCGATTCTGTTTTGGATATGATGTAGCCTAGAAAGAGTACCTCATCTTTATGGAACAAGCATTTCTTCAGCTTCACATAAAGATTATGTGCAAGCAATCTCGATAATACAAGTCTTACATGTCTTATGTGTTCAGACAGGGTCCGTGAATATATAAGTATATCGTCCAGATATACCACAACACAGACATCTAGTAAGTCTTTAAAAATATCGTTTATAAATCGTTGGAAAACTGCAGGGGCATTGCATAGGCCGAATGGCATCACAAGATATTCGAACAATCCGTATCTAGTTCTGAATGCAGTCTTCCACTCGTGTCCATCACGGATTCGAATGAGATTGTATGCTCCTTTCAGGTCTAATTTTGAAAAATAGGTAGCTCCACGCACCTGCTCAATGAGCTCAGGGATAAGCGGTAGAGGATAGCGATCTTTTATTGTGATAACATTCAATTTCCTGTAGTCGATGATAGGTCTGAGACTTGAATCTTTATTGCGAACAAAAAAGAGTCCTGCTGCTGTGGAAGAAGTGGAAGGTCTAATAAAACCTTTTTCCAAGTTCTCATCCAAATAGGTTTTGAGATGGGCAAGTTCATCCTGTGAAAGAGGATAAACATGACCGAACGGCAATTTGCTATTTGGGAGTAGATCAATGCTACAATCATAGTCTCGATGAGGAGGTAATGCTTGAGCATTTTTCTCAAGAAAAACCTCAGAAAGATCCTGATAACATAGTGGTGCAATCTCATCTGTCACCACAGACAGAATCTTCCCGGAAAACGGGAGGTTACACGTTTCCTCGCAATAACAAGAAGGGAAGGTCAAGGACCGTTCCTTCCAATCTATGGTTGGTTGGTGTGTGTGCAACCAGGGAAGTCCCAACACAATGGGAAAGTGGGGTGATGGTATTAAATCGAAGGTAGAAGTCTCCCTATGAGACTCGTTAATAGTGACTAGAAGTGCTTGTGTCTGATCGGTGATCGGACCAGAGGATAACGGAACACCGGTAATAAGACTTACTGAGACAGGTTTGAGTTTAGAAATAATAGGAATTTTATTTAAAGCAGCAAAACGTATGTCAATATAATTTCCACAAGATCCTGTGTCAATCATGGCCTTAGTAGTAATCCTGTTCTGGTCCCACTGTAATGTCAAAAAAACAGAAATGTAGGGGTTAGTGAATGAAGTTGTCAATCCTCCTAGGGAGACATGTGAACACTCACCCTTCTTTTTGTTGACTAAGGGACAGACGTTTATCTTGTGATCCGGGGATGCACAGTACAAGCAGAGATTTTCATTTCGTCTTTTGGCTTTTTCCATAGTTGATAGCGGTGGGCGTATGGTTCCTATCTCCATAGGAACGGGGTCAACGGCCAGACTCCGAGAAGAACTGGATAATGGCATTCCCATCTTTTCAGCCTTTCTTTCTCGTAGTCTTCTATCTATGGTAATACTGAGTTGTATTAGTGCATCCAGGGTTTTTGGCAGATCCGCTCGGGCGAGCTCGTCCTTAACGGTTTCTGATAGGCCAAGCCTAAATTGGGTTTTCAGAGATGCATCATTCCATTCTGAATCAAGGGTCCATCTCTTGAACTCTGCGACAAAGTCTTCTACTGGCCTCCTTCCTTGTTTCAAGGATCTTAACTGAAGATCAGCAGTACTCTGCCTATTGGGGTCATCATATAGGCTAGTGAGCTCTGCCAGGAACAAGGCATAGGAGTTGAGAAGCGGGTCGTTTTTCTCAAAAAGAGAATCTGCCCAGGCTCGAGGATTGTTTGATAGGTAAGAAATAATAGTACAAACCTTAATGTGATCAGTAAGGTAGGTACGAGGTTTAAGCAAAAAAAGTAACTCACATGCGTTTTTAAATTCGCGAAATTTTTTGCGATCGCCTGTAAATACCAAAGGGGGATTTATCTTGGGTTCAGGGGACTGAGCAGAGGTAAGTTGTGTCAGTCTAATTACCTGCTGCGACAGAGCCTGATTGTCTTCTTTTAATTCAGCAAGTGCGTGTTTTAACGCAGATACTTGCTGTTTTAATTGTGTCACCTGAGTGGTTATTTCTGCTGAATCCATTTTTTGGGTTCGTTCAATCTGTAACGCTCCTGCGTTTCTTATATGGTGTGGATTTTCAGCTGCAGAAATAGTTCCACGTCAGTAGTCATGTAAGAGATATGCTGAGATACCATTCCCAACCTCAATGACTCATCATGTGTGGAAGGTCTTATTTCAGCCAGTAAATACACACAATTAGCAAACTGGTTCCTAGAGTGACTTTATGCATGTGGTAACACAATGATGAAGGTTGAGGGATAGGTTGAGTGGAGGTGATAGGTGATAGACACTGGAAGGTGAGACAGTAGCAGATGGATGCAGGAAGGTTTAGCAATGTTGTATGATAGCAGATGATAGAATAGCAGGTGGACATACAAAAGAGATCAACCCAGTGCAGAAAAGTAGCAGTAGTCTCAAGAGCTAGCAATCTAGTTATGCAGATGTGATAAACAGTCTTTACTATGCAGAGCTAGATAGTGTAAGCTTAGTATAAGTTTATAGAGAATTCCCCTGCGGGGTACTTAGCACTATTAGCGATACAGCCGAAGGGTGGTTCAGGAGAGGCGGATGATCCAGTAGCGGGATACAGGGATCAGCGCAGCGAGGTTCCGTCAGCGAAGTAAGCTTGCAAGCATGGAAGATTCAAGCAAGGTTAGCATCCAGGTAAAGGTGTTTGAACGAACACATGTGAGTGAGAACCGGCGCTTTAAATAGCCATCTAGTCCGGCGCTGGGTGATGACAGCTCCAGTCTTAAAGGTGTATGCGCACCTTTCCAAAAGTAAATGGTGGGGCGCATACACTTGTGGAAAGTGTAATTTAGGGTACCAAAGGTACCGGAACATTACAGAGTTTCACTTTTTGAACTGAAATACTGAAATAAATTAACTTTTTGATGATATTCTAATGCCTCGTTTCCACTGAGTGGTACGGTACGGTTCGGTTCAGTACGGTACGGTTCGGAACGGTACACATTGCGTTTCCACTGCCAATAGTACCCTTTCATGATAGGCGTGGTATAGCAGGAAAGCTGTGATAAACGATTCTCTGTCAACCAATCAAAGTTCTGCAGAGTGTAGCTCCACCCTGTTGGTACGGTACTAATGTGCTTGGTACTCCAATGAAAGGGTACCAAAAAGTGGTACGGTACGGTTCGGAATTAGGGTACCATTCATAATGGAAACGGCATAAATAGCGTACCGTACCGAACCATACCAGAAAGCTCAGTGGAAACGAGCCATAATTTTATGAGATGCACCTATGAACCTTCAAGTAAGATAAAATAACAAAAAACATTAAAGTTTCCCTTTCAACTTAACCTCAATTCAATGTTGAAAGTCAACAACCCTTTGTGTAACCACACACAGATATCTACTATTCATCATCACTGTGGATTAGCACCATACATTCAAACTGGGATTTTGAGTCCGAAACCAGTTGTGTAAAATCTGAAATATGGGTGGGAACTATATAGGGGTGGGGGGTATACAAGACTTGTGTGTACAATTATTAGGGAACTGAGTATTTTGACCAAATCATAATTTGTATGCATTTTGTCCAACTCCAAGCTGTATAAACTTTAATGCTTATTGGATTTAAAGGGGTTTTAAAAGCAGAAGGTGCATTCTATGCATTAAGATAAAAAACCTTCTGTGTGCAGCAGCCCCCTTAATACTTACCTGAACCTAATCTAGATCCAACGATGTTGCAGGAGTATCTTGGCTGCCCTGGACTCCCCTCCTCATTGGCTGAGACAGCAGTGTGATGCCATTGGGCTCCCACTGCTGTCAATCAACGTCAGTCAGCCAATGAGGAGAGAGAGAAGGCGGGGCCGGTACACAACTCCGTGTCTGAATGGACACAGGGAGCTGTGACTCGGCTCGGGTGCCTCTATAGAAAGCTGGCATTCAACAGGAGGGAGGGTCCAGGAGCACCGAAGCGGGACCCGAGAAGAGGAGGATCTGGGGTGATCTGTGCAAAACCATTTCACAGGACCAAGTATAATATGTTTGTTATTTTTAACTAAAAAAAAAAAGGCTTTAGTATCACTTTAAGTATATCAGGTGATGTGTTTTTTGTGTAATGAGGGAGGGTGTGGCCTATGGAGATCAATACCTTAAATCAAGGTGTGCATAATTATTCGGCAGCTTCTTTTCCTCGGGCAAAATGGGCCAAAAAAGAGATTTAACTGACTCTGAAAAGTCAAAAATTCTAAAAAGTCTTTCAATGGGATGCAGCACTCTTAAAATTGCTAAGATATTGGTGTGTGATCACAAAAACATCAAACATTTTGTTGCAAACAGTCAACAGGTTCGCAAGAAACTTACTGAGAAAAAAAAAAAGGCGAATTAACTACCAAAGATTTGAGAAGAATCAAACGTGAAGCTACCAGCAACCCATTATCCTCCAATGCGGTCATAGTCCAGAATTGCAACCTACCTGGAGTGCATAGAAATACAAGGTGTTCAGTGCTAAGAGACATGGCCAAGGTAAGGAAGGCTGAAACCTGACCACCACTAAGCAAGACAAGTAAGTTGAAACGTCAAGACTGGACCAAGAAATATCTGAAGACAGGTTTCTCAAAGGTTTTATGGACTAATGAGATGAGAGTGACTCTTGATGGATGGGCCTGTGGCTGAATCAGTAACGGTCACAAAGCTCCCCTTCGACTTAGACGCAAGCAAGGTGGAGGTGGGGTACTGGTATGGGCTGGTATTATTAAAGATGAGCTAGTTGAGCAAGGTGTTCAGTGCTCAGAGACATGGCCATGGTAAGGAATGCTGAAACCCTACCACCACTAAGTAAGATACTGGAAGGAGGAGAGGAAAGATTCCTGGTGCCGCACATCCATGGAGTCCTATGGTGATAATGAAAGAGACAACTTCAGTCTGCAGCCCCCCTCCCCAAAGCACATTGTCCTCATTGTGGCGGTGGTTGTGGGGGTCTTCGGGCAGGGGGCTTATTGGAATCTGGAAGCCCCCTTGGTATGGATTTTAGGGGGGGGGGGCCCACGCAGTTTTTTTTGGCGTGGGGTTTCCCCTAAAACCGAAGGGTCTAGTATGGTCTCACGTTGTGTTTTTTTTTCTATCATTTTGACGTGGAGTTCTCTTTCAAGATCCATACCAGACTCAAAAGAGCCTCCTAAAGGTCTTCTAAGAAAGCCAAAACCTCTCTTTTACTTTCTTAAAAATTCAGGTTTGAGGTATATTAACGTTTTGGATTGACCAAGAAAACTGTAGTTGTTCAACAATGGGGGATGGGTGCTTTGGGGCAGGGGGGGCTCTTCATCCCCTCCCCACCCAAAAGCACCTTGTCCCCATGTTGAGAACCCTGAGGGGTGGCTGTGGGGGTCTGCGGGCAGGGGGCTTATCAGAATCTAGAAGCCCTCTTGGTATGGATTTTGGGGGGGCACTCTTTTTTTTCCTTTTGAGTGGGGGGTACCCCTTAAAACCAAACGGTCTGGTATGGATTTTGGGGGGGGAGCCCACGCAGTTTTTTTATGTTTCTTTTTGGCGTGGGGGTTCCCCATAAAACCGAAGGGTCTGTGTTTTTTTTTTTTTTTTCATTTTGGTGTGGAGTTCTCTTTCAAGATCCATACCAGACTCAAAAAGGACCTCCTAAGGGTCTCCTAAAAAAAGCCAAAACCTCGCTTTCACTTTCCTAAATATTCAGGTTGGAGGTTTATTAACATTTTGAACTGACCAAGAGAACAGTAGTTGTTCAATAATGAAATTAATCCTCAAAAATACAACTTAATAATTGTGCACACAGTGTAGAATATATAGCAGGTTGGTGTTTGATAACCTTAACATAAATATGTCTTGAAATCTCTCTTTTATTCAGTCAACCCCAAAGTAAGGCAGCAAGCGAGCTCCCGCTCCCCCCTTCGGGACCATATCAACCCCAAAGTAAGGCGGCAAGCAAGCTCCCTCTCCCCCCTTCGGGACCATATCAGGCCACACGCCCCCAACATAGGAGATGGGTGCTTTGGGGCAGGGAGCGCTCTGCACCCCCTCACCCCAAAGGCCATTTCCCCATGTTGATGCGAACAAGGGCTTCTTCCCGATAACCCTGAGGGGTGGTTGTGGGGGTCTGCGGGCAGGGGGCTTATTGGAATCTGGAATCCCCTTGGTATGGATTTTAGGGGGGGGAGGGGTACATGCAGTTTTTTGTTTTTTTTTTGCCTTGCGGGTTCCCCTTTAAACTGAAGGGTCTGGTATAGTCTTGGGAGGGGGTGGGACCTCATGCTGTTTTGTTTTTTTTTTTTTTTTTTCATTTTGGCGTGAAGTTCTCTTCCAAGATCCGTACCAGACTCAAAGGGCCTCCTAAGGGTCTCATAACAAAGCCAAAACCCCAAAGAGGGGGCAAATGAGCTCCCTCTCCCCCCTTTGGGACCATATCAGGCCACATCCCCTCAACATGGAAGATGGGTGCTTTGGGGCAGGGAGCGCTCTGCACCCCCTCATCGTTAAAGGCCTTGTCCCCATGTTGATGCGGGCAAGGGCCTCTTCCTGAGAACCCTGAGGGGTGGTTGTGGTGGTCTGCGGGCAGGGGGCTTATTGGAATCTGGTAGCACTCTTGGTATGGATTTGGGGGGGGGGGCACGCAGTTTTTTTTTTTTTTTTGGCTTGGGGGTTCACCTTAAAACTGAAGGGTCTGGAATGGTCTGGGGGGGGGGACCTCATGCGGTTTTTCTATTTTTTTTATTTTGGCATGGAGTTCTCTTCCAAGATCCATACCAGACTCAAAAGAGCCTCCTAAGGGTCTCCTAAGAAAGCCAAAACCCCTCTTTTACTTTCCTAAATATTCAGGTTTGAGGCAGAGGCGTAACTAAAACCTTCAGGGCCCTGATGCAAGAAACCATGAAGGGCCCCCCAGACCCCTGGCCGGGGCCCTTACCTTCAAGCCCAGGGCTCTTCCCACTAATCCTGGGGCTCTTTACACTCGTTGCATGGCCTTTTATTATGGTCCCGCAGCAGGATTCTTTCACAAGTTCTGCAGTGGGCCCCCTTTCTGCAATCTTGTGGGCCCACTTCCTGCAATCTTGGGGCTTCCCCACAGTGGTGCAATGCCAGGGTCCGGTCGCAAGTGTGACCTTTGCGATCCTGGAAGTTCACCCACTGGTTTGCTACCGGGCCCCCTGGAGCATGGGGCCCGGTAGCGATTGCAACCCCTGCAACCCCTGTAGTTACGCCCCTGGTTTGAGGTTTATTAACATTTTGGATTGACCAAGAGAACAGCAGTTGTTCAATAATAAAATTAATCCTCAAAAATACAACTTGCCTAATAATTGTGTACACAGTGTAGAATATATAGAAGGTTGGTGTTTGACAACCTTAACTTTGATATGTCTTGAAATCTTTCTTTTATTCAGCCAACCCCAAAGTAAGGGGGCAAACAAGCTCCCTCTCCCCCCTTAGGGACCATGGGAGATGGGTGCTTTGGGGCAGGAACCGCTCTGCACCCCCTCACCCCAAAGGCCTTGTCCCCATGTTGATGCGGGCAAGGGCCTCTTCCTGAGAACCCTGAGGGGTGACTGTGGTGGTCTGCGGGCAGGGGGCTTATTGGCATCTGGTAGGCCTCTTGGTATGGATTTGGGGGGGGGGGGCATGCAGTTTTTTTTTTTGGCTTGGGGGTTCACCTTAAAACCGAAGGGTCTGGTATGGTCTTGGGGGGGACCTCATGCTGTTTTTTTTATTTGTTTTGGCGTGGAGTTCTCTTCCAAGATCCATACCAAACTCAAAAGAGCCTCCTAAGGGTCTCATAAGAAAGCCAAAACCTCTCTTTTACTTTCCTAAATATTCAGGTTTGAGGTTTATTAACATTTTGGATTGACTGAGAGCACTGTAGTTGTTCAATAATGAAATGAATCCTCAAAAATACAACTTGCCCAATAATTGTGCACACAGTGTAGAATATATAGCAGGTTGGTGTTTGACAACCTTAACATAAATATGTCTTGAAATCTTTCTTTTATTCAGCCAACCCCAGGTTGTTGCTAAGCTACTTGTCTGGAAATGTAGGCAACAGAGGAAAGAACATGGATCTCGTGTGACTGGTGAAGAAGCGTGTTGTAGTCTTTTCTATTTTAGAACCTAATTAGAGTTCCTTCAGCTCTGACGTGTGGAGTGACGGACCGAGGCTGCTCGGCACACCATACAGAAATGGAAAGAAAACGTCTGTGTACCTACCAAGACCAAAGTGAGCCACCGGCTCCATTTCACAGAGGTAACCTGATCCACCATCAATGATTCTCAGATGGGCTCCGCTCTTCTTTGTGTATAGAACTACTTTTGCACCGCGAGCAAAGGCACCAAACTTGGTCCGGGGTATTACTCTAAGCCAATGGTTTTTCAGACCCTGGAAAAATTAGCATATATGTTAGAGAGCTATGTAAGCTGGTACTTAAACAAATGTAACATTTTTTTTTTCATTATTTAAAGCACACTAATGGAACACTGCAAGCTTTCCTCTTCTACGTTCTCCATTTTCAACCTGACTACGGGGTTACCGACTGTTTGCAACAAGCGAATAAAACCCGTATAGTTCACATGCACCATTTTCAGTGCTGAACATCTGGAAGAGTCGTCATATCTTCCTTGTTCAAAAAATGTTATTAAGAATAAAGGGTGTACAATCGAGTGTGGCAATCGAGTGTGTACAGTAGGTACCAAAGACAAGGAATCAACAACAATGAAGTGTTCAACTGTGGTACGAAAACAAAGAGTGGAACAAAATCGTTAATAGTAACATCGTTTAACAGGGATGTAGAGTAACAAGCGGGAGGAAGAATGCAAGTCATAGGGGAGATTAATTTGCGCTGTCGTCCCCCACTAGTGACGTGAAACAACACTAAAAACAAAGCCCCTTGGCACCCCAACGGGGGACAATGCCAAAGAGCATGAGGAGTCTGGGAGACCATGATACATGGGTGGGTGGAAATAATCAAGGGCAGCCTAAAAGGCGGGAAGAGAGAAGCAGAAGGTAGAGGGGGAGGGAGAGAGGGAAAAAAAAGGGGGGGGGAGAAGGGGGAAAGGTCGAGTGAAGGGGGGAAGACGTGGGGTGCATGTTCCCCCCAGGGGAGGACCGACCGGAGGACCGAAGGTTGAATAAGTTTACAATCATGACCCAGAGTATGGTCATGGGCGCAGCAAAGCGATGTCAAGGCCAGGGGGCAGAAAATGGGTAATCCAAGGAGTCCATAATTTTTAAAATTTCGGGACCGCGTCCTGAAGGACAGCCTCTATTTTGGCATGAATCATGGCTTGGGTTATTGGCATGAATCATGGCTTGGGTTATACCCATAAAGAGGCTAGTTTTCCAAGCCTTGGCTATGGTCTGCTTGGAGGATGTGGTGACATGAAGAAGAAGCTTAAATTGGCGGTGGAGTCGTCATATCTTCCATGTAAGGCCCTGAACTTTTCAAGATACAAAGAGAGAAAAACAGGCGCCTCGGAAAGGGCAGAGAGGATCTTTGACCATCAGAGGTGGCCCATACCATACATGGTCCTTCCGGCATCCATGTATGGTATGGGGCCACCTCTGATGGTCAAAGATCCTCTCTGTCCTTCCTGTTCCTGTCCCGCAGGAAGTGGAGTAGTGCGACTGTAGTTGGACTGAGGCTAGGACCGCAGGATGGAACGCAGGGTGAGCCGCACTTGCCGTCCAAGGATCTTACGGCATCACAGAGGATCTTTGACCATCAGAGGTGGCCCCATACCGTACATGGATGCCAGAAGGACTTTTTACTTACATTCACTTACCTTGATGTAAGTTTTTAATGTACCTTGCCCATTAAATGTTACAGTCTTTACTCAGAGGCGCCTGTTTTTCTCTCTTTGTATCTTGCATGTTTGGAGATTGCTTCCACTCCCCACTAGGCTGGCCCTGAGTCTATGGACTGTTCCTTGTCCTACAACAAAGACTATTAGGGTAGCCTACATGGCTACCCCACGGACTACCTTTTAGTGTAATGCTATTTGCTTGCGCCACCGTATACCTATTCTTATCCTGAACTTTTCAGACTACCCTTGAAGATGAAGTCATTTTTAGCAAAGGTCTCCTGAGACCAGAACATTATTTCAAGGGTTCCTACATATTAAAAAGGTTGACAAAGGCTGCTCTAGGCACCCTTTATTCTTTATCTAAAACTGGCAGTTACTTCAAAAGTTGCTACAAGGTAAAAAAGTTGAGAAAGACTGGTCTAGCATAAGTCTTGGATAATGCAACCTGGCAGTCTCATGTAACGAGACCCCTCTCATTCATTTTTGAGTGTACCAGGATCAAACTCTATAAGTTGGATTGCTGGTTCAAGTATGAGCTAGATGTAGTTTTACAGAAACAGAATCATAGATCTCTATATCCTACAGCAGGGGTCTCCAAACTTTCCAAGCAATGGGCCAGTTTACTGCCTTTTAAACTTTAGGAGGGCTGGACTGTGCCCAGGGGAGTATAAAATGCTATAGGATTGGTAATCAGTAGGCATAAGAAAATTACATCATTGGCATCAGTGGGAGGAGTAGTGATCCATCATTGCTGTCAGTTGGAGGAATAGTGCCCCATTGTTGGTGTCAGTAAAAGGAATTGTACCCCATTAGTGGCGTCAGTGGGAGAATTAGTTCCCCATCATTGACAGTTGTTGGGGGAAACAATGCCCCATCATTGGTGTCAGTAGAAGGAATAGTGCCTCATCAGTGTTGTCAGTGAGTGAATTAGTTTCCCATCATCGGTGTTCAGTGGGAGGAATAGTGCCCCATCACTGGTGTCATTAGGAGGAATAGTGTCCCATGGTTGGTGTATCTGGGAGGAATAGTGCCACATCATGAGTGACAGTGGGAGGAGGAATAGTGCCACATCATAGGTGTCAGTGAAAGGAATAGTGTGTTAGTGGGGGGAATAGTTTCCCACAATTGGTGTCAGTGAGAGAACTACTTCTCCATCTCTGGTGTCAGTGGGAGAATTAGTATCCCATTGTTGGTGTCAGTGGAAGAAATAGTGCGCCATCATTGGTATCAGTGGGAGGAATAGTGCCCCATCATTGGTGTCAGTGGGAGAAATATTTCTCCATCATCGGTGTCAATGGGAGGAATAAACCCCCATGATCAGTGTCAGTAGGAGCAATAGTGCCCTAACTTTGGTGTCAGTGGGAGGAATAATGCCCCAAGGCCTGTATGAAGGCAAACAAAGGGCCACATCTGGTCCATTGACCACAGTTTGGGGACTCCTGTCCTACAGCATAAAAATAATTAGTTCCCCATCATCGATGTTCAGTTGGAGGAATAGCGTCCCATCATGGGTGTCAGTTGAAGCAATAGTGACCCACCATTGGTGTAAGTGAGATGAATAGTGCCCCATCATTGGTGTAAATGGGAGGAATAGTGCCCCATCATTGGTGTCAGTGAGAGAAACTGTGCCCCATTATTGGTGTCAGTGGGAGGAATAGTGTCCCATCATTGGTGTCAGTGGGAGGAATAGTGTCCCATCATTGGTGTCAGGGAGAGGAATAGTGCCCCATTATTGGTGTCAGTGGAAGGAATACTGCACTTCATTGGTGTCAGTGGGAGGAATAGTCCCCCATCATTGGTGTCAGCAGGAGGAATAGTGTCCCATGGTTGGTGTCAGTGGGATAAATAGTGCCCCATCATTGGTGTCAGTTGGAGGAATAGCGTCCCATCATTGGTGTCAGTAGGAGGAATAGTGTCCCATCATTGGTGTAAGAAGGACGAATAGTGCCCCATCATTGGTGTCAGTGAGAGGAACTGTGCCCCATTATTGGTATCAGTGGGAGCTATAGTGCTCCATCATTGGTGTCAGTGGGAGGAACAGTGCCCCCATCAATGGTGTCAGTGGAAGGAATAGCGCCACATCAATGGTGTCAGTGGGAGGAATAGTACCACGTAATCAGTGTCAGTAGGAGCAATAGTGCCCCATTGTTGGTGTCATTGGGAGAAGTAGTGCCCCAAGGGCTGGATAAAGGGAAACAAAGGGCCACGGGCCGCAGTTTGGAGACTCCTGTCTTACAGTATAAAAGGTGGCTTTGTTACAGAACAAAGAGCTTACAGCTTCCATTATTTAGGAAAAGCATGAATGTGTTTGATTGTAGAAAACACAAACAAGCCTATTGGACTTCCAGGTATGGAGGTGTAACAAAGTAGGTTAGTGGGTCATTCCCTTACCAAAGCCTATCAGACACACCAGTGGGCTTTGTGTCATTCACACATTAAGGTCGTTTCTTCCTCACTAACACCTTACAGTTCCGAGGAGCAAGAATAGACTCTTACCTGCTTGCCTTTGAAGACGGATATTGGTTGTGCCATGGACTCTCCATGAGAAAGGATTAGATCCAGCATACCGTCACCGTCAAAATCCGTCACAGCGCCACCTACAGAGAGTTCACCAAAATAATTCCATAAGTCTTGGAGTAAAGGTGACCACACACCGATGACCAACAGCACAAAACCCGGCTACCATCGGAGGCATGACCGGGGCACATACATGGATTATACATACGGCACCAAGTACCAAGAACTTGTTCACACCAGGCGCTGCACTGCAACAAAGAGGCTGGTGTGCTGTGTGGTGGGGCAAAGATTGTTTTTATTTATTTTTGTAACAACTTTATTGAAATGTCACACAGACATCTCATATAGTTAAATTGCTGGCTGTGACGGGAGTCAATTTGGATTGGGGGGGGGGGGGGGGCTTGTGGAACCCAGCTTCCTTGGAGATGTTGGGAAACCATAGTTTCAGCTCCCTAGACCCCTCTTATGTGTAAGTCACCCTGTGTCTATTAGGGGCACAGGGTGACTGAGAAAATGATGGACAACTACTTAATAGACACTGGGAATATGGTATGGATTACTTCAAATGGGACCATAATATTTATCAACAATATCCCTCAAAAGATATATGAAGATTTAAACCCACTTTACACTGTGAGACTTATAGCCTGTTGTAGACCGTTTCCATGAAGTCTGTGACTCCTGAATAATTAAAAAATTGCTTAGATGTGAATTCCATGGTTAATTATGTCACTTATTATTTGTATGTCTGCTAGTATTGTGTGCACTCCACCTAGGCTGGTTTAAGTGACTAGTTAATTAGCTCAAGTTAACTAAGTCACTGTCAGCTACTAGTTGCTTGTGGGAAAGTAGTATACTGTTCGTTCCTCAGGACGACGTCATTTGTGACGAAACGTGTTGGGTCAAGACGTGCTGACGTACTGCGTGATATCACGGAAGGAGGGGCGAGGTTGAATCAGCCGGCCAGATTTTTTTTATGCGTTCTCTGTCTTGAGTGCATCTCTTAATTTTACAATAAAATAGATACAATTTACACTATAAAGGATTATTATCTTTTTCATGGGGAGTGGTATCAGTCATAGCAAGTGGAGGCAGATGTAGGGGTTGACAGCCTTTTGGATCCATACACTTCAAGCTACCTCTCACCCCAGAGGCCCTGGCAGGGGTTATGCCACTAGTGTTGATGACCTTGAGGGTTATGATTTTTTGGTAAGAGGCCATCTAGTTTTTGGTGAAGGAGTCACTTTGAGCGGTGAAGGTTTCTTTCATCACAGAAGAAACGCACAGCTGCATCGCGGCTCATTTATAATTGAACATTATCACTGGTGTTTTAGTTCTATGCACGTTGATATGGATTTCTTTTCACATTGTGGATAATTTCACAGTATGTGCATTTATTTAATTATGATGATTTAACTCCTTAATCTTTGTCACATTATATAGCGCAACTTTTTTGATATTTGGTTTGTATTGTGTTTGTCTTGCACTTAAGTTGCTGCTTCTTATTTTATTATTTTTTTTTTTTTTTTATGTAAGCGCTAATTTTTTTCTTAGTATACTTTTTGTGTTGGTTGTTCCTTAGTTTATGTTAATTATATTTCTGTATACAATTTCATCTGCATACGATAATGTAATCAGGCAGCAACTCTGTAAATCTTCCAATTCTTTATTGTCACACTTCAGAAAGTAAAAAGACAAGGTGGCTAAAGCGTTTCGGCGATGAACCTTGATCACAGGTCAAAAATGAGTTTGAACTATTTTTCGTATAGTGCATGGCCAGCTAAACCACTTAAGCCCCGGAAGATTTTACCCCCTTCCTGACCAGGGTTTTTTTTGCGATTTTTTACTGCGTGACTTTAACGGACAATTGCGCGGTTGTGCGACGCTGTACCTAAACAATGTCCTTTTTTTCCCACAAACAGAGCTTTCTTTTGGTGGTATTTGATCACCTGTGCGATTTTTTGATCATGCGCTATAAACAAAAAAAGAGCGTCAATTTTGCAAAAATAACAATATTTTTCACATCTTTTTATATTAAATTCCCAAAAAAAATGTAAAAATCAAAATTTTTTAACTTTTTCGGCCAATTTAGATAGATAGATAGATAGATAGATAGATACAACTTTATTGTCATTGCATAGTACAGGTACACAGCAACGAAATGCAGTTTAGCATCTACCAGAAATGCAAAATGTAGCAAGAGTGTAGATAACCATCTAGAATATTTACAAATTAAAAAATATATATACACATCATATACACACATATATACATATATATATATACATACATACATACATACATATACATACATATATATATATATATACACATACACATACACATACACTACATACACAGATGAGTGTGAAATGTTGGGCAGAATGTACCGAAATGATAAAGATACATACAAATATAAATAGTGCAGATGTACTGAGAAGTGAAAAGATATACTATGTAGTATGTACACGTATAGTACAGAGGGCATACACAGTCTTTTGTTTGTGTTTGTTTTGTAGGGATTAACGGTGTAGTGTTGAGTTCAGTAGTATGATGGTGGATGGAAAAAAGCTGTCCCTGAACCTGCTGGTTCTGGTGCGCAAGTTTCTGTATCTCCTTCGTGATGGAAGGAGGTTAAACAGTTTATGACTGGGATGCGAAGGGTCCTTGATGATGTTGTGAGCTCTGCGCAGACATCTACTGTGGTGAAGGTGCTCAATGGCAGGTAATTGGGTGCCAGTGATGCGTTGAGCGGTTTTGACCACCCTTTGCAATGCTTTACGTTCACACACAGTGGAGCTTCCGTACCATACAGTGATGGTACGGAATTTGTTTTCTGCTACATATGTTTGGTAAAAAAAAATTGCAAAAAGCGTATTTTGATTGGTTTGCGCAAAAGTTATTGCGTTTACTAACTACGGGAAAGATTTTTGTCATTTTTGGTGTTTTTTTTTTTTTAACGAGTAATGGCGGTGATCTGCGATTTTTTTTGCGGGACTGCGACATTGGGGTGGACAGATCGGACCCTTGACTGACATTTTTGACACTTTTGGGGTTACCAGTGACATTACTACAGTAATCAGTGCTATACATATGCACTGTTACTGCAAAAATGACACTGGCAGGGAAGGGGTTAACTGTATTGGAGAGGGAGGGGTTAAGTGTGTCCTAGGGGCGTGATTCTAACTTTGATGGGACATGGCTACTACTGTAAAAACAGAGATCAACGGTCCTACATAGTAGAACCGTCTGATCTCCATTTTTACACAGGGGAGAATGACAGGTGGCTTTGTTTACATTAGCCGCCTGCCTTTCTCCCTTCCCGCCGAACGATCGCGAGTGATCGGCGGACATCAGGTCCGCCGGTCACACGCACTGACTTGTCTGGGAACGAGCCGGGGCGGGCGCGCGCCTCAGTGCTCGCGCGCTCGCCCGCTATTGGCTCACAAGCCAGTGACAGGCTAGTGACGTATATATACATCACTTTGCCTGGCCGGGGCTGACCGCCGCCGTATATGTACTTGCGGCGGTCGGCAAACGGTTAAGGCCTGCCATACATGGCACAAATTTCGAAATCATTTTTTCTCGAAAATCTTAACCACTACTGGACCGGTCTTTTCTGACATTTGTTGTTTACAAGTTAAAATAGTTTTTTTTTTTTTTTTTTGCTATAAAATTACTTAGAACCCCCAAACATTATAGATATATATATATATATATATATATATATATATTTTTTTTTTTTTTTTTTTAGCAGAGACTCTAGAGCACAGGTGTCAAACACAAGGCCCGGGGGCCGAATCTGGCCCTCCAGGCCATTTCATGTGGCCCTTGCACCTCTCCTGCAGCTGCTGCATCTCCCTCATCTTTGCCCCCACCTTGTCTCAGCATATGGCAGCAGAGAGGACAGAACTCTTCTGCCAGATCCTGTGCTTCCCCCTGCAGCTGCAGAGAGGACCCTCCCAACTTAGCAGTTGGCAGTAGAGGTGAGGACACAACTCCTCCTACAGATCCTGCACCTCTCTGCAGCTGCAGCTCCCCCTCCTCTCCACCTCCACTGGTCTCAGCATTATGGCAGCTATCTGCTGCTTTAACCCCAGTATTTAACGTGAAACTACAGCGGGCGGCCCGGAAGTGGTTAAGGCTGGCCATACTTGGGTCAAATTTTAAAATAATTTTTTTTTCAAAAATCTTATCTTAGAATTTTCGTTTGAATTTCGCACCAACGGCCGATTTCAGTGCCGTCATCAAATTTGAGTGATCGGGCATGTTGGCAATTTTTTGAAGAACGAATGATTTTCTAATCAAAGAATTGTGCGAGAAATATAATCGAAAAAGAAATGCGCACGAGTGCAAGAAATGAAAATTCCCGGAAAGAAAGGAAGATTCCCAGCCACAAAAATTATTTTTTGTTGCAATATGAGGTGAAAACGAATGCTTGGTTGGTCGAATTTCGAACTTAATAGTGGCATCATCGAATCACAAAACGCACAAAATTTCTGATTTTCCAAAGAACATTCTTTCAAAATTAGACCCATGTATGGCCAGCCTAATGCTGACCATGCAGTATATGAAAAATCGTTCAAACTCATTTTCGAAAAAGGAACACGATCGTGCCATCATGTCATGACCAAGAAATCGTTCAATGGACATAAATGAATCAGTTTTTTGTTTGTTTTTTTCACATATAACTACTGCAAACAGTTTGGACGAGAAATACATTAACCACTTGCCGACTGCCTGCTGCATATACGCTGGCGAATAGGGGCGCATGTGGATTCGCGCTGCCCAGCCAGCCTGCCGCAGTATACAGTATCTCACAATAGTGAGTACACCCCTCACATTTTTGTAAATATTTTATTCTATCTTTTCATGTGACAACACTGAAGAAATGACACTTTGCTACAATGTAAAGTAGTGAGTGTACAGCTTGTATAACAGTGTAAATTTGCTGTCCCCTCAAAATAACTCAACACACAGCCATGCACTCAACTTCTTTGGTCGACCATGGCGAGGGGTGTTCTGAGTGGAACCTGTCCTGCTAAACCGCTGTATGGTCTTGGCCACCGTGCTGCAGCTCAGTTTCAGGGTCTTGGCAATCTTCTTATAGCCTAGGCCATCTTTATGTAGAGCAACAATTCTTTTTTCAGATCCTCAGAGAGTTCTTTGCCCTGAGTTGCCATGTTGAACTTCCAGTGACCAGTATGAGAGAGTGAGAGCGATAACACCAAATTTAACACACCTGCTCCCCATTCAGACCTGAGACCTTGTAACACTAACGAGTCACATGACATCGGGGAGGGAAAATGGCTAATTGGGGCCAATCTGGACATTTTCACTTAGGGGTGTACTCACTTTTGTTGTCAGCGGTTAGACAATAATGGCTGTGTGTTGAGTTATTTTGAGGGGACAGCAAATTTACACTGTTATACAAGCTGTACACTCACTACTTTACATTGTAGCAAAGTGTCATTTCTTCAGTGTTGTCACATGAAAAGATAGAATAAAATATTTACACAAATGTGAGGGGTGTGCTCAGTTTTGTGAGATACTGTATACTGCGGCAGGCTGGCTGGGCAGCGCGAATCCACGTGCGCCCCCATTCGCCAGCGGGAAAGCTGATTCACAGTGCCAGCGGCCACGATTGCCGCTGGACACCCACGATCGTTCCCCGTGCTGTTGTAAACAGGAATCAATGCAGAGCTCCTGTGATCCTCCTATTTAGGAATACAGGTCCCTGAGTTCATTCCATAATCCCATCCCCCACACAGTTAGAAAACACTCCCTAGCCACACATTTAACCCTTTGATCGCCCCTGGGTTAACCCCGTCCCTGCCAGTGTCATTATTACAGTAACAGTGCATATTTTTAGCACTGATTACTGTAGTAATGTCACTGGTCCCCCCCCCCCGCCCCAAATATGTCAGTTAGGAATCCAATCTGTCCGCTGCAATGTCCCAATCCCTACAAAAATCGCAGATCACCGCCATTACAAGTAAAATAAATAAATAAAAATGACATAAATCTTTCCCTTAGTTTGTAGACGTGATAACTTTTGCGCAAACCAATCAAAATACGCTTATTGGATTTTTTTTTTAACAAAAATATGTATCAGAAAACAAGATGGCCTAAAAATAATGAAAAAAAAAATAGATTTTTCCATTTTTTAATTGGGAATGTTTTATAGCAGAAAGTGAAAAATATAATTTTTTTTCAGAATCGTCAATCTTTTTTTGTTTATAGCACAAAAAATAAAAATCGCGCAGGTGACCAAATACCACCAAAAGAAAGCTCTATTTGTGGGGGAAAAATGGCATCAATTGTATTTAGGTACAGCGTCGCAAGACCGCGCAATTGTCAGTTAAAATAACACAGTGCCGAATCGCAAAAAATAGCCTGGTCATTAAGGGGGAAAATCCTTCCGGTCCAGAAGTGGTTAACCTTTTAATTTATCGTTCGTTCGTTCGTCAGAAAATTTCCAAACTTGTCCTTCGTTTTTTTTTCAGCTCACAAAAAATCACAACCGATTACCGATTCGTGCCCATTAACTGGCCGAGAAACGTAAGAACTGTTCAAATGACCGAATTTCGGACGATTTTTCGTATAGTGTATGGCCAGCATAAGAATTTTCGTTTGAATTTCGCATCATTAGTGGGCCATCATTCCCTGGTCTTCTCCCCCGTATATTCACGGGAGGCATCATCGGAGGAGGATCGGAGGGAGAAGACCGGAGGGAGAAGACCGGAGGGAGAAGACCGGAGAAAGAAGACCGGAGGGAGAAGACCGGAGAAAGAAGACCGGAGGAAAATTTTTAATAAAGGACTTCTCAAAACTGTCTCTTGTCATTATTTACATTGTGCTGCCTTTTTTGGGATGAATGGGTAGGGGTACCCCATACTCATTAACATGGGGGGGGGGTTCGGGATCTGGGGGGGCCCTCTTGTTACAGGGGGTGTCCAGATTCCTACAAGCCCCTGTCTGCAGATGACCACTGCCCAGGGTTGTAGGGAAGAGGCCCTTGTCCTCATCAACATGGGGACAAGGTGCTTTGGGGTGGGGGGGTGCAGAGCCCCTCCTGCTCCAAAGCACCCACCCACCCTATTTGTTGAGGGCCTGTGGCCTGGTATGGTCCAAGAGGAGGTGGGGCCGCTTGCTCGTCCCCTACCCTTTCCTGACCAGCCTCTTAGGACTGAGGTCACCCACCTGAGGCTGAATGGCATTTTCTACAGAGGAGGAGGCAGCCGCCCTCTCCCTCCGGGACCCCGCTCTCCAGCTGAAAGACCCTGAGCAAATGTGCCCCATTCGCCAGCGGGAAAGCTGATTCACAGTGCCAGCGGCCACAATTGCCGCTGGACACCCACGATCGCTCCCCGTGGAGAGAGAACGGCGGTCTGCTGTTGTAAACAGGAATCAATGCAGAGCTCATGTGATCCTCCTATTTAGGAACACAGGTCCCTGAGTTCATTCCATAATCCCATCCCCCACACAGTTAGAAAACACTCCCTAGCCACACATTTAACCCTTTTATCGCCCCTGGGTTAACCCCGTCCCTGCCAGTGTCATTATTACAGTAACAGTGCATATTTTTAGTAATGTCACTGGTCCCCCCCCTGCAGATGACCACTGCCCAGGGTTGTAGGGAAGAGGCCCTTGTCCTCATCAACATGGGGACAAGGTGCTTTGGGGTGGGGGGGGGGGTGCAGAGCCCCTCCTGCTCCAAAGCACCCACCCACCCTATTTGTTGAGGGCCTGTGGCCTGGTATGGTCCAAGAGGAGGTGGGGCCGCTTGCTCGTCCCCTACCCTTTCCTGACCAGCCTCTTAGGACTGAGGTCAACCACCTGAGGCTGAATGGCATTTTCTACAGAGGAGGAGGCAGCCGCCCTCTCCCTCCGGGACCCCGCTCTCCAGCTGAAAGACCCTGAGCACATGTGCCCTTGGCATTTATACAGTATCCCAGCATGCACCAAGGTGCCTTCCTCTGCCAATCACCAGAGCTGTTCTAAATGCCTGTGCACTCATTTGTCAGGTTTCCTCCCACTGTCCAATATGCCTCCCTATTGGACCAGTGTGAAATACGTCAGACACACTGAGCTGCACCCAAGCACAATGAGCAGACCTCACTAATAGATCCTGCTCTCTGGTAGGCGGAGAACAATAAAGATTTACCTGCCATTTTTTCTGGTAATCAGAAAAAATCCAAAACTATAATCTGTCTTTATAGCACCTACCTAGGAGGGTGCTACATCTGTAATAAGAATAAAAGAGATAAAATAAAAAATAAAAAAATTTATAGGAACAGCGTAAAAATAAAAAATAAGATAAATTGGAAAAACAAATTTAAAGCACCCACATCCCTCTGTGCTTGCGCTCAGAAGCGAACGAATACGTAAGTCGGTATGTAAACAGCGTTTGCATCACACATGTGAGGCATCGCTGCAATCGTTAGAGCAAGAGCAATAATTCTAGCACTAGACCTCCTCTGTACCTCTAAACTGGTAACCTGTAAAAATTTTTAAAGAGCCGCCTATGCTGATTTTTAGGTACCGCAGTTTGTCACCATTCCACGAGCGTGCGCAATTTTAAAGCGTGACATGTTAGGCGTCTATTTACTTGGCGAAACATCATATTTATATTTTAGAATGTTTTTTTTTTAAATGTATTCAATTATATTTTTTTTCCAAAAAAATTGCGTTTGAAAAACCGCTGTGCAAATACTGTGTGACATTAAAAATTGCAACAATTAGCATTTTATTCCTTAGGGTCTTCCCTTAAAAAAAAAAAATATATGTAATGTTTGGGGGTTATAGGCTTTTCTAGCTAAAAATACAGATTTAACCACTTCCATACCGGGCACTTTCACCCCCTTCCTGCCCAGGCCAATTTTCAGCTTTTAGCGCTGTTGCATTTTGAATGACAATTGCGCGGTCATGCAACACTGTACCTACACCAAATTTATGTCATTTTCCCCCCACAAATAGAGCTTTCTTTTGGTTGTATTTGATCACCTCTGGGTTTTTTCTTTTTTGCTAAACAAATAAGAAAATGTATTTTTTGCTAAACAAATAAGAAAAAAGACCGAAAAGTTTGAAAAAATAAAAAGTTTTTTTGTTTATGTTATACAATTATGTAAATAAAAAAGTTTTTTTCTGCACTGATGAGCACTGATGAGGAGGCACTGATGGGGCGGCACTGATAGGCAGCACTGATAGGTAGCACTGATATGCAGCACTGGTGGGCACTGATAGGCGGCACTGCTGGGCACTGATAGGCGGGATTGATGGGCACTGATAGGTGGCACTGGTGGGAACTAATGGGCACTGATAGGCGGCACTAGTGGACACTGATCGGCAGGGACGGGCGGCACTGGTGGGCACTAATGGGCACTAATGGGCACTAAAAGGTAGTACTGGTGGGCAATAATGGGCACTGGTGGGCGGCATTGATAGATGGCAATGATGGGCACTGGTGGGCAGCACTGATGGGGAGGGCACTGGCAGGCATTACTGATGGGGAGGGCACTGGCGGGCTCCCTGAGCCCTGATTGCCATCCCTGGGGTCATGGGTGGGCATCCCTGGTGGTTCTAGTGGCACCCCCCCCCCCGAGGGTCTGTGCTGGTAATCAATGATCTGATTACCAGTGCAGACCCCCCCTGTCAGGGGAGCCGCCGATCGGCTCTCCTCTACTCGTGTCTGTCAGGCACATACTGAGGAAAGCCAATCAACGGCTGTTCCTGTTTTACTATGTGACCAGCCGTGATTGGACACAGCTTGTCACATGGCAAAGAGCCTCCGTCAGTAGGCTCTTTACCGAGATCGGAGATGCGGTGTGTCAGTGTGACACACCGCATCACCGATCGCCGCTCTGCGTGAAAAAAAAAATGATATAAATTTTATTTTGGGTACAGCGTTGTATGACCGTGCAATTACCAGTTAAATTACCCTAAATTAAAAAAAAAAAAAAAGGCCTGGTCATGAAGGGGGGTAAAACCTCAAGTGGTAAAAAAAAAAAAAAAAAAGAGAAAATTAATTCCTGATCACCCACCGCAGTTTTACACGTGGTGCTGGGGAGCAACTAGGCTCTATTTGTGGGGAAAAAAGACATCTATTTTATTTGTGTACAGCGTCGCACGACCACGCAATTTTCCATTAAAGTAACGCAGTGCCGAATTGCAACAAATGGCCTGGTCATTGACGGGGGAAAATCCCACCGGCCCAGAACTGGTTAAGGGGGCAAATCCTTCCAGTCCAGAACTGGTTAAGGGGGCAAATCCTCCTAGTCCAGAACTGGTTAAGGGGGCAAATCCTCCCAGTCCAGAACTGGTTAAGGGGGTAAATCCTTCCAGTCCAGAACTGGTTAAGGGGGTAAATCCTTCCAGTCCAGAACTGGTTAAGGGGGCAAATCCTCCCAGTTCAGAACTGGTTAAGGGGGTAAATCCTTCCAGTCCAGAACTGGTTAAGGGGGCAAATCCTTCCAGTCCAGAACTGGTTAAGGGGGTAAATCCTTCCAGTCCAGAACTGGTTAAGGGGGTAAATCCTTCCAGTCCAGAACTGGTTAAGGGGGCAAATCCTTCCAGTCCAGAACTGGCTAAGGGGGCAAATCCTTCCAGTCCAGAACTGGTTAAGGGGGTAAATCCTTCCAGTCCAGAACTGGTTAAGGGGGTAAATTCTTCCAGTCCAGAACTGGTTAAGGGGGCAAATCCTTCCAGTCCAGAACTGGCTAAGGGGGCAAATCCTTCCAGTCCAGAACTGGTTAAGGGGGTAAATCCTTCCAGTCCAGAACTGGTTAAGGGGGCAAATCCTTCCAGTCCAGAACTGGTTAAGGGGGTAAATCCTTCCAGTCCAGAACTGGTTAAGGGGGCAAATCCTTCCAGTCCAGAACTGGTTAAGGGGGCAAATCCTCCCAGTCCAGAACTGGTTAAGGGGGCAAATCCTCCCAGTCCAGAACTGGTTAAGCGGGCAAATCCTACAGGTGCAGAACTGGTTAAGGGGGCAAATTCTTCAGGTGCAGAACTGGTTAAATGGGAAAATCCTTCCAGTCCAGAACTAGTTAAGGGGGCAAATTCTTCCAGTAAAGAACTGGTTAAGGGGGCAAATCCTTCCAGTCCCTAACTGGTTAAGGGGGCAATTTGTTCCAGTTCAGAACTGGTTAAGGGGGCATTTTTTCCAGTCCAGAACTGGTTAAGGATTAAATCCTTCCTTTTCAGAACTGGTTAAGGGGGCAAATCCTTCCAGTCCATAACTGGTTAAGGAGGCACATCCTTCTGGGTCCAGAACTGGTTAAGGGGGCAAATCCTTCAGGTGCAGAACTGGTTAAGGGGGCATTTTTTTTCCAGTCCAGAACTGGCTAAGGGGGCAAATCCTTCAGGTGCAGAACTGGTTAAGGGGGCATTTTTTTTCCAGTCCAGAACTGGTTAAGGGGGCAAATCCTTCAGGTGCAGAACTGGTTAAGGGGGCAAATCCTTCCAGTCCAGAACTGGTTAAGGGGGCAAATCCTTCCAGTCCAGAACTGGTTAAGGGGGCACATCCTTCCAGTCCATAACTGGTTAAGGGGGCAAATCCTTCCAGTCCAGAACTGGTTAAGGGGGCAAATCCTTCCAGTCCAGAACTGGTTAAGGGGGGAATTTTTTCAAGTCCAGAACTGGTTAAGGGGGCAAACCCTTCAGTGGAGAACTGGTTAATAAACAACTTTGCAATATAATAAAAAGTTCTCTGGTAAAAGTTCTCCTCCGTATTTCATGACTGTTATAATTATTTGCTGCGACTATAAACCAGTAAAGTAATTAGCATTCCTTCCCATAAACCTCCACTAATCTCAGTAACAATTTCCTACTTTTAGCCGTCTCTCCAAGAATATGAGCCCCTAATTGCAATTCTTTGCATAAATCGGGATTAGGGAAACCAGTTTTTCGAGCGACATGTTGAAAGAAGAAAGCGCGGTTTGGAGTGCAGATTGTGTGATGACCCATTACAAGGAGGGAGCCGTACCGTCCTCGAGGGATTAGCGGGAGATGGAGGGATTGTAGGGATAATTCAGAAACAGAGAATGACATCCGACGACACAACCGCAGCGCTAAATATAAAGCATGGCTTCACATTAACAACGCTAGGAAACTCCGACACCGCTTTTTCTCAGCAATTTGTAACGAATGCGCAAATCTCTAGTGCCACCGCCTGGAATATCGGTAGAAGTGCAGCTCAGACTCTGCGAATTTACAAGAAGACAATGATGAAGACGTGGTGTAATGGGAGCAATTCATATTAAATCAAATCTCAGCGCTGGCAGAAAAATCGCAATCTCTATTCTCTGCAGAGAAATGAATTATTGATAATATTATTGACTATAGATTATTAGGGACTGATATAAGGGGACCTGTAATCCTCTATAATATAATATAACATAACATAACAATAAAATATAATAAAATATAATATAATATAATAATATAATATATAAAATATTATTTTTTGTATTTTTTTTGTACCCATTAATTCCTAATTATTTTTTTCAGGCTGAACTCTGGGGAAAGGAAAAATGCTCCATTGCACTGAGCCTGTACTGTAAGGGTTAAATGCTGGTTTAGGTCTAGGTCAGGGGTCCAAAAATATTCAGTATGAGGGCCACATTATATATTATAGAAATATTTGTGGGTTAAAAAAAATAAATTAATAAAAACTATTTATTTTAATGAATACATTTTAGTTGGATCTTTTTTCGGACGCTTGACATGATTCAGTGATGGGGATTTAAGAAGGGGCTCTGATGGGAGCCCTGATGTAAGATGGGACTGTGATGGGGACCCTGATGGGGACCCTGATGTAAGGGGGACTTATAGAGAGGGACTCTGATGGGGACCCTGATGTAAAGGGGACTTAGAGGTACTCTGATGCGGACTCTTATGTAAGGGGGGCTGTGATGGGGACCCTGATGTAAAAGGGGCTCTGATGGGAACCCCTATGTAAGGGTGAACTCTGAAGTAAAAGGAAACTCTGAGGGGGATCCTGATGTAAGGAGGAGTCTGATGGAGACCCTGATGTAATGGGGGACTGTGATGGGGACCCTGATGTAAGAGGGGACTTTGATGAGAACCCTTATGTAAGATCGGACTTAAGGGTCCCCATAAAAGTCCCTCTAAGTGCCCCCTTACATAAGGGTCCCCATCAGAGCCCCTTTTACATCAGGGTCCCCATCACAGTCCCCCATTACATCAGGGTCTCCATCAGAATCCTCCTTACATCAGGATCCCCATCAGAGTTTCCTCTTACGTCAGAGTTCACCATGCCTATGGGAGTCCTCCTTACATCAGAGTCCCTGCCAGAGCCCCCCTGATATCAGAATCCTTATTCTTAGTCCCCATTACATAAGGGTCCCCATAAAAGTCCCTCTAAGTCCCCCCTTACATAAGGGTTCCCATCAGACTCCCTTCTTACATCAGGGTCCTCATCACAGTCCCACATTACATCAGGGTCTTCATCAGAGTCCTCCTTACATCAGAGTTTCCTCTTACATCAGAGTTCACCCTTACATCAAGGTGCCTATGGGAGTCCCCATTACATAAGGGCCCCCATAAAGGTCCCTCTATGTAATGGGGACTCTGATAAGGATTCTGATACCAAGTTACTGATGTAAGGAGGACTCCTATAGTCACCCTGATGTACGGTGAACTCTGAAGTAAGAGGAAACTCTGATGGGGATCCTGATGTAAGGAGTCTGATGGAGAACCTGATGTAATGGGGGACGTTGATGAGGTCCTTGATGAAAGAAGGGACTTTGATGGGGATTCTAATGTAAGGAGGGACTCTGATGCAGGGGAGGACTGGGCCAGGGGGCAGGAGGGCAATTGCCCCCCCATGTCACTCTGATGTCCCGTAAAAAGGCTGCTTCACTGCTTCTGCCACAGACATGCCTAAAGGATTGCTGGTGAAGAGAAGTAAAAAGTCCCCACTGCTGACCTACTGAGTGCGGGTTGAAGACAAGGACAAAGCACAGGCCTCCCCCTCCAGCATGGATGGTGTAAACTGTGTCTGAGCAGAGGCCGGTTCCATGCCCCACTCTCCTGCCAGGCAGCTCCGACCGAGCTGTCCCAGCACCCCCTAACTTCCCCCTGCTGGCCAGGTCGGGGACCAGGATTCGGCCAGTGAGTAGAGAGTACCTGGAGCGGAGCTTCATCCTGATATGGGGGTCAGGCTGTGAAGAGGGAGAGAGGGAGGGGGGCCAAGTCGCTGCACCATGGGCCTCTGGTTTGTACTTGTCCCCTGCGCTGAAAGTTGCCATTCAGCCCCTGCTCTGATGTAAGGGGGGACTCTGACGGAGACCCTGATCTAAGAGGGGGGTATTCTGATGTAAGTGGGGACTCTAATGGGGTCTTTTATAGAAAATGTTTAAAGGTAACCTGTGCTGAGAGAATAAATACTCACATAGGTTGAAAAAAGACAAGTCCATTGAGTTCAACCGATGGGAAAAAATAATTATTAAATAGATAACCTCCATAAACAAAACCCCACCCCCACAGAGCATCCAGAGGAAGGCTGTCCCCTCCTTCTTAGAATATCAGCGTCTTGGCTGTCATAGTAATTCCATACCTCCCAACTTTTGAACTTGAGAATGAGGAATATTTCAGGGAGATCGTGGGTGTGGCCAAACATGATAGTGGGAAGGGCTTAAGGGCAGTT
The DNA here is from genome assembly GCF_965119305.1 of Pelophylax lessonae. Lineage (NCBI taxonomy): Eukaryota > Metazoa > Chordata > Amphibia > Anura > Ranidae > Pelophylax > Pelophylax lessonae. The sequence goes on from NC_138776.1 coordinate 19,714,656, forward strand.
GTTAAACAAAACCTGGGCTTCCTTGTACCTATAAAATGTGGTTTGATTGCTGTACCACAAGCTGGAGTCCCCAGTGTGAACCAACCCTTACCCTTAGGGAGAGAGATAAAGAGGGAGGGAAGGATCACTGTTATATGGAAGGAAGGATCACTGTAGTAAATGGAAAAAGGAAGGAAGGATCACGACAGCACATGGAAGATAGGAAGGATCACTATGACACATGTAAGGCAGAAAGGTTCACTATGGCACATGGAGGGCAGGAAGGAAGGATCGTTATGGCACATGAAAGGCAGGAAGGAAGGATCGTTATGGCATATGGAAGGCAGGATCAATATGGCACATGGAAGGCAGGAAGAATCACTATGACACGTGGAAGGCAGGAAGGATCACTATGACACATGGAAGGCACGAAGGATCACTAAGGCACATGTAAGGCAGAAAGGAAGGATCACTATGACACATGTAAATCAGAAAGGTTCACTATGGCACATGGAGGGCAGGCAGGAAGGATCATTATGGCACATGAAAGGCAGGAAGGAAGGATCATTATGGCATATGGAAGGAAGGAAGGAAGGATCTATATGGCACATGGAAGGCAGGAAGAATCACTATGACACGTGGAAGGCAGGAAGGGTCACTATGACACATGGAAGGCACGCAGGATCACTAAGGCACATGGAAGGCAGAAATGAAGGATCACTATGACACATGTAAGGCAGAAAGGTTCACTATGGCACATGGAGGGCAGGCAGGAAGGATCATTATGGCATATGAAAGGCAGGAAGGAAGGATCGTTATGGCATATGGAAGGCAGGAAGGAAGGATCAACATGGCACATGGAAGGCAGGAAGAATCACTATGACACGTGAAAGGCAGGAAGGGTCACTATGACACATGGATGGCACGAAGGATCACTAAGGCACATGGAAGGCAGAAAGGAAGGATCACTATGGCACATGGAAGGCAGGAAGAGAGAGAGGAGTAAGTTCCCTCACCCGAGCCTGGCTGGTCTCCAGAGGCTCCAGCAGTGACACTGTGTGCACTGCTTCAAAATTCCTGTCCACACAACCCCTTCACAGCCACAGGACTGGTTGCACAACAAGCTTTGTGGGCAGACACGGGGGGACATGGGGTGGAAGAGGAGCAGATGTATCCTCCCTCCTCTTCCATTCTGTATGGCAGGTGTGTGGGTGGGGGAGGTGGAGGGATGTTGCTGGATGGGCACTGTGCGGCAGACACTGACAGACAAAGTCAAGTGCTGGAACTGGCTCCCAGGACTAGGCTACACTGCGGAATTCAACCCAGATTTGCAGGACACCGAGATGTTCTTGAAATCCTGAGACCGTTCTGGCGAATCCGGGACTGTCACGGCGAATCCAGGACGGTTGGGACTGGGAGTTCTATAATTCCATGAATTCAGTGCTTCCTCTGACCTGGAATTTGTTCACCCATCAGGAGCTCTCATTTCAGTCTCACTTCTCTTGCCGCATTCCTGTTCACTGATTCATAAATGGCCATATTTAATATAGAATGAAAGTTTTCAGAACAGCCCATAGAATGGAGAGTGAGGCATGATTTTATTATAGAACATTTTCATATTCCCGGGGTATTCGGTTTATCTACAATGTCAATATAATCTGCTGCAGCGATAGAGAAACATGAGATGCGGCAGCGGCCGGTGCCCGGGCCCCTGGGAGGCCCAAAGTACAACCTGCCATCTGGCAGATCGGCAATTAATGCAGCTTTACATGTCAATAGTGTCTGGGGGAGTTTTGTTTAAAGTGAACCTGTATGTACAAAAAAAGTTGAAACTTCCCTCTCTCAATCAACATGAACTCTATTTAACCCTTTGGCCATTGGAGCCGTTTTTTTGTATTTTTTTTGCACACATGCTTAAAAAATAATTTTAGCCCTGAAGCAGTGGTGTATTTTGGTTTTGTGCTGCCCTAGGCAAGACTAAAATTGGGCGCCCCCCCCTCCAAAATAAATTTGCCCCACTCCTTCCTCTTTAACGGATGGGACTCCCTCCAAAATTGAAGAATTACAAGTCCCAGCATGAACCCCTGAGATCTCACGAGAGGGGGGGGGGTGAGAGGGGGTGGGAGAGAGAGAGGGGGTGTGAGAGAGAGAGGGGGGGTGGGTGAGGGAGGGAGAGAGAGAGGGGGATGAGAGAGAGAGGGGGGTAAGAGAGAGAGAGAGGGGGGTGAGAGAGGCGGCTCTAGCAACCAGTCGCCAATAGAGTCTCCGGTGGAGGGGGGGGCAGCTTTTTTGCTGCCCCCCCCCCGGCAAAGTGCCGCCCTAGGCCTGGGTCTTGTCGACCTAGGCTAAAATACAACACTGCCCTGAAGTTTACATTAAACCCCAAAATATGATATCTTTTCTGAAGGCAGAGACCCTAGAGCAGGGGGTCTTCAAACTTTGGCCCTCCAGTTGTTCAAGAACTACAATTCCCATCATGCCTAGTCATGTCTGTAATTGTCAGAGCTCTACAATGCCTCATGGGACGTGTAGTTCCGCAACAGCTGGAGGGCCGTAGTTTGAGGTCCTGTGCCCTAGAGAATAAAAATAGTGGTAGTTCCAATTTTTTGTCACACAATATTACTGCACAGGTCTAGGAAACACAACATTTCTGTAAAGAAAAAAAAAAAAAAAAAAAAAAAATGAAGTTAATTTTAGGGCACGCAAACGTAATAAATTACCAAATTTTTTGGTAAAATATACAAGACGAGGTTGCACCCAGTAAAAATATACCCAACAAGTCAAACCTTCAATTTACACGCGCCTGTGAAATGGCGACAAACTTCAGTAACCCTATATTTTCCAAAGGCGGCAATTTAACCACTTCTGGACCAGAAGATTTTCCCCCCTTAATGACCAGGCCATTTTTTGTGATTCGGTACTGCGTTACTTTAACGGACAATTGCGCGGTCGTACGACGCTGCACCCAAATACAATTGATGTCTTTTTTTCCCCCACAAATAGAGCTTTCTTTTTTTATTTTTTTCCCTTTCCTTCAATATCTCTTTATTATTATAATTTTTCCACAAAATAATAACAAACATATACAAGGAAAAAAAAAATATGACAAAAAATGTTACAATAATATTATCGGTTATAACATCATGCCAAAGAGAGAAAAAAAAAAAAGAGGGGAAAGGAAAAAGCAAGAGCTTTTTTTGGTGGTATTTGATCACCTCTGCGATTTTTATTTTTTACGCTATAAACAAAAAAAGAGCTACAATTCTGAAAAAAAAAAAAAAAAAAACAATATTTTTCACATTCTGCTATATAACATACCCAATAAAAAATTTCTGGTAAAAAAAAAAATCCCAATAAGCGTATTTTGATTGGTTTACGCAAAAGTTATCGCGTCTACAAACTAGGGGAAAGATTTATGTCATTTTTATTTATTTATTTGTTTATACAAGTAATGGCGGCGATCTGCGATTTTTAGCAGGGCTGCGACATTGCGGCGGACAGATCGGACCCCTAACTGACATTTTTGACACTTTTGGGGGGGACCAGTGACATTACTACAGTAATCAGTGCTAAAAATATGCCCTGTTACTGTATTAATGACACTGGCAAGGAAGGGGTTAACCCAGGGGTGATCAAAGGGTTAAGTGTGATCCTAGGGGGTGCTTTCTAACTATGAGGGGGATGGGCTTATGGAATCAATACAGATTCCAAAATAGGAGGAACACAGGAGCTCTGTGTTGATAGCTGAGATAACAACGGTCTGCTGTGTTTACAACAGCAGACCGCCATTCTCTCCACGGGGAGCGATTGCGGGTGCAGCCGGCCGCTGGTCGGCAAGTGGTTGAAGCCCCCTATAGGTCATTAGTTTAGCGTTACGGAGGAGGTCTGGTGGTAGAATTATTGCTCTCACCTTGGCGTGTGCGGCGATACGTAACATGTATTGCAATTGAGGTTTTCATGTGTAGGAGCCCTGATGCATGCGATTATATTCGTACGTGCATATATGTGGGGGGTGGAGGGGGCCTCAAAACGTTTTATGTTATCTTATTATATTTTATATTATTTTAAATATTTATATTTTTTTATAATTTTAATATTATTTTAATATTATATTTTTACTTTTTCTTGTACATTTTTTACTATTACATTTTTTTTCTTTCATCGCATAAGGGACAAAAAGTCCCTTATGTGATGATTTTTTGGTGACAGGTTCTCTTTAACCAGACACCCTGCATGTCTCCCCTGTGCTCCGCTGAATGCAGGTCGCATTTCAGAACATTCTTTTCTGGGGACACTAAGGCTCCGTTCACATGTGGGCGCAGTGGATCGCGGGCAGAATCGTGGTGAATCACGATCGCGGGCAGAATCCGGAAATCATTGCAAATCGCGGGACGCCTGTGCGATGCCCGTGATTTGCAAATGGCACCCCAAACGCTGTGCGATGTTGCCGCGATTTCCGCCTGACTAATCGCGGTAACATCGCGCAAACAGAATCGCGGGACGCATGACGCCCCAAAAAAGGTACAAGAGCTTCTTTTGTGCGTCATGCGTCCCGCGATTCTGTTTGCACAGTTAGGGGTCCGATCTGTCCGCCGCAATGTCGCAGTCCCACTAAAAATCACAGAACGCCGCCGTTGCCAGTAAAATAAATAAATAAATAAAAATGACATAAATCTTTCCCTTCATTTTTTTAGACGCGTTAATTTTTGCACAAACCAATCAAAATACGCTTATTGGGATTTTTTTTACCAAAAATATGAAGCAGAAAAATTGGCCTAAAATGATGAAAAAAGTACATTTTTATTTATTTCTTTATTTTTTTATTGGGAATGTTATATAACAGAAAGTAAAAAATATATATATGTATTTTTTTCATAATTGATGCTTTTTTTTTGGTTTATAGCGTAAAAAATAAAAATCGCACAGGGGATCAAATACCACCAAAAGAAAGCTCTATTTGTGGGGAAAAAAGGACATCAATTTTATTTGGGCACAGCGTCGCACGACCGCGCAATTGTCCGTTAAAGTCATGCAGTGCAGAATCGCAAAAAATGGCCTGGTCATTAAGGGGGAAAATCCTTCCGGTCCAGAATTGGTTAAAGAGACGGGAGGCGCCAAGGGGTTAAACAACTGGAAGTTGTGACATTCCTCAATGCCGAACTCCCTAAATATTCAGAACACTGAGCTCATCCCTATTCCTGGGGAAAGCAGAGCCGGGGAAATCTCATAGGAAGACATTCCAGTCCAGAAATGATGGCTGCTCTGTATTCTCCAGGTTCCGGTCCGGAGTGTGACGTCCCCCTTGCCTAGGTGCCACAGGTAGAAGACGGGGGTAAGTTTTTTCTTTACAGGTAACTTTTACACCTATACGTGTATTGCATTTTATATTAGGTATTCATTTTGTATGATGAACTTACGATATTAATGTGTAAAGACTTTTACTAATATCATTAATTGATGTATCTGTGATGTGATGTGTTTGGAGGGAGAAAGATGGCGCCATTGTCCAGTGTGTTAATTTCAGGCTCGTATATCACGACTTCCATTGACTAGCGTGATTAGATCGTTTTTGTCACAATCAAATTTTCTTAGCACCATTTAATTTCTTTCACTTTGATCTGGTGGAGAATTTGTTGTAATCTTGGTTGCTTGATGCGCCGTCACGGTTCCCGGGTGATGGAACAAATGATGGACGCTGCAAGTTCCACCCGGGTGCCGGAACGCAATTACATATCCTGCCCATTCCCAGCAGCTTTCAGTATATATAACCGCTGTTAACGTATTTAGGCCACACCCCTGATGATGTCATATGGTGACGAAATGCGTAGGGGGGAGGAGCTGATGACGTATGACCCTGACACACGCTGGGACAGGGCGGACATTTTTTTGGCTTTAAACACAGAACTGACAGTCCTATATACACTGGAGCTTCAATACCAATGTGTGAGTGGATTTTTTTAATTTAATAAATCATTTTATACTTTTATACTATGAGGAGTGTCCTATTTATCTTTGCAAGTTATGATTTAACTGTGGAGAGGATCGGTAGTGGACTATTGGAGGATCTTTCTACCATCTGTGCCTGACGTACATTACACCGCTTGTAGTGAGGGTCTATATTATCTGGTAAGAGGCTGTGTGGTTAGGTGCCGGTGGTGGTTGTCACATATAAACAGAAGATCCCCGTATTCCTTTCCACTGGGACTCTATCTCTGGATGTGGACTTTGATTGACTTTTTAATTAACGCTGCACCATTCTGTTACTAACTTTTACACCTACTAACACCAGGTGATTTTTAAAGGGGAGGAGGTAGACAGTATAGGTGGACCATGAGTTTTGCTGCAAGGTCAACATTTTAACCTGGATATCCTGAAAGTAGATATTATAGCGTATCTGTATGTTATCTGGAATCCCCCCCATCATTGGACACCGGGGTTCTTTCATTTCATGTTCTGTTCCTTCGTAGATGTAACAAACATTGGGTTCCTGCCTCTTCGTTGGTTATATATCAGTAACATGGAAAAAATAAAGTGTAGCGCCTATAAAAACCACATAAATGACTACAACTGTTCAACATATAATACAAGAAATGTAAGGCCATAAAGGGTCAATGAATAATACGTATATACTGTAGGTGTATGCAGTGGTGTATTTAGGTTTCATGCTGCCCTAGACCTGACTAAACTTATGCACCCCCTAATTTAAGTATGACTCATCCCTTCCTGTAAAGGCCACACCCTTACTGTTTATGACCCGCCCTGTCATATGTAAACCACAGACCACAATATATTGGTGTCCATCAGTGCAGCCTCATCAGTTCCCATAAGTTTAGCCTCATCAGTGCAGCATCATTAGTGCCCATCGGTGCAGTTTATCAGTACTCACCATTGCCGCCTCATCAGTGACCATCAGTGCAGCCTATTAGCGCCCATCAATGCAGCATCTCAGTGCCCAGCAGTCCAACCTTATGTCACTGGATTAGTAAGATTACTCATCTCTTTCAAGATATTTGGACTTGTGTTTGCTGCCACTGATTGTAATCATAGGATTATTTCACTTATTTGTATAATGACTAGGAAGTCCATAATCATTATACAAATAAGTGAAATAATCAGTGGCAGCAAACACAAGTCCAAATGTCTTATAAGATAGGAGTAATCTTACTAACCCAGTGACATATTACGATAGCACGTATGAGGTGAGTAGGTCCAAACTGTTATTGAAATAGTATACAATTAAAAGTCTTAATTGTATATGATGCAATTCAATCTGTTCGTTCAAGGACAAGGATGTTTAAAGAAATGAAATTATATTATTGACCTGATGCCTGCCATACCTGGGGGCGGAGGATGGTAGGCGGAGCATTAGGCTGCAGCGTCACACCTATTAGCATTGGCGGCCGTCGGGCCAGTTATATTAAGTATGGTCGGCGGCCTGCGGTCTCTCCGAATGTCCTGACCGGCCGGTATTATCATACCAGCAAGTAGCAGTGTGACTGCTTTATGGGGGTGCCGGACTGATTTGCCTCCTGGACCCTGCCCTCTGGCCCAATTCGCCCCATAAGACTGGCACTATACTAAAAGTGTAGCGTAAGCCGGCGGGGACCCTTTTCGTGCAGGAGCCGGGAGAAGGCTGTTTTTTTTTTCCTTGCAGGGTGCAGTTTTTTGCTGCCCCCCTGCAAAGTGCCGCCCTAGGCCTGGGCCTTGTTGGCCTAGGCCAAGATACAGCACTGGGTGTATGCATGGCTTCTTTTCAGCAAGAACACATCTTTGTGGATAACTTAACAAGCGTTCTTTGACCTTTCCTTAGCAAGGGTCATTGAAATCTGTTAAGCACCTATGTTCTGGTAAGCCCCCACGTTCTTTGACCTTTCCTTAGCGAGGGTCATTGGAATCTGGTAAGCCCCCAGTTAAACCCCCATGATCTGGTAAGCCCCCACGTTCTTTGTCCTTTCCTTAGCGAGGGTTATGGAATCTGGTAAGTCCCCAGTTAAGCAACCATGTTCTGGTAAGCCCCCATGTTCTTTGACCTTCCCTTAGCGAGGGTCATTGGAATCTGGAAAGCCCCAGCTAAGCCCCCACATTCTGGCAAGCCCCCACATTCTTTGACCTTTCCTTAGCGAGGGTCATTGGAATCTGGTAAGCACCTAGTTAAGCTCCCACATTCTGGCTAGCCCGCACATTTTTTGACCTTTCCTTAGCGAGGGTCATTGGAATATGGTAAGCCCCACATTCTGGTAAGCCCCCACGTTCTTTTACCTTTCTTTAGCGAGGGTCATTGGAATCTGGTAAGCCCCCAGTTAAACCCCCACATTCTGGCAAGCCCCCACATTCTTTGACCTTTCCTTAGCGAGGGTCATTGAAATCTGGTAAGCCCGCACGTTCTGGTAAGCCCCCACATTCTTTTAGGGTAAGCGCCCATGTTCTTTGTCCTTTCCTTAGCGAGGGTCATTTGAATCTGGTAAGCACCTAGTTAAGCTCCCACATTCTGGCTAGCCCGCACATTTTTTGACCTTTCCTTAGCGAGGGTCATTGGAATATGGTAAGCCCCACATTCTGGTAAGCCCCCACGTTCTTTTACCTTTCTTTAGCGAGGGTCATTGGAATCTGGTAAGCCCCCAGTTAAACCCCCACATTCTGGCAAGCCCCCACATTCTTTGACCTTTCCTTAGCGAGGGTCATTGAAATCTGGTAAGCCCGCACGTTCTGGTAAGCCCCCACATTCTTTTAGGGTAAGCGCCCATGTTCTTTGTCCTTTCCTTAGCGAGGGTCATTTGAATCTGGTAAGCCCCCATGTTCTGGTAAGCGCCTACGTTCTTTGACCTTTCCTTAGCGAGGGTCATTGAAATCTGGTAAGCCCGCACGTTCTGGTAAGCCCCCACATTCTTTTAGGGTAAGCGCCCATGTTCTTTGACCTTTCCTTAGCGAGGGTCATTGAAATCTGGTAAGCCCGCACGTTCTGGTAAGCCCCCGCATTCTTTTAGGGTAAGCGCCTACGTTCTTTGACCTTTCCTTAGCGAGGGCCATTGGAATCTGGTAAGCCCCCAGTTAAGCCCCCATGTTCTGGTAAGCCCCCACGTTCTTTGACCTGTCCTTAGCGAGGGTCATTGGAATCTGGTAAGCCCCCAGTTAAACCCCCAGGTTCTGGCAAGCCCCCACATTTTTTGACCTTTCCTTAGTGAGGGTCATTGGAATCTGGTAAGCCCCCACATTCTTGTAAGCCCCCATGTTCTTTTACCTTTCCTTAGTGAGGGTCATTGGAATATGGTAAGCCCCCAGTTAAGCCCCCACGTTCTGGTAAGCCCCCACGTTCTTTGACCTTTCCTTAGCGAGGGTCATTAGAATCTGGCAAGCCCCCATGTTCTGGTAAGCCCCCACGTTCTTTGACCTTTCCTTAGCGAGGGGGTAATTGGAATCTGGTAAGCCCCCACTTTTCACATACTGTAATGGTCTGCGTGGTGGTCCTAGTGTTGAGAAGCTTTGAGGCTCTTTGGAATTTACAATCCATCATTTCTTCTATCATAGACAGAAGATTTTTCAATCACTTGTTGGCTCATAATTGGGAATTTTCTTGCTTCGTATTCATACACCTATATATGTATTATTCATTAATATTTACATTTCTTGTATTATATGTTAAATACTTGTAAGTAGTAATTTATGTGATTTTTAGATGCACTGCACTTTATTTTTTGCAATGTATGCATACCACGTATTAGGGTATTGTGCCAGCTGCTTCCAAATATCAGATTTTTGGGCTTTTAGCGCCTTTTTTTTTGGTTTATATTCATATTACATTTATTATACATTTTGGTTTATAACATATTGGACTAACCAGTTCCCCGTCCATCAGGTTCAGAAGCATCCCCAGGGTTGAGCTCCTCCATGAAGGGATCTGCATGCTCCCGGCGCCCCACCCTGCAAAAAACAGAAATTAGGATGTTATGAGACTCTTTATAACAAATGGACTCTGTAGCCACATGACTTTCTTTTACTCTGAGCTTTCAAAACCATGCACACAAAAACTTTCATATTTCCAGTATACTTGTATATGTCTGGACTCCAGGAACCCTGGACCACCCTATAGGGGGACACCAGTATTTACTTACATGTAATATGTAGTGTGTTGTTACACCAATAAGTAGAAAATAATATAATGCATAATTGTGGTAATGTAATTATATTTGGTTATTATACTGCCATCTTGTGGTTATTTTGGTTGTTGCTCTTGCCTTTCTATCTTTCACTTCTGTGTTCCCTCCTGTCCCCTCCCATTTATTACGTATTTCCTGTTCCTGTTTTTTTATGCTTGTGGGGATAGAGATGGCCACCTCTGCCTTGGCCTTTATACAATCTGCTCGCATCCAGAACACATTACCATGTTTTGACCTGCAGATACCATCCTTCAATCATCTACTACAATGTTGTTGTCTGCTGCACCTACTGCTTGCAAAAAACCTATGTGGATGGAAACAAACAGTGTCTGGTGAGTTCAGCAATCTGGTAACGATTGTCCACGGTGAATGCATCTGATTATACAGGCCAGGAATAGGTCTCAGCAAGGGATAAGTCACTATTACAACAATTGGGAGTCAGAATATGTAGTTAAAGAGGTTGTAAACCCTCTCTTATAACTTGTACCTATAGGTAAGCCTTTAATAAGGCTTACCTATAGGTACTGTAAATATCTCATAAACTTGCACCGTTTAGGAGATATTTACTCTTAATGCAGCTGATGACGTCATCGGGGCATGCGCTCTGAAGGAACGGCCACCTGTGCCGTTCCTTCAGAGTCCTATGCCGTGAACGGCGGCTCCCGCGCGCATTCGTGGGAGTGATGTAATTGCGTGGTTTCATCGTGTCTCCAGACCTAAACCCTATTGAGGATCTGTGGAACATCCTCAAACAGAAGGTGGAGGAGCGCAAGGTCTCTAACATCCACCAGCCCTGTGATGTCGTCATGGAGGAGTGGAAGAGGACTCCAGTGGCAACCTGAGAAGCTCTGGTGAACTCCATTCCCAAGAGGGTTAAGGCAGTGCTGGAAAATAATGGTGGCCACACAAAATATTGACACTTTGGGCCCAATTTGGACATTGTCACTTAGGGGTGTACTCACTTTTGTTAACAGCAGTTTAAACATTATTGGCTGTGTTGAGTTATTTTGAGGGGACAGCTAATTTACACTGTTAGTCCCCGTTCATACTAAGGCAACCTGTGAGGCGACCTGGTCGCCTCACAGGTCGCCATTGGTCGCCTTCCATAGGGAAGCTGCGGACCCGTTCTAATAGGAGTGACACAAGTCGCTCCGACTTAGAAAAAGGGTCCGGAGCTTCTTTGGGGCGACCCGGAGCGACCGTCATAGACTTCAATGTTATGAAGTCCGTGCCGGCCGCTCCAAGGTCGCGGCGCGCTGCTCGCACCGCGACCTCGGAGGTCGCCCCCCCAAGTTGGATCGCCCCAGTGTGAACGGGGCCTCATACAAGCTGTACACTCACTACTTTACATTGTAGCAAAGTGTCATTTCTTCAGTGTTGTCACATGAAAAGATAGAATAAAATATTTACAAAATTGTGACGGGTGTACTCACTTATGTGAGATACTGTATATATATATATGTGTGTGTGTGTGTGCAGTGCCGGGACAAGGCTATCTAGAGCCTAGGGCAAACATGACAAACTGCTCCCCCTCCCCGAAAGATGTATGAGCATTATGTGTTGGCAAAAATCCCCCCCCCCCCAGCAAAAAAAAAAAAAAAATTGAGCATTAATCTACTTGCTTACCTCTAAGAATGAATCCCCCCTTCTCCCAGGGCAAATCCATCCCCCTGCTGAAATATTCCCTCTCAGCTTAAATTCCCTCTCTCCCAGCACAAATCCCCCCTTCTAGCACAAACCCCCCCCCCCCCCAAATAAAAAAAAATTCCCCTCCTAGCACAAATAGCCTCTCTTTCATCCCGACTGGAAACCCCCCCCCCCCCCCAAAAAAAAAAAAATTGGAGGGAAGCTTCAGAATAGCAAATCTGTTTTTAATACAAATGATGCGAGCTTAGTCCGGTTGCCAGTGGTGGCTGGTGCTCCATGGACCGGAGGGCGCGATAGACGGACTGCACCATACAACCCCCAACCCCTCCCGGACCACACCAGGCCTCACACCATACCCCCCCCCCCAGGACCACAGTAGGACCTGCACTATACACCCCCCAGGACCAAAGCAGGACCCCCCCCCCGGGTCACTCACCCTGTCTGGGCGCCTAGACATGTGCAGCGGCTTCTGCTTCTTCCCTCTCGGTCTTCTGCGTCTCCTCCCTCCCTCCTCCATGCCCAATGGCATAGCTTCTCCTTTCGGCCAATCGGTAAACGGGTTTCAGGACCCGCTTCCTGATTGACCAGGAGGAGGATCCATGTGACAATAGAGAATGTTCATTCGCTATTGTCACACAACTGGGTGGTCTTCAATCTTGACGGGGCCCCTGCCTGACTCTAGACCCAGGGTGGCATGTATGTTGTTGTCCCTAGTGGTGTATTTTGTTTTTGTGCTGCTCAAGGCATTACTAAAATTGGGTGCCCCCCCTCCTATGTAAAATTGTCCCACTCCTTATTTTTTAACGGATGTGACTCCCTCCAAAATCTAAGGACTACAAGTCCCAGCATGAACCCCTGAGATCTCACAAGGGGGTGGGGGAGAGAGAGGGGGGTGGGTGAGGGGGAGACAGGGAGGGGTGAGAGAGAGAGGGGGATGTGAGAGAGAGGGGGAGAGAGAGGGGGGGATGAGAGAGAGGGGGGATGAGAGAGGGAGAGAGGGGGATGTGAGAGAGAGAGATGGGGGGGGGGTGAGAGAGAGAGAGTCGGGATGAAGAGAGGGAGAGAGAGAGGGGGGATGGGAGGGGGGGAGGTGAGAGGATGAGAGAGAGAGAGGGGAATGTGAGAGATAGAGAGGGGGATGTTGTGTGAGAGAGAGGGGGGATGTGTGAGAGAGAGAGGGGGGAAAGAGAGAGAAGGGGGCGAGAGGGGGGGGGTGAGAGAGAGAGGGAGGGGTGAGAAAGAGGGGGGGGAGAGAGAGGTGGGATGAGAGAGAGGGGGGATGAGAGAGAGAGAGAGAGAGAGAGAAGGGGGAAATGAGAGTATGAGAGAGAGAGAGAGAGAGGGGGGGTGAGAGAGAGAGAGGGGGGATGAGAGAGAGAAGATGGGGGGAGAGAAAAAGAGGAGGGGGTGAGAGAGGCGGCTCTAGCAACCAGTGGCCAATAGAGTCTCAGGTGGAGGAGGGGGTGGCTTTTTTGCTGCCCCCCAGCAAAGTGCTGCCCTAGGCCTGGGTCTTGTTGGCCTAGGCCAAAATACAGCACTGGTCGTCCCCTCTTTTTACCAAATAAACTGAGCTTTCATTTACCAGACTTCTCATTGGCATTCCTCTGGATCCTTTTTATGTTGTTCCCATGCGTGTTATATCTGCTCCAGCACCTATCCTATTCTTCATTGGCTGGCAGCATAGGGACATCTTTTTTTGTGGACCACTGGCCAGTTTTTATCCTTGATACATTAGGCACTCAGGAGCGCCTGGTTATTTATTTTTTGCTCTGCTGATGATTACAAGGCCAAAACCAGAAAAGAGCATTTGCTTTAATCGCACATCAACCAAAGTGATTTGTACATTCATGGCCTATCACACGAGATTGGGTCCAGATTTTAATTCCGAGTTTTCGCTGCTAGGCAAAGCAAGCCTGAGTTTTAGGAATTAAAAATCATTAAAAAAAATGTTAATTTGCGTGTATTTTATTTCATTATTTGACATTTTTATGATCAGCTGCATTTCTGGAAAGATGATAGAGCTACGGCTGCAGCGGGTTGATTGAAAACAGGCAATTACAGCCGCCATTATGTGCTGAGCATTACTATCTTATGAGCTGCATTACATTCTTTAATGTGCCAGTGGAAAATGAAGATAGGGCGAGCCATTATTCTTTGTTACAATGAAAGTCTGGATCAAACAGCTAACAATTACTGATCACAGCAACACGGTAAGCCAAGGATTTTTATGTTTTCATGCTCGTCTATCCAATAAAAAAAAATACATAAAAAAAAAAAAACAGTCTTCATGTGGTGTTCCCAATAGCGCCGTGTAATGTAACAAGTAAATACAGTTTATAACTAATTTCCAACTCATTAAAATGGTATATCTTAACAAAAAGGCCCGTATTTCAGCAAGCTGTCTGCTAGAGGGAAATGCAAATGACTCAGCGCACATTATAAAGAGCGTGCAATTCCCCCCCCCCCCCCCCCCCAGAAGCTGAATTAATGCACCCATTATGAATCTCCTTCGAGGCAACGAATGTAAAGAATAACGGTGAGCTGCACAGCGATCCCTCAGCAGGATGCAGGGATTTGTAGCCCGTTTGGTGAAAGATGAATCCTCATTCTGAACTCTACAGATTTAATTTTGTGGGGGCGAAGACATGGGCACACTGATATGGACTCATTGATATGGGTTCATTGATAAGGGCACACTGATATGGTCACACTGATATGGACTCATTGATTTGGGCACACTGATATGGACTCATTGATATGGGAACACTGATATGGATTAATTGATATGAACTCATTGATATGGGAACACTGATATGGATTAATTGATATGGGAACAATTATATGGGAACACTGATATGGACTCATTGATATGGGAACACTGATATGGATTAATTGATATGGGAACAATTATATGGGAACACTGATATGGACTCATTGATATGGGAACACTGATATGAACTCATTGATTTGGGAACATTGATATGGGCACACTGATATGGGCTCATTGATTTGGGCACACTGATATAGGCACACTGATATGGGTACACTTATATTGGGCACACTGATATGGACTTATTGATTTGGACACACTGATATGGGCTCACTGATTTGGACTCATTGATATGGGCACACTGATATGGACACACTGATACTAACTCATTGATATGGGCACACTGATATGGGCACACTTATATTGGGCACACTGATATGGACTTATTGATTTGGGCACACTGATATGGTCTCACTGATTTGGACTCATTGATATGGACACACTGATACTGACTCATTGATAAGGGCACACTGATATGGGAACAATTATATGGGGACACTGATATGGACTCATTGATATGGGAACACTGATATGGACTCATTGATTTGGGAACATTGATATGGGCACACTGATATTGGGCACACTGATATGGGCTCATTGATTTGGGCACACTGATATGGGCACACTGATATGGGCACACTGATATGGGCACACTGATATGGACTTATTGATTTGGGCTCACTGATTTGGACTCATTGATATGGGCACACTGATACTGACTCATTGATATGGGCACACTGATATGGGCACACTTATATTGGGCACACTGATATGGACTTATTGATTTGGGCACACTGATATGGTCTCACTGATTTGGACTCATTGATATGGACACACTGATACTGACTCATTGATAAGGGAACGCTGATATGGGAACAATTATATGGGAACACTGATATGGACTCATTGATTTGGGCACACTGATATGGACTCATTGATATGGGAACACTGATTTTGGTAACATTGATATGGGCACACTGATATGGGTACACTGATCAGGACTCATTGATAAGTGCACACTGATATGGGCACGCTGATATTGGGCACACTGATATGGACTCGTTGATTTGGGAACACTAATATGAACTCAATGATATGGACACACTGATGTGGACTCATTGAAATGGACTTGTTTATATGGGCAACCTGATATGGACTCATTGATTTAGGCACACTGATCCAGACACTTATATTGATATGGGAACAATTATATGGGAACACTGATATGTACTCATTGATATGGGCACACTGATATGGACTAATAGATATGGACTCATTGATTTAGGCACACTGATATGGACTCATTGATTTAGGCACACTGATATGGACTCATTGATAGGGACACACTGATATGGACTTATTATTATGGGAACACTAATATGAACTCATGTGTTCCTTATGGTTGGGATCTAAACTGAGGACCGAGGGCTACATGGCGGAACTGCAAACCACTAAGCCAGTGTGCTGCCAAAATCGAATCTTCCATAGACTGCTATTTCAGATTCTTGCTTTCACACTTTGAAGGACAACAAGGAGATCTCTTGTTGCGCACAAAAACAGAGGGTGTGCTCTTTGTGTCCCCCAGGTACGGCCATTGAACACACCTGGAGGTCTACTCTTCCTAATCTAAGATCTTCTTAGTATTAAAACAGCAACTGACATTTTTCTTGAATGATCATCTCAAGTGCACAAGTTCCTTTCAGAGCGCAATCACACATCTGTTCACATTCTGATGAGGATGCCGAATGTCCCGGAGGACTGGTGAACTCTGAATCCCCTAATAAAGATGCATTGTTAGGAGGCCGGGGGGAGAACTGTCTGAAGGTTACAGAGGAGAGCCATAAAATACACAACCGGCACAACAGCACAAATGGCCGTGCTTCCCGCGTACGTAGGAGCCGGAAATAGTTTGGCGATTTAATGATGGGGAGATGTAAGAAATAAAGAATAATTAAACATGACGCAGCAACATAACAGGACACATGATGGATGACAGGGACGTCGGGGCAATAATTGAATGTCTAACCAAATAGTTACATGAAGCAAAAGGTGAAGTGGAGCAGATATTAACTTCCAGCAGGTAGTTTAATTAGCAGTTCAAGAACGCCGCGGATGTGCGACCTTTGCTAAACCTCCGGAGCTGCGATTCCTGACAAGACGAGGATCACCCAGGTTATACCTTCAGTACAACAAAGCCGAGGATAGCCCGAGCTGTCACCTTATCTGTGCCGGATTATTAGGGAGATATAACGATCCCAGCAAGTTCATTATAAAGAAAAAGAAAAGCACACAGACTATTAATGGAGAATAAACATGAACATAACGCTCTCCACTCAATAAATGGGATTATTGACACTGTGCACAAGAAGGCTTGTAACCCCTTCACTGCCTAAACCATTTTGCATTTTTACATACATTAACCACTTTAGGACTGGGAGGATTTTCCTGCTTAACGTCCAGGACACTTTTTTCAACTTGGCACTGCGCGACTTTAACTGACAATTGCGCCGTCGTGCAACACTGTACCCAAACAAAATTTACATCCTTCTTTTCCCCACAAACAGAGCTTTCTTTTGGTGGTATGTGATCACTTCTGCACTTTTCATTTTTTGCGATAATAATAAAAAAAAGAGCGAAAATTTTGCAAAAAAATTGACATTTTCTACTTTGACAGTTAAAAAATATCCAATATATTCAATTTTTGTCATATATTTAGGCCAAAATGTATTTAGCTACATGTCTTTGACAAACAAATTCTCAATGAGCGTATTTTTAACCACTTTAGGACCAAAAGATTTTACCACCTTCCTGACCAGGTCATATTTTGCGATTCGGCACTGCGTTACTTTAATGGACAGTTGCACGGTCGTGTGACACTGTACCCAAACTAAATTTACGTCCTTTTTTCCCCACAAACAGAGCTTTCTTTTGGTGGTATTTGATCACCTCTGCGCTTTTCATTTTTTGCGACATTAATAAAAAAAGAGAGAAAATTTTGCAAAAAAATTGACATTTTCTATTTTGACAGTTAAAAAATATTCAATATATTCAATTTTTTGTCATATATTTAGGCCAAAATGTATTTAGCTACATGTCTTTGACAAAAAAATTCTCAATGAGCCTATTTTTTACCACTTTAAGACTGGAAGATTTTACCTCCTTCCTGACCAAGTCATATTTTGCGATTCGGCACTGCGTTACTAACGGACAATTGTGCGGTCGTGCAAAGATGTACCCAAATTAAATTTATGTCCTTTTTTTTCCCACAAATAGAGCTTTCTTTTGGTGGTATTTGATCACCTGTGCGATTTTTAGTTTTTGAAAAAAAGAGCGACAATTTTGAAAAAAAAAAAACAGTATTTTTCACATTCTGATATATAACATTCCCCAAAAATAATTTACAAAATTAAATTTTTTTAACATTTTAGGCCAATTTGTTTTCTGCTACATATTTTTGGTAAAAAAAAAAATCACAATAAGCGTATTTTGATTGGTTTGCGCAAAAGTCATCACGCTTACTAACTACGGGAAAGATTTGTCATTTTTATTGTTTATTTTTCTTTTTTACTAGTAATGGCGACGATCTGCGATTTTTTTCCGACACTGCGGCAGACAGATTGGACCCCTAACTGACATTTTTTACACTTTTGGGGGTACCAGTGACATTACTACAGTAATCAGTGCTATAAATATGCACTGTAATAATGACACTGGCAGGGAAGAGGTTAACACTGTTGGTGATCAAGGGGTTAAATGTGAGCATCATGCTTACGGACTTGTGTGGGGGGAGGGGGTTGTGTGACACAGACACAGATCGCAGGTTCAGCTATGCTGAATCCTGTGATCTGTCCCTGCCTGTCACAGAGGAGATCCGCCCGCTTTGTTTACACAAGTGGGTGGATTTTCTCACTCGATCCCCGACGATCGGGGAAGAGCGGCAGTGATCACCTCCTCTCCTCCCCTGGCCCGACTTCTGCTGTGTCTAAACACAGCGGGAGCGAGCCTCCGATGGCGCATGCGCGCCACCAAGAGAGGGAGGAATCCAGCGACGTAGGAGCCGCTCTGCTGCAGTTGCAGCAACGTGAGCAGTCGGCGAGTGGTTAAAATGCGTTTTTAGCACCCATGCTTACCAATTCTGTTTAATTTATTCATTAGTGATCTAGAGTAGGGATTCCCAAACTATGGCCCTCCAGTTGTTCAGGAACTACAATTCCCATCATGCCTAGCCATGTCTGTGAATGTCAGAGTTTTACAATGCCTCATGGGACGTGTAGTTCTGCGACAGCTGGAGGGCCATAGTTTGAGGATCCCTGATCTAGTAGATGGGATAAATGGCTCAATCTCAGTATTTGTGGATGATACAAAGTTAAGCAGGGCAATAACTTCTACGCAGGATGTGGAAACCATACAAGAAAACCTCAATAATGGGATGGGCAACTACATGTCAAATTAGGTTTAACCAGTTCTGGACCGGAAGATTTTCCCCACTTAATGACCAGGCCATATTTTGCGATTCGGCACTGCGTTACTTTAATGGAAAATTGTGCGGTCGTGCAACACTGTACTGAAATAAAATTGATGTCCATATTTCCCCCACAAATAGAGCTTTCTTTTTATCACCTATGCAATTTTTATTTTTTGCGCATTAAAACATACAGAAATGTTTTATCTGGAGACTCACTTTAGAAATTATGGTCTTACAACAATGATCCACAGCAGGGGTCTCCAAAGTTTTCAAAACAAAGGGCCAGTTTACTGTCCTTTAGACTTTGAGGGGGCTGGACTGGGGCCATTGTGAGTAAAAAATGGGAATGGCATACAAATGCCCTGGTATGGAGGAATAGTGACCCATTGTTGGTATCAGTGGGAGGGATAGTGCCCCATCATTGATGTCAGTGGAAGAAATAGTGCCCTATCACTCATGTCAGTAATAGTGCCTCATTGTTGGTGTCAGTGGGAGAAATAATGCCCCCGTGATGGTTTTAGTGGGAAGAATAGTGCCCCGTCATTGGTTTCAGTGGGAGGAATTGTGCCCCATCATTGATGTCAGTGGGAGGAATTGTGCCCCTTTGTTGGTATCAGTGGGGGGAATAGTGCCCCATTATTCATATTAGTGGGAGGAATAGTTCCCCATCATTGGTGTCAGTGGGACGAATCGTGCCCTATCATTGGTGTCAGTGGGAGGAATTGTGCCCTATAATTGGTCTCAGTGGGAGGAATAGAGCCCTATCATTGGTGTCAATGGGAGGAATAGAGCCCTATCATTGGTGTCAGTGGGAGGAATAGAGCCCTATCATTGGTGTCAGTGGGAGGAATAGTTCCCCATCATTGATGTCAATGGGACAAATCGTGCCCTATCATTGGTGTCAGTGGGAGGAATTGTGCCCTATCATTGGTGTCAGTGGGAGGAATTGTGCCCTATAATTGGTGTCAGTGGGAGGAATAGAGCCCCATTGTTGGTATCAGTGGGAGGAATTATGCCCTATCATTGGTATCAGTGGTAGGAATTGTGCCCTATCATTGGTGTCAGTGGGGAGAATCGTGCCCCATCATTGGTGTCGATGGGAGGAATAGTGCCCCATTGTTGGAATCAGTGGGAGGAATTATGCCCTATCATTGGTGTCAGTGGTAGGAATTGTGCCCTATCATTGGTGTCAGTGGGAAGAATCGTGCCGCATCATTGGTGTCGATGGGAGGAATAGTGCCCCATTGTTAGTGTCAGTAGAAGCAATTGTGCCCCATCATTGGTGTCAATGAGAGGAATAGTACCCCATTGTTAGTGTCAGTAGGAGTAATTGTGCCCCATGACTGGTGTCAGTGGGAGAAAACGTGCCCCACTGCTGTTTTCTGTGGCAGAATTAGCTGCTCAAGGGCCAGATATAAGGCAAGCAAAGGGCCGCATCTGGCCCCGGGGCCACAGTTTGGAAAAAAAAAAACTGATCTACAGGAAAGGTATCAGTTTTGCAGGGGTGGGTTCCATGCACTCTCATATGTGATGGTTCTGTCCATTGATGGCTGCAGAAGAGGACAAGCAACATCTTTACCTTTTACAAGACCTTGCTCTCAATTTACTAAGCTAAAGGATTAGTTATTTAAAAAAAAAACTGTTATTTTAAAATAATAGCAGCCAATGAGAGTGGAAAACATTAGTCACATAACTGAAAATAATGATCATCCTTGTGAAAAAGCATTACAGCTTTGTGAATTGAGGCCATTTCCAGGCCGGGGCTTTTAGCTTGGATTAAAAGCCAACACTTTGGTAAAGAATATTTTCGATTGTCTTTTCTGACAAATTTGAGATTATGAGATTTACACAACATATTTCTTTTATTTTTTTTCCCCCCAGACTCGGCTCCATTTACAGCTGTGTAAATAAGTTTTCTTTTGCAATTTAGACAGTAATTAGGAAGATGAGCAACATGTCGACTATGATCAAAACAATGTTAATTTACCTGACTAAATAGATGACAATATTCCATTAATTTTATGCATCATTTTAATAACCGCATTCTGATAATAGCTCTGCAAATGGAACGTGTGAATGGAAAGTGCAAATTAAAGAATTAAACTTATTAGTTACCAAATTGCATTGCTTTGTATGATTCACAGAAAATGGATCAGCTAATATCTAGTGAGACAAGACAAGGGTTCCACATTTGGATCTCCAGATCTTCAATTTTTGTTAATGGTTTTGCAGATGGTCGGGTCTGGTGTCAGTTTTTTATTGTTGCAGGTAGACTGGAGGAAAAAAATCTCCATTATACAATGTCCAGAAAAAGTTTATTTGTACTGTAATCAACAAGAAATTTTAATGTGTTTTGGTGGTTACAGGAGTCCTCCTTCTTCTAGGCCACAGGTGTCAAACACAAGACCCGCGGGCCGAATGCAGCCCTCCAGGCCATTTCATGTGGCCCTCGCACCTCTCCTGCAGCTGTGGCACCCCCCTTGTCTCTCTCCCCACCTTGTCTCAGTAGTCGGCAGCAGAGAGGACAGGAACTCCTTTGCCAGATCCTGCACTCCTCTGTGCAGGTGCTGTAAGTACGCAGCAGAGAGGATGGCAGAACTCCTACAGATCCTGAACCTTGCCTCTGCCTCCCCTGGTCTCAGCATTAGGCAGACTGGAAGCTGAATCCAGCCCTCCTCTGGTTCTTCTCCAGACTCTGTACTTCTTCTTCCCAAATCCACCTGCATCTTCTTCCTGGCAGCAGCACAAGGTAAGGGGATGCATTGTGATGTAAGAAATGGTGGGTGTCTCTTGATTTCTGATGGTGGAGGGGGGCTCTTGACATCTCATGTAAGGGTGTAGGGGGCGTAGGGTGCTCTGGACATTTAATCTTACAGATATAAACGGCCCTTTGAGGGCAACTATAATGCTAATGCGGCCCACAATGAAATTGAGTTTGACACCCCTGTTCTAGGCTGTCCTAGTTCAGTGGCCCAGTGGTAGTTCCTCTCACTCTAGGGACTGCTCTGAAGAAGGGAGACTCTTGTAACCTCCAAAACATGTTGACATTTCTTCTTGATCACAAATAAATACATTCTGGTGACCTGTTAAAGTGGTAGTATCATGCTTTTTTACACTTTTACCTACAGGTAAGCCTATAATAAGGCTTACCTGTAGGTATAATTAATATCTCCTAAACCGCCACGGTTTAGGAGATATTTGCAGTGCATGCAGGCGCTCACGCGACCGGCGCATGCGCTCTGAAGGTCCAGGGGGACCTTCAGTTTTGCTTGCCGGGAGCTTGCCGGAAAATCACTCCCGCGCGCATGCGCAGGAGTGACATCATCGCGGCTCCGGCCAATCACAGCGCCGGAGCCGCCGAACCCGGAAGAGACGGCGAGGGATCATGGCGACGCCCGCAGCGATGTCCGGGGGTCCGCGTCGGGGCTTTGTTCTAAGGTAAGTAATACATAATGAGCTAGTATGCGATGCATACTAGCTCATTATGCCTTTGTCTTGCAGGTTTTTTTTTTTTTTTTACTTTTTGGGTTTACAACCGCTTTAATGAAGCAGGACTTTTTTTCCTGCACCTTTATATCTCAAGGAGAAATCCTCCTCCCAAGGATCCTTAGAAAAAGAAAGCAGATATAGCAGGTAGGGATCAAGCAGAAATGTAGTCAGCAAACAAGCCAAAGGTCAGTAAAAAGTGGTTGCAGGTTGGGATCAAGCAGAAGCTTAGTTGAAGCACAAACAAAAGGTAAGTAACAAGAGCTTACAGGTTGGGATCAAGCAGAAGCGTAGTCAAGGAACATGCTTTGTATGATTTACAATACTTACCTCTATAAACTATCTGCCACTGTCAGACCTGGATCTGAACCTGGGACCTCTGCTGTGTCTGGCAGGAACTCTTCATGTTGAGCCACAAGAGATACTTGACAGCTCCCCGTCTGATTCATTAGACAATCTTGCCATGTACCTTGCTTCTTTGCTCCTCCCATGAACTTCTTTTTTTAACCATGCCTTTACACTTCCTGTTTTCCAGAATATTGTGCTTTCTCCAGCTGATATCTTGCTCTCTTCATTCCTGCTGCCATCTGGATCCAACCTTTGACTTGTTCCTCGACTACACTTCTGCTTGATCCTAACCTTCACCCACTCATTACTAACCTTTGGCATGTTCCTCGACTACGCTTCTGCTTGATACCAACCTGCAAGCTCTTGTTACTTACCTTTGGCTTGTGCTTCGACTAAGCTTCTGCTTGATCCCAACCTGAAACCACGCGTTACTAACCTTTGGCATGTTCCTCGACTACGCTTCTGCTTGATCCCAACCTACAACCACTCGTTACTAACCTTTGGCATGTTCCCAACCTACAACCACTCGTTACTAACCTTTGGCATGTTCCTCGACTACGCTTCTGGTTGATGCCAACCTGTGAGCACTTGTTACTTACCTTTGGCTTGTGCTTTGACTACGCTTCTGCTTGATCCCAACCTGCGATCACTTGTTACCGACCTTTGGCTTGTTTAATGACTACATTTCTGCTTCATCCCTACCTGCTATATCTTCTACTGGACCCAGACTTACTCCCCTCCTGGTGGGGCAAACCTGAGGACCGCGACCTGGTACTAACACACAGCAAAACCTATCCCCGCCATCAGGGGCTCTGGTGAACACCGGTTAGTGCTTAGACCCTGCACCTCAGGTAAACCTGTGTCATCCATCAGGGTGACCTACTTGAATACCTATCCTGCTGATCATTGAGAGCCTTTCTAGTGCTATAACTACTGGTCTCTGAGGTTGAACCCTGACCATGACAACCACACATTTAGTAAAAGTGAATAGTCTAACACTCCTCACGCTTACTACCACAGTAGTTTTTTTTGTTTCCTTCAGCCATATTAGGAAAATTTCCCCTCACTCCTGTCTTGCTAATTCTTCTACTTGTAAGTACCCCTAACTTGGCCAAAAGATCTGGGAGTAACCCTAACATGTCCACAAGATCTGTGCAGATGGAGTGTGGATGGTTGAAGATGCCCCTGACCACCATCAGAATGTCTTCACCTCTAGAGTGCAAACCAAAGGAAGGCCTTCCTGGTGGCAACTGGAAGGTCAGATAAGCCAAAGCAAAGTACAAAATGTGTGGCAGAATTCTAGACAACGTCAGGTCAAAGATTAGTTAGCAGGTATTCAAACAGGGTGAGATATCAGAACAGAGACATTATCAGATGATAAAAGGGTTAGGAAGGAAAGCTAGGTTAAAAACAAAGGATTATACCTGCTTTTGACAAACTATTAGGACTCTTTACGAAGCCGAAGACTCTAAATGAAGACTAAACAAAGATAAATTCAAAACAAATGCAACATAAAGCTTACAACTGCCAACATCCAACCTTTTGAGATGGAAACAAGGGAAACCCATTGGCAAAATTATGTAGACATAGGACACACCCCCTGCCATGCCCCCTTAAAGGAGAATTATACACAAAAAAATTAGTTAAACTCACAAGTGCTTTTTTTTTTTTTTTTTTACTACTACTATTTCTTTATACTGGCTTTTAACATTTACAAATGCAACAATTTAAAAATTGGATGAAGGGTTCAGCACTGGGAAACACTTTTTGAAAGATAAATAGTGCATTTTATATACAACTATATAGATCAGACCAAAATGAAGGAAACATGAGGCGTAAAGAGGGACAGAGGGACTTTGGTACAAATCAGGGACAGTCCCTCAAAATCAGGGACAGTTGTCCAAACTGTCAATTCACATTGTCTACTAAAATCCCCTATTTAGGTATATGTGACGAACGCCCATTTGCTGGGACGTTCGCCATGGGCTACTGGAGGAGTGTGGAGGCCAGCCTCCTGCCCACGGACTATGGGCCCTGGCTTGTAGGGGAGTGCACCTCTGTGTGGGGGTATATGCTGGAGGACCATGGGAGTAGTGATGCTTTGGACTCAAATCCATGTCACCCCAAGATTGACTCAGACTGGGATCAATGTTACAGGCCTAAAGCTGCCTGTTACAGCAGAGGACTTCTCCACACATTGAGAGACTAAAGAGATGCTAATGACGTGGGGATACTGTGGGGATGTGAATTGACAGTTATAAGGTGTGTTGAAAATGGAGACGGGCAGTCTGAGACCCTATGTCTTCTGCTTTCATCTGTTTAGAGGTGAAGTGTGTTCACACTGCTAGGAATGTGTATTCGGCTATGTTTGGGCTAGTTGTATGTGGAGTCAATTATGATAATGCTAATCCTGTCTGAGCCTGCAATGTCATTCACCTGTGTCTGTCCAGATGGTCAGGTATGTTAATTATGTTCTGTATACAATACATTTGCAAGATGTAATCAAGCACCTAAAACTGTATATATTGGAAGTGAGTTGTTGAATAAAGCATCTTTTGTTTTACCCTTCATCGAGCTTAGGCTGATGTTTGGGGGGGAATTGAGGGGCCAGGTCACTGCATCACATGAGATTCTGGAGACCTAAGACAGAAATACTTGGTCCAAGTATTGGGGATCTGTTACAGTATATATCATCTCTGATTGGGAATCATTATACAAAATTAAATGTATAATTGAACTACCCGGCCTTTTTTTTTAAGAGGTCTTGTGAGGGTTTGGCAATCAAGGATTAGCAAAAACCAGCAATCAAATTGACATATCTTCCAAAGCTGCTATGCTACTTATGGGTTCTTCCAAGTTATGTTCTGCATATTGAACAGAGGAAGATATTGAAGTTCATTTAAGGTTCAGCTAAGCTAAGATTTGTCTGGTTTTAGGCTCTCCAGGTGGGCCCCATACCCTTAATCCCTCTCTAAAATCTTTTCAATGTCATTCCCCTTCTTTCCTTTCCCCTCTTGCTCCTCTATTATTATCCCAATCTCTTATTTCTCAAAAGGTTCTAACCTTTCTTCATTCTGTTCAAGATTGGCTGGAGTTCTGTGGTACTGCTATGATTAGAGTACTTAATGGCACATGCCATGATGGCCTTGGCTCTAAAGTTGTCCATGCATATTTAAAGAGTTATAACGTACTCAGGCTTAGGCTGGGTTGGGTTCACACATGTCCAGTGTGAATTTTCACTGCGAATTTCAGTTGCGATTTAGATGCGTTTCAGTTCAAATTTTTGGAGCCGGCAGCCACCGGCGTCTTTAACCACTTCCATACAGGACAGTTACACCCCCTTCCTGCCCAGACCAATTTTCAGCTTTCAGCGCTCTCACACTTTGAATGATAATTACTCAGTCATGCAACGCTGTACCAAATCAAATTTGTTATCATTTTTTTTTCACACAAATAGAGCTTTCTTTTGGAAGTATTTAATCACCACTGGGTTTTTTATTTTTTGCAATATAAATGAAAAAAAGAGCGAAAATTTTGAAAAAAAAAAAACATTTTGTTTTAGTTTCTATTATAAAATTTTGCAAATAATAATTTTTTTTTCATAAATTGGGGCCAAAATTTATACTACTACATATCTTTGGTAAAAGATAACCCAATTTAGGGGATATTATTTAGCAGTGGCGGCCGGTGTGTTGGAGGCGCAGGGGAGCCGCCCCCCAATCCATGCGTCCGCCCCCCTAATCTACATGCGGGGTGCCGGACGCATGGAGTTCAATGGGGCTTTTTTTTTTTGTATCACCCTGAATAGAGCCAGAGGCTCTAATAGGCTTCAGCAAAGGGTGGACCCGGGGCGCAGAGCAGTGAACCCCGAGCCCACCCATTGTGTGACAATAGCGAATGAAAATTCCGAAACCCGCTTCCTGATTGGCCGAAAGGCAAACCCCATGCCATTGGCCGAGGAGGAGGCGGGAGGACTGAGAACTCAAGGAGACGCGGGGACTGAAGAGAAGCCGCCGCTACAGGTAAGTGCACTGGTCTGGGGGGGGGGGGGGGGGCTTGGCACGCTGATCTCTACATTGAAGTGGGCACAATGATCTCTGCATTGAAGGGGCACAATGATCTCTGCATTGAAGGGGGCACGATGATCTCAGCATTGAAGGGGGTACGATGATCTCTGCATTGAAAGGGGGCACGCTGGTCACTGTGCATTGAAAGGGGGGCACACTGGTCACTGTGCATTGAAAGGGGGCACGCTGGTCACTGTGCATTGAAAGGGGGCACGCTGGTCACTGTGCATTGAAAGGGGGCATGCTGTGGTCACTCTGCATTGAAGGGGGCATACTATACTTTGATTACTGAAGGCCCCTTTCACACTTTTGTGACCTCAAAGTCACGCAATTTTTTACAGCGTTTTTTACCTCAAAGCAATGCCTATTACATTTTTCTGTTTGCGCCCCCCCCCCCCCCCAAAAAAAAATTTTGAGCACCAGCCGCCACTGTTATTTAGTCTATGTGAAAGTTAAAGAGTCTACAAGCTATGGTGCCAATCATTGAAAATTGATCACACCTAATGTGCCGACGGCCAATCTCATTTCTTAAGTCCCTGAAATGTCAGGACAGTACAAATACCCCCCAAATAACCCCTTTTTGGAAAGTAGACAGTCCAGGGTATTTAGTAAGAGGCATGGTTAGTTTTTTGAAGTTGTAATTTTTTCCCACAATTTTTGGGAAAATTAAGAAATATTTAAGAAATATTTATTTATTTATTTGTTTATTTTATACACAAAATTGTCATAATAACAAGTTATTTCTCTGGCACTCTGCAATTGGGGGCAATGCTGTGGCTGGCACTCTGCATTTGGGGGGGGGAATGCTGTGGCTGGCACTCTGCAATTGGGGGCAATGCTGTGGCTGGCACTCTGCAATTGGGGGGCAATGCTGTGGCTGGCACTCTGCAATGATTGGGGGCAATGCTGTGGCTGGCACTCTGCAATGATTGGGGGCAATGCTGTGGCTGGCACACTGCAATCATTAGGGGCAATGCTGTGGCTGGCACTCTGCAATCATTAGGGGCAATGCTGTGGCTGGCACTCTGCAATCATTAGGGGCAATGCTGTGGCTGGCACTCTGCAATCATTGGGGGCAATGCTGTGGCTGGCACTCTGCAATTGGGGGCAATGCTGTGGCTGCCTGGCACTCTGCAATTGGGGGCAATGCTGTGGCTGGCACTCTGAAATTTGGGGCAATGCTGTGGCTGGCACTCTGCAATTGGGGGGCAATGCTGTGGCTGGCACTCTGCAATGATTGGGGGCAATGCTGTGGCTGGCACTCTGCAATGATTGGGGGCAATGCTGTGGCTGGCACTCTGCAAGGATTGGGGGCAATGCTGTGGCTGGCACTCTGCAATGGTTGGGGGCAATGCTGTGGCTGGCACTCTGCAATGATTGGGGGCAATGCTGTGGCTGGCACTCTGCAATGATTGGGGGCAATGCTGTGGCTGGCACTCTGCAATCATTAGGGGCAATGCTGTGGCTGGCACTCTGCAATCATTAGGGGCAATGCTGTGGCTGGCACTCTGCAATGATTGGGGGCAATGCTGTGGCTGGCACTCTGCAATGATTGGGGGCAATGCTGTGGCTAGCACTCTGCAATTATTGGGGGCAATGCTGTGGCTGTCACTCTGCAATGATTGGGGGCAATGCTGTGGCTAGCACTCTGCAATGATTGGGGGCAATGCTGTGACTGGCACTCTGCAATGATTGGGGGTAATGCTGTGGTCACTGTGCATTGAAAGGGGGCACGCTGGTCTCTCTGCATTGAAAGGGGGGCACGCTGGTCACTGTGCATTGAAAGGGGGGCACGCAGCGCTGGTCACTGTGCATTGAAAAGGGGCACGCTGGTCTCTCTGCATTGAAAGGGGGGCACACTGGTCACTGTGCATTGAAAGGGGGCACGCTGGTCACTGTGCATTGAAAGGGGGCACGCTGGTCACTGTGCATTGAAAGGGGGCACGCTGGTCTCTCTGCATTGAAAGGGGGAACGCTGGTCACTGTGCATTGAAAGGGGGCACGCTGGTCTCTCTGCATTGAAAGGGGGGAATGCTGGTCTCTGGGCATTGAAAGGGGGCACGCTGGTCACTGTGCATTGAAAGGGGCACACTGGTCTCTCTGCATTGAAAGGGGGCACGCTGGTCTCTCTGCATTGAAAGGGGGGCACGCTGGTCACTGTGTTAATTTGTTTTATAGCTGTATAACTTATTTTGTTAAACCGTTAATAAAAATGCACTTAACAATAGCACAAATTAGTGTGTTTTTTTTATATAAAAAAATTATTAAAAGAAACATTTTTGCAAGGGAGGTGGGTGGCCGTTGGGGGGGGCGCCAAAATGGAGTTTCGCTTGTGTAGGCAGAAATCCTTGCACCGGCCCTGCATAAAAGCAGCTGCAAAAAACGCCCCTGTGTGCACGAGGCCAAATTCCTTAAATTGTCACTATCAATTTACCTAGAGATCATAATCCTTATATCATTTTTACTGGTGTCTCTTTACATCCAAAAAATAAATAAATAAAATGTTTTGACACGGAAGATTTCCTCTAATGGATGTTGGGTTCTGTGCACTTCATTTTTCAATGTGACTTTTATAGGAACAGTCTTTGTTGCCTCCCAGCAACCAATCAAATTCCAACCTGCCCAAAATGACAGCTGGAGAACGCAGGCTCTGGGCACTTAGACTCAATCTTCTGTTCATTGGCAGAAGAACCAAATAAACTGCAAAAAAAGAAAACTTTCACAAACTTTTTTGTCAGATTCAATGTGAGGCGCAACAGCACTCACTTCATGTGTATTAGTGCCGGTTCACATTATTGCGGATGCACTGATCGCATGTAATTCGGAGCGCACTGCTCCTTTATTACATGCGATCGCCTGTGCGGATGCGAGTTCAGCCATACACTTTGTATGGCTGAATTCGCAGCGCATCCGCAGCAAACACGCACAGGAGGCATTTTTTGAGCCGCCTCAGAATCGGATCTCACAGTGGTTTACGATTGTGCGATCCGATCCTGTGCGTACTTGCAGATTGCACTGCGATATGCGATCAAACTGGGGGTGTCTTTAACATTTAATTGACACCCCCTGCGTATCGCATATGGCAGTGTGAACTGCCAGATGTGCGGATGGGATGCGGGATCACGCTGCATATTCGCAGCGTTCCCGCATCGCACAAATGTGAACCGAGCCTTAGTGACATTAGAGCAATGTCAGAGAACAGATTCTTTCAGGGCACTTCAGAAATCTTTTTGTAACCTTGGCCAGATCTGTGCCTTGCCACAATTCTGAGCTCTTCAGGCAGTTCCTTTGACCTCATGATTCTCGTTTGCTCTGACATGCATTGTGATCTGGAAGGTCTTATATAGACAGGTGTGTGGCTTTCCTAATCAAGTCCAATCAGTATAATCAAACACAGCTGGACTCAAATGATGGTGTAGAACCATCTCAAGGATGATCAGAAGAAATGGAAAGCACCTGAGTTAAATATATGAGTGTCACAGCAAAGGGTCTGAATACTTAGGACCATGTGATATTTCAGTTTTTCTTTTTTAATAAATCTGCAACAATGTCAACAATTCTGTGTTTTTCTGTCAGTATGGGGTGCTATGTGTACATTCATGAGGAAGAAGAATGAACTTAAATGATTTTAGCAAATGGCTGCAATATAACAAAGAGTGAAAAATTTAAGGGGGTCTGAATACTTTCCGTACCCACTGTATATACTGTATATATAACATTGAACTCCTATTTATATTTTTGAAGGATTTAATTTATAAATAAATAAAATCTTTTTGAACATATACAGCAGTGGCGGCCCGTCCATTGGGGGCGCAGGGGTGCCACCCCCCCATCCATGCGTCCAGCCCCCTAATCTACATGCATGGGCGCCGGACGCATGGAGTTCAATAGGTGATTTCTTTTGTTTTTTGAAGCACGTGATGAGAGCCAGAGGCTCTAATAGGCTTCAAAGCGGGGTGGGCTCGGGGCGCAGAGCACTCCACCCTGAGCCAACCCAGTTGTATGACAATAGCGAATGAATATTTGCTATTATCACACTGATTTTCCTCCCAGGCAATCAGGAAATGGGTCGTGAGACAGTGGGGATGCCAATGCACGGGGCCGTCTGACACCCGCGATCGCTCCCCGAGAGAGAAGGATGGTCGGCTGTTGTAAACACATCTGACCGTTCTTCTCCCTGGAATGATCACAGAGCGCCTGTGATCCTTCTATATAGGAACACAGGTCTCTGTGAGCATTTCACAAGCCCCTCCCCCATACAGTAAGAAACACGCCCCTAGGTACACATTTAACCGCTTGATCACCCACAGTGTTAACCCCTTCCCTGCCAGTGTGATTATTACACTAACATATTTTTAGCACTGATCACTGTAGTAATGTCACTGGTCCCCCCAAAAGTGTAAAAAATGTCAGTTAGGGGGTCCGATCTGTCCGCCGCAATGTCGCATTCCTGCATAAAAATCGCAGATCGCCGCCATTACTAGTAAAAAACAAAAAAACAATAAAAATTACATAAATTTTTCCCGTAGTTAGTAGACGCAATAACCGTTCCACAAACCAATCAAAATACGCTTATTGAGATTTTATTTTACCAAAAATATGTAGCAGAAAACAAATTGGCCTGAAATGTTAAAAAATTTGATTTGCAAATTTTTTTTTTGGGGGGGGGGGGGGAATGTTATATATCAGAATGTGAAAAATATTGTTTTTTTTTTTTTTTTCAAAATTGTCGCTCTTTTTTTCAAAAATTTAAAATCGCACAGGTGATCAAATACCACCAAAAGAAAGCTCTATTTGTGGGGGGGGGAAAAGGACATACATTTAATTTGGGTACAGCGTCGCACGACCGTGCAATTGTCCGTTAAAGTAACGCATCGCCGAATAGCAAAATATGGCCTGGTCAGGAACGGGGTAAAATCTTCCGGTCTTAAAGCGGTTAAAAATATGCTCGTTGAGAATTTTTTTGTCAAAGACATGTAGCTAAATACATTTTGGCCTAAATATATGAAAAAATTGAATATATTGGATATTTTTTGACTGTGAAAGTAGAAAATATAAATTTTTTCGAAAAATTTTTGCTCTTTTGTTGTTTATAGCGCAAAAGATAAAAATCGCAGATGTGATCAAATACCACCAAAAGAAAGCTCCGTTTGTGGGAAAAAAGGACGTAAATTTTGTTTGGGTACGGCGTTGCATGACCGCGCAATTGTCCGTTAAAATAACGCAGTGCCGAATCGCAAAATATGGCCTGGTCAGGAAGGGGGTAAAATCTAAAGTGGATAAAAAATACATTCGTTGAGAATTTTTTTTGTCAAAGACATGTAGCTAAATACATTTTGGCGTAAATATATGACAAAAAATCGAATATATTGGATATTTTTTGACTGTGAAAGTAGAAAATGTAAATTTTTTCGAAAAATTTTTGCTCTTTTGTTGTTTATAGCGCAAAAGATAAAAATCGCAGATGTGATCAAATACCACCAAAAGAAAGCTCTGTTTGTGGGAAAAAAAAGGACGTAAATTTTGTTTGAGTATAGCATTGCATGACCGCGCAATTGTCCGTTAAAATAATGCAGTACTGAATCGCAAAATATAGCCTGGTCAGGAAGGGGGTAAAATCTTACGGTCTTAAAGTGGTTAAAAATACGCTCGTTGAGAATTTATTTGTCAAAGACATGTAGCTAAATACATTTTGGCCTAAATATATGACAAAAATTGAATATATTGGATATTTTTTAAAAAAGGGAAAAAAGGACGTAAATTTTGTTTGGGTATGGCGTTGGAGGACCGCGCAATTGTCAGTTAAAGTCGAGGAGTGCCAAGTTGAAAAAAGTGGCCTGGACGTTAAGCAGGAAAATCCTCCGGTCTTAAAGTGGTTAAAGCAAATCTACAAACAGCTCCGAAAGTCACAGAAAGACGCTAATATACGGCGTTAGGCAAAGCGACAATTCTTTTATTCTCTGTCACCTTCTCCCGTACAGCTCGGCGTGCTTTGTGTTAAGTGTCACGCTCTATATATTATTCTGGCTGTACGCTGTCAGCATTGGAGGAAGGCAGCACCGTCTGCAAATCCCATTTTGTTAACTGGGTTGGCAGCTTTGATGTACTCAGCCGAGAAAAAAAACGCAACGCCTACGCCGGGGATAAAAATGTGAAAATACCTGGATCCAGAAATACATTACCAACCATCATTCTCTCTTTAGTATTGTCAGGACGACATCTGGTGAGCTTTTCCTCTGCACTCCTTTTCTGCCAATCAACCCTCAATCACAGCAATCAATAGATCTTCGATTTTGAAAATAATATACTGAGGAGATCAGCTTACTATATACAATAAAATAAACACAGTTTGATGCTCTTTCTTTTTATTGTTTAACCACTTGACCCGGAAGATTTACCCCCCTTCACGACCAGGCTATTTTTTCACGCTATTCTTACTGACAATTGCGATGCTGTACCCAAATAACATGTATGTCCTTTTATTTCCCAAAAATAAAGCTTCTTTTTGGCAGTATGTGATCACCTCTGCGTTTTTTTTTTTTTTTTTGCGCTAAAAAAAAATAAAAAAAAAATAAAAGGCCAACAATTTTGAAAAAAAAAAAAAACTTTCTGCTATAAAACATATACACTAAAATGTATTATTACTATATATATATATATATATACATTAATATATATATATATATATATATATACATTAATATATATATATATATATATATATATATATATATATATATATATATATATATAAATAATAAATACATTGCGCTAAAAAAAAGACCAACAATTAAAAAAACTTTCTGCCATAAAACATATCCACTAAAATTTATAAATATAATATATAAATATATATATATATATATATATATATATATATATATATATATATATATATATATATATATATATATATATATATATATGTATATATATATATATATATACTGTATATATATTTATATTATATATATGTGTGTATATATATATATGTGTGTGTATATATGTGTATGTATATATGTGTATATATATATATATATATATATATATATATATATATATATATATATATATATATGTATATGTGTGAGTATATATATATATATATATATATATATATATATATATATAAACTTTATAAACTTAGGCCAAAATGGATTCTGCGACATATTTTTGATAAAAAAAAAATAAAATCCCAATAAGCGTATATTGATTGGTTTATGCGACCGTTATAGCGTCTACAAACTATGGGATATATTTTTATGGATTTTCTTTTTATACTAGTAATGGCGGCGATATTTGAAGTAGAGGACTGCGCTCTGACATTAAAAAATGTGATAATTTATTGGTGAATCGCACCAGCTTTCTTTTGGCGGTATTTGATCGACTCTGCTTTTTTTAAATTTTTTGCACTAAAAAAAACAAAAAAAAAAAAACCTTTCTGCTATAAAACATATCCACTTAAAAAAAAAATCATTTTTTTTTTATAAATTTAGGCCAATACGTATTCTGCTACATATTTTTGATAAAAAAAAAAAATCCCAATTAAGCGTATATTGATTGGTTTATGCAACCGTTATAGCGTCTACAAACTATGGGATATATTTTTATGGATTTTCTTTGTATACTAGTAATGGCGGCGATATTTGAAGTAGAGGACTGCGCTCTGACATTAAAAAATGTGATAATTTATTGGTGAATCGCACCAGCTTTCTTTTGGCGGTATTTGATCGACTCTGCGGTTTTCTATTTTTTTGCGCTAAAAAAAAAAAAAAAAAATACCTTTCTGCTATAAAACATATCCACTAAAAAAAAAAAAAAAAAATTTCTTTATAAATTTAAGTCAATATGTATTCTGCTACATATTTTTGATAAAAAAAAAAAAAAATCCCAATTAAGCGTATATTGATTGGTTTATGCGACCGTTATAGCGTCTACAAACTATGGGATATATTTTTATGGATTTTCTTTTTTCTTTTTATACTAGTAATGGCGGCGATATTTGAAGTAGAGGACTGCGCTCTGACATTAAAAAATTTGATAATTTATTGGTGAATCGCACCAGCTTTCTTTTGGCGGTATTTGATCGACTCTGCGTTTTTCTATTTTTTGCGCTAAAAAAAAAAACCTTTCTGCTATAAAACATATCCACTAAAAAAAATAAAAATAAAATTTCTTTATAAATTTAAGTCAATATGTATTCTGCTACATATTTTTAATAAAAAAAAAAAATCCCAATTAAGCGTATATTGATTGGTTTATGCGACCGTTATAGCGTCTACAAACTATGGGATATATTTTTATGGATTTTCTTTGTATACTAGTAATGGCGGCGATATTTGAAGTAGAGGACAGCGCTCCGACTTTAAAAAATGTGATAATTTATTGGTGAATCAAAAAATCCATAATAGACAAAATTATCAGAGACAGGAGACGAGACATAGTTGTCGCGTTTCACGAAACCAAATTTGCTTAACCACTTACCCACCAGGCCTATTTTTGACACTTTTTGTTTACATGTTAAAATCAGTATTTTTTGCTAGAAAATTACTTAGAACCCCCAAACATTATATATATATATATATATATATATCTATATATATCTATATATATAGATATATATACATATATATATATATATATATATATATATATATATATATATATATTTTAGCAAAGACTCTGGAGAATAAAATGGCGGTCATTGCAATATTTTTTTTCACGTGGTATTTGCGCAGCGGTCTTTAAAACGCCATCTTTTTTTGAAAAATTATGAAAAATCACATTTCACTGCATTAAAAAAAAAATAAACAGTAAAGTTAGCCCATTTATTTTGTATATTGTGAAAGATGATGTCACGCTGAGTAAATAGATACCCAACATGCTACGGTTTAAAATTGCGCACACCCGTAGAATGGCGGCAAACTGCGGTCAATAGAAATCTCAATAGGCGGCACTTTAACATTTTTTAACGGTTACCAGTTTAGAGTTAGAGTGCAGCTCTTTTTTTTAAACTATTGCTCACGCTCTGGCGATCGCGGCGATACCTCACATGTGTGGTTTGAACAGTGATTTCATTCGCGGCTCGACTTCCATATACGATTTCTTTCGTGCGCGAGCTAACAGCGACGGGGGCGGCTAATTTTTTTTCCTATTTATTAAATTTTTTTAACTTTAACACAGGTTTAAAAAAAAAAAAAATGTGATCACTTTTATTGCTGTCACAAGCAATGTACTTCCATGTATTCAAAACGCCGAAAACTGCATTTTTGAATACACTCGTTTTTTGAATCTGCCGCCTTTAGCAGCAGAGTAACCCGGACGTGACGTCATGGACGCCGCCTCCGGGTTACGTCATCAGAGACCCGATCGAAGCCGCTTCCGGCTTAGATCGGGACTCCATCCAGCCGGCGGACGTGCCGGCTGGTTGCTCGGGTCTCCCGGCGGACCGGGAGACCCGGACAGAGCTGCGGAAGGTGGCGGGAGGGGGGGGGGAACGTCCCTTCCCGCTCGCTGGGGTAACGATCGAGAGGCTACCAAGCCGCATTGGCCGTTACCGCCGGAAAGCCGACCGCCGGCTCTAAACAATGGTACTGGGATGATGCCTCTAGCTAGAGGCATCAACCCGGTATAACACCGCAAAGTCTCCCGATGTACCCATACATCACTTTACGGTAAGTGGTTAATCATAACTAGTAGTAGTAATCATTAGTTATGATTAGGCGAATTTGATTTCGTGAAACGCGTCAACTATGTCTTGTATCCTGTCTCTGATAATTTTGTCTATTATGGATTTTTTGGATTCACCAATAAATTATCACATTTTTCAAGTCGGAGTGTAGTCCTCTACGTCAAAAGTCTACAGCTACCGGGATTGGGGGTCTGACATGCACACGACCGACCTCTGATTGTTGGACTCTATACACCTGAGCGGTCTCCTGTGTGTGTGTGTAATGGCGGCGATGAGCAACTTATAGCGGGACTGCGATATTGGAGTGGAGAATCGGACACTAACTGACACTTTGGGGGGACCAGTGACACTAATACAGTGATCAGTTCTAAAAATATGCACTGTCACTGTACTAATGACACTGGCTGGGAAGGGGGTTAACATCAGGGGCGATCAAAGGGTTAAACGTGTGCCTAGCCAGTGTTTATGTGTGCACGGTGTGAGATGCTTTCACTAGGGGATGAAATGGATTTTGTTAAAACAAAATCCATTATTTCCCCCCTGTCAGAACTGAGAATTATCTTGTTTACATAGGCAGAGGTCTGTTCTGTGTGTATTACTGATGATTGGTGAGTGCCGGCAGACAGTGCCTGGCACCTGCAGATCGGTGTCTGCTTTGAATAATCACAGCAGAATCGTCCCGCTGGGCAGACACACGCTCCTCCTGCAGCTGGGAGTCACATATATATATATATATATATATATATATATACACACACACACACACTATATTACCAAAAGTATTGGGACGCCTGCCTTTCCACACACATGAACTTTAAAGGCATCCCAGTCTTAGTCCGTAGGGTTCAATATTGAGTTGGCCCACCCTTTGCAGCTATAACAGCTTCAACTCTTCTGGGAAGGCTGTCCACAAGGTTTAGGAGTGTGTCTATGGGAATGTTTGACCATTCTTCCAGAATCACATTTGTGAGGTCAGGTATTGATGTTGGACGAGAAGGCCTGGCTCACAGTCTGCACTCTAATTCATCCCAAAGGTGTTCTATCGGGTTGAGGTCAGGACTCTGTGCAGGCCAGTGTCATGAACTACACTTCCCAGCATCCCTTGCAACAGTCCTGTATCCTCCTGCTGCTGATTGGCTGAGTGGTGGCTGCAGGAAGAAGAAGGGGGTGAGAGGGTTCAGGCAGACACATTGTCGCTTGCTGCTGAACTCTGTCTCTCTGTGCACCGGTGGCGAGATGTGTAGAGTCCAATAAAATGTGAAAATTACAGTCACACGGCTGTCTCTCTAGTGTTAAAGCTGTGTAAATAGAGCCTCATATATAGAGTTTTCAATGCTCTACCCATGTTTGGGGGGGGTGCAATAGTAAGTCTGGATCCCAAGCAAACAATACATCAGCGGGGTCCACGGCTTTCTACTGAAGCCGGTCGTAGTGAATACCATTTGTTCCATTAGATTGTGAACTACAAGACGAGGCCTGATGGGGACGGCGGCATGTGTTCAGCTAATGTTGATGCCATGTAAATGAAAGGAAAAAAATAGTTTCTGTTTTCCGCCAACAATCCAGTAAATTGCAGCATCTGGTGAAGAAATCACGCTGACAGGGAGAACGCACTCATTTTAAAATGTGTAAGAAAAATGTAACAATTTTCCTGTCGGAGTAATGTAACAATTGCTTATGTACATGTGTCACATTGTATAAAACTGTGACAATGTTACACCTGGGGGAGTGCATGTTTACCTGCGGGGGGTTCTCATCCTATGGAGGGAGTTATCACATCGCCGAGTGAATATTCCATTTCATCGATAATTTGTATATGAAATGTGATCACCGGGACTGCGATTCTCTGGACTCAGCGTGAATTGATGTGTAGACGTTTTCTTAGACTTTAACCACTTAAAGTGGAGTTCCACACATTTTAATAAGTTTAGATGTATGTAATCCCCTTAAAAAATACTTTTACCAATGGAAACTATTTTTTTTTTTTCAGCAAGGAAATACCTTTTTTTCTTCTTTATTGATCCTCACTTCCGGGTCTGGCCGCCTATAGGCGATTACGTCATTCGGCGATTCGCAAGGGCTGCTGGGATGTATCCCAGCAGCCCTTGCGAATCGCCTAGTGACGAAATCTTGCATTATTACACCAGCACCAGCTGTACTCGGATGTATTGGATAGAGTCCGTGCTCCGCCCCGCCTCCTCTCAGTGAGCACTATGGATGTATTGCTTTGAGTCTGCGCTCTGCCCCGCCTCACAGACCCGCCTCACAGCGGATGTAAACACAGCTCCCCCGCCTCACAGACCCGGAAGTTCTAATGGGGATAGGCCACACTACGATCACCATGGAAAAAACCAAACATATCCACTGGAGCTGTATGGTAATGAGCCTGAAGTGCCCGCCTCCCAAAAGATAGTGTCACACCGAGTAAATAGATACCCAACATGTCATGCTTCAAAAATTGCACACGCTCGTGGATTGGCGACAAACATTGTTACTTAAAAATCCCCATAGGCGACACCTAAACATTTTCTACAGGTTACCAGCTTAGAGTGACAGAGGAGGTCTAGGGCTCAAATTATTCCTCTCGCTTTAATGATCGCGGCGATACCTCACATGTGTGGTTTGAACAATGTTCACATACGTGGGCGCGACTTGTGTATGCATTCGCTTCTGCCCTAGACCTCCATTGTAACTCTAAACTGGTAACCTGTAGGAATTTTTAAAATGTCGCCTATGGGGATTTTTTTAAGTACCAATGTAATAGAAATAAGCATGACAGGACCTCTTTACTGTAAGATCTGGTGTGAAAAAGACCTCACATCGCACAAAAAAAAAAAAAGTAATTTTTTTCATGATGAAAAAAAATGGGCTCTTTAAATCCGTTGCTAGGAAGCGATGTATGACGTTGCTCCGGTTCTCCAAGGCCATAGAGTGGGGGCCATCTTGCCCTCATTTGGCTTCTTGCCTAGGAGGAGAGCGGACCGTATCGCTTTCCCCGCTACCGGCGGGTCCGGTAAGTGGGGAAAACGAAACGACGGCGTGGGGGGTGGGGTGGGTTGAGACAAAGGTGAGACAAAATTGATCAAAAGTCCATTAATCATAAATAAGAGTCCATGGTGATGGCAATGAATATCCAAAAAGGAAATGGTATCAATATTATTGGCACTTGATAGCCACCAGAAAGCAAGGACACCCAGTGTGTATACAAGCTTACTGGATGGAATGGACCCCTTAAATTATAGGGGGTCAGCTTAAGCGGATACAGGACATCAGACACCCGATACCAGAATATGCACCAACTTCAAGGAACTCCAAGCGACTCCTCCTTTAATAACACTAAACCTGGGGGTGGACTCCCACACAGCGTACCCAGAAAGGAAAAAGGGGGCTCAAGTGGTGAAGTACGTATGGATAAATATATTTTTTAAAGATGGATGCACTTACATGGTAAAAAGCAATATCAGGGCATATCAGGGTTACACTCGCGGTCTCCGGGTTAGGAACGCCTTCCGCGTTCCATCTGCGTTCCACCGGGAGCCGGAAATGACGTGGTAGCGCAGTCATGGTCCTACGGTCCGACGCGTTTCGTCAGCTTGTAATCTGATGTCATCAGGGTCATGTGACTGTGACTGCGTCAACGTTATTTATGCTACCAAGCCAAGCATTTTTGCACATAAGTTTTATGATTGCACTAGTGTTTAGTTGAGCGCAATCTTATATTTAGTAATATTTATTCATAATTTTTATATGTGCTAGTGATATATAATGTCCATCAACACCAAAGCGCCCCAAAATAGTGACGTAATCGTGAATACTCCAACTCCTCCAAGGAACCGTGAGCAGTGATAGGTGATCTTCCACCACCAGTAAATGAAATGCCTACTCACCAGAAGTAGAATTTTAAACACATGTCCAACCAATGAGGTCTCCCTCACGCCGATAGATACTCTCCACTAGTAGCACTAATCCAGTTGAACTCCAAGGTTTTTGCCATAAAGTATTAAGAAGAACCAAAGGGCCTTTCATAGTGTAGCAAGTAGAGGAAATGATGTGCCATGTTGAATTGGGTAATGCAACATGACACGTCATTTCCTCTATTTTGGAACGCAGGTGGAACACGGAACGGCGTCCCTGCTGTACGATCAGCCTCTATGTGTCTATGATCTTGTAAGTGTTTTTAATATTATGCTCAATTAATTAAATGGTGGAATATTACACTATGAAGGGCCCTTTGTTCTTCTTTATACTTTATGGCAAAAATCTTGGAGTTCAACAGGTTTAGTGCTACTAGTAGAGAGTATCTATCGCCGTGATTGGACCAGCAGACCCCAGAGGGTGGCAGGTTGGACACATGAGGTAGATCACAGGAGTGGGAAAAGGACAGGGGGATCAGGGGGAAGTGGGAAATGGACAGGGGGATCAGAGCTGCAGAGGAAGAGGATCCTGGACAGAGGAGGGGGTGATTGGAGCGGCAGAGGTGGGCAGAATCCCTGAAACTGATTCCCCTGTGGCTCCTCCTTGCATCAGTTGACTGCTGGCAGCAGGGAGAGCAGAAGAAGCTGGGGGTGGGGGGGGGTACTGTAAAAAAATATAAGGGGGTGACCAGCGCTATGGAATGATCACAGAGACTTTTGCGAGTAGGAAGCAGCCTGGGGGGGGGGGGGGGGTACTGCCTGTACTATAAAGCTGCCAGGTCCTCCAGCTGAACTGATTCAGCTCCCACCCCATGCAGTAAGACCAGCGCTACTCCTTATTGGTGGCCCTGTTTGGGGTACAAAGGAGATTTGTTGTCTTATTCAAACTTTAGCACCCTCCTAGGTAGGTGCTAGGTAGGTAAAGCCTAGTGTCTCCATCTGCTTATCAGGGGAGCCTGATTAGTAGTTAGGCCTGTTGCATGTGTCCAGGGTGTGATTCATCTGGGCTGAGGGAGTATCCCCACTGTAACCAATAGGGGAGCCTGTTGGACAGTGGAGGAAACCCAGCCAGTGACACACAGGCTTTTGTAACTATCCCAGTGGGTTGCCACAAACAGTGGTGCATCCTGTGATATCTTATAAAAGCCAAGGCACATGTGACAGGGTGTCTTTGGGCGGGAAGTCAGGTCCCAGAAGGAGGGTGACATTTGTCTCTCCTTCTGCTGCTGTGGATGGTGGTCACAGGCGGTCGGCCTTGTGAGGCAGGAGTGTGGAGCTGAGCCAGGAGGTCCAGGAAAGCTGACTACTGGAGTTGGAGGCAGAGCAACCTTGGGAAAAACAGTGTCCGTGAGTACCGGGAAGCTTGCTGGGGGTCTGCCCAGGAAGGGGACCACTCCAGTGGAGAGTCAGTGGACAGGAGCCAGCACACACACAGCAAGTGAGAAAGGGGGTGCCAAGTTAGAACCCCGAAGAGTAATTCAAACAGGAACAGATTATCTATCTTCGCTTCAGTGGCAAGGTGAGGCAGCGGCCTTGCCGCACATTGCAGCTAGTTGTCCCAAAGATTGTGCATAGTTCATAGTTGGAGTATCCCACTCATCCCTTCT
The DNA here is from genome assembly GCF_965119305.1 of Pelophylax lessonae. NCBI lineage: Eukaryota > Metazoa > Chordata > Amphibia > Anura > Ranidae > Pelophylax > Pelophylax lessonae. The sequence goes on from NC_138776.1 coordinate 19,756,844, forward strand.
CTTATCCCAGTTCCAAATAAAAACACAAAAACCAACATCCCCTGAAATGATTATTGACTGAGCGAAGGACTTTCAAATGCTAATTGTCTGCTATCATTTGCTAAGGGTAACCCAGGGGAATACAGAAAGTGTAATTCTCAGCAGTCCTCTAGGGGGCAGTGCTACACAACTCTGTCCTGTCAACCCACTTTATTCCAAATAATTATAGACAAATAATATGAGACACTGTACTTCTAAATAAAAAGGTTTGTGTGTGTGTGTGTGGGGGGGGGGGGGGGGGCAGCAATGCTAAAGTTTAGAATATGGGGCTCTCCATATTTCCATGCTCGGGCCGGACTATGTTAAACTCTGGCTCTGCAGCAAACACAGTTTCTCTTTGGCTCTATGTAGGCTGTGCTTTTGTATTGCTAATTAAAGGACAAATTAATTGGCCAGGAAGAGGGAGGAGATGCACTGCCGGAGGAGATAAGAATGCTGCCTGTCTGGCCAGCCGTCCCGCTGGGTGGGGGGGTGGTGCATTTGCCGGCCGTCTGTCCGTCCTGCTGGGGGGGGGGTGTATTTGCCTGCCGGCTGTCCCACTGGGGGGCGGGTGTCATTATATTAAGTACATTGCACTTTGTATGGACTTTTTCAGCACTGATTGCACTTTTTAGAGATATTGCACAATTTATGGATTCATTTTTTCAAGCACCAGTGCACTTTCTGTTATCAATCAATTTATTGATTGTATACAATTTTTCACACTCATTTATGCATTATTCAATTTATTTTATGATTATTATTGCTTATTTCTATTGCAAGCGCTGTTTTTATTGCTAGTCACCACCAAAAGAAAGCTCTATTTGTGGGGGAAAAAGGATATCAATTTTTTTTTGGGTACAGTATCGCACGACCGCGCAATTGTCCGTTAAAGTAACGCAGTGCCGAATCACAAAAAATGGCCTGGTCATTAACCACTTCCCGACCACCCACCGCCTCTACTGCGGCAGGGTGGCTCTCCTGCGTAAACCGACGTAGGTCTACGTCAGTCACGCGCGGGAAGCTAGGGGACGAGCGCGCACCAGCTCTCACTCGGCAGCGGGGAAGCAGGCTTCCGATTGCCGCCTGACACCCGCGATCGCTCCCCACTGAGAGAGAAGGATTGTCGGCTGTTGCAAATACAGCCGACCGTTCTGCTCCCTGCAATGACCATAGAGCCCATGTGATCCTTCTATATAGGATCACATGTCTCTATGGTCATTTCAGAAGCCACACCCCCCCCCCCACAGCTAGAATCACTCCCCTAGGGTCACATTTAACCCCTTGATCACTTATACTGTTAACCCCTTCCCTGCCAGTGTCATTATTACAGTAACAGTGCATATTTTTAGCACTGATTACTGTAGTAATGTCACTGGTCCCCCCAAAAAGTGTCAAAAATGTCAGTTAGGGGTCCGATCTGTCTGCCGCAATGTCGCAGTCCCGCAAAAAATCGCAGATCGCCGCCATTACTAGTAAAAAAAAAAAAAACAATAAAAATGACATAAATCTTTCTCGTAGTTAGTAGATGCGATACATTTTGCGCAAACCAATTTAAAATACGCTTATTGCGATTTTTTTTTTTTTTTTAACCAAAAATATGTAGCAGAAAAAAAATTTGCCTAAAATGTTAAAAATTTTTGATTTTTTTTTTTGAGAATGTCATATAGCAGAATGTGAAAAAAAATATATATCTATTTTTTTTTTTACAAAATTGACGCTCTTTTTTTGTTTATAGCGCAAAAAATAAAAATCGCAGAGGTGATCAAATACCACCAAAAGGAAGCTATATTTGTGGGAAAAAAAGGACGTAAATTTTATTTAGGTACAGCGTCGCACGACCGCGCAATTTTCCGTTAAAGTGACGCGGTGCCGAATCGCAAAATATGGCCTGGTCATTAAGGGGGCAAACCCTTCCGGTCCAGAAGTGGTTAAAGTTCATTGGGAAAAAAAAAAAAAGAAGTGGTTAAAGTTCATTGAAGAAAAAAAAAAAAAAGAAGTGGTTAAAGTTCATTGAAAAAAAAAAAAAAAAAAAAAGAAGTGGTTAAAGTTCATTGGAAAAAAAAAAGAAGTGGTTAAAGTTCATTGGAAAAAAAAAAAAAGTGGTTAAAGCGGAGTTCCGGCCACGGGGGTGAAATTTAGCTAAAAATACCCCCGGGACAGTCAGGGCTAGTACATTCCATAATGGAGAGCCTCTGAACTGTCCTGGGTCACACTTACCTTTTTAGAAGAAATACTTACCTTTAAAATTTCTTCTCCAGCGCTGCCAGTTGAAGCCAGCGCGTCCTCTTCGGTGACATCGGAGTCCCAGAATGCGCCTGCACCGGCCCCTGCTCGTCACTTCCGGTGCAGGCGCATCATCCCTCCACAGCTTCTGGGCATGCCCAGAAGCTGTTTATCAGGGAATGAGGAGCCCGCACCGGAAGTGACGATCGGGGCCGGTGCTGGCGCATTGATTCCTGGGAGCGATGACGTTCAGCTCCCAGGAATCAATGCAAAGAGGAAGTGACGGCGCAGGCCGCGGCCGCAGAGGGAGGAAGTGGAAGAAAGGTGAGTATATTTTCTTCAATATCAAGGTAAGTAAACAAAATAATCGTAACTATCCATTTGTTTTTCAGGTGACCAAGAGCAAGCGGATGGCCCAAAATCGATTATGTAGATTTTGTGGCCAAAACTCCACTTTAAAGTTCATGTAAAGGCAGGCGTCCCAATACTTTTGACAATATAATGTATGGCCTTTGACACTGTATCCCCTCTGGATTTTGTACACTCCAATGTTGTCAATGTACTGTTTCCTTTATTTTTACCCAATAAACTTCAGTTTTGAAAAAATAAATAAAAAATAATGTATTTCCAGGAAATCTCCTGATAGATACATAGTAATAAAGGATAAAAAATACATTTTTTTTTTTTAAGCGCAAACATGGCTTGCTGTCGGCGTATTGTTTACGACACTGAATAATTCCACAATCATAAATTATAAATCCGGCCTTATAAAACAAAACCGCACGCAGCTTGTGACATTCGCAGTGGAAGGAAGCAGATTACCATTCCGCCCGCCAATCACACATGTAGAGAAGGGTCTCTGACGACGGTAGAGAAAAGGCGCGTAAGCCGCTCCACAATTCACCGAGTGCCGCAGACTGTTGGCACCCCTCATTTACAAGAAAGAAAATGAGAATTTGCTTCCACAATACTGCAAATGGTCTCTTCTATATTCCGCGCCCGCCAAGCCATGCTATTAGCAGAAAGTGCCAATTTGTGCTGTACGCCGCGCGCACAGCTGTAGGCAGACGTGGCTCGCCGTTGCCGTCGCATTCAAAGGCCGGTCACAGCGACACAAAAACACAGCCTTGATGCTACAGAAACGTCCCCGATGAGCAAAGAGAAAACACAATTACGCATCCTGACCTTTATCCTTGGCGTGCGGAGTTTAGTACGACTGAACGTTCATGACAATTTAATACCTACGAGTCAATTCTACTGTCAGAGAAGAGGGAATTTCGGGAAGTGGAGACAATTAAGAGACTCGGAATAGCGCAGATTTCGCCACACTTCATTACAGTCAGGAATAACACAATGGAAATAACTAGACATAGTCCTAATGTCACCTATTCCTTAATAAAGCCAAATAGCCCGCTACACAAAATGTTCTCAGTATACGGTTTATATTTTCTTCCGTTTCACAATGTACTAAATTATATTAAATAGCAGCCTGACTTGTTAGGAAACTTCAAACCGGTAATGAGATGTCCACAAGCTGCAACCAACAATAATAAAAATCATAAATCACAGCCAAGCACAAACTCCAGTACAATAGAACAGGAGCTCAAGTTCGGCCACCCTGACACTTCCAGAGGGCCACACAATAGCAGGGCATTTTTGCACATCGATACTCAAAAACTTTGGCACTGCTGCATTTTTTTTCAGCATATTACAATGCACAGTGAAGAAGTTGGAAAACAATAACTCCAGCATTGGTGTCAGAGAACACCATAATAACCTCCAGCATTGGTGTCAGTGGACGTAATAAGAACACTCCAACATTGGTGTGAATAGAGAAGATAATAACCCCCAATAATGGTATCTTTGGATGCAATAATAACCCCCAGCATTGATGTAAATGGAAACAATAATAACCCCTAACATTGTTATCATTGAACACAATAATAAACCCCAGCATTGGTGTCTGTGGACACAATAAGAACCACCAACATTGGTTTCATTGGATGCAATAATAATCCCCAACATTGTCATTGATGGACACAATAATAACCCCCAACATTGGTATTGTTTTTTTACGCAATAATAACCCCTAGCATTGGTGAGAATGGACACAATAATAACCCCCAACATTGGTATCAATGGATGCAATAATAACTCCTAACATTGGTATCATTCGATGCAATAATAACCCCCAACATTGGTTTCAATGGATGCAATAATAACTCCTAACATTGCTATCATTGAATGCAATAATAACCCCCAACATTGGTATAATTGAATGCAATAATAACCCCCAACATTGGTATTGTTGGATGCAATAATAACCCCCAGCATTGGTGTGAATGGGCACAATAATAACCCCCAACATTGGTATAAATGGATGCAATAATAACTCCCAACATTGGTATCATTGGCTGCAATAATAACCCCCAACATTGGTATCATTGGCTGCAATAATAACCCCCAACATTGGTATCGTTGGATACAATAATAACCCCCAGCATTGGTATCAATGGTCACAATAATAACCCCCAGCATTGGTATCAATGGTCACAATAATAACCCCCAACATTGGTATCAGTGGATGCAATATTAATCCCCAGCATTGGTATCATTGGATGCAATAATAACACCCAACATTGGTATTGTTGGATGCAATAATAACCCCCAGCATTGGTGTGAATGGACACAATAATAACCCCCAACATTGGTATAAATAGATGCAATAATAACCCCCAACATTGGTATAAATAGATGCAATAATAACCCCCAGCATTGATATCAATGGTCACAATAATAACCCCCAGCATTGGTATCAATGGTCACAATAATAACCCCCAACATTGGTATCAGTGGATGCAATAATAACCACAACATTGGTATAGTTGGATGCAATAATAACCCCCAGCATTGGTATCATTGGGTGGAATAATAACCCCCAGCATTGGTGTGAATGGACACAATAATAACTCCCAATATTGTATTGGTATCACTGGATGCAATTACTTCCCCGTCTTGCATTGGTGGTCAGAGCACTTAAAATTGCCCCCCCCCCCCCCACACACACATTGGCAGTCAGTGGAAAGTAGAGTTAACCCTTCCCACATTGCATTGGTGGTCATGGCACTGACATTTGAAACCCTTTGCATTGGTGGTCCTGGCGGTAAAAGTTAACCCCCATCCTCCCTCCCATTGGTGATCAGTTACCTATCACCGCTTTTACCGCTCTGCTTACTCTCAGGCTGCCCACTCTCCTTAGTCCAGGACTTTTACTTGTACTGTGGGTGAAGTTTTCTCCCTTGCGGTGCAGGTTGCTGGAACACGCCTGCACCTGCATGTATTTTTCCTCTGCCTGAAATGGGTGATGTTAAAAATGAAATAAATACTAGTTACATACAATTTTTTACCAACTACGTATACACTCACGCCACTTTATTAGGTACACCTGTTCAATTGCTTGGTAACATAAATTGCTAATCAGCCAATCACATGGCAGCAACTCAATGCATTTAGGCACCTAAACTCAAAATGAGCATCAGAATGGGGAAAACTTTGAACGTGGCATGGTTGTTGGTGCCAGGCGGGATGGTCCGAAAAAGAGAAAATATCCAGTGAGCGGCAGTTGTTTGGAGGAAAATGCCTTGCTGATGTCAGAGGTCAGAGGAGAATGGGCAGCCAGATGATAGAAAAGTAACAGTAACACAAATACCCACTCGTTACATCTAAGGTATGCAGAATACCATCTCTGAATGCACAACACATCGAACCTTGAAGTAGATGGCCTACTGAAGCAGAAGACCACACCGGGTGCCACTCTTGTCAGCTAAGAACAGGAAACCGAGGCTACAATTGGCACAGGCTCACCAAAATTGGGTAATAGAAGATTGAACAAACGTTGCCTAGTCTGATGAGTCTCCATTTCAGCCACGACATTCAGATGGTAGGGGTCAGAATTTGGTGCATGGATCCATCCTGCCTTGTATCACCGGTTCAGGCTGGTGCCTGGTGGTGGTGGTGTAATGGTGGGGGGGATATTTTCTTGGCACACTTTAGGCCCCTTACTACCAATTGAGCATTGTTTAAATGCCACAGCCTACCTGAGTATTGTCGCTGACCATGTCCATCCCTTTATGACTACAGTGTCCTCATATTCTGATGGCTCCTTCCAGCAGCATAATCCACCATGTCACAAAGCTCCAATCACCTCACCACTGGTTTCTTCACCATGACAATGAGGTCACTGTCCTCCAATGGCCTCCACTCTCACCAGATCAGGTCACTGTCCTCCAATGGCCTCCACTCTCACCAGATCAGGTCACTGTACTCCAATGGACTCCACACTCACCAGATCCGGTCACTGTCCTCCAATGGCCTCCACAATCACCAGATCAGGTCACTGTCCTCCAATGGCCTCCACACTCACCAGATCAGGTCACTGTCCTCCAATGGCCTCCACACTCACCACATCTCATCCAATAGAGCACCTTTGGGAAGTGGTGGAACGGAAGTTTGGCATCATGGATGTGCAGCCAACAAATCTGCAGCAACTGTGTGATGCCATTATGTCACTATGGAGCAAAATCTCTGAGGAATGTTTCCAACACCTTGTTGAATCTATTCCACAGAGAGAAAAAAGACAGTTCTGAAGGCAAAAGGGGGTCCAAACCGGTACAAGCAAGGTGTGCCCAATAAAAAGGCCGGTGAGTGTATACCATACATCTCAACTCCACAGTGCAGCTCCAGACCTACGCCTCCCACTGTCTGTGGACACCCAGGGTGCTGGCTCAAGAAGCCCATCTCTGCTCACCATCAAAGGACACCATCATTTAGAACTACACTACAGTATCTGTTCTTCTAGGTACTTTATTCGGCGGTACTTGTCCAGCCACATCCATAGTGTCCACATCCATGGACCACACCTCAACGCGTTTCACCAGAATGGCTTTGATCACAAGGAACATGTTAGAGACTGACTGTCCCTATGTACAGTATATCTTATTTGTATATCATACCCGTGGGATCCATCTAGAAACTGAAAGTCACTGTAGTAGACACTCCAACTACAACTCTTCTACACCACTGCAGAGATCTCCGCTAGCTGTTAGGTCCCATGCTGTGTCTATCCCCTGCTGCATTGTGAACACAGGTGGTCAGCTGCTCGGCATGGGCAGCATTGAGAGGTGGCTTTTCATTCTCTCAATGAATGTAAAACATTCTCTGATTGGACAAGGTTGGGGTGGTGATGTCACACTCTCACCCTTGTTAGGGCCACTTCACGCCGAAAGACGGCTACAGCGTGGGCCTAAAATCCCGGGAGGACATACCTGGACACCCCCCTTGTTCTTGTGCTCTCTGTGCGCCTCCTGATGCACGCGGGTGGTGCGCTCTGTGATCACAGAGTCCTTGGGACTCGGCTTATCACAGATCGGAGTAAAGAGCTGATCCCGGCCCTTTTACCACGTGATAAGCTGTCAGCCAATGACAGCTGATCACGTGATGTAAACAGAAGCAGATCATTGGCTTGTTTTCCATACGCTGACAGAAAGAGGAGAAAATAAAATAAAACTGATCACTGGCTTCTGTAAGAGGGACATCGGTGCCACACTGCTAACCAGTGCCAACCAGTGTCACCTACCAGTGCCCACCAATGCCACCTACCAGTGCCCATTAGTACTGCTAATAAATGCTCACAAGTGCCACCTATCAGTGCCCATCAGTGCTACAAGTCAGTGCCCATCACATCAGTGTTTCATCATCAGTGCTTCCTATCAGTGCCACCTACCAGTGTCTATCAAAGCCACCTATTAGTGTCCCTATCAGTCCCACCTCTCAGCGCCCTTCAGTGCTGCATATCAGTGCTCTTCAGTGCTGCCTATCAGTGCCTCATATCAGTGCCGCCTCACCAGTGCCCACCAGTGCCGTCTCAGTGCCCATTAGTGCCACCTACCAGTGCCCACCTATGCCACCTACAAGTGCCCATTACTACTGCTAATAAGTGCCCACAAGTTCCACCTATCAGTGCCCATCAGTGCTGCAAATCAGTGCCCATCAGTGTCTCATCATCAGTGCTTTCTATCAGTGCCACCTACGAGTGTCTATCAAAGCCACCTATCAGTGCCCCTATCAGTGCCACCTCTCAGCGCCCTTCAGTGCTGCCTTTCAGTGCCCTTCAGTGCTGCCTATCAGTGCCTCCTATCAGTGCTGCCTCACCAGTGCCGTCTCATCAGTGCCCATTAGTGCCACCTACCAGTGCCCACCAATGCCACCTACCAGTGCCCATTACTACTGCTCACAAGTTCCACCTATAAGTGCTACAAATGAGTGCCCATCAGTGTCTCATCATCAGTGCTTCCTATCAGTTCCACCTACCAGTGTCTATCAAAGCCACCTATCAGTGCCCCTATCAGCGCCCTTCAGTGCTGCCTATCAGTGCCCTTCAGTGCTGCCTATCAGTGCCCATCAGTGTCCATCAGTGCCACCTATCAGTGCAGCTTCATTAGTGCCCATCAGTGCCACCTATCAGTGCCCATTAGTGCCACCTTATCAGTGCCCATTAGTGCAGCCTATCAGTGCCCATCAGTGCACATCAATAAAGGGGAACACATTTGTTTGGGAAATTTTATAACAAACTATGAAAACTGTTTTTTTTTTTTTCCAAAAATTTCCATCTTTTCTTGCTTGTTTAGCAAAAAAAAAAAAAAAAAAACAGTGTATTATAACTGAAGGAAATGCACCGAACGATTCACCAAACGTAAAAAGAAAAAACCCCACAAAAACCTCAAACCTCCGGCACTGGTATTCCGTTGTACTCCCACCTCAATTATTATGATGGGATTTCATTGTCACATTAGACAAATGTGCTGAACTGGGTCCCCGGGGAAGGCGCTATGGGAAAGCAATGAATCCTCCGATACCCTGGGAGTATTTTTAGAAAAATGCACAAAAACTCTCCTGCCTTTTCCTGGCCGCGTCTGACTATTTCCGATACAAATTGGACGTCGCCTTCTTATATGAGTTTTATTTCACCTTCTTTCCTTTTTATCTGCGGCTCGGGTTCACCGTCTGAAATGTCGCAGAAATCACGCGTTACTTCTCCCTCATTTCACACAAATGAACCGCCTGAAGGGGAACTCAATCTCCACCGCGCTAAATGTTCCAAGGTTGGAAGTCACGAGATTCCTCAATTTTTAATTGTTTGACAAGTGTAGGCGACGTCCTGGTGAGAGGCGGAGAGCGGGATAAAAATACGACCGGAGCAGTTTTTCTACATGGAGATTATCAGGGCTTTTTATCAGCGGGAACGCGGGGCAAACGCAGTTCCGGCACCTCCAGAGCTGAATGCATGTAATGGCAAGGGGAGTTGGGGCGTGCTGGAGTGTCTATTGATGCTGGCTAATGGGGAATCTATTTTTGCTGAGGATGGAGGTCTATTGTTTCTGGGGAGGTCTTCTGTTGCTCATGGGGGATCTATTGTTGCTGGGGTGGGTCTTATTTTGCTGGGGGGGTCAGTTGTTTCTGGGAGGGATTTACTGTTGAGGGATGGGTCTTTGTTGCTGGCTGCTGGAGGGCCTATTGATGCTGGCTACTGGGTAATCTATTGTTGCTGGAGGGGATCTATTGTTGCTGGGGAGGTCTATTGTTGCTGGTGGTGTATATAATGTTGCTTGGGTGGGTCTTCTGTTGCAGTGGGTCAATCATTGCTGGGAGGGATCTACTGTGGAGGAAGTGGTCTATTGATGCTGGCTACTGGGTAATCTATTGTTGCTGGAGGGGATCTATTTTGGCAGGGGGGGTCTACTGTTGCCTGGCAGGTTTATAGTTGCTGGTGGGGTATCTACAGTACTGTTGAGGGAGGGGTCTTTGTTGCTGGCTGCTGGAGGGCCTATTGATGCTGGCTACTGGGTAATCTATTGTTGCTGGAGGGGATCTATTGTTGCTGGGGAGGTCTATTGTTGCTGGTGGTGTATATAATGTTGCTTGGGTGGGTCTTCTGTTGCAGTGGGTCAATCATTGCTGGGAGGGATCTACTGTGGAGGAAGTGGTCTATTGATGCTGGCTACTGGGTAATCTATTGTTGCTGGAGGGGATCTATTTTGGCAGGGGGGGTCTACTGTTGCCTGGCAGGTTTATTGTTGCTGGTGGGGTATCTACTGTTGAGGGAGGGGTTTTTGTTGCTGGCTGCTGGAGGGCCTATTGATGCTGGCTACTGGGTAATATTTTGTTGCTGGAGGGGATCTATTTTGGCAGGGGGGTCTATTGTTGCTGGGGAGGTCTTTTGTTGCTGGAGGGGTATCTATTGTTGCTGGGGTGGGTCTTATGTTGCAGTGGGTCAATCATTGCTTGGAGGGATCTACTGTTGAGGAAGGGGTCATTGTAGCTGGCTGATGGAGGGTCTGTTGATGCTGGCTACTGGGTAATCTTTTGTTGCTGGAGGGGATCTATTTTGGCAGGGGGGTCTATTCTTGCTGGGGAGGTCTTTTGTTGCTGGAGGGGTATCTATTGTTGCTGGGGTGGGTCTTATGTTGCAGTGGGTCAATCATTGCTTGGAGGGATCTACTGTTGAGGAAGGGGGTCATTGCAGCTGGCTGATGGAGGGTCTGTTGATGCTGGCTACTGGGTAATCTTTTGTTGCTGGAGGGGATCTATTATTTCATGGTGTTTGCAACACACGTGTGACATATGGCCGCAATCGAGTGAGAGCAATAATTCTAGTGCTACAGCTCCTCTGTTACTCTAAGCAGGTAACCTTTAAAAATGTTTAAAGCGTCACCTATGGAGATTTTTTAGATATCGTAGTTTGTCGCCATTCTTCGAGAGTGCGCAATTTTAAAGCGTGACATGTTAGATATCTATTTACTCGGCATAACATCATCTTTTATATTTTACCAACAACTTGCTTTATATATAGTGTTTTTTTGCATTAAAATTCATTAACCACTTTACGTCCTCCCGCCGCAGTTATACTGTGGCAGTCAGCCGCTCCTGCGCAAACCGCCGTAGGTATACGTCGGTCACGCGCAGGCAGCTAGGGGGCGAGCGTGTGCCACAGGTGGCATGCTTCCGCCCCTGCTCATCAGGGGGGAAGCCGATGCACGGAGCAGGCGGCTCCGATTGCTGCCTGACACCCGCGATCGTTCCCTGTTGAGAGAGAAGAACAGTCAGCTGTTGTAAACACATCCACCCGTTCTTCTTCTTGGAATGATCATAGAGCGCCTGTGATCCTTCTATATAGGATCACAGGTCTCTGTGATCATTTCACATGCCACGCCCCCCCCCAACAGTTAGAAACACACCCATAGGTACACATTTAACCCCTTGATCACCCACAGTGTTAACCCCTTCCCTGCCAGTGTCATTATTACAGTAACAGTGCATATTTGTAGCACTGATTACTGTAGTAATGTCACTGCTCCCCCCCGAAAGTGTCAAAAACGTCAGTCAGGGGTCCGATCTGTCCGCCGCAATGTCGCAGTCCTGTAACAAATCGCAGATCGCCGCCATTACTAGTAAAAAAAAAAAAAAAAAAAAACAATAAAAATGACATAAATCTTACCTGTAGTTAGTAGACGCAATAACTTTTGCGTAAACCAATCAAAATCAGCTTATTGCGATTTTCTTTTACCAAAAATATGTAGCAGAAAACAAATTGGCATTAGATGTTAAAACATTTTGATTTTTAATTTTTTTTTTTTTTTCGGGGAATGTTAGATAGCAGAAAGTGAAAAATATTGTGGTATTTTTTTCAGAATTGTCGCTCTTTTTTTGTTTATAGCGCAAAAAATAAAAATCGCACAGGTGATCAAATACCACCAAAAGAAAGCTCTGTTTGTGGGGAAAAAAGGACATCAATTTTATTTACGTACAGCGTCGCACAACCGCGCAATTGTCTGTTAACCACTTGCCGACCGCCGCACGACTATTTACGTCGGCGGTCAGCCCCTCACAGGCAGAGCGATGTAGTACTACGTCACTAGCCTGTGAGGGTCTAGGGAGCGAGCGCGCGCCGCCCGTGGTCACGGACCCCCCCCCCGCGCGTGTGACCGGCGGACCCGATCGTCCGCCGGTCACTCGCGATCGTTGGTGCGGAGGGAGAAAGGCAGGCGGCTGATGTAAACAAGCCGCTTGTCATTCTCCCCTGTGTAGGAATGGTGATCACACGGTTCTACTATGTAGGACCGTTGATCACTGTTCCTACACCTCAAGCCACAGCCAATCACAGTTAGAATCACGCCCCTAGGGACACACATAACCCCTCCCTCTAAAAAAAAGTTAACCCCTTCACTGCCAGTGTAATTTTACAGTAACAGTGCATATGTATAGCACTGATTACTGTGGAAATGTCACTGGTAACCCCAAAAGTGTCAAAAATGTCAGTCAAGGGTCCGATCTGTCCGCCGCAATGTCGCAGTCCCACAAAAAAAAAATCGCAGATCGCCGCCATTGCGCGTTAAAAAAAAAACAACAAAAATGACAAAAATCTTTCCCTTTGTTAGTAAACGCAATAACTTTTGCGCAAACCAATCAAAATACGTTTTTTTGCAATTTTTTTTACCAAACATATGGTAAAAAAAAAAAATGGCCCAAAATGTTAAAAAATTTAGATTTTTACTTTTTTTTTGGGGGGGAATTTCATATAAAAAAATGTGAAAAATATTGTTATTTTTGCAAAATTGACGCTGTTTTTTTGTTTATAGCGCAAAAAGTAAAAATCGCACAGGTGATCAAATACCACCAAAAGAAAGCTCTGTTTGTGGGAAAAAAAAGGACGTCAAATTCGTTTAGATACAGCGTCGCACGACCGCGCAATTGTCCGTTAAAGTCACGCAGTGCCGAATCGCAAAATAGGCCCTGGTCAGGAAGGGGGTAAAATCTTCCGGGGCTTAAGTGGTTAAATTAATGCAGTGCCGAATCGCAAAATATGGCCTGGTCATTAAGGGGGCAAATCCTTCTGGTCTTAAAGTAGTTAAAGTGCATTTATTCCCCCAAAAAAATTGGCTTGGAAAAACTGCTGAGCAAGTACTGTGCAACATAAAACATTGCAACAATCCCCATTTTATTCTCTAGGGTCTCTGCTAAAAAAAAAAAAAAAAAAAAAAACGATATACTGTACTGTTTGGGGGTTCTAAGTAATTTTCTAGCAAACCATACAGATTTTTTACATGTAAAAAAAAAGTGCCAGAAACGGCCTGGTCCTTAAGTGGTTAATGCAAAGCTCTGCGCAAACTGTTGGCGCTATAAAAACCCTGGATAACAATAAAAATAGAGAAGCGACTAGCAAAAGAGGTGAGTGATGGCAGTGTGCAGACTTTAGCAGTTTCATTACGACACTTACAGTGGAATGATTAGGAGCCTCGGGTGCCCCCCAGGAAATATAAGAAGAAAGGAGACTTGGATTTATGTCATGTCAGATCCAAGTGTTCCACCATGATAGAGGCTGACTTTGCGCCGCCATGAAGAGGTTAAAGGAAAAAAGGGCAGCAGATAACGCATCTGAAATTACATTTTTTATCTTTACACAGCCACATTTTTCACATTTTTCATATTTTCTGGGAAAGATTTATCCTATATCAAATTCTGCATTGTGCGACTCTAAAGTGATGACTTCAGACATTTCCATCTGTAAAAGCTGTCCTGACTTAAAGGGCATGTTCCGTGAGAACTACAGTGTTCAGTATATATCCCTCTCATGGGACTCCTTCAGTACTGAACTGTCACTGCTAAAAAATGGCGGAGGAATTTAACGGGAGTCTGTCCTCCTGACTAGGACTTCCCTATTTAGTGACCTGGACCAGCCGCTAAAGTGTAAGGACACCAGGGATCTTTACATTTAACCCTCAATTTTACCCCCTCTGCTTGAAACCTCCTGGAAAGCCCACCTCATGAATCTCAGGATGCTTCGGGGCTGTGTATAATCCCACTGAGCATGCACAGTGCAGCAACTTTAGTGGGCCAGCTGTAAAGACCTAGAAGTGATAGCCCCAACCTCTTGATGGCAGTACAAAGAAGATTGCAGTGCTAGACTGGTCACCAGATAAAAGCAGGACAGCTCTGGATTCACTGGGCAGATGAGTATGTTATTTCAGCTCACCCCAACACACCAGGTAAGAAGGGGTTAGTATCAAAATTAACCTTGGGGATGAGGGGAGATGCCATTCCTCTTTACCTTTGTACCTACTGTACAGTGCATGGCTAAAAGGAAACATATATGACGAAACGCGTTGGGTGGGACCAGACGTAACGTCACCACACTCTTCGGCCACTCTGTATTGGAATGCTGCAGCTTATGTCTTTGGATTTCCTATATGCTCTGATGTATATTTTATATGTGAGTGCACTTTTTTATTAAGAAGGGGTTAGTATCAAAATTAACCTTGGGGATGGGGGGAGATGCCATTCCTCTTTACCTTTATAGGATAAATGTATTATATTCATAAAGTTGTCCTTTAAAAGATTTCCCACCTCCCCACTTACCAAGGTTTTATACTATCCAAATTGAAGGCAGGCCTACTGTACAGTGCATGGCTAAAAGTAAACATATATGACGAAACGCGCTTGGTGGGACCAGACGTAACGTCACCACGCTCTTCGCCCACTCTGTATTGGAATGCTGCAGCTTATGTCTTTGGATCTCCTATATGCTCTGATGTATATTTTATATGCGAGTGCACTTTTTTATTAAGAAGGGGTTAGTATCAAAATTAACCTTGGGGATGGGGGGAGATGCCATTCCTCTTTACCTTTATAGGATAAATGTATTATATTCATAAAGTTGTCCTTTAAAAGACCCCCCCCTCCCCACTTACCAAGGTTTTATACTACCCAAATTGAAGGCAGGCCTACTGTACAGTGCATGGCTTAAAGGAAACACATATGACGAAACGTGTTGGGTGGGACCCGACGTAACGTCACCACGCTCTTCGGCCACTCTGTATTGGAATGCTGCAGCTTATGTCTTTGGATCTCCTATATGCTCTGATGTATATTTTATATGTGAGTGCACTTTATCAATAAATTTTGAGTTTTTTTTACTGGATTACGCTATGATTCTTTGTATTCATTTTATGTACACCAGAACCAACATACTGACTGGAAGCCTACCAGAATGAATAAAACCAATGGTTTCATGCATTTTGGGATTTTATCCCCTAAAAGCGTTGCAGGCTTTTCCATTTATTTGGAAGCTGTTTCTGGTAAGCGGCCATTGTCTTACTTTCAGTGTTGGTGTTTATTCACAAAGGACCTGGGAAAATTGGCTCTCTCGTGCATGCTGGGACTTGTGGTGCCTTTTCTATGGAGAATGTTTGTTTAATCACTGGAATATATATTTTTCACCTTTTTTCCATGGACAATTTATGGACTTTGATGATGTTTATTTATATTCACATTTAATGAACATTTTTTTGATGACTCCCTCCGACTTCCAACAGAGGCTAGAACTAAATTCTTTCAACCCTAGATTGCCCAGCATTGACCAGCAATGCTGGCTGGGACTCTCTCTAGGAACTTCCCATACCCCACCCCTCCCCTTCCTTCCGACCTCCTCTTTCCCTTCTCACTCCTCTCTCCTCTTAACTCCCTGCTGTACCACATCAACCCTTGATACACAATCTTTTCCCTCATTGAGACCGAAACCATTCTTCGGTATCTTCCTCTACCATTCCAGGCCAAGGCCATGGTCCAATCTTGTCCTCCCCAGCCTTCCCCTTAACCACTTAAGCCCCGGAAGATTTTACCCCCTTCCTGACCAGGGGGTATTTTGCGATTCGGCACTGCGTGACTTTAACAGACAATTGCGCGGTCGTGCGACGCTGTACCTAAACGAATTTGACGTCCTTTTTTTCCCACAAACAGAGCTTTCTTTTGGTGGTATTTGATCACCTGTGCGATTTTTTGATCATGCGCTATAAACAAAAAAAGAGCGTCAATTTTGCAAAAATAACAATATTTTTCACATTTTTTTTATATGAAATTCCCCCCAAAAAATGTAAAAACCAAAATTTTTTTATCATTTTCAGCCAATTTGTTTTATGCTACATATGTTTGGTAAAAAAAAATTGCAAAAAGCATATTTTGATTGGTTTGCGCAAAAGTTATCGCGTTTACTAACAAAGGGAAAGATTTTTGTCATTTTTGTTGTTTTTTTTTTTAACCAGTAATGGCAGCGATCTGCGGCTTTTTTTTTTGCGGGACTGCGACATTGCGGCGGACAGATCGGACCCTTGACTGACATTTTTGACACTTTTTGGGGGTACCACTGACATTACTACAGTAATCAGTGCTATACCTATGCACTGTTACTGTAAAAATTACACTGGCAGGGAAGGAGTTAACTGTATTGGAGAGGGAGGGGTTAAGTGTGTCCTAGGGGCGTGTTTCTAACTGTGATGGGGCATGGCTACTAGTGTAAAAACAGAGATCAACGGTTCTACATAGTAGAACCGTCTGATCTCCATTTTTACACAGGGGAGAATGACAGGCGGCTTGTTTACATTAGCCGCCTGCCTTTCTCCCTTCCCGGCGAACGATCGCGAGTGACCGGCGGACATCGGGTCCGCCGGTCACACGCACTGACTTGTTAGGGAATGAGCCGGGGCGGGCGCGCGCCTGGCTAGTGATGTACCGGTACGTCACTTTGCTTGGCCGGGGCTGACCGCCGCAGTATATGTACTTGTGGCGGTCGGCAAGTGGTTACTAACTGTTGAGATGGCATGGTCTCCTTACTGCCACGTGGACCACTCCTATAGAACAAAAGCTTGGCCTCAGACCAGATGTTGGCCACGTTAATCCCTCTGAGGGTCCCACTGAGTGGGTCCCTTACACACATAATATATTTGAATTCACTTTTCTTACTGCACAGAATTTTTTGGTTATCAACCTTCTCAGCTTGAGGTTTACCTCTGACATTAAAATTCTCTTGCATATGTAGCACAACCTGAAAATACAAAGCAAAAAAGGGCGCACCAGCCTAGCGCATTATCCTTAGCAAGTTTATTTGGATAAAATTGTTTAAAATCAAATACTCACAAACAAACAAGAAGTTTCAGGCACATCAATTCCATACACCTGCCTCCTCCAGGCTCTGAGGAAGAGGCACAGCCTCGAAACGCGTCAGCCCTCTGCTTCCAGTAAAGACGTTGATCCTCTGGTAGGAGGCAGGTGTATGGAATTGATGTGCCTGAAACTTCTTGTTTGTTTGTGAGTATTTGATTTTAAACAATTTTATCCAAATAAACTTGCTAAGGATAATGCGCTAGGCTGGTGCGCCCTTTTTTGCTTTGTATTTTCAGTGTCTGGTCGACCACCCTGGTCGTAAGGGGCAGCAAAGCCTAGCCATCATGGATGCCTAATACCAGTACGAGTTCCAGGATTGTAACAGCCTGAGGACCAGGTTCCGAGCGCAGGAAAAGGGGGTGCTGTCCAGCACCTATCTTTTTTGGAATATGTAGCACAACCACCATGGGGGAGGCTGAGTATATTCACTCCCTCCGCACTCCCTGGACCCTGAGGTAGCTCCGACTCGCTAGGCACTATTGGGTCTGACATATTAATTCAAAGACACCAATGACACTTAAATATCAGTATATTAGTTTACTGAATACGGATAGAAGATAAACAGGTATACTTTCAACACAACTGGAATAACAACCAAAAGGTATTATAAGATTTTGAGTCTCTAGGTCCCAAATACAAATATGAGACCCAAGGCCCAAAATCCAGCAATAACAATGAGACAGAATATGAATAGATATAGAAATATCGAATTAAATGTACATATAAACATATTATGTAGATTCAGTGGTGTATTTAGGTTTTGTGCTGTCCTAGGCCTGACTAAACTTGTGCACCTGAAGCAAAAAAAGAGATGACCGCACTCCGATATAAATCAAAAATTGGAGTAAATTTGCCAGCTGGCAATGAGTAAGCGACATCCCTAAGTCGTGAAACGCGTCTGCCTTTGTGTCCTGCATCCACAGTGTGTTGTTCCAGTTTGCCTATTTGTTTGATGTGGAATAAATTTTACTCCAATTTTTGATTTATATCGGAGTGCGGTCATCTCTTTTTTTGCTTCATGTGATTCCGGATTGACGGATCCGACCAGCACCTGACATCCAGCCCACCTGGAGCGGTCTTTCCCCAATTGGATTTCAGCTAAACTTGTGCACCCCCTAATTTAAATATGACCCACCCCTTCCTGTAAAGTCCACACCCCTTCCTGTTTATGACCCACTCTGTCATCTGTAAACCACAGACCATAACCACAGTCTATCAGTGCCCATCAGCATAGCTTCAGCAGTTCCCATAAGTGCAGCCTCATCAGTGCAGCCTAATCAGTGCCGCCTCTTTACTGCCCATCAGTGCAGCATATCAGTGTGACCTCATCAGTGGTCACCAGTGCAGCTCCATCATTGGCCACCAGTGCAGCCTTATCAGTGCCCATTAGTACAGCCTTATGTCATGGGATTAGTAAGATTACTCTTTTAAGATATTTGGACTTGTGTTTGCTGCCACTGATTGTAATTATAGGATTATTTCACTTATTTGTATAATAAATAGGAAGTCCATAGTCATAATACAAAGTGCCGCCCTAGGCCTGGGCCTTGTTAGCCTAGGCCAGGATACAGCACTGTGTAGATTACTCAAAAGACTTGTGAGAGGGGCTGTCAGACAAACTTGTCTACACTGACTATTTGTAGAACAGATGGGTCTAAGTAGCTCAGCTGAATATATATCTATATCTATCTATATCTATATCTATATCTATATCTATATCTATATATATAAATATATATATATATATATATATATATATATATATATATATATATATATATATATATATATATATATATGTGTGTATCTTTTTGAATTGCATTCAACCTTTAATCTAGCAACTAAGAGCATGCACTCTAACACCTGTAGGGGGCCCCCTTTAGCAGTGAATTACTAAAGTCTCTTTCCTAGCAAGGCCTTGCAATTCTTCGCCGGCAGCTGGAGCTCTAGTCATTTACATAAATGACATTTGTAATCCACAGGGAAGGGGTATTAATAAATCCAGGTTCTGCTTGAAATATGATCAGTGTGTGTATCACTTCAATTATACTTGCGGTGCTCCAGGTTCACCATGCAATGCAGAATTAAAGAAATGTGTCCGATGGCAACCGTCTCTGCTATTCAGGGCTCTTTCCTTATCTGTGCTGCGTCACAGACTTTCTCTCTCTCTCTTTGCACTCAGGACAGTTAGGCCTTTCTCACCCAACTCTCCGCCACTTCTGTCCATCAGACCTCCGCACAGGGATGATCACCTCACTGCAACCTCTGGTGCCTTTCAGACGCGTTCTCCCAGCTCAGGCCTCAGCCTCCAATCACTCCGCTCACAGCAGCGGTTCCGCTCTCCTCTCTGACCCTCCGCTCTCCACGAGGTGCCGAAGCAAGAGAGCGCACATCCGGCTCCGCCCCTTCTTTGTCTTTTCTCCCACAATCCTCTGCGGATCCCACAGCTCCCTGGGAGTGTAGTTCAGCCAAGTCAATCCTACACAGTCTTCTTACTTCCTCAAACTACATCTCCTATAATCCAACTCAACCTTCTCGCAGGAGAAACCCACACTGATCACCAGTCTTAAAGGAACAACACTTCAGCCGCAATTATACTGCATACCATTCCTTTCACCTGGCTACACATAGATTGTTAGATGATTATATTATGGTTACTAGTTTATTTACTGAGATATTTGTAAACTGCTTTCAGTCTGTACCTATCTTTTGATGATATTGTTTTGAAATGCACTTCTTTCAATAAATTATTTGAACAAAAAAAAGGACATAAAAAAAAATAAAAGGAAACTGCACAGCCACCACAAGACACTACTGACTGGTCCAAACGTCTTGCATGGACAAATCCCTTTAATTTCTATAAAGGAACCTTCTGTCATTGGGTCACTTGATAGATAATATCTATGGAGGGGCCTTATATTGTTTGGTGAATTAATGGGGAGCATCTATAAAACGGCCTTATATTGTTGGGTCACATGATAGGCAGCATCTATGGAGGGCCCTTCTATTGTTGGGACTCTTGATAGACAGCTGTTGGGACTCTTGATAGACAGCATCTATAGGGAGGCTTTTTATCACTCAGTCACTTTATAGATAGCATCTATGGAGGGGCTTTACACTGTCCGGTCACTTAAAAAAAAAGCATCTTTGGAGGGGCCTACTATCGTTGGGTCACTTGATAGACTGCATCTATGGAGCGGCCTTCTATCATTGGGTCACTTGTTAGACAGCATCTACTGAGGAGCCTTATATTGTTGGGTCACATGATAGACAGCAACTATGGTGGACCCTTATAATGTTGGATCACTTGATAGACAGCATCTATGGAAGGGCCTTATATTGTTGGGTCACTTGATGGATAGCATCTATAGAGGGACCTTCCATTGTGGGGACTCTTGATAGACAGCATCTATGGAGGGGCCTTCTATCACTGGGTCACTTGATAGATAGTGTCTATGGAGGGGTGTTATATTGTTGGGTCATTTGTTAAACAGCATCTATAGAGGGGCCTTATATTGTTGGGTCACATGATAGACAGCCTCTATGGTGGGCCCCTATATTATTGGGTCACTCGATAGACAGGATTCTATGGAAGGGCCGTATGTAGAGACCTTCTATCGATTGGACTCTTGATAGACAGCATCTTTGGAGGGACTTTCTCTTTGTTAGGTCACTTAATAGATAGCATCTATGGATAGTGTCTGTAGAGGGGCCTTCTATCGTTGGGTCACTTGTTAGACAGCACCTATGGGGGCCCCTTATATTGTTGGGTCACTTGATAGACAGCATTCATGGAGGGGCCCTATATAGTTGGGTCACATAATAGACAGCATCTATGGAGGGACCTTCTATAGTTGGGACTCTTGATAGACAGCATCTATTGAGGGGCCTCATATTGTTGGGTCACTTGATAGACAGCATCTATGGAGGGGTCATCTATCATTGGGTCACTTGTTAGACAGCATCTATTAGGGGCCTTATATTGTTGGGTCACATGATAAACCAGATCTTTGGAGGGGCCTTCAATTGTTGGGTCACTTAATAGACAGCATCTATGGAGGGGCCTTCTATCATTGAGTCTCTTGTCAGACAGCATCTATTGAGGAGCCTTATATTGTTGGGTCACTTGATAGACAGCATCTATGGAGGGACCTTCTATCGTTGGGTCACACGATAGACAGAATCTATGGAGGGGTCTTCTATCGTTTGGTCACTTGTTGGAGAGCATCTATGGGGGGGGCCTTATATTGTTGGGTCACTTGATAGCATCTATGGAGGGGCCTTCGACCATTGGGTGGAGGGGGCTTATATTTTTGTTGCTGACTGCTGTAGATCTATTGTACTGACCTTATTATTATCATTCTATACAAATTACCACAAAATTATTCTTGGTTCTGCATTCTCTAATGGGGTGGTACTGGGAGGTGGGTAGAGAGATAAAGACAACAAGTGGTGCTTGGAGGTGGTAGGGCGTAGAGACAAGGGATGGTGCTCGGAGGTGGGTAGGAAGATAAAGACAAGTAATGGTGCTCGGAGGTGGGTAGGAGATGGGGACAAGCGATGGTGCTCCAAGGTGGGTAGGGAGATAAAGAAAAATGATGGTACTCGGAAGTGATTAGGAGGTGGAGACAAGGGACGGTGCTCAGAGGTGTATAGGGAGATAAAGACAAGGGACAGTGCTTGGAGGTGAGTAGAGAGATAAAAACAAGGGATGGTCCTGGAAGGTGGATAGGGAGATAAAGACACGGGATGGTGCTCGGAATTGGATAGGGAGATAAAGACAAGAGATAATGCTCGCAGGTGTATAGGGAGATAGAGACAGGGGATGTTGCTCGGAGGTGGGTAGAGAGATACAGACAGGGGATGGTGCTTGGAGGTGTGTAGGGAGATAAAGACAAGGAATGGTGCTTGGAGGTGTATAGGGGGATAAAGACAAGGAATGGTGCTCGGAGGTGTATAGGGAGATAAAGACAAGGGATGGTGCTTGGAGGTAAATAGGGAGATATAGACAGGGGACGGTGCTCAGAGGTTGGTAGGGAGATAAAGACAGGGGATGGTGTTCGAAAGTTGATAGGGAGATAAAGACAAGGGATGGTGCTCGGAAGAGGGCAGGAGGTGCAGACAAGGGACGGTACTCAGAGATGGATAGGGAGATAAAGACAAAGGGTGGTGCTCGGAGGTGGATAGGGAGATAAAGACAAGAGATGGTGCTCGGAGGTGGATAGGGAGATAAAGACAAGGGATGGTGCTCGGAAGTGGATAAAGAGATAAATACAAGGAATGGTGCTCGGAGGTGGATAGGGAAATAAAGACAAGGGATGGTGCTCGGATGTGGATAGGGAGATAAAGACAAGGGATGGTGCTTGGATGTGGATAGGGAGATAAAAACAAGGGATGATGCTCGGAGGTGTATAGAAAAATAAAAACAAGGTATAGTGCTAAGAGGTGGATAGGGAGATAAAGACAAGGGATGGTGCTCAGAGGTTGGTAGGGAGATAAAGACAAGGGATGGTGCTCGGAAGTGGGTAGGAGGTGGAGACAAGGGACGGTACTCAGAGTTGGAAGAAATGGTGCTTGGCGGTGGGTAAGGAGCTGAAGACAAGGGATGGTGCTAGGAGGTGGATATTGAGATAAATACAAGGAATGGTGCTCAGAGGTGGATAGGGAGATAAAGACAAGGAATGGTGCTCAGAGGTGGATATTGAGATAAATACAAGGAATGGTGCTCAGAGGTGGATAGGGAGATAAAGACAAGGAATGGTGCTCAGAGATGGATAGGGAGTTAAATACAAGGAATGGTGCTTGGAGATGGATATTGAGATAAATACAAGGAATGGTGCTTGGAGGTGGATAGGGAGATAAAGACAAGGGATGGTGCTTGGAGGTGGATAGGGAGATAAGTACAAGGAATGGTGCTTGGAGGTGGGTACGGAGATAAAGACAAGGAATGGTGCTCGGAGGTGGATAGGGAGTTAAATACAAGGAATGGTGCTTGGAGGTGGATAGGGAGATAAAGACAAGTGATGGTGCTTGGAGGTGGATAGGGAGATAAGTACAAGGAATGGTGCTTGGAGGTGGATAGGGAGATAAAGACAAGGGATGGTGCTTGGAGGTGGATAGGGAGATAAAGACAAGGGATGGTGCTCGGAGGTAGATCGGGAGATAAAGACAAGGGATGGTGCTCAGGAGGAGGATAGAGGTAAAGACAATACATTACTTGGGGTCGGGGTGTGTACCTGTACTCATTATCTAAAAAAAAAAATCCCTGCTAATGAGACTTTATAACCAAGTAAATAAATGTTATCTTTTTATTTTTGTATAATGAAGTCCCTCTAGAGCCCAGTATAAACCTGAGCACCTGCCATATTATTTTTTGGGAAGGCTGCAACATTACCTGAACATTCGGTTTGCTGAAGAACCCCTGTAGGCGATATTATTGAAAAAGACTTCCAGCTCCTGATCGTTATCAAAGTCAGCCGCGATTACCGTGCGGACCGGCGAGGGCATGGAGAACTTCTGAGAAGCAATATCCTGTTGGAAGATAGAAGAGATACAGCAGCTGAAAATCACCCGCTATTAAAAGGGAACTCCATTACCTAATAAGTCGCTATTATAAGAGACCACAAATTAATCAAGGGAATCTTCCAATTAAAATGGCAGCAAAATCATTTCCCTGCTCATTGAGAATCTGCCACAATCTGATGACACAGAACAGTGGGAGCAAGAATAATATATTCCCCGAAACATCTAATTATTGTTTATAGGGGCTGATAAATAGTTCTTTCATTTCCGGTGACAATCAACTTTGAAATTCAAATTTCTTTCCATTTGATTTGTGTTCCTGCATACATAAAAACGCGATGGATGTTTTTTTTTCTCACTTTGGTCTTACTGTGCTCGCCTGAAGATATGATTTCCTTGTGCCGGTTACCTATTTCACCATCTGTCATGGTTGCAGTGCAAGGATAATAAATAAAATATATGCCCCAAAAGTCTGCATTTCACTGCCTATGTGCATCTAGCCGAAGATACTGTATATAAAAAAACACATTCGGTGTTATCTATTGCATAAGATGACAGACTTTTTCCTTTAACTTTTATTCCTGCACTAGAAATCCAATATAAAAGCAGAGCTCACAGATGTTAGTAGGACTGCATTTTGCAGAGGGCACTATATATACTGTATATACAGTAAATATATATATATATACACACAGTATATCAAAAAAGTAAGTACACCCTTACATTTTTGTAAATATTTTATTCTATCTTTTCATGTGAGACAACACTGAAGAAATGACTTTGCTACAATGTAAAGTAGCGAGTGTACAGCTTGTATATATAAGATCGATACAATTCGCAAGGAGATGTCCTTTGAGCAGAAACTTTCCCCACTTAACAACCCATATCCACAGGTACAATTATTACTTCCCTCGTTCCACCCTGCTAATATTAAGGAGGTTGCTGGACTTTTATCTAACACCCATCTAACCACCTGCCCCCTGGATCCTGCTCCCTCACACATGCTACGCTCAACCTCTGACTCTATTCTATGCTCTCTAACTCACATCTTCAACCTTTCCCTCTCTTCTGGCATGTTCCCCAATTCTCTAAAACACACTCTAGTCACTCCCATCGTTAAAAAGCCCTTACTGGACCCCACCAATCTTCACAATCTACGCCCCATCTTTTTACTCCCCTTGTCCTCCAAACTCCTTGAACTCTACAACCGACTGAGCGACCATCTGACTAAGACCAATCTTCTTGATCCCCTTCAGTCCGGATTTTGCCCTCAACATTCCACTGAAACTGCTCTCCTTAAACTCACGAACGACCTACTAACAGCAAACACCAATGGATACTGTTCTGTACTACTCCTCCTGGACCTCTCTGCTGCCTTTGACACAGTAGACCACCACCTGCTCCTCAAAAAAACTCCACTTCCTTGGCCTCCGTGACTGTACTCTTCACTGGTTCTCATTCTACCTATCCCAACGCACCTTCAGTGCTACTTACAACTCTACTACCTCCTCTCCTCTTCCTTTCGCTATCGGGATCCCCCAAGGTTCTGTTCTTGGACCACTCCTTTTCTCAAACTACACCTCCTCCCTGGGTCAGCTGATTGCCTCCCATGGCTTTCAATGTCATCTCTACGCTGATGACACCCAAATCTATCTCTCCACCCCTTAGTTCACTCCACCAGTCTCCTCACGCATCACCATCTTACTAACAGACATATCACCCTGGATGTCACATCACTTCCTCAAACTCAACCTAGCCAAAACCGAGCTCATGATATTTCCTCCCCCACGTTCCTCTTCCCCTGATTTCTCTGTCAACATCAATGGCACAACTATCAACCCATCCACCCATGCCAAGGTCCTAGGTATAATCCTGGACTCTGAACTATCCTTTCGGCCACACATCCAGTCCCTGTCCAAAGCTTGCCGCCTCAACCTCCGCAACATCTCCAAGATACATCCCTTCCTAACCAATGATACCACAATGCTTCTAATCCACTCCCGGTTATCTCTTGTCTCGATTACTGCAACTCCCTTTTCATTGGCTTACCTCTAAATAGGCTATCCCCGCTTCAGTCCATCATGAACACTGCTGCCAGGCTCATCCACCTTGCAAACCACTCTGTGTCTGCTACCCCTCTTTGCCAATCCCTCCATTGGCTGCCACTCAACCAACAAATTCATTTCAAGTTACTAACCATAACTTACAAAGCCATCCATAACTTGGCACCCAGCTACATCACTAATCTGGTCTCAAAATACCAACCAACTCATTCTCTTCATTCCTCCCAGGACCTCCTGCTCTCTAGCTCCCTTGTAATCTCTTCCCATGCTCACCT
The DNA here is from genome assembly GCF_965119305.1 of Pelophylax lessonae. NCBI lineage: Eukaryota > Metazoa > Chordata > Amphibia > Anura > Ranidae > Pelophylax > Pelophylax lessonae. The sequence goes on from NC_138776.1 coordinate 19,782,999, forward strand.
CCAGGACTTCTCCCGAGCCTCTCCCATCTTTTGGAATGCTCTACCGCAATCTGTCCGACTATCTCCTACTTTGTCTACTTTCAGACGATCTCTGAAAACAAATCTCTTCAGAGAAACCTATCTGGCATCCACCTAACTGTACTTCGATGTTCTCCATCAGCCCACCCCCCACAGTTATTACCTCTTGTATCTCTTGACCCTACCTCTTAGATTGTAAGCTCTAATGAGCAGGGCCCTCTGATTCCTCCTGTATTAAAGTGTATTGTATTTGTACTGTCTACCCTCGAGTTGTAAAGCACTGTGCAAACTGTCGGCGCTATATAAATCCTATATAATAATAACAATAATAATAATATAGTATATATATATATATATATATATATATATATATATATATATATATATATATATATACAGTATATATACTGTATTATTATTATTATTATTATATATAAAATAAATAACATAACATTGCTACTCTGGTCATATTGTAATTGAAGGTTATTAAAAATGATCTTTCCTTTTTAATCTGCGGCCACTGTAATTTTCTGTAGAATGCAATATAGCCACCTGGAGGCATTCTGTACACAGATGGTATACAGAACGCCCCCCCAGAAACATCATTTCCTGCTTGTGTGATTGGCTCACTGATTTTCCCAGAAGTCTGCACTAAGATACAAGTCAGATCATTTTGGGCATCCCCTGCAACAAAACGGTCATATTCGGTGAGATACTCCTAAAGGGAAATCACATCTAAAGGAATACAGAACCTGCCACTTCCTTATTAGAGCCCTACAGGTGCAGCATCTGACTGATGATTATAAAGTCACTCACATTCACAATGCACATGGACACAGAACAACATACAGCTATTTCCTCAGAATAAAAAAAGGTAGGAAAATAAATCCTATTACATCATATTATGTCTATGGTCGACCAAAGAAGTTGAGTGCCCGTGCTCAGCGTCATATCCAAAGGTTGTCTTTGGGAAATAGACGTATGAACATGGGGACATGCCATCAAACTAACTGGAGGGAAGTTCTAAACTAATCTTATAAAGTATTATTTTGCTGATGCTTGGAATAAACTTCCAGCAGAGGTAGTGAGACAGTCAACAGTAAACGGCTTCAAACATACTTGGGACAAACATAGATTTATACTCAGACAAAAAAGTTAATGAAAAAAAAAAAAACGGGCAAACTTGATGACTCATGCTTTTTCTGCCGTCATTTTTCTATGTTTTTATGAAGTTGAAAGCTCCGAAATCCCCATAGCTATGACTGATATTGTTGAATTTGGGTACATTTTTTTGGGCTTGGATAAGATGTTCTGTAATGTTTAGCGATGTCCTGAACATGGTTGTAAGCAGACCTTTGGCTTTGGGACAATCACTGAGGAATAATTTGAATTGTTCCAAGAAAGGGCATCCAAAATAAAAGAAAAGCGGGTACACCTAAACAGCAATTCCTGGCCCATGTATCACTAAAATGTGCATTGTGTCTGAAGTTCTTATCACTCAGTTTAAAGTTCCAGCAAAGTGACGCGGAACCCTTTTGGCCTTTGGTAGGCGCTCAGTAACCTTCACCATTAATCCTAAACTGTGATCCGGAGCTGCAGTCATTTGGCTGCCATCCGTAAATTAGGATAAAGATAATGACGATAACAGAATTTATCGATCCAGATGTTCTGGTCGGTTCACGTCCCCCGTCAGCGTATTGTCTTATCATAATCCACTTCTGGAAGTCAGATTTTACACCTGCACCATCCGAGTCTCTGGAAATAATGCTTTGATTTGCAATACAATTTAAAAAGAGCAGATTCAAGCCATTGGAAAGGAGATTTGTCTTTTCTTTGTTGCGTTGGCTTGTGATTCTATTCTCAGAAAAGTTATATTAGATGCCGCCGTTCTTCTCACCTAAAGCGCTGCAGCACCGGAGGGACACAATCATACATTCTGATGACATTCATCTGGCTGGAGATTGCAGAGGTCTGGGCTGAATTGTATTATGATTTCAATTATTTGTAGCGTGGCATGCTGGATTCAGAAAATGACAGAGACATCTGCTGCGCGTCAATGATCAGTGAGGAATATACATAGAATTAAGGCTGGTCTTGAAGATGGTTACCATGATGCATCATTAATGTGGTTGTAAACCTTAGACATGAAATACACTGCCTGGCCAAAAAAAAAAAAAAAGTCATCACCTAGAATTAACTAAGCAATTAACTAAACTAAGCATGCAGTAACTCTATTGGATATTACTGCATGTGCCCAAAGAATGAGGTCAGCTGACTACCTGAATATACTGAATGACCAGGTTATTCCATCAATTGATTTTTTCTTCCCTGATGGCACGGGCAAATTCCAAGATGGCAATGCCAGGATTAATCGGGCTCAAATTGTGAAAGAGTGGTTCAGGGAGCATGAGACATCATTGTCACACATGGATTGGCCACCACAGAGCCCAGATCTTACCCCCATTGAGAATCTTTGGGATGTGCTGGAGAAGACTTTGCGCAGCGCTCCGACTCTCCCATCATCAATATCTTGGTGAAAAATGAATGCAACACTGGATGGAAATAAATCTTGTGACATTGCAGAAGCTTATCGAAACAATGCCACAGCGAATGTGTGCCGTAATCAAAGCCAACAAAATATTAAAGTGTGTGACCTTTTTATTGGTGGCAACTTTTATTTTGGCCAGGCAGTGCATGAACACAGCATATCCCTTTATAGTGTGTACTTGACTCAGTCCAGATCACTGACAGACCCAACCGGGACAGAGGCAAGCCTCCCACCCACAGATTACAGGTTATGGCCCATGGAGAGAGCAGATCATTCTCTTATGTTGGGCAACCACATGATGAACGCTGAGAGCGAGGCTTGGATTAATCCTCTGAATAAAGACAATAAAGCTTCCCTTATGGAGTGAATGGAAAGGAGTCATATTAATCCCTTCATGCCTAAGCCTTCTTCTGACTGACATTTGTTGCTTACCAGTTAAAATCAGTATTTTTTGCTAGAAAATGATTTAGAACCCCCAAACATCATATATATATATATATATATATATATATATATATATATATATATATATATATAAGCAGAGACTCTAGAAAATAAATTGGCAATCATTGCAATATTTTATGTCACACGGTATTTGCATGAATTAAAAAAAAACAGTAAATTTAGCCCAATGTTTTTATATATTGTGAAAGATGATGTTACACTGAGTAAATAGATACCTAACATGTCATACTTTAAAATTGTAACACAAAAAAGGTTCAAGCGCTAATCCTAAATGCAATTTTCCTGTTGTGTCATGACCCCAAAAGCTGTAGACTAGTAAAAACAGTACATCAAGTGCGCCACGGACGCCCAATCCTTAACACGGGATGGTGTATAAAAACAGTTAAAACAGAAAAGAAGGATGGCGCTCCAGCATGCACATATAGTTAGTAAAGTTTAAGTAATGACCCCAAAAGTAGTCTCATAGTAGGCCTTGAAGGTTTAATGAACACACACGGATTAAAATAATTCAATAAATGTACTTCCAAACCGAACCCTGAAGCCTCTGAATCTCCTTGGGGTGTTATGATGGTGGTCGTGGGACTCCAATAACATCGGGTAACCCAAGGTGGAAAAAGGTGCTCCCTGATGATAGATGTCAGCATCCGATGGTAGAGGCTCACACGGTCCTGTGTGTGGCCACTACACTGAACCGGGGCCAATGAGTTGTCCGAAACTGAGTCCTCCATGAGGACCGGAAGTAGAGCATGGATGACGTCACCGGAAGTGACAGGAAGTGACGCCGAGGAGATAAACAGGAAGCCGGGCGGGACGGAGGAAGTATCGCAAGAGCTTCTGGTTGCCACAACTACATGTTTCGCTATATCAAGCTTTATCAAGTTGATAAAGCTTGATATAGCGAAACATGTATTTGTGGCAACCAGAAGTTCTTCAGAAGCTCCTGCGATACTTCCTCTGTCCCGCCCGGCTTCCTGTTTATCTCCTCGGCGTCACTTCCGGTGACGTCATCCATGCGCCACTTCCGGTCCTCACGGAAGACTCGGTTTCGGACAACGCATTGGCCCCGGTTCAGTGTAGCGGCCGCACACAGGAGCGTGTGAGCCTCTACCATTGGATGCTGACATCTATCATCAGGGAGCACCTTTTTCCACCTTGGGTTACCCGATGTTATTGGAGTCCCACGGCCACCATCAGGGATCCCCACAGCACCCCAAGGAGATTCAGAGGCTTCAGGGTTCGGTTTGGAAGTACATGTATTGAATTGTTTTAATCCGTGTGTGTTCATTAAACCTTCAAGGCCTTCTATGAGACTACTTTTGGGGTCATTACTTAAACTTTACTAACTATATGTGCACGCTAGAGCGCCATCCTTCTTTTCTGTTTTAACTACTTTAAAACTGTGCACGCTCGTGGAATGGCGACAGACTATGGTACTTAAAAATCTCCATAGGCTACACTCTAAAAAATGTTAATGGTTACCTGTTTAGAGTTACAGAGGAGTAGCTAGAATTATTGCTCTCGCTCTAACATTCGTGGTGATACCTCACATGTGTATCTGATTTTTACCTCTGTTTTCTTATATACTGTATTTCTGTATGAGGCCTAAAAGTGTTTTGGAAAAGACAACATCCCAGTATATGTTAATGAAGACTTCTGTGATGGAATCCTTCAGAAATACTGAGATCTTGCAAGGAACCAACCCCACTCCACTGTGTGGAATCCCATCACCAGTGACTGACCTTCCCTCTGTTACAAACTACACCATCTGAAGAATCTTTAGCATCTGGCACATCTGGTTATGTTGGATGGCTGCACCCTATACCAGTGATGGCGAACCTTGGCACCCCAGATGTTTTGGAACCACATTTCCCATGATGCTCATGCACTCTGCAGTGTAGTTGAGCATCATGGGAAATGTAGTTACAAAACATCTGGAGTGCCAAGGTTCGCCATCACTGCCCTATACTATGCACTGTGGTCCCACCCACCATCAGCTACCTATCTGCTATGGCCCAACTGAAAAAACGTGGAAGCCCATTACACAGCGGGGGGTGTAGGCATACAACACACTGGGAATTGTCAGATGCAGAAGATTCGTCCATTCAAACAAGGACAAGAAGATTGGACTCACCAGTGGTGGGACTTCTAAGCGTTACTACTCTTTCTTTTGCAGGTTGCCTTTTTTATTATTACAACCACAAATCATAGGTTTCCCTTCCATTTCTTTGCTACACTATTAATTTAGAAATTAGAATCTGAATAGTTGCTAAAGGCCTGTAGTTCTCATCCACTGGACCGTAGCCTCTCTCCTTCTGGGCCTCGAGCCAGCTGCAGATCCCCTAACCTGCCACAGTGCTTCCCAGTTCCCATAGTGCCACCCACACTCTCATTGTAGGGTACAGTGCCCCTTAACCTCCTACAGTTTTCCCAGACCCATGGGACCCCTTAGCCCCCACAGTGCCCACAGTTCTCATAGTGCCACCCAGACTTCCATTGTGGGCTACAGTGCCCCTCAACCTCCCACAATTCCTCCAGATCCCCCTGAGACCCCATAGCCCCTGTGACGGTACTCACTGTCACTGGGAGTGAAAGACAGATACTTGGTGGACACTGAGAATGTGGTTTGGATTGCTTCAAGTGGGACAGTAATATTTGTCAGCCATGTATCTCGAGAAGTATGTGAGGACTATTCCTGGCCTGTTTGATTCTGAACATGTTCATTGAAAGAGCTAATCACATTGGCCTCTGTTCCATGTTCTTCAATGTCAGAGACGAACAGTATGTCACTGGCGGTCTCACCTTTTGTCTGTGTATTGAGGTATAATGTGGATTCTGTTAAGCCTGTCTGTCCCATTGCTAATTGGTAATGAACTCCCATATTGTTTCTGTCCAGAGGGCTAGATATTTAGTTCAGGTGAATCCTATTTCTGTATACAATTTCATCTCCATATGATAATGTAATCAGGCAACCCCTGACCTGTCTGTGGTAATCTGATCAGAAGGGGGATGTCCATGCGGTATATAAACTGTGTGACTGTTCAATAAAGGAGAAGGTTCCAGAACAAGCTGTTGGCTAGCTTTGTATGGGGGGGAGGCTGGAAAATCTGATATCTATGTTCAAGACTAAAGGAAGCCGTATACTGACAGAAGCCCACAAACACAGTGTGAGTCGCGGTTCCGTTACAGCCTCCACAGTGCCTCCCAATTCCCATAGAACCTCCCAGACTCCCATTGTGGGCTACAGTGCCCCTCAACCTCCCACAATTCCCTCAGACTCCCTGAGACCCACTAGCCCTCACAGTGCCTCCCAGTTCCATAGTGCTACCCAGACTCCCATTGTGGGCTACAGTTCCCTTCAACCTCCCGCAGTTTCCTCAGACTCCCTGAGACCCACTAACCCTCACCGTGCCTCCCAGTTCCATAGTCCTACCCAGACTCCCATTGTGGGCCACAGTTCCAGTTAACCTCCCACAGTTCCCCCAGACCCCCTGAGACCTCTTAGCCCCCACAGTGCCTCCTTGTTCCTATAGTGCCACCCAGACTCCCATTGTGGGCTACCGTGCCCCTCAACCACCCACAGTTCCCTGAGACTCTTTAGCCCCACAGTGTCTCCCAGTTCCCATAGTGCTACCCAGGCTCCCCTTCTGGGCTACAGTTTCCTTCAAACTCCCGCAGTTTCCCCAGACCCCCTAGCCCCCACAGTGCCTTCCAGTTCCATATTGCCGCCCATCCTGCTATAGTGAGCCACAGTGCCCCTCAACCTCCCACAGTCCCCCCAGACCCCCTGAGGCCCACTAGCCCCCACAGTGCCTCCCAGTTCCATATTGCTGCCCATCCTGCTATAGTGAGCCACAGTGCCCCTCAACCTCCCACAGTCCCCCCAGACCCCCTGTGGCCCACTAGCCCCCACAGTGCTGCCAAACCTCCCACTGTGCTCCCAGCACCCCACACTTCCCCCTAGCTTGCTACAGAGCCTCCAGCCCCCCCGTAGTGCTGCCAATCTCCAGAAGCGCCCCATAGTGCACTTCAGTCTCCCACAGTGCCCCTGCTTACTCCCCAGCTTCCTAAACAGACCTCTGGCCCCCTCCAGGGACACATCCCCCACAGTTGCCCCAGTCCCCTATTTAAATATGGAAGGTTTGAGAAAATTAACTGGGCTCTGGTATCAATAAGGTTGACAACCACTGCTGTAGACAACACCGCCTTTTTACATCTCTCCTAAGGTGAAAACAAAGGGAGCGCCAATTACTTGTTAATTAGATAATTTATGGCACTGTACTCAGTCTAATGAGGAACATGTGCCAGTTATATATTAATTACATCGGGGATCTAGTTAATTCTGCTGTTTTCCAGAATTCTCCATCAGGCAGAAACTAAAAGCTTTTTTCCTCTTACTTGGCGTTCCCCCTAATGTGTCATGTAACGAGATGCTCCATAATGAATGGCAGTGTCTCTGGCCTGATCTGTTTCAGTAAACAATATGCCATGATATATGATTAGAGTGATGTTGCATGTACCAAGACATTGATAAAATGTATTTATGGATGCTTCATGTGCATTACATCTGGGACTGGGAATTGTGAGATAAGAGGTCTTCTAGAACTGGGGCAGGTAGATTACAAATGCTAATTTGTTACTTACACGCCACAAAACCAAGTATGGATATATCCAATAGGACAAAAGAAACTAGGGTTATTTGCATGTAGAGATTAGGGAGACTGCCACAAAAATGAATAAAGACTGCAGGTAAAAAAACAGAGGTACTTATAGGTGACCGCACATATCTGCAGCATTGCAGTCTCTAAGGCCCCGGTGCCCCATATGCAGCCCTCCGGCCTTCTGTGTGCAACCTGCGGGCTGTAGGGTACCATATAGATATCAGAGTGGCTGCGGGGTGCTGGGTGCTGGAATATTCTGTGTTCCACCACCTGGCACTGAAGGAGAAACTGTACTGTTGGCGGAGTCATCACCACCCACTGTACAAGTAAAGTTCTGGCCTGGTGAGAGAGAGAGAGGTGTGGGAATGTGTGTTCTAGGTTAGTGATCAACAACCAACTTTCACTGCCATGACCAGCAACTGGGGGGGGGGGGGGGGGTTACCTTTCATTGCCATGATCACCAATGGGGGGGATCTTTTACTGCCTGTGAGGGATATTATTGCACTCACTGACACCAATGCTGGGGGTTATTATTGCATCCACTGACACCAATGTTGTGGGTATTATTACACTCACTGATACCAATGCTGGGGGTTATTATTGTGTACACTGACACCAATGCTGGGGGTTGTTATTGTGTACACTGACACCAATGCTGGGGGTTATTGTTGCGTACACTGATACCAAAGCTGGGGGTTATTATTGCATACACTGACACCAATGTTGTGGATATTATTACACTCACTGACACCAATGCTGGCGGTTATTATTGCGTACACTGACACCAATGCTGGGGGTTATTATTATGTACACTGATACCAAAGCTGGGGGTTATTATTGCATACACTGACACCAATGTTGTGGGTATTATTACACTCACTGACACCAATGCTGGGGGTTATTATTGCGTACACTGACACCAATGCTGGGGGTTATTATTACACTCACTGACACCAATGCTGGGGGTTATTATTACACTCACTGACACCAATGCTGGGGGTTATTATTACACTCACTGACACCAATGCTGTGGGTTATTATTGCATCCACTGACAGCAATGTTGTGGGTATTATTACACTCACTGACACCAATGCTGGGGGTTATTATAGCGTACACTGACACCAATGCTGGGGGTTATTATTGCGTACAATGACACCAATGCTGGGGATTATTATTGCATCCACTGACACCAATGTTATGGGTATTATTACACTCACTGACATCAATGCTGGGGGTTATTATTGCATACACTGACACCAATGCTGGGGGTTATTATTGTGTACACTGGCACCAATGCTGGGGGTTATTACTGCATCCACTGACACCAATGTTGTGGGTATTATTACACTCACTGACACCAATGCTGGGGGTTATTACTTCGTACACTGACACCAATGCTGGGGGTTATTATTTTCTCCACTGACACTGGGGTTATTATTGCATCAAACAGCAAATGACTCCTGCGCTTGAGAGGTGGCCTTGAGGCTGGTATCCTAAGAATGCGATTCAGGTCTAGTTGAAGTTGCCCAGGCCGTGCTGCCACTCTCAACAGGTCGTGGTAACCCAAACAATTTCTAGAAAAGGAATGGACAGAGGGCGCACCAGCCTAGCGCATTATCCTTAAAACAATTTATTAAAATGAAAAGACATACACATTATACTCACAAAGCAAATGTGAAACAGGGGCAAACCTAAGCAATACAGGACCACAGAGGGTCTCCACTGAGCATCTTCTGCTGCCGCAGGCCATGGAAGGATGTGGACCTCCAAAGAACCGCTTACGCGTTTCGGGGTGTTCCCCCTTCATCAGAGCTAATTGGAGGAGTGAGTGGTAGGGCTTTTTGTATTCTAAAAAGGTCACATGATCAGGTGCAAATGCTTCACCCCTTATGGGTGGGCCAAAACAAAACAAAAAATAATAATAGTAATAATACATGTGCAAATAAATCAATGACCATGTCATGCAATACACTGATGAACAATAATAACATTATGACCTCATAATAGCAAGCATTACAAGATTGACAAAAACAAGACAGAAATTCAGCCCTATTTCATTGTGCAATCATTGTATGCCATCTAAATGCAGCTACAAGCACAGTATTTGATGTAATGTAATGTTCTATGATGTTCCTTGCTTCCCAATGTGTATTACATGTTCAAACCCACCCGCTGAACTATGTTAGGACTCCATATGAAGGAAGAGCCAGTTCAGACCATAATAATGTGAGAAGGGGTGGAGCATTTGCACCTGATCATGTGACCTTTTTAGAATACAAAAAGCCCTACCACTCACTCCTCTAATTAGCTCTGATGAAGGGGGAACACCCTAAAACGCGTAAAGCGGTTCTTTGGAGATCCGCATCCTTCCACGGCCTGCGGCAGCAGAGAATGCTCAGTGGAGACCCTTGGTGGTCCTGTATTGCTCATGTTTGCCCGTGTTGCACATTTGCTTTGTGAGTATAATGTGTATGTCTTTTCATTTTAATAAATTGTTTTAAGGATAATGCGCTAGGCTGGTGCGCCCTCTGTCCATTCCTTTTCTAGTTATTATTGCATCCACTGATACAAATGCTCAGGAATGGCAGCAAGCAGGTGCAGTGCTGTAGTTTGGCCTAGGCCAACAAGGCCCAGGCCTAGGGCAGCACTTTGCAGGGGGGGCAAAAACAGCTGCCCCCCCTCCACCTGAGACTCTATTGGCCACTGGTTGCTAGAGCCGCCTCTCTCACCCCCCTCCTCTCTTTCTCACCCCCCCTTCTCTCTCTCTCTCAACCCTCTTCTCTCTCTCATTCCCCCTCTCTCTTTCTCTCTCTCTCTCTCTCATTCCCCCTCTCTCTCATCCCCCCTCTCTTTTTCTCTCTCACCCCCCCTCTCTTTCTCTCTCACCCCCCCTCTCTCTCATCCCCCCTCTCTCTCATCCCCCCTCTATCTCTCTCACCCCCCTCTCTTTTTCTCTCTCATCCCCTCTCTCTTTCTCTCTCACCCCCTCTCTTTCTCTCTCACCCCCCCCTTTCTCTCTCACCCCCCCTTTCTCTCTCACCCCCCTTTCTCTCATCCCCCCCCTCTCTCTCTCTCATACCCCCTCTCTCTCTCTCTCTCTCTCTCTCTCTCATCCCTCCCTCTCTCCCTCATCCCTCCCTCTCTCCCTCATCCCTCTCTCTCCTACCGCCTCTCACCCCCCTCCCCCTCGTGAGATCTCAGGGGTTCATGATGGGACTTGTAGTCCTTACATTTTGGAGGGAGTCACATCTGTTAAAAAGGAAGGAGTGGGGCAAATTTACATAGGGGGGGCGCCCAATTTTAGTCTTGCCTAGGGCAGCACAAAACCAAAATACACCACTGGGCAGGTGTGAGTGCATCTGCACGCACAGGGAGCAGAAGACTTTTGGAGGATGGCCTGGTGTCAAGAAGGGCAGCAAAGAAGCCCCTTCTCCAGTGCCATCTTAAGAGCCTTATAGGCCCCTGGGCAATGCAGTGCACTGGGGCCCCCTGCCTACACAATCACCCAAGAGAATACACATTACAGGGAACACTATATACTACAAGAGAGTACAACTACTACCTGGAGTATATAACTTACTATATACATATTACAGGGAACACTATATACTAAAAGAGTCTCTTGTAGTATATAGTGTTCCCTGTAATATGTATATAGTGTGCAGTACAGACAGCAGACTGAGGCTCGAGCCACCGGCGGACAACAACGGGGGGGGGGGTGGTCGGCGGGGCCCGGCGGACAACGGGGGGGGCCCTAGACCACCAGGTAATCTGGATTCTGGCTTCAGGCCTGTTGACAGTAATTGCCACCATGTCCATGTGTGTGGGGCCCCTTGGCAAGTGGGGTCCCCAGGCAACCGCCGGGCATGCCCATTGGAAAAGACAGCCCTGCCCTTCTCTCCAGGAAAAACATCAGGGACAGACCTATATTCTGCTAAAGGTACAGGGATTGGACTGCTGAGAACTGGGGTAAAGTCATTTTCTCTGATGAATCCTCTTTCCAATTGTTTGAGGCATCCAGAAAAAACCTTATCCGGAGAAAAAACCATCAGTCCTGTGTCATGCCAACAGTAAAACATCCTGAGACCATTCATGTGTGAGGTTGCTTCTTGGCCAAGGGAGTGGGCTCACTCACAATGTTGTCTAAGGACACCGCCATGAATAAAGAATGGTACAAAAACATCCTCTGAGAGCAACTTTTTCCAACCATCCAAGAAGAGTTTGGTGAGGAACAATGCCTTTCCCAGCATGATGAAGCACCTTGCCATAAGGCGACATTCATAACTAAGTGGCTTGGGGAAATAAACATGGAGATTTTGGGTCCATGACCAGGTAACTCCCCAGACCTTAATCCCATTGAGAACTCAAGAAGCGGCTGACAAACTCCAAGCATTGATTATGCAAGAATGGGCGGCCATCAGTCAGGGTATGGCCTAGAAGTTGATTGACAGCATGCCAGGGAGAATTGCAGAGGTCTTGAAAAAGAAGGGTCAACACTCCGAATATTAACTCTTTGCATAAACTTCATGTAATTGTCAATAAAAGCCTTTGACCCCTTTGAAATTCTTGTAATTATACTTCAGTATACCATGGTAACATCTGACAAAACGATCTAAAAACACTGAAGCAGCAGACTTTGTGAAAATTAAAATTTGTGTCATTCTCAAAACTTTTGGCCACGGCTGTATATGTATGAAAGTGACCATACACTATGGAATCTGAATGTAAAATCTCTGTACAGTTTCCTTTAGATTAACCAAAACTATGGAATAGAAGGACACACCTATCCATCCATTCACTCTGTATCCAATCAGGCAGGCCCTTGTACTACATCAAGGGTGTCCAACCTGCGGCCCGAGAGAGTTTAGCATGTGGCCCACTGCCCAGGCCCATCTGGAGAGACATTGTAAATGCCGTGCAAACATATTTGATAGGTGCGTGTGTGCTAATGAGATCCTGTGTCTTACTGGTTCTCACGTTCCAAATCTACATACCAGGAAGTCATGAAGTTTTCTATGAACACAGCATGCGCTCAGGTAAGGCCTTGTTCTAACAATCAAAGAAAGCTTGTATTTTTCTGCAACAGAGGTACATTAACCACTTTAGCCCCAAGCCTATTTTTGACACTTTTTGTTTACAAGTTAAAATCTGTATTTTTTGCTAGAAAACTACTTAAAACCCCAAACATTACATATATTTTTTTTAGCAAAGACACTGGAGAATAAAACGGCGGTCATTGCAATATTTTTTTTCAAACACCATTTTTTTGGAAAAATTACGAAAAATCACATTTCACTATATTTAACAAAAAAACAAACCAGTAAAGTCAGCCCCACTTGCCCCGCGACCCAGCCCCAGCCAAGCAATGGCCCCCGTTTCCCGTGGGCATCCCACTGCCGAACTTAGCAGGTGGCAAGCGCCTGTCGGTGTGTCGGCCCTGTGTCGTGGTCAGGCCACTTGGGCCATGGAGAGGGAGCCCACAACTGCAGGAATGCCTCCAATGGAACAGGCGCACACAGGAGAGTTGAGTCTGAGTTCGGTTCGTGTGTGTGTTCCCTGGACCCAGCTGTCATTGGAACTTGGAAGCTGTCATTAGCCTGGCACTGCTGTACCAATAAATATTGCCTTATCGATAATTTGCATTTTTATTCTCGTGGTTGATTGTGTAGTGTTGCATTGCCCAAGGCCATTTAATGTTGGCACTGGTACGGGGCCCTATGATTTCTAACAGCAGCCATGGCCGTATCACAGAGCAAGCAAAGCTTCAGGAGGGTCTTTATCGAAGGGAAATCTCTTTCTCTCGCTGCCCGCAGATTATCCGACAGTAGAAATTGTCCTTCTAAGATTAGGCCATTCATTGGCTTGACAATCATTAGGCGGCTGAACAAAGAACATTAGCCCCGTGACAGGTCCCCACTTCCCGCTTACCGATACAATGTTTTCCTTCCTACTTACAGAGAGCTTTTCAAAGCATATTTAATTAACTGGCATAGAAGCCCCGCTTTGTAATTACCTCTTCCCAGGACGGTTAACAGCCCATGTGAAGGTTAAACGTAAAGAGTGGAGATTTGGTGGGGAAGCTCCATTATTTTACATCTCATTGGTTTTTAAATGTCTGATTTAAACGGCTCTGTTCTGCGTCGCTCTTGAAAGCCCCGAAATGGCTTCAGAAGTAGAACATCAGAGGGACGGCGCGGTGTTGGGAGGTAAACCGGCCCTCAGATCAGCTCAGTTAACATTAGCAAATAGTTGAAAATAACGAAAGGAATCAAGAAAAACGTTCCTGTCTGCGGCTCTGATCTGCAAGCAGAAGCAATTAGACATCTATGGAAGGAAAGGAAGATAAATGGCGTATTCACCAGCATACTGCGGGCAAAGGGGGTGACAAATGACATTCTCATACTTCAGGCTTGTAGACACGAGAGGTGGAGGCTGCAATGCATCTGTGGCCCCTGGCTCTGACCTCGAGTTCTCCTTCCAGGGAACACAGGATCCTTCTTTGGTGGTGGGGGGGATTAGACTGCAGCATCGGATGTGGCCAAGTTAATTCTGTCATGGCGCCAGATAACGCAAAGCTAGCATTTCATTGACTGTTTGCGTACTAACCCATTCCAATCAATGTGTACTTTCTGACCCGAGTGTCAGGAACTGCTCAGCATCTGCAGGATTGCATGCCAATACATAAGCCTGTATGCAGCATTAGGACCCATGCAGAGAAAATAAGAAACAGAATCAGACCTCCCTCTGTGCCAACAGATACCCAACTTTCTCATTCAGTCCTATACGATATCTAAGCTGCAATATATCGCATTTTTGTTTTTGGGTTTAATGCGGCTTTAACCACTTTAGGACCGGAGGATTTTCCTGCTTTACGCCCAGGCCACTTTTTGAGATTAGGCACTGTGCGAATTTAACTGACAATTACACGGTCATGCAACGCCGTACCCAAATGAAATTGATGTCCTTTTTTTCCCACAAACAGAGCTTTCTTTTGGTGGTATTTGATCACCTCTGCGCTTTTCCTTTTTTGCGATATTAATAAAAAAATATGCGACAATTTTGAAACAATAACAATATTTTTCTAATTTGACAGTTAAAAAATATCCAATATATAAAATTTTTGTCATATATTTAGGCCAAAATGTATTTAGCTACATGTCTTTGAAAAAAAAAATTCTCAATGAGCGTATTTTTAACCGCTTTAAGACCGTAAGATTTTACCCCATTCCTGACCAGGCCATATTTTGCGATTTGGCACTGCGTTACTTTAATGGACAATTGCGCGGTTGTGCAACGCTGTACCCAAATGAAATGTATGTCCCTGTTTTCCCCACAAATAGAGCTTTCTATTGGTGGTATTTGATCACCTGTGCGATTTTTCCTTTTTGCGCTATAAACAAAAAAAGAGCGACAATTTTGAAAAAAATAACAATATTTTTCACATTTTTTTATATTTTTATATATTCCCCCCCCAAAAAATGTAAAAATCTAAATTTTTTAACATTTTAGGCCAATTTGTTTTCTGCTACATATTTTTGGTAAAAAAAAAATCGCAATAAGCGTATTTTGATTTCTTTGCGCAAAAGTTATCGCAGCTACTAACTACGGGAAATTTATGTCATTTTTATTGTTTTTTTTTTTAACTAGTAATGGCGGCGATCTGCGTTTTTTTTTTTTTGCGGGACTGCGACATTGCGGCGGACAGATCGGACCCCTAACTGACATTTTTGACACTTTTGGGGGTACCAGTGACATTACTACAGTAATCAGTGTTATAAATATGCACTGTTACTGTAATTATGACACTGGCAGGGAAGGGGTTAACTTTATTGGTGATCAAGGGGTTAATGTATGCCTGGTGCTTACTGACCTGTGTGAGGGGAGGGGATTGTGTGACACAGACACAGATCACAGGTTCAGCTATGCTGAATCCTGTAATCTGTCCCTGCATGTGACATAGGAGATCCGCCCGCTTTGTTTACACAAGCAGGCGGATTTCCTCACTCAATCCCCGACGATCGGGGAAGAGCGGCAGTGATCACCGCTTCTCCTCCCCTGGCCCGACTCCCGCTGTGACTGAATACAGCCGGAGTGAGCCTCCGGCGGCGCGCGAGCGCCGCCCACAAGGGGAGGAGTCCAGCGACGTAGACCTACGTCACTGGACGATAACAAGCAACTTTGCCGCAGTACGCTCAATGTGGAAAAAAAAAAACATTCCCCTCTGGGTGATTTATATACACTGAACAAAATTATAAAGGCAACACTTTTGTTTTTGCCCCCATTTTTCCATGAGTTGAACTCAAAAATCTAAGACTTTTTCTATGTACACAAAAGGCCGATTTCTCTCAAATATTGTTCAGAAATCTGTCTAAATCTGCGTTAGTGATCACTTCTCCTTTGCCGAGATAATCCATCCACCTCACAGGTGTGGCATATCAAGATGCTGATTGGACAGCATGATTATTGCACAGGTGTGCCTTAGGCTGGCCACAATAAAAGGCCACTCTAAAATGTGCAGTTTTATCACACAGCACATTGCCACAGATTTCACAAGTTTGGAGGGAGCGTGCAATTGGCATACTGACTGCAGGAATGTCCACCAGAGCTGTTGCCCGTGAATTAAATGTTCATTTCTCTACCATAAGCCGTCTCCAAAAGAGTTTCAGAGAATTTGGCAGTACACCCAACCGGCCTCACAGCCGCAGACCACGTGTAACCACACCAGTCCAGGACCTCCACATCCAGCATCTTCACCTCCAAGATGGTCTGAGACCAGACACCTGGACAGCTGCTGCAACAATCGGTTTGCATAAACAAAGAATTTCTGCACAAACTGTCAGAAACCGTCTCAGGGAAGCTCATCTGCATACTCATCGTCCTCATCGGGGTCTCCACCTGGCTGCAGTTTGTCATCGTAACCAACTTGGGTGGGCAAATGCTCACATTCGATGGCATCTGGCACTTTGGAGAGGTGTTCTTTTCATGGATGAATCCTGGTTTTCACTGTACAGGGCAAATGGCAGACAGCGTGTATGGCGTTGTGTGGGTGAGCGGTTTGCTGATGTCATCGTTGTGGATGGAGTGGCCCATGGTGGCGGTGGGGTTATGGTATGGGCAGGCGTACGTTGTGGATGGAGTGGCCCATATTGGCGGTGGGGTTATGGTATGGGCAGGTGTATGTTATGGACAACGGACACAGGTGCATTTTATTGATGGCATTGTGAATGCACAGATATACCGTGAGGAGATCCTGAGGCCCATTGTTGTGCCATTCATCCACAATCATCACCTCATGTTGCAGCATGATAATGCACGGCCCCATGGTGCAAGGATCTGTACACAATTCCTGGAAGCTGAAAACATCCCAGTTCTTGTATGGCCAGCATACTCACCGGACATGTCACCCATTGAGCATGTTTGGGATGCTTTGGATCGACGTATACGACAGCGTGTTCCAGGTCCTGCCAATATCCAGCAACTTTGCACAGCCATTGAAGAGGAGTAGACCAACATTCCACAGGTCAGAATCACCAACCTGATCAACTCTATGCCAAGGAGATGTGTTGCATTGTGTGAGGCAAATGGTGGTCAAACCAGATACTGACTGGTAGTCAGTATCTGATCCGAGGTCATCAACAAGAGAATCCAATCTAACAGAGCAAGCAGACAAACAGAGAGCTTGAATCCGTGTAAAAAATGGAATATCACAAGCATGAGACTGCAGGCTTGGCTGGCTTAAATCAGGCTTGGTCCTCACCCAGAGACTGGCCACATAAATCAGCGTGCAGGTGAAAAGACAGGGATGCATCATAGCCAAAACCTGGATACTGGAACGAGACCAGCAGTTGTCAAAGAACAGGAGAATTTACACATTCCTGACACCCCTCTCTTTTTTTTTTTCTTTTACCCTCACTTACTGGGGGGGGGGGGGGGTGGTATCTGCACGTTTCAGATACTCATCAATCCAGGGGATCCAGTGTTGTGCCACTGCTCGGTTCTGTGCCGCCATGTTGTTTCTTGTGTTATCTAAAGGCCCACAGGCTCTTCTGGGTTCAACAGATGGGCCTCCTGATGATGCACCGCTAGGCCCCCCCCTCTACGAATGAAGCAGTAAATGTGACGTACTTATCCAAGTAGACACAGCGGGAACAGCACACAGTATTAGAGGCAGGACCAAACCCTTTTTCTAAAAAAAGGGTAAGAAAAAAAGCCGATACTAAGGTAGCAGAGGAGGGGTGGACAGGGGGCACTTTTGATTTATGACTGAAGATCCTCTTCAAATGGACTTGGCCCCACCTCCCCCCTTCACTGCACAAAATATATAAAAATATATATTTTTTTTTTTATCTTCCTTTTTTTTTTTTTTTTAGATTAAGCTTCTGCTGTGTTTACAACAACTGACCAGTGTCTCTCAGTGGGGAGTGATCGCGGGTGCCCGGCGGCAATCGGTGCTGCCAGACTCGTGGATCAGAATCCCCCCTACCTAGTGGGGGTGGGTGCGTGCCGGCGGCGGCGCGCGCTCGCCCCCAGGAGCGCTCCCACGGATCGCCGTACAGGTGCTTCATTTTCCCCCTGAGCCAGCCTGCCACAGTATATATGAGGCGGGCGGTCGGCAAGTGGTTAAGCGTTGTGGAGTATCTCACCAAAACTGAAATTCTGATTGCAGAGGATACCTAAAATCTGACTTGTATTTTAGTGCAGACTTCTAGGAAAATCAGTAAGACAATCACAAAAGCAGGAAATTACATTTCTAAAGGGCATTTCCCCATGTCCTTTGCAGACTGATTCCAAAAAGGAGGGCACCCGCAGTATTCTAATGAGAAAATTTGCAGTGTCTGCATCCCTTTAGAAGTACTTGAATTTTATCTTTACCCTTTAAATGGACTTGGTTCTTCTTAAATAATAGAATAATAGAGGGGGGGGGTGCAATTCCTCTTTAAACACTCAGGAGTATCTTACTGAAACTGAAATTTCTATTGTAGGTGATGCCAAAAATCTGACGTATATCTTAGTGCAGACTTCCAGGAAATCAGTGAGCCAATCAAACAAGGAAAGGACATTTTATGGGGGGGGGGGGGGTGGAAAGAACACCACCAGGTGGCCATATTGCATTTTACAGAATAATGACAGCGATTGCAGATTGAAAAAGAAAGATAATTTTTAATAGCATGGCTTGTGTAGCAATTGTATAAGCAAGATTTTGTTTTTTTTATTTTGCTATATTTTCTGCATAAAAGTGGAATTACCCTTTAAGTCTTTTATAGCTTCTGAGATCAACAGTGAATAATGAAGTACCGCAGGACTGGAACCTACGTTCGTATAAACGTTTGTACCGATGTTTACACGTATGGCTGGGCACCACCCTCGCCCACTGACGTACTTCCATAAATCTGAGTCAGAGTTTCTAAAGTTCAGGAAAAGTTCCTCCTGTCTGAATTTAGTGAGAGGTTTCTGAGGACATCCCCACTGCTTTAATCGGTGGTCTCCATAGAAACCCGATCACATGCATGGAAAAATAAATGAAATCCAACATAACATATGGGAGCTCATCAAACTAGCAGGCCAATGTCTCTGAGCTGTGTACAAGCAGTGATAACATCGTGATGGAACGAAGAGGAGCAGAACATTGGAGGGAAGGACCTCGGGGGGAGACGAGTAACACAAGGCATGGGCAGCGGGAAAGGCGCTTGGTGAAATCTGTTCTCTTTCAGCTCGATTCCAGTTAATGCCAAACTTCTGGTTAGAGAAGAACAGGAACACTCGAATATAAACTTTCTGAAAGTCTAATAAAAGCCAATTTGGAAAGAGTAGGAAAGGGTTAGAAACCCATACAAGTTTTGGGGTGTTTTTGCTGCCTGTGCCCCATTGGGGAGATATTCTTTCACTTCCTTTCTCGAGGCACAACAGGAAGTGAGAGGAGACCTCTCTAAAGCAGTATTTCTCAACCAGAGTGCCATGACACCTTGAGGTGCCTTTGGGTTCCCCCAGGGAACTGTGAGCATCCAGCACCATAACAACCAATGACGCTCAAGGGCCAGGACCATGGATAGGCAATCTTGGCACTCCAGCTATGGTTAAACTACAAGTCCCATGAGTATGACTCTGACAGCCACAGACATGACTATCAGAGGCTGAGGCATGATGGGATTTGTAGTTTAACCACAGCTGGAATGCCAAGGTTGTCTACCCCTTCCTAGGACGCATGTCATCATTTGTTCTTACAGAAGAACAGGAACACTCGAATATAAACTTTTTGAAAGTCTAATAAAATCCAATTTGGAAAGAGTAGGAAAGGGTTAGAAACCCATACAAGTTTTGGGGTGTTTTTGCCGTTTGTGCCCCATTGGGGAGATATTCTTTAACTTCCTTTCTCGAGGCACAACAGGAAGTAAGAGGAGACTTCTCTAAAGCAGTATTTCTCAACCAGAGTGCCATGACGCCTTGAGGTGCCTTTGGGTTCCCCCAGGGAACTGTGAGCATCCAGCACCATAACAACCAATGACGCTCAAGGGCCAGGACCATGGAAAGGCAATCTTGGCCATGGAGTTCATCAGAGCTTCACAGGTTGCCACTGGAGTCCTCTTCCACTCCTCTGACGACATCACGGAGCTGGTGGATGTTAGAGACCTTGCGTCCCTCTACCTTCCATTTAACCACTTGACGACTGCCCGCCGCAGATTTACTGCGGCAGGCAGCCGCTCCTGGGCAAAGCGACGTAGCACTATGTCGCTCGCTCTCAGAAGGCTAGGGGGCGAGCGCTGGCGGCGGCGCGCTCCCGCCCCCGATTGTCAGCAGGGAAGCCAGTGCGGGTGTCAGGCGGCTCCGATGTACATTTAAAAAAAAATTGAATAATCTTAATAATCCTGTAAAAAAATACAAAATTCTAAAAAATAATAATAATAATAATAATAATAATTAAATGTTGTAATAAATCATTTAAAAAAAAATTGCAAAATAAAATATTTGTAAACATTTAAAAAAAATTATAACAATTTTTTTTAAATGTAAAAAACAATTAAAAATGGCTAATTCACACAGGTTCTCTGTTAGGTTTGTGTCCGCTAATAATGATTTTAGTGTATTTTTCATCAAAATATTGTCTTGATATATTCGGGGGGGGCTGCAAGGTAGGGTGTACGGCAGCCGCATGATTTCTAACAGCAGCCCTGGGAACACGTCTAAAGGGATGCAGACCCAGCAGCTTTACTCATTAGCGCTCTGCAGCTGCCACAGCTGATAGATAATTATGAAACCACTCCCATTAGACCCACTCAGCACAGAGGAACAAACAATGATTTCTTCAGAATAACAAAAGGTAGAAATCTGCAACAAAGTTTGTTACAATCCCTGTAATGTACAGAGATCACCCTGAGGGGGAGGGATTTTCCTCAACAAAAGTGGAGTTACGCTTTAAAGCCCCGTATGTGTTATCAAGGGTTTTCTTCCCCCGTGGTTTCTCTTCTATACACATATTATCCTCAGCTGTAAATTACAAGTCATTTTTTACAGTTGTGCACCCAACACATCCCTTTTTCTGCGAGAATTATTTGTTAACACTTTAAGACCATTCGATGTGAGTAATAATAACCAATCCTGGCCTCAGAAAGCTCTGCGGAAGAATTGGGAGTGATTACCGATTCCTGGAAATTAGAGTCTTTGTTGTGTTCCTCGGTCAGGACGGGCTTCGCAGTCAGCGGAAAGAATATATATTTTCGGTATATACTTACAAATTGCTTCGCTTTCTGGAGTGGATTTTAAGTACGGATAATTTTTTCTTATTTTTTTGCGACTGTAAACCTGTAAATTATACCAATTTCAATCTTCCCTCACTGTGCTCAGAAGTGGGTCCAAATTTGCACCTTCAGGAGATATAGTATGAAGTCTGCAGGATGAGGTTTTATATATATATATATATATATATATATATATATATACACACACACACACATATATATATATATATATATACACACATATATACACATACATACATACATACATTATATATATATATATATATATATATATATATATATACACACACACACACACACACATATATATATATATATATATATATATATATATATATATATATATATATATATACACACACATATATATATATACACATACATATACAGTGGGTACGGAAAGTATTCAGACCCCCTTAAATTTTTCACTCTTTGTTATATTGCAGCCATTTGCTAAAATCATTTAAGTTCATTCTTCTTCCTCATGAATGTACACATAGCACCCCATACTGACAGAAAAACACAGAATTGTTGACATTGTTGCAGATTTATTAAAAAAGAAAAACTGAAATATCACATGGTCCTAAGTATTCAGACCCTTTGCTGTGACACTCATATATTTAACTCAGGTACTTTCCATTTCTTCTGATCATCCTTGAGATGGTTCTACACCTTCATTTGAGTCCAGCTGTGTTTGATTATACTGATTGGACTTGATTAGGAAAGCCACACACCTGTCTATATAAGACCTTCCAGATCACAATGCATGTCAGAGCAAATGAGAATCATGAGGTCAAAGGAACTGCCTGAAGAGCTCAGAGACAGAATTGTGGCAAGGCACAGATCTGGGCAAGGTTACAAAAAGATTTCTGCTGCACTTAAGGTTCCTAAGAGCACAGTGGCCTCCATAATCCTCAAATGGAAGACGTTTGGGACGACCAGAACCCTTCCTAGAGCTGGCCGTCCGGCCAAACTGAGCTATCGGGGGAGAAGAGCCTTGGTGAGAGAGGTAAAGAAGAACCCAAAGATCACTGTGGCTGAGCTCCAGAGATGCAGTCAGGAGATGGGAGAAAGTTGTAGAAAGTCAACCATCACTGCAGCCCTCCACCGGTCGGGGCTTTATGGCAGAGTGGCCCGACGGAAGCCTCTCCTCAGTGTAAGACACATGAAAGCCCGCATAGAGTTTGCTAAAAACCACCTGAAGGACTCCAAGATGGTGAGAAATAAAATTCTCTGGTCTGATGAGACCAAAATAGAAGTTTTTGGCCTTAATTCTAAGCGGTATGTGTGGAGAAAACCAGGCACTGCTCATCACCTGTCCAATACAGTCCCAACAGTGAAGCATGGTGGTGGCAGCATCATGCTGTGGGGGTGTTTTTCAGCTGCAGGGACAGGACGACTGGTTGCAATTGAGGGAAAGATGAATGCGGCCAAGTACAGGGATATCCTGGACAAAAACCTTCTCCAGAGTGCTCTGGACCTCAGACTGGGCCGAAGGTTTACCTTCCAACAAGACAATGACCCTAAGCACACAGCTAAAATAACGAAGGAGTGGCTTCACAACAACTCCGTGACTGTTCTTGAATGGCCCAGCCAGAGCCCTGACTTAAACCCAATTGAGCATCTCTGGAGAGACCTAAAAATGGCTGTCCACCAACGTTTACCATCCAACCTGACAGAACTGGAGAGGATCTGCAAGGAGGAATGGCAGAGGATCCCCAAATCCAGGTGTGAAAGACTTGTTGCATCTTTCCCAAAAAGACTCCTGGCTGTATTAGATCAAAAGGGGGCTTCTACTAAATACTGAGCAAAGGGTCTGAATACTTAGGACCATGTGATATTTCAGTTTTTCTTTTTTAATAAATCTGCAACAATGTCAACAATTCTGTGTTTTATACACATATATATAAATGTAGAAAGAAGTCCCCCCACCGTATTTATCTATGTTGGAGGGTTCTTAGGGTCTTCAGGTTAGAAAAAGAAAAACCTTTCTCAGGAAAAGGCGTACAATACGCTGTGGGCTGTAGGAACGAAAAAAAAAAAGGAGGAAAAACTAACTGTATAGGTTGCCACACACAGGGTATTTTTTTCCAGGGGGAACCCCCCGTTCCGGCACCTCCAGCACTGAATGTATGTATGTAATGGCAAGGGATGCTGGGGTATGAAGGAGGGTCTACTGATGCCGGCTGCTGGGGTGTGACGAACGCCCATTTGATGGGACGTTCGTCACGGGTTACTGGAGGAGTGTGGAGGCCAGCCTCCTGCCCACGGACTACGGGCCCTGGCTTGTAGGGGAGCGCGGCTCTGTGTGGGGGTGTATGCTGGGGGACCCTTGGAGTACTGTTACTTTGAATTCAAGTCCCTGTCCCCTCAAGCGACACAGACTTTGGGCCTAAGCTGCATATTACAGCAGAGGACTTCTCCACACATTGAGCGACTAAAGAGATGCTAATGACGTCTACTGTGGGGATGTGTATTGACAGTTATAATAAGGTGTGTTGAAAATGGAGACGGGCAGTCTGAGAGCCTATGTCTTCTGCTTTCATCTGTTTAGAGGTGGTGTGTGTTCACACTTCTAGGAATGTGTATTCGGCTATGTTTTGGCCTTGTTGTTTTTTGAATTAATTCTGATAATGTTGCAGTCTCATTCACTTATTGTCTCTTTCCAGAAGGCCAAGGTATGTTAATTACGTTCTGTATACAATACATTTGCATGATGTAATCAAGCTCCTAAAACTGTATATATTGGAAGTGAGTTGATGAATAAAGAGTCATTTGTTTTACCCTTCATCGAGCTTCGGCTGATGTTTGGGGGGGGGGGGATTGAGGGGCCAGGTCACTGCATCACGTGAGAGTCTGGAGACCTAAGACAGAAATACTTGGTCTAAGTATTGGGGATCTGTTACATGGGGGATCTATTGTTGCTGGAGGGGATCTATTTTTGTGTGACAATCCATTGTCACTGGTGGTGGATCTTTTGTTGCTGGGGGGGTCAATTGTTGCTGGAAGGGACCCAGTGTTTAGGGAGGAGTCTACTGTTGATGGCTGCTGGGAGATCTGTTGTTGCTGCTGGGGGTCTATTGTTGGGGGGGGGGGTTCTATTGCTGTTGGCTGCTGGGGATCTATTTTATTGCTTTTCTTGTTATCATTACCAAATTCCATACAAAAACTTAAGACAACAAAATTATACTTGGCTCTCTCTATATTCTCTAAAAGGGGCCATACTGGGAGCTGGGTAGGGGGTGTAACCAAGGATCAGGGCTCAGAGGTGGGTAGGGGGCAGAGATATGAAGTGACTTAGAAGGGGGGAGTTCCTGCACCCATTCACACATAACCCCAAATAAAGGAATACTCAAGGAATATATATCTATATAGTAGTGATCGACCGATATTGTTTTTTCGTTGCCGATACCGATATGTTGCCCATTGCATATCGGTATCGTCCGATATTTTCGTAATTAAAAAATCGTTATTTTTTTTATTTTTATCACTTGACAGGTACTCTTGTGGAGGAATCTGGGGGTCTAAAAGAACCCAAACCCCTCCTCTGCACTTAAAAGCGTTCAAAACTCCAAGTTTGGCTGTTTTGAATGCGTTAATTTTTTTTAATCTGGCGCTGAGTACCCGGAAGTGATGTCAGGACATCACTTCCAGGTTTTTGCATGGAGACCCGATCAGAGCCGAATACGGCTTTGATCGGGTCTTCAGCGGCCGTGCAGGCTGGATGCCCGGGTCTCCCATTGAGACGGGAGACCCAGGCGAGCCACAGAAGGCGGCGGGAGGGGCATCCCCTCCCGCTCCTTGTAATGACAGCCAAGCGGCTTCTCAGCTGCATCGGTTGTCATTACAAGACAGCCGACCGTCGGCTATGGACGCCGGTACCGGGGTGACGCCTCTAGCTGCAGGCATCACTCCAATACAGCACTTTCCAGAAATATCAGCAATATCGGTAACCTCAGGGGCCGATTCCGATATATCGGGGAAAGTGCAGATCGACCCTCGATATACAAAGTATATCGGCTTTGCCGATAATCGGTCGATCCCTAATAAACAGTATATAAAAATACAAAGGTTTATTCACAATGCAATTCTAGTAAAATTGATATAAAAGCATCAAACACTTATTGTACGTGTAAACTATATTCCCCTTTCATAAGAGTATGCTTGTCCTATAAAGCACCTTGCCCAAATATATATAGCATATGTACATATACTGTACATGAGAATAATACATTTCCATAAATGTACTGGACCAGATCACATGAAAAATCGAGGCGCTGGCATTGATGTCTACGTGTTTCGCTAATAAATGGCTTCTTCAGGAGATCATACATACAATCAGGTACTCAGAGCATTCAGTCCAATTGGAGGAACCCAGGCAAACCCAAAACATTGGAGCAACATCAGGGCTAAAGCAGCTGACAGAGAAACCTCCAAGGGCAGTCCATAGCTTGAGTAGATAGAGTCACTCTAAAGCAAGCGGTCAGAAATTGATTATTATTGAAGGCAAGTGGGATTCGCAGGTATTCACATGGGGCCAGTGGAGACACATTTAGACTGGCTGATAAGATCGTATTTGGTTACTCAAGTACACCCCTTGTTGCATGTTACATTGAGCCAACCAGGTGCCAAATATTCTGCTGTTTCCTGTGTCCTCAGATTAACCTGAAGGCTAGAGGTCACCAGACTTTGAGGGTTCTTCCAGCCATTTTCAGCCGAGAACAAGGCAAGCAAACAGGGAGCTTGAAGCACGGGTTGCAAAAACAATCACAAGCATGATACTAAGGGCTTGGCAGGCCTAAAACTGGTTTGGTCTCCATCCAGTGGTGTATTTTGGTTTTGTGCTGCCATAGGCAAGACTAAAATTGCACGCGCCTCCTATGTAAATTTGCTCCACTCCATTTTTAACGGATGTGACTCCCTCCAAAATTGAAGGACTACAAGTCCCAGCATGAACCCCTGAGATCTCATGAGAGGGGAGTGAGAGGGGGTGGGAGAGAGAGAGGGGGGTGGGTGAGGGAGAGTAATAGAGGGTGTGAGGGAGGGAGAGAGAGGGGGGGGTGAAAGAGAGAGGGGGTGAGAGAGAGGGGGGATAAAGGAGAGAGGGGGGATGAGAGAGAGAGAGAGAGTGAGGAGGGTGTGAGAGAGTGGGGAGATGAGAGAGAGAGGGGGGGGGAGAGAGTGTGGGGATGAGAGAGAGGGGGGATAAGAGAGAGAGAGAGGGGGGATGAGAGAGCAAGAGAGAGGGGGGACGAAAGAGGGGGATGAGAGAGAGAGGAATGAGAGAGAGAGAGGGGGGATGACAGAGAAAGAGAGAGGTGAGAGTGAGGGAGAGAGAGAGGAGGGATGAGAGAGAGAGAGAAAGAGAGGGGGGAGAAAGAGAGGAGGGGGTGGGTGAGAGGGGGTGAGTGAGAGAGAGAAGGGGGGGTGAGAGAGTGTGGGGTGAGAAAGGCGGCTCGAGCAACCAGTGGCCAATAGAGTCTCAGGTGGGGGGTGGCTTTTTTGCTGCCCCCCTGCAAAGTGCCGCCCTAGGCCTGGGCCTTGTTGGCCTAGGCCAAAATACAGCACTGTCTCTACCCAGAGGCTGTGTCTACACCAATCATCTTTGAGGTGGACAGTCAGACATGGAAAAGGCAGCTCAGCCAAAACTGGGATGCTGGAATGAGACCAGTAGTTGCCATGGAACAGGAGCGTTACACAATCCTTAAAAAAACCTTGGGGATTCGCAGCCTTACCAAATTTTTTTTTTTTTTACTTTTATAACAACATCACTTACTCCTCTTCTGCCTTTTTTTTTCCCGGTGGGCATTGCAGAGTTTCTCTCCTTCACATGCTTACGGAAGACCACCACTCCACACACAATACCTCTCCATGTCCGAGCCTCCATGCAGCTCCAGTTACACGGCTTCCCGTTCCGCCATGTTGCTTGCAGACTTCCACCTGGGAACGTTCCCTTTAACCGATTGCTGACCCCGTCCATTGGGGGAGCATGGGCACCGCCCCCCATATCCATGCATCTGGCCCCCTAATCTAGATGCAGGGCGCCGGATGCATGGATTGCAATGGGTTTTTTTTTAAGCACATGATTAGAGCCAGAGGCTCTAATTGGCTTCAAAAAAAGGTGGGCTCGGGGTGCAGAGCACTGCGTCCTGAGCCCACCGAGTTGTGTGACAATAGGGAATGAATATTCCCTATTATCACACTGATTCTCCTCCCAGCCAATCAGGAAGCAGGTCCTGAGACCCGTTTCCTGATTGGCCGAAAGGAGAAGCCGAGCTATTGGCCAAGGAGGAGGAGGAGGGAGGAGACGCAGGGGAAGCCGCCGCTGCCGGGGGAAGCTGCTGAAGCTGCCTGCCCTCCACGTCACTCCAGGGTGAGTGAGCTGGTGACGGGGGGTGGTATGGTGTGCGGGCTGGAGCTGGTGTGGTCCGGGGGACGGGGGTATGGAGTGGTCCATCTGCCGCCCCCCAGGGTCCATGGAGCACCAGCCACCACTGGCCTTGTCTACAGACAGCAGCAATGTGCTGTGTTTTTTCTCCCTGCATAGCAGGGAGTAAAAAAATGACACGTTGCATAGTAAAGGTTGCACATATTAGGCTGGCCATACATGTTCAATTTCCTTGTACAATTTTCTGTTACATTCAGTAGTGTAGGCACACATTTAACCTTGATGTTAACTTCTTCCCAGACAATGTCATTAGTACAGTGACAGTGTATAATGTTAGCAGGGCCACTGATGGGGTGGGGGGGGGCGGTCTTTTTGTAGGGGGCCTGAGCACATAGGGGGGGCCCACACAGGGAGGGGGATTAGTGATGAACAACATTTACAGAACTCTTCCTCCAGCAGCTGAAAGCTTTTATCTACTGAGAAAAAGACAGTTGTGTCTCACTAATCCCCCTCCCAGCCCTGGCTCTAATGTTAGCTCTGCTCCTGAGTTTGTTATCCCTGTAACTTTGTTTCTCTCCCTCTGTTTCTCTGATTCCAGAGCCCAACCTGTATATTTTTTTTCATCTCAACTTCATTCTTATTTATTAACTCACTGTATTAGTGTCACTGGTGATGTCAGTTGCAATTAGTCAGCCCCCCCCCCCAGAGTAAGTTAGTGTCAGATTTCCGCTGCAATATCACACTCCCTTTATAAGTGGCTGATCACCGCCATTACTAGTATAAAAAAAAAAAAAATATATATATATATATATATATATATATATATATATATATATACTACTACAGGGTGTCCATACATTTATACTTGATTCTGCACTTCCGGGTAGGGGGCGAGCGCACTCACTGCCGGTGCGCTTTTGCTGTGATTTTTCACAACAGAAGCCAATCAGTGGGTGCCCGGGCCAATGGATGTCCGTCGGCATCCGCTAATCCCTGGGAAGACACACAGGATGCAACTCTGCCTATGTAAACAAGGCAGAGCTCACATCTGACGGGGGGAAGTGATGGATTTTATTTCCCTGCAAAGCAAGGAATAAAATTGATTATCTCCCTAAGTAAAAGCACCACACACAGTACACAAAAACACTGGTTAGGCACACATTTAACGCTTTAACCACTTGCCGACCACCCACAGTATATTTACTGCGCCAGTCAGCCTCTCCTGGGCAAACCGATGTAGTACTACGTCGCTCGCCCCAGGAGCCTGTAGGGGGCGTGCGCGCGCCGCCGGAGGCGCGCTCCCACCCCCGTTCGTTCACGGCCATCCCCGCGCGTGTGACCAGCGGCTCCGATGTCCGCCGGCCACTCGCAATCTCCCGCTGGAGAGGGAAAAAGGCAGGCGGCTGATGTAAACAAAGCCGCCTGTCATTCTCCCTGGTGTAACTGCAGAGATCATACGATCCTGCTATGTAGAATCATATGTCTCTGTGGTTACATCACAAGCCACGCCCCCCCCCCACAGTTAGAATCACACCCCTAGGGATACATGGATACATTTAACCCACTGATCACCAATAAAGTTAACCCCTTCCCTGACAGAGTAATTTTTACAGTAACAGTGCATATTTATAGTACTGATTACTGTAGTAATGTCACTGGTCCCCCCAAAAGTGTCAAAAATGTCAGTTAGGGGTCTGATCTGTCGCAGTCCTGCAAAAAAAAATCGCAGATCGCCGCCATTACTCGTTAAAAAACAAAACAATAAAAATGACATAAATCTTTACCTTAGTTAGTAAACGCAATAGCTTTTGCGCAAACCAATCAAAATAAGCTTATTGTGATTTTTTTTTTTACCAAAAATATGTAGCAGAAAACATATTGGCCTAAAATGTTAAAACATTTTGATTTTTAAATTTTTTTGGGTGGAATTTCACATAAAAAATGTGAAAAATATTGTTACTTTTTCAAAATTTACGCTATTTTTTTTTGTTTATAGCGCAAAAAATAAAAATCACAGAGGTGATCAAATACCACCAAAAGAAAGCCCTGTTTGTGGGAAAAAAAGGACATCAATTTCATTTGGGTACAGCGTCGCACGACCGCGCAATTGTTCGTTAAAATCACGCAGTGCCGAATCACAAAATAGACCCTGGTCTTTGAGCAGGAAAATCCTCCGGGGCTTAAGTGGTTAATCGCCCTAAAAGTTTACCCCTCCCCAGCCAGTGCCATTAGTACAGTGATTTATAACACTGATCACTGTATCAGTGTCTCTGGTTCCCACAAAGTATCAAAAGTGTCAGATTGTCCGCCACAATATTAGAAGTCCTGCTGATCGCCACCATTAGTATAACTGAATTATAAGAGATATAAATAAAAATTCCACTATATATACCATAGTTTGTAGATGCTACAACTTTCATGCAAACCAATTAATCACTTAAGGACCGCCCGCAGGCTGGCCCTCCCGCGCAAACCGCCGTAGGTATACGTCGGTCGCGCACCTGCAGCTAGGGGGGGGGGGGCAAGCACGCGCCGCCGGCTGACAGCAGGGAATTCTGTTCACGGGGCTCCGCCCTCATTTGGCAGCAGGGACTCTGATGCATGGGGCAGGCGGTTTCCGATTGCCGTCTGACAACCGCGATCGCTCCCCGCTGAGAGAGGAGGACGGTCGGCTGTTGTAAACACAGCTGACCGTTCTTCTCTCTGAAATGATCACAGAGCGCATGTGATCCTTCTATATAGGATCACAGGTGTCTGCGATCGTTTCACAAGCCCCGCCCCCATACAGTTAGAAACATGCCCCTAGGTGTACATTTAACCCTTTGATCGCCCCTGGGTTAACCCCTTCCCTGCCAGTGTCATTATTACAGTAACAGTTGCATATTTTTAGCACTGATTACTGTAGTCCCCCCAAAAGTGTCAAAAATGTCAATTAGTGGTCCGATCTGTCCGCCGCAATGTCGCAGTCACGCAAAAAGATCGCCGCCAATACTAGCAAAAAAAATAAATAAAACAATAAAAATTACAAATCTTTCCCGTAGTTAGTAGACGCGATAAATTTTGCGCAAACCAATCATAATACGCTTATTGGGATTTTTTTTTACTAAAAATATGTAGCAGAATACAAATTGGCCTAAAATGATGAAACATTTTGATTTTTACATTTTTTTTGGGAATGTTTTATAGCAGAATGTGAAAATTATTGTTTTTTTTTTTTTTTCCAGAATTGTCGCTCTATATTTGTTTATAGCACAAAAAATAGAAATCGCATAGAGGTGATCAAATACCACCAAAAGAAAGCTCTATTTGTGGGGAAAAAAAGACATCAATTTGATTTAGATACAGTGCCGCACGACCGCGCAATTGTCCGTTAAAGTAACACAGTGCCGAATCGCAAAAAATGGGCAGGTCATTAAAGGGGCAAATCCTTCCAGTTCAGACTTTTTTTCCAGTTATAGACTTTTTGGGATTATTTTTACTAAAGACATGTAGCAAAATACATGTTGGCCAAAATTGTTGGCCAAAATTTATGAAAAAATGTGATTATTTTTTTGCTTTGTTTTTTATTGGATATGTTTTATAACAGAAAGTAGACAATATGCCGTTATTAGCGCCACAAATATATCCATGCGTCCGGCCCCCTAATCTACATGCAGGGCGCCGGACGCATGGATTTCCAATGGGGGTTTTATTTTTTTTGAAGCACGTGATTAGAGACAGAGGCTCTAACAGGCTTCAAAAAAGGGTGGGCTCGGGGCGGAGAGTGCCTGCCCTCCACGTCAGTCCAGGGTGAGTGAGCAGGTGACGGGGGGGGGGGGGGTGTCACGGTGTGTGGGCTGGAGCTGGTGTGGTTTGTCTGCCGCCCCCCCACCCTATTGAGCACCAGCTACCACTGGTGCAAGGCATGTACTTACGCCGCCGAAAAAGATTACAAAGGCATTTTCAATGCTCCCGCCTTCTGGGCCCTTCTGTTGACCTGATGGGGCTCAGGAAAATGTATTTATACACCCCCCCCCCCCCCCCCAAAGCATGTAGGAGCTGGGGTGTACAAACCCGATTCCAAAAAAGTTGGGACACTGTACAAATTGTTAATAAAAACAGAATGCAATGATGTGGAAGTTACAAATTTCAATATTTTATTGAGAATAAACATAGATGACATATCAAATGTTTAAACTGACAAAATGTATCATTTTAAGGGAAAAATAAGTTGATTTTAAATTTCATGGCATCAACAAATCTCAAAAAAGTTGGGACAAGGCCATGTTTAGCACTGTGTGGCCTCCCCTCTTCTTTTTATAACAGTCTGCAAATGTCTGGGGACTGAGGAGACAAGTTGCCCAAGTTTAGGAATAGGAATGTTGTCCCATTCTTGTCTAATACAGGCTTCTAGTTGCTCAACTGTCTTAGGTCTTCTTTGTCACATCTTCCTCTTTATGATGCGCCAAATGTTTTCTATGGGTGAAAGGTCTGGACTGCAGGCTGGCCATCTCAGCACCCGGATCCTTCCTCTACACAGCCATGATGTTGTAATTGATGCAGTATGTGGTCTGGCATTGTCATGTTGGAAAATGCAAAGTCTTCCCTGAAAGAGACGACGTCTGGATGGGAGCATATGTTGTTCTAGAACTTGGATATACCTTTCAGCATTGATGGTGCCTTTCCAGATGTGTAAGCTGCCCATGCCACACGCACTCATGCAACCCCATAGCATCAGAGATGCAGGCTTCTGAACTGAGCGCTGATAACAACTTGGGTTGTCCTTGTCCTCTTTAGTCCGGATGACATGGCGTCCCAGTTTTCCAAAAAGAACTTCAAATTTTGATTTGTTTGATCACAGAACAGTTTTCCACTTTGTCACAGACCATTATAAATGAGCCTTGGCCCAGAGAAAACGCCTGCGCTTCTGGATCATGTTTAGATATGGCTTCTTTTTTGGCCTATCGAGTTTTAGACGGCAACGGTGAATGGCACGGTGGATTGTGTTCACCGACAATGTTTTCTGGAAGTATTCCTGAGCCCATGTTGTGATTTCCATTACAGTAGCATTCCTGTATGTGATGCAGTGCCGTCTAAGGGCCCGAAGATCACCGCCATCCAGTATGGTTTTCCGGCCTTGACCCTTACACACAGAGATTGTTCCAGATTCTCTGAATCTTTGGGTGATATTATGCACTGTAGATGATGATAACTTCAAACTCTTTGCAATTTTTCTCTTAGAAACTCCTTTCTGATATTGCTCCACTATTTTTTGCCGCAGCATTGGGGGAATTGGTGATCCTCTGCCCATCCTGACTTCTGAGGGACACTGCCACTCTGAGAGGCTCTTTTTATACCCAATCATGTTGCCAATTGACCTAATAAGTTGCAAATTGGTCCTCCAGCTGTTCCTTATATGTACTTTTAACTCTTATTGCTACCTGTCCAAACTTTTTTGCAATGTGTAGCTCTCATGAAATCCAAAAGGAGCCAATATTTGGCATGACATTTCAAAATGTCTCACATTCAACATTTGATATGTTATCTATATTATATTGTGAATAAAATATAAGTTTATGAGATTTGTAAATTAGTCCATTCCTTTTTTACTCACAATTTGTACAGTGTCCCAACTTTTTGGGATTTGGGTTTGTATTTTAGTAAGCCCTATTTCTTTATTTGGCTGGAATTAACTATAAAGCTGTCAGGGCCCCCCTGTTGAGATGATGAGGCCTGAGCCCAGTACAACAGGAGCAGTTCTACTGCCTTATCAGCAGCCCTGAAGGGAGCTAAAATCTTCTGGAGCTAAAGGGGTTAAGGAAGAATTCTGCTACAAAAAAATAATTAAACCTGAAGTACCGTGATAAATCCCTTTCAAAATCCCCCCCCCCCCCCAAAAAAAAGAACATTTCCTTTATCTTAATTCTACATGTTTTCCTTTCCAAAGAGCTCCCTTCTTCCCTCTCACATCTCACAATGGTTTTGCATAAGAAAGAACCCCGCACTGTAAATCAGTACAGGAAATAAGAGGAGGAGGGCGACCGGCGAGGATTCTTCTGATACATCTCTAGGCGAAGAATCCTCTGTGATCTTTGTTTACTGAAATAAGTGAACTGTAATTGGGCGCGTTTCACTCGTCTATACAACCGCTTCATTCCCAGGAACTTTTCCGAGGGCGAATTTAACCAAAAAGCAAACGATCGCTCAATCCCAGGAATTATTATTAATTTAGCAGACTGCCGAGCCGCTTTCTGACGGCTTACTGCGATAACTAGGACACCATTATTCTGGATTTCGCCATAATTCCGTGGATGTAAATCAGAAACACGTTCCTGTTTAGGAGTGAAATAACCCCCCCCCCGCCCTAACATTGACGCCCAATGGGGGGGGGGGGGTATGGGGGGGTGTCATTCTTTGTTTTAGGATGGAATAAATACAGGATAGACACCAAATTCAATCCCGTAATGTACAGTGCCTTGAAAAGTATTCACACCCCTTGAAATTGAAAAGTCGCATTTTTATATTGTGTCATGTTATCCATTGGAACAGTCGTATGGACGTACAGAAATATTTAGTGATATATGAGAAGATACTAATTATGGCATCAACTTGAGTTGTTGATTTATATTGTGGTCTTTTCTTCCCCCCCCCCTTTTTTTTTGGTTTTAGCTTTATGTGTGCTTTTTCTGCTTTTAGACACATATCTGTGTTTTGCCTGATGAAGCCAGCTACTGATTTCACGAAACGCGTTGAGATCGATACAGCACAGATTGATAATTACAGAGTATCAGAATGTCAGAAATAGTTTTATCTTGTATGTACAAATATTTTATTTTTCATTGATGAATATCATTGACATTGTTAAGGTTTTCTCATGCTCTATTTGTATATGCATTTTTTCATGTAATAAATTTATGTATTTTTAATGCAAGTTGTGCGTCTTTTTAAAGTCTCGTGTGCTTCTAGTTTCTGTCTTTGTGCCCTTGAAATTTTCGACATTTTGTCATGATACAACCAAAAACGTAAATGTATTTTATTTGGATTTTATGTGATAGACCGACACAAAGTGGCACAGAATTGTGAAGTGGAAGGAAAATTATACATATTTTTTACAAATAAATATTTGAAAAGTGTGGCGTGCATTTGTATTCATCCCCCTTAAGGCCTCACGCACACGAGACGTTTTTACAGTGGCTGTTTTTGACGTCAGACTTTTTTTTCTGCAGCCAGTAAACTCCCCAGCATGTTCTCCTATGTCTCCCCAGCATGTTCTCCTATGTCTCCCCGGCATGTTCTCCTATGTCTCCCCAGCATGTTCTCCTATGTCTCCCCAGCATGTTCTCCTATGTCTCCCCAGCATGTTCTCCTATGTCTCCCCGGCATGTTCTCCTATGTCTCCCCGGCATGTTCTCCTATGTCTCCCCAGCATGTTCTCCTATGTCTCCCCGGCATGTTCTCCTATGTCTCCCCAGCATGTTCTCCTATGTCTCCCCAGCATGTTCTCCTATGTCTCCCCGGCATGTTCTCCTATGTCTCCCCGGCATGTTCTCCTATGTCTCCCCGGCATGTTCTCCTATGTCTCCCCGGCATGTTCTCCTATGACTCCCCGGCATGTTCTCCTATGTCTCCCCGACATGTTCTCCTATGTCTCCCCAGCATGTTCTCCTAAGTCTCCCAACCATGTTCTCCTATGTTTCCCCGGCATGTTCTCCTATGTCTCCCAAGCATGTTCTCCTATGTCTCCCCAGCATGTTCTCCTATGTCTCCCCAGAATGTTCTCCTATGTCTCCCCAGCATGTTCTCCTATGTCTCCCAAGCATGTTCTCCTATGTCTCCCCAGCATGTTCTACTATGTCTCCCCGGCATGTTCTCCTATGTCTCCCCAGCATGTTCTCCTATGTTTCCCCGGCATGTTCTCCTATGTCTCCCAAGCATGTTCTCCTATGTCTCCCCAGCATGTTCTCCTATGTCTCCCCAGAATGTTCTCCTATGTCTCCCCGGCATGTTCTCCTATGTCTCCCCAGCATGTTCTCCTATGTCTCCCAAGCATGTTCTCCTATGTCTCCCCAGCATGTTCTCCTATGTCTCCCCGGCATGTTCTCCTATGTCTCCCCGGCATGTTCTCCTATGTCTCCCCGGCATGTTCTCCTATGTCTCCCCGGCATGTTCTCCTATGTCTCCCCGGCATGTTCTCCTATGTCTCCCCAGCATGTTCTCCTATGTCTCCCCGGCATGTTCTCCTATGTCTCCCCAGCATGTTCTCCTATGTCTCCCCAGCATGTTCTCCTATGTCCCCCTGGCATGTTCTCCTATGTCTCCCCGGCATGTTCTCTTATGTCTCCCCGGCATGTTCTCTTATGTCTCCCCAGCATGTTCTCCTATGTCTCCCCAGCACGTTCTCCTATGTCTCCCCAGCATGTTCTCTTATGTCTCCCCAGCATGTTCTCTAGTTTTCTTGCAAAAAAAAAATGATTTTAGCTTGTAAACAACAAGTGTCAGAAATAGACCCGATCTTAAAGTGGTTAAGCCTGGGTTCTGTTTGGAGGTGTCATTCACGGAACATAGCCTGGGTTCACTAATAATATTTAGAGCATAATTGCGGTCTCCCCTTCTGCGTCGCAGGTGCTATTCCTTCTGCGTCAGCAGGGGTTTTCTTTTTTTTGTGGCGCAACAGCACTAATAATATTTAGGGCATAATTGCTGTCCCCCCGTCTGCATCACAGGTGCTATTCCTTCTGTGTCAGCAGGGGTTTTCTTTTTTTTTGGTTTTATTAGTTTAAGAAAAAAATATATATAATAAAATGGTTTATAGTGTACCAAGCACAAAAGTATTGCACCCAAGCATCATATTTCCATCCCACACTCTATAATAAAAAGTTATAAAAATCCCCACAAACAAACATCATCATGTCCAAAAGGCCAACATGGAGTACATGGTACATCGTACCCCTACCCATTCACCAAAAAAAGCGTACAAAAAAAAAATAAACACAAAAGACAGATTTTGACAAGTCCTTTATTTAAAAAAAAAATAAAAAAATAGTGTCCCCCGACGTAAATCCATCGCCAATAACGACACCCGCCGCACCCTGACCCGGCGTGGCCCCATCCATTCCTTTTATAAGTACTATCAAACCGCGAATAGGCAGTCTGAAGGATGCATTCACCGAGAGCGGAGCTTTTTTTTTTTTTTAGGCCAGGGGATGGCATTATTGACAATGGAATTCCATCGGATGATGTACCTGATATCCATTCACATGGGGGGGGGGGGATCTGGGAGTCCCCTTGTTAAAGGGGGATACTAGATTCCGAAAAGCCCCCCACCCGCAGACCCCAACAACCACAGCCCAGGGTTATCAGGAAGAGGCCCTTGTCCCCATCAACATGGGGACAGGGTGCTCTGGGATGGGAGGGAGGCAGAGCATGAGGGCATGTGGCCTGGTATGGTTCAGGAGGGGGCGCTCACTTGTCCTCCCCCTTTCCTGACCTGCCAGGTTGCATGCTCGGATAAAGGTCTGGTATGGACTTGGGGGGGGACCCCACACCATTTTTTTTTTTTTCGATTTCTTTTATCTGTATTCCTGGGAGCCGACAATACATTACAGCAGCGAGCAATTTTAAATTATATTTATTTTTTCCTTTAGAAATGTAAGTATTGCTGCAGCAGGCTCCATACATCATACATCATCATTAAAATCACTACTCCTTTAAAAATGATTATTTTAAAAAAAAAAAAATGTGCATTGCCTCATGTCCCCCAGGGAGGTACCCGGACCCCCATACACTTTTTATGGCAATAACTTGCATATAAGCCTTTAAAATTAGGGTTTTTGATTTTTCATGTTCATGTCCCATAGACTTTAATGGAGTTCACATGTTCGCTAGAGGGGGGTTGTTCGGCCCACCCCTAGTTAAGGACACAGGTGGCTGGCTTACCGTCCTGCTGCCTAACAAATAGCTATTCTTCGACCAGTTCAAATTCTAATCATACTGAAAAGTTGGAATTTGTTAGAAAATGAATAAACAAAACAAATTTTACCAAAAATGAAAATAAGTTTAACAAAAATAAAACTGAAGTAATCGAATTCTGAAACCACAGTAAACGAATTCCCAAATTCCACAATGGAACAAAATTAGTAACATAACAAATCTATCCGAAACCAAACACATTTTTTCTGTTCTGCACATGTTTACTTCCCTCCCCCACCTCCATCAATGAACCTTTCCTCCCCACCTCCATCAATGAGCCTTCCCTCCCCACCTCCATCAATGAGCCTTCCCTCCCCCACATCCATCAATTTCTCTTTTGCCCCCTCCCCCACCTCTATCAATTAGCCTTCCCTCCCCACCTCCATCAATGAGCCTTTTTTCCCCACCTTCATCGATGAGACTTCCCTCCCCACCTCCATCAGTTACCCTTTCCCCCTCCCCAACCTCTATCAATGAGCCTTCCTTCCCCACCATCCATCAATGAGCCTCCCCCTCACCTCCATCAATGAGCCTTCCCTCCCCACTTCCATCAATGAGCCTTTTCCCCCTCCCCCACCTCTATCAATAAACCTTCCCTCCCCACCTCCATCAATCAGCCTCCCCCCCACCTCCATCAATGAGCCTTCCCTCCCCACCTCCATCAATGAGCCTTCCCTCCCCACCTCCATCAATGAGCCTCCCCCCCACCTCCATCAATGAGCCTTCCCTCCCCACCTCCATCAATGAGCCCCTCCCCCACCCCCTATCAATGACCCTTTTCCCCCCTCCCCCACCTCTATCAATGAGCCTTCCCTCCCCACCTCCATCAATGAGTCTTTTCCCCCTCCCCCACCTCCATCAATGAGCTTTCCCTCCCCCCCCCCCCACCTCCATCAATGATCCTTTTACCGGTTGGCCAGTTCTCCTTCCTTGGACCGAGATAATAAATGTTATTCAATGTACCCGGTCAGAATGCTATGGCTGATCAGTGTAAACCTTTGTAGGCCTCTGTTAGAATTGTAAGTTTATTTTGCATCTTCGGCGTGTCAATAAACATTATTTTTGGTAAAGGGATCAATAGTTCATGAATTCTCTCTTACCCGAAATCGAACCTTCCCGTTTGTGCTGGTCTGCAGGAACAGTCTGTGAGGTCCATTCCAGTTTCCATACACAATATCCACCTTTCCATCCCGATTGAAGTCTGCCAATGCAACCCCACGGCCGTGCTGATAGGTGTCATCCACTCCTGAGAGGAAACACAATTCAGAGAATGTCATGCACAGTTTTCAGAATAGCAAGACAAAGCAGGTTTTTTTTTTTTTTTTTTTTACAAATCCTGCAGTTTTAGTAAATTAATTTCATGGTGTGAGTCAGAGTTGCTGTAAGAAACATGTTTACAGAAAACTGATAAAAAAAAATAGAAATAACCTGGGGCTGAAAGATTTCTCCAGGCAAGAGACTCAAAAGTATTCATATCATCAACCAGCCCCTTGGGACCGTCTTCTGGGACGAAACATGTCGGGGTGGAGCCTGTGCTGACGTCATCATGCTTAATGTGAGTACCTCTCTTTGTTGCTAATAAACTATAAAAACGGTTTTACACTATGGAGCTTGTTATTGTCGTTCTTTACTGTAACCACTTGCTGACCGTGCAATGTTATGCTTTGTTCATATTTCATGTCTAAGGTTTACAACCAGTTTTACCAGTTCTAGACCGGAAGGAATTTACCCCCTTAATGACCAGGCCATTTTTTTGCGATACGGCACTGCGTTACATTAACTGACAATTGCGCAGTCGTGCGATGCGGTACCCAAATAAAAATTGATTTCCTTTTTTTTCCCCACAAATTGAGCTTTCTTTTGGTGGTATTTGGTCACCTGTGCGATTTTTATTTTTTGCGCTCTAAACAAAAAACTCACAATTCTGGGGGAAAAAAAAAAATATTTTTTACTTTCTGCTATAAAACATTCCCAATAAATAAAAAAAAAAATTAAAAATCTAATTTTTCCCTTATTTTAGACCAATTTTAATTCTACTACATATTTTTTGGGGGAAAAAAAAAATCCCAATAAGCGTATTTTTGGGAAACTACGGGAAAGATTTATGTCATTTTTATTTATTTTTATTTTTTTACTAGTAATAGTGGCGATCTGCGATTTTTAGCGGAACTGCGACATTGCGGGGGACAGATCGGACCCCTAACTGACATTTTTTACACTTTTAGGTGGGACTAGTGACATTACTACAGTAATCAGTGCTAAAAATATGCACTGTTACTGTAATAATGACACTGGCAGGGAAGGGGTTAACCCTGGGGTGATCAAAGGGTTAAGTGTGAGCCTAGGGGAGTGTTTTCTAACTGTATGGGGGAGCGACTTGTGAAATGAATACAGAGACCTGTGATCCTATATAGAAGGATCACAGAAGCTCTGTGATCATTCCAGAGAGAACAACGGTCTGCTGTGTTTACAACAGCAGACCGTCCTTCTCTGTCAGTGGGGAGCGATTGCGGGTGCCCGGCAGCAATCGTGGCCGCTGGTTCCGTGTATCGGCGTCCCCGCTTCCTAATAGGGGCGGGCGGGGAGAGGCGCTCCCGTGCACCGTTGTACAGGGACGTTGGTTCGTGCAGCCGAGCCAGCCTGCCGCAGTATATCTGTGGTGGGCGGTCGCTAAGCTGGTAAACTCCTTTTTTTTTTAATATAAAAGTATAGAATAGAATAAAATAGAAAGAATATAACCTTCTTTCGAAATTCGAATTTCGAAAAGAATAAATTTGAGCAGAATAGAAAAAAAAATTGATTAGAATAGACTAGAAAATAAAAGAATATAATACAAAAAAAATACAATCTCATCTGCTGCAAGAAGAGGAAGATACAACATATTTTCCTCTCCACTCACATTCAGAAGAAGAAGTAAACACAGGGGCGGGCTCACAGTGACTGAACAATGTGATAGCCAATCAGAGGCTATCACAGCGATCAGGTGACCCAGCACCGTGAGTCCGGGGCCCCGCTCCTTAGTATGAGACCCGAGGCTTTTGTTGAGATCACGGTCTCTGTGCTGGGAGCGCACTGTGCAATATCCAAAACTATTACCAGAGGGCAAAATATATATCTCTTACATCAGTTTATTGCCAGAGGACCAAACAAAACCATTTGTAGACATGTGCGGTTCGTTTCATTTCAAATTGAAATTCAGACAAATTTTTCGTAAATTTTTCGGAAATTTGGATGTATTCGAATTACAACAGTAATGGATTTATACAAATCTGAAATAAGGAAACTTTCGGATGAAATTCAAATTGGAATAGTTTTTGTATTGGATTCGAATAGTTTTCGAATTAAATCGTTTTTAAATCGAATTTGAATTTTAGATGAGATAAAATGGAAAGTGGAAAATAAAGGAATAGAATAGGAAATAATATAATATAATATAAAAAAAGAATAAAAAAACAAAAAATGAAGAAAAAATAAAGGAAAAGAATAGAACATAAAATAATTGAATAGAATAGAAAAGAATGGCGTAAAACAGAATAAAATAGAATATAAATAAAAGAACAGAATAAAATAAAATAGAGAATAAAGGAATAGAATAGAATAAGAAAATAATAGAATAGAATTGAATAGAAAGAATATAACCATCGTCTAAATTTCAAATAGAATAAATTCCAATTCAAATATAATTCAAAAGAATAGACTAAAAAAAAACAATAGAATAGAATAAAATAGAAAGAATATAACCTTCTACCGAAATTCAAATTTCCAATAGAATAAATTTGAATAGAATAGAAAATAATAGAATAGAATAGAAAATAAAAGAAAAAAATACAAAAAAGCCGCAATGTCGCAGTCCCGCTAAAAATTGCAGATTGCCGCCATTACTAGCAAAAGAAAATAATGAAATAAAAATGATCTTTCCCCTAGTTAGTAGATGCGATAACTTTTACGCAAACCAAACAAAATGAGCTTATTCCGATTTATTTTTTTACAAGAAATATGTAGCAGAAAACAAATTGGCCTAAAAGGATGAAAAATTTTGATTTTTAATTTTTTTTTTTTTGGGAATGTTATACAGTATAGCAGAATGTGAAAATTATTGTTTTTTTTTTTTCAGAATTGTCGTTACCAGTGAAAAAAAAAAATAAATAAAAACTACATAAATCTTTCCCCTAGTTTTTAGACGCATTCATTTTTGCACAAACCAAATCAAAATACGCTTATTGGGATTTTTTTTTACCACAAATATGTAGCAGAATACAAACTGGCCTAAAATGATGAAAAAAAATTAAATTTAAGATTTTTTTTTTTTTATTGGGAATGTTATATAGCAGAGAGTAAAAAATATAATAATAATATATTTTTTCAGAATTGTTGCTCTTTTTCGGTTTATAGCGTAAAAAAAAAAACCGCACAGGTGATCAAATACCACCAAAAGAAATCTCCATTTGTGGGAAAAAAAGGACATCAATTTTATTTCGGTTAAAATAACGCGGTGCCAAATTGCAAAAAATGGCCTGGTCATTAACCACTTGCCGACTGCCTAACGCCGATCTACGTCGGCAGTCAGCCCCTCACAGGCAAAGTGACGTAGGGCTACGTCACTAGCCTGTGAGGGTCTAGGGAGCGAGCGCGCGCCGCCGGAGGCGCGCTCCCGCGTGGTCACGGACCCCCCCCCGGCGATCGGCGGGGGAGAGGGAGAAAGTCAGGCAGCTTGTGTAAACAAGCCACCTGTCATTCTCCTCGGTGTAAAAACACTGATCACACGGATCTACTATGTAGATCCGTTGATCAGTGTCCTTACAGCTCAAGCCACAGCCAATCACAGTAGAAAGCACGCCCCTAGGGACACACAGCCCCTCCCTCCCAAATAAAGTTAACCCCTTCACTACCAGTGTATTTTTACAGTAACAGTGCATATGTATAGCACTGATTACTGTAGAAATGTCACTGGTAACCTCAAAAGTGTCAAAAATGTCAGTCAAGGGTCCGATCTGTCCGCCCCAATGTCGCAGTACCGCAAAAAAAATCGCAGATCGCCGCCATTACGCGTTAAAAAAAAAAAAACAACAAAAATGACAAAAATCTTTCTCTTTGTTAGTAAACA
Organism: Pelophylax lessonae; assembly: GCF_965119305.1. NCBI lineage: Eukaryota > Metazoa > Chordata > Amphibia > Anura > Ranidae > Pelophylax > Pelophylax lessonae. The sequence goes on from NC_138776.1 coordinate 19,825,883, forward strand.
CGATAACTTTTGCGCAAACTAATCAAAATACACTTTTTGCGATTTTTTTTACCAAACATAGGTAGCATAAAACAAATTGGCCGAAAATGTTAAAAAATTTTGATTTTTACATTTTTTGGGGGGAATTTCATATAAAAAAATTTGAAAAATATTGCTATTTTTGCAAAATTGACGCTCTTTTTTTGTTTATAGCGCGTGATCAAAAAATCGCACAGGTGATCAAATACCACCAAAAGAAAGCTCTGTTTGTGGGAAAAAAAGGACGGCAAATTTGTTTAGGTACAGCGTCGCACGACCGCGCAATTGTCCGTTAAAGTCACACAGTGCCGAATCGCAAAATACCCCCTGGTCAGGAAGGGGGTAAAATCTTCCGGGGCTTAAGTGGTTAAGGGGGAAAATCCTTCCGGTCCAGAACTGGTTAAAATTGCGCACGTTTGTGGAATGGCGAGAATCTACGCTACTTAAAAATCTTCATAGGGGACGCTTTAAATGTCTAGCACTAGAATTATTGCTTTCGCTCGAATGTTCACGGTGATCTTTCACATGTGTGGTTTGAATACCATTTACATATGCGTCAATGGCTTACATATGCGTTCGCTTCTGTGTGCAAGCACAGAGGGATGGGACGCTTTATTATTTATTTAAATTTTTATTTTTACACTGTTACTTTAATTTTTTTTTTTTTTTATCACTTATAAACATCCCTTGCAATAGAATTAAGCAGGACAGGTCCTTTTTATGAAGAGATCTAGGGTAAAAAAAAAAAAAAACAAATTTCTTCTTTACCTTTAAAAGCAAAATTAAAAAAATATATATATTTTTATAACTTTCGCTTTAAAAAAAAAAAGAAAAAAAAAATCTTTCATCTTGGTCTTCCGAGTTTCTTATATGCGATCGAGCGAAGCTAGGGAGCGCACAGTCCACGCATTGCATTAAAAAAATTTTTTACCCCCAATCCAACAAACCAAGCGGGTATCTGGGAAAAATAGGGGTTTTGGGTGGGGGAGACACCAAGTGGAGATTAACATAGAAAAATTGTGATTTTGTTGGATTTTAGGGTCAAAGGGTTAGAGGGTTAGGGTTTTGACACAGGAAATGGGTCATGGACCCACCCCAAAGGTCAAAGGTCAGGAGGTGTGGACTCAGAGGTCAAAGGACATAGCTCCACCTACTGCTGGACACAGGGAGCGGCGTAGGCTGGCTCTTCGCCCTAGTGTTGGACACATTACATTGCTCTGGTCTTCCAAGACCATAGAGTCGATCAACGAGTATCAACTATTTGATCGCCTTTGGGAGCAGCCTACAGCACCGTCATTGTTACACGGGCAAACTGGTGGAAACGGTAAGCCCGAGAAACACCGGTGAGCGGCAGGAAGGGGGAGGGGGGCGTCCCTTCGCGCTGCCTCTGAAACCACTCCAGCGGCTCATGAGGTTTCTGAAAAAAAAAAAAAAACGATTATGGCTGATAACTTTATCCAGGGCCGGGTCAAGGGGTGGGCAGGAGGGCCGGCTGCCCTGGGCATTGTGGTATCATGTGAGGTGGGAGGTCGCCTTGAGGAGGTTGGAGGGGTGGGGAATTGTGTTTGAAGGTGGAATTGGGGGGGGGTGGGAGTCAGTAAGAACTGTTTTAGGAGGGGACATTTGGGGAGGGGGGGTGCTAGGAGTAGTGTTTTAGGGGGATCTGTGTTGGGAGAGGGGATGAGGGAAGAGGATTTGTGCTAGGAGGGAAAATTTGGGGACTTGGGGGGGAATTTGTGCTGGGAGGGGGAGGTTTGGAGTGGGGTGAGAGAAAGTATACTTGGAGGGGAAAGTTTAGTAGTAGAGGATTTATGCTAGGAGGGGTGATTTTTTATTTTGGGGGGGGCATTCGTGCTGGGGGAATTTGGGAGATGACATACTGTAGATTTGTTCTGGGAAGGGGGGATTTCAGCAGGGAGGCGGATTTGTACTGGGACAAAGGGGAATTTATGCTTAGGGGTAATCATGACGATTAGTGCTCAGTTTTTTGGGCAGGACACATATAACGCTTAGGCATCTTGAGGGGGGGGGGGGGGTGCAGTTTAGCATGTTCCACCTGGGCACTAGATGACCTTGTCTCCAAAACGCATTTCCTATTTTCGGTCCCACGCTCCCTTTACCTTCGGGCATCCCCTCTTCCTAACATTAGTCTGATGAAGGATCACTACTGCGTACTGTATGCTCTGAAACGCGGTACCGCCCCCTGATGTCAGGGTCCGCGGGCGAGGCGTGCGTTCCACCACAGCCTCGGACAGAGGAACTGTCCCTGACTGGGCTCCTATTCTCCACCACCTCTCCTTGCTGCTGGACAGCCTAGGAAGACAGAGCCACAGGGTCAGGAATGTTCCCCCGAGTGATGACGTTACATGTCCGTTCATTTGCCTATCTTGTAAGTTTTATATTCTCTGTGTGCAAATAAAGGTATTACAAGCTGCACTTTAGAGGCGCCTTCTTCCTTTCTTGCCTTCTCGGTTGGAGTTGCTTCTACCATTTTAGAAGAGCTACCCCAGTGTCAGTGTGGTACCCCCTGCATGACCACCGAAGCCCATCTATCCCCTTCCCCTCCTTCTCCTTCACCATTGAGGATTGATCTCCCCAACAGAAGCGCCCTATGTCCCATGTACAGATGACCTTGTCTCGGCACTGCCTTCAGCCAAAATTCCGGTAAACGACTTGCAAACCACAACGAATATAGACATATTGCAAAGTACAAAAGATTATTTAACAAAACTGCCTCTTACCCCTGGATGTGGACCCCCCCCCTAAACAGAAGGTCAAATGGGTTTGACACTATCCTTTGGCAGTTAGGACACAGGCACCTTTCGTTTCCCAAGGATTCTCAACATTTAGCATTAAATCCACTCTGAACTTCTCCAGAGGTACACGAGGCTCATAAATACAAAGGCGACATATCATGGGGTTTGTGACGTTCAAATAAAATAGATTTTATTCCAATAGTTAAAACTCACATTTAACAGGTTTTGAAATCACAGTTGTCTCTTGGAAACCAATGGTTTCCAACCTAAAAAATGGCCGCCACGTCCGGGTGCACGATGACGTCACACGTCTAGTCTCCTCCCTATGCGTTACGTCAGCGATGACGTAGTCAGGGGCGTGACTAGCACGCGGGATCATGCTCTATATAAGGAAGCGAAACAGGCGGCCAGCCATTACACTAATTGCGTTCCACCGGGCGGAAGGGAGGCTCTCAGTCCTCCCACACCATCGACTTGCGGTCCACACACCGGAAGCAGAACTCACAAGCCAGGAGATGTCCCTTTTGTATTTATGAGCATCATGCACCCCTGGAGAAGTTCGGAGTGGATTTAATGCTATATTTTGAGGATCCTTGGGAATCGAAAAGGTGCCTGTGTCCTAACAGCCAAAGGATAGTGTCAAACCCATTTGACCATCTGTTTAGGGGGTCCACATCCTGGAGTAAGAGGCAGTGTGTTTGGTGTTGGTGGGGGCTCTTCTTGGACCTTTTACTAAAGTTCTACTTGCACTTGCTTCTTTGTTTATCACTCAATCTTTTTAGATCTGTTGGACTTTTAACATCAGTGCTGCACTTTTTTTGTGATAATATACAGTATCTCACAAAAGTATGTACACCCCTCACACTTTTGAAAATATTTTATTATATCTTTCCATGTGACAACACTAAAGAATTTACACTTTGCTACAATGTAAAGTAGTAAGTGTACAGCTTGTATAACAGGGTGCATTTTCTGTCCCCTCAAAATAACTCAACACACAGCCATTAATGTCTAAACCTCTGGTAACAAAAGTGAGTACACCCCTAAGTAAAAATGTCCAAATTGGGCCCAACTAGCCATTTTCTCCCCCCCGGTGTCATGTGACTCATTAGTGTTACAAGGTCTCAGGTGTGAATGGGGAGCAGGTGTGTTATCGCTCTCACTTTCTCATACTGGTCACTGGAAGTTCAACATGGCACCTCATGGCAAAGAACTCTGAGGATCTGAAAAAAAGAATTGTTGCTTTACATAAAGATGGCCTAGGCTAAAAGAAGATTGTCGAGACTCTGAAACTGAGCTGCAGCATGGTGGTCAAGACCATACAGCGGTTTAATAGGACAGGTTCCCCTCAGAACAGGCCTCACCGTGGTCGACCAAAGAAGTTGAGTGCACATGCTCAGCATAATATCCAGAGGTTGTCTTTGGAAAAAAGGCGTAAGAGTGCTGCCAGCATTGCTGCAGAGACTGAAGGGGTTGGGGGTCAGCCTGTCAGTGCTCAGACCATACGCCGCACACTGCATCAAATTGGTCTGCGTGGCTGTCATCCCAGAAGGAATCCTCTTCTAAAGATGATGCACAAGAAAGCCCACAAACAGTTTACTGAAGACAAGCAGGATTACTGGAACCATGTCCCGTGGTCTGATGAGACCAAGATAAACTTATTTGGTTCAGATGGTGACAAGTGCGTCTTGCCTACAGTCAAGCATAGTGGTGGGAGTATCATGGCCTGGGGCTGCATGAGTGCTGCCGGCACTGGGGAACTACAGTTCACTGAGGGAACCATGAACGCCAACGTATACTGGGACATACTGAAGCAGAGCATGATCCCCACCCTTCGGAGACAGGGCTGCAGGGCAGTATTACAACATAACGACCCCAAACACACCTCCAAGATGACCACTGCCTTGGTAAAGAAGCTGAGGATAAAGGTGATGGACTGGCCAAGCATGAATCCAGACCTAAACCCTATTGAGGATCTGTGGGACATCCTCAAACAGAAGGTGGAGGAGCACAAGGTCTCTAACATCCACCAGCTCCGTGATGTCGTCATGGAGGAGTGGAAGAGGACTCCAGTGGCAACCTGTGAAGCTCTGGTGAACTTCATACCTAAGAGTGTTAAGGCAGTGCTGGAAAATAATGGTGGCCACACAAAATATTGACACTTTGGGCCCAATTTGGACATTGTCACTTAGGGGTGTATTAACTTTTGTTGCCAGCAGTTTAGACATTAATGACTGTGTGTTGAGTTATTTTGAGGGGACAGCAAATTGACACTGTTATACAAGCTGTACACATTTACTACTTTTCATTGTAGCAAAGTGTCATTTCTTCAGTGTTGTCACATGAAGAGCCGGTTCACATACAGGCGACCCGACTTCCCGGGGCGACCTGTGAAGTCGCGGTGAACAGCTCGCACCGCAACCTCGGAGCGGCATGCACGGACTTCATATCATTGAAGTCAATGCAGATCGCTCCAGGTCGCCCCAAAGTAGTACAGGACCCTTTTTCTAAGTCGGAGCGACTTGTGTCGCTCCTATTAGAACGGGTCCTGTGCTACTCTATGGCAGGCGACCCACGGCGACCTGTCAGGCGACCAGGTCGCCTGACAAGTCGCCCCAGTGTGAACGGGGTCTAAAAGATATAATAAAATATTTACAAAAATGTGAGGGGTGTACTCACTTTTGTGAGATACTGTACACATTGCGGTTGGAAAGTGGTTAAGATTCGGATTCTCCAAGAGACCTGTTCAAAATGGAAGCCCAATGAGAATCACAGGCCGAGCGCAAAAGGAAAAAAGAGAAATGAATATGATCAACTTCCATGATGACAAGCGTTCTCTCACCTTGAGAGGGAGTCACCTGCCGCCATTCCAGAATAATGGGGGCGCGCGTTCTCCCACATCCGTCGGTTTGATGGATGCACCTTTGACAAGTCTTGTTAAACCCTTGCCATCATTCTGACTTTCAATTACCCGGACGGAGCATCCACCGCGCTCTCTTCCCCATACATCCTCCTCACACATATATCTTGCTTTCTCCCGGCCTGGCTTCACTCCCATTATTACCTTATCAAAATCGCCGTTTTTGCCTCTGCTTACAGAAAACAAAATATTGTGCTGCCAAAAAACACATTTTTCTTTAAAAAAAAAAGAACATATTACTGTGGGAAATGGGATTTTAATGAAAAGCCGAATTACATTTTTTTTTTTTTCTGAAATTTGACCGCCATCGTTTTAATCAGTCACTTCTCTGTTCTTCTCCCCAATGGCCTTCCTCATTGCTAAGACTGAGGGGCCTTGAGTTGAGGGGAAGTTTTATATTTTTCAATCTGGGCCTAAGTAAAAATGAATAAACTAGGTTCCCGAAATATATTCTGTGCAGGTTGTGCGATAGAAGTCAGCAGCTGTGCATTCCGAAAAGCGGTTGTTTGTATACTGTCACTGTCCGCCAAGGCCCATGTCAAGCTGATTAATCGCAGGAAGACCGGTGGGAAAAGTCCATGATAGAGCTATAATTGATTGGGAGGCATGTTGTAGATTAGAAAAAAGGAAAATTAACTGTACATGCCAAATGCCAAGTTTTCATTTTTTTTTTTGTTTTTTTATGAGACTACCTTTGTGCAGATCTCTGGTTTGAGTTTGAAAAGTTTAGTAAAATAAAAATTATTACAGGAGAATGCCAACTAAAATATTGTTTTCAAGTTCTAAAAATGTAAAATGAAAAGCTATTTAGAAAAAAAAAAACTTCCATTTATTGTTGGGACCAGGGCTTTTTTTTCTCAGAGAATAGGTGCTGGAACTCCCCATCTCTGAGTCACTCCTCGTCTCCGCCCCCTACCCATCTCCGAGCACCGACCCTTGGTTCCACCCCCTGCCCACCTCTGAGCACCATCCCTTGGTTTCACAACCTGCCCACCTCCGAGCACCATCCCTTGGTTCCACAACCTGCCCACCTCCGAGCACCATCCCTTGGTTCCACAACCTGCCCACCTCCGAGCACCATCCCTTGGTTCCACCCCCTGCCCACCTCTGAGCACCATCCCTTGGTTACACCCCCTACCCACCTCCAAGCACCATCCCTTGGTTCCACCCCCTGCCCACCTCCGAGCACCATCCCTTGGTTACACCCCCTACCTACCTCCGAGCACCATCCCTTGGTTACACCCCCTACCCACCTCCGAGCACCATCCCTTGGTTACACCCCCTACCCACCTCCCAGCACCATGCCTTGGTTACATCCCCTACCCCCCTCTGAGCACCATCCCTTGGATCAACCCCCTACCCACTTCCCAGCACCACCTAATTTAGAGAATACAGAACCAAGTATCATTTTGTTGTGCTAAGCAGTTTGTATGGAATTAGTTAATAGTAACAAGAAAATCAGTAAAATAGATCCCCTGGAATCAGCAACAATAGACCCCCCCAACAATAGATCCCCCAGCAACAATAAATCCTCCACTGTAACCCAATAGCCCAACCCGCAACAAAATGCCCTCCAGCAACAATAGATTTACCACAGCAACAATAGATCCCCCAGCAGCCAGCATCAATAGGCCCTTCAGCTCACCCTACTGACCCCAGCACCCCTTTACCATTGCATACATTCAGACTGGAGGTTTCCGGAACTGCGTTCCCCCGCGTTCCCGCTGAAAAAAAGCCCTGGTTGGTTGGGACTGTAGAAGAAAAGAAGAACTCCTCTGGGCAAATAGCTAATTACACGGCTAACATGCAAAAAATGTGTGCATACAGCATTGGCTAGAGCAGAGGTTGTCAACCTCGTGGAAACCAGGGCCTGGTAATTCTTCCAAAACCTTCCATGCCCCAACTAAAAAAAAAAAAACAGTTTACATACATAATAAAAGTATGGGAATGCAAAATATGTATTAAAGGGCTGGAAGGCTCTGGATGGGGCTGAGTGTCCCTGTAGGGCTATTGGGACTGTGAAGGAATTTAGGGGGCTCTTCAGAAGACTTAGTGACCCTGTATGGCATGAAGTGTCTGTAGGGGCTGGGGAACTGTATAAGATAGGGGTTTCTGGATAGGGTTGGGTGGTAATGTGGGGCTATGGGGGTTCTGAAGGGGGTTAGGGCGCTCTGCAGATTTGGTAGCCCTGTATGGCATGAAGTATCTGGAGGGGCTGTGGAACTTTGTGAGATGGGTGTCTCTGGATGTGGCTGGGTGTCTCTGTGTGGATATTGGGGTTCTCAAGGGATTTAGGGGGCTCTGCCGCAGACTTGGTAGCCCTGTATGGCATGAGGTTTCTGGAGGGGTGGGGGAACTGTGTGGGATGGGTGGCTTTGGATGGGGCTGGGTGTCTCTGTGTGGATATTGGGGTTCTCAAGGGAAATAGGGGGCTCTGCAGCAGACTTGATAGCCCTGTATGGCATGAAGTGTCTGGAGAGGCTGGGGAACTGTGTGGGATGGGTGTATCTGGATAGGATTGGGTGTTAATGTGGAGCTATGGGGGTTCTGAAGGGGGTTAGGTGGCTCTGCAGATTTGGTAGCCCTGTATGGCATGAAGTGTCCGGAGGGGCTGTGGAACTTTGTGGGATAAGTGTCTCTGGATGGGGCTGGGTGTCTCTGTGAGGATATTGGGGTTCTCAGGGGAGTCAGGGGGCTCTGCAGAAGATTTGGTGGCCCTGTATGGCATGAAGTGTCTGGAGGGGTTGGGGAACTGTGTGGGATGGGTGTCCCTGTGGGGCTAGTGGGGTTATCAACGGGGATAGGGGGCTATGCAGCAGGCTTGGTAGCCCTGTATGGCATGAGGTTTCTGGAGGGGTTGGGGAACTGTGTGGGATGGGTGGCTTTGGATGGAGCTGGGTGTCTCTGTGTGGATATTGGGGTTCTCAAGGGATTTAGGGGGCTCTGCAGCAGACTTGTTAGCCCTGTATGGCATGAGGTGTCTGGAGGAACTGGGGAACTGTGTGGGATGGGTGGCTTTGGATGGAGCTGGGTGTCTCTGTGTGGATATTGGGGTTCTCAAGGGATTTAGGGGGCTCTGCAGCAGACTTGTTAGCCCTGTATGGCATGAGGTGTCTGGAGGAACTGGGGAACTGTGTGGGATGGGTGGCTCTGGATGGGGCTGGGTGTCCCTGTGAGGATATTGGGGTTCTCAGGGGAGTCAGGGGGCTCTGCAGAAGATTTGGTGGCCCTGTATGGCATGAAGTGTCTGGAGGGGTTGGGGAACTGTGTGGGATGGGTGTCCCTGTGGGGCTAGTGGGGTTATCAACGGGGATAGGGGGCTATGCAGCAGGCTTGGCGGCCTATATGGCATGAAGTGTTTAGAAGAGCTGGGGAACCGTTTGGGATGGGTGTCTCTGGATGGACCTGGGTGTCACTGTGAGGCTATTGGGGGTTAGGGAGTTCTGAAGAAGACTTAGTGGCCCTGTAATGCATTAAGTTTTTGGAAGGGGGCTTAGGGAACTGTATGGATTGGGTGTCTCCATATGGGGATGGGTGTCACTGTGGGGGAACAGGGGTTCTGAAGTGGGTTAGAGGGCTCTACAGAACTGGAAGAACTGTGTGGCATAAATGTCTCTGGAGGGGGGTTGGGGGTATCTCAAGAAGGCTGGGGACTTTTCAGCAGCACTGTGGGACACTGTTAATTTTTTGTTTAGCACTATAGGAGGTTGGAGGCTCTGCTGTGGGCTTGCAGGCACTACAGGGGGCTTGGCTGCACTGAGAAAGGTCTGGTCACCACTGTGGGAGCTTGATGGAGCACTGTGGGGGCTTCCAGCTTTTCAGTGGGCCTGTAAGCCCCCTAGGAGGTTTATGGGTATTGAGGTCCTCTTGGGAGGTGCAAATTGTAAACCTAATACAAAAATAATGGTTTCAATAGTAAACCAAGTTAAAATAGTTAAATAATTAAAACATTAAGTAGTGGGACATTACGTTTTTAGAGAGGGCTAGGGAGGCTGTGTGGGATTGGTGTCTCTGAAGGGAACTGGGGGTCTCTCAAGGAGGCTGGGGACTTTGGAGCAGCACTGTGAGGCAATGTTGGAGGTTACTATTGCTATGGTGGGCTGGAGGCTCTTTAGTAGGCTGGAGACATTGAAGGGGGGGGGGGGGGGTAGGAGTTCTATGGAAAACTGGTCAGCACTGTAGGAGGTTGGTGGAGCACTGTGGGGCTGAGGACTCTCAGTGGTCCAGGGGCACTGTGGGAGGCTGAGAGACTGTAGGCCAGAGGCACTGTTGGGGGTTGAGGGGTACCTTAGCTCACAATGGGAGGCAGGGGGGCACTATGGGAGCTGGGAGACACTTTGGGAGGTCAAGGGATCTGCAAGTAATTGAAGGAAATAGAAGCTGTGGCCAGGTGGTTGAGAATCATTGTACTAGAGGTTTTGAAACTCCACTCTGTAAGTGATTTTTCATTTGCAAAGCTCTTTACATCAGCCAATGAAATAAAAGTGTGATAATCATTCACAGCCCAAAAAAACAGGTAGGTGACACAGGAAGCTATACCAGGAAAAACAGTGTCACCTAATCTGACTATGCTAGGCTGAAAATATGTGCCGCATCGTAGCAAAGAACAGGGACAAAGGGTAACCATAATTAAATGTTATAAACATTGTATTTGTTCTCAACATTCTTATTGAGCATAAATGATTGGTACTCATTAATAAACGTCATAATTGTTAGAGAAAATGGGATACATCCATGATGAGAATGAACCCTTAATAAAATTGATATTTTTCACTATAGCCAACATGATGGAGTAAACAGGGGTGACCAGCGCTATGGAATTTTTAAATATGTATATTATGCTTATCACAGAGGTGTCAGCTGCCAACAACCTACCCCGAAGGGTTAAAAAGTGAAGTATGTGCAAAGGATTGATACGGCGCTACCTCTTAAGTGATAAAGTGCTCAATGTGCAATAAGAATAAATATAAATAAATATTTTCTGAAAGGTGCACTGGTAGTGAAATTAGTAAGTAACCAGATATCAAGTACTAAAAAAATGTGCATAAACAGAATAAAAGTGCTAATGTGAAATAAATACAGAAGTACCCCAATATAAGTAGTGAATTTTATTTAAACAAACATAAACGGTGGGTTTTGTTTCCTTGAAAACAATAATAATGAAATAAAGAGTCTGTGCTGTAGTATCCTCGGGTGTAGTAACACCAGTGAAAAGAGAAAATAGGTAATTCTCTGGTGCAAGAACTCCCACCAAAAATGAGCATGTGAATCAATCAGTGAAAAATTAAATAAAAAATAAATAAAAAATAAAAAAACAGCAGACGTCCTCTGACGAAACGCGTAGGGTGGAGTCTCTACGTCATTGCGTCACTTCCGGTTGTTGGAGACAGGGCCGTGGAACGCGGAAGCTTCCCGGTCTCCTTTCGCGCTGATCGTAGACAGCTTCAACTGTAAGTCACTACTATCTTTTTCCTGCAAATGCCGTTTGTACTACACCAAGAGGTCCTCCTTCTCCCTCTTTTATCTTCGAGACTTTAAGGGAGAAAAAAAAACCACCGGAGAGACCCTCGGTACATTTGTCCCACGGGATTCATCTGTCACAGGTTGTATGAGCGGTGCGACATCTAGTGGGCGCACGGATGTTTGCAACCTATGAACATTTCAATTCATTTATTTTTTATTTTTTATTTATTTTTTCACTGATTGATTCACATGCTGATTTTTGGTGGGAGTTCTTGCACCAGAGAATTACCTATTTTCTCTTTTCACTGGTGTTACTACACCCGAGGATACTACAGCACAGACTCTTTATTTCATTATTATTGTTTTCAAGGAAACAAAACCCACCGTTTATGTTTGTTTAAATAAAATTCACTACTTATATTGGGGTACTTCTGTATTTATTTCACATTAGCACTTTTATTCTGTTTATGCACATTTTTTTAGTAGTTGATATCTGGTTACTTACTAATTTCACTACCAGTGCACCTTTCAGAAAATATTTATTTATATTTATTCTTATTGCACATTGAGCACTTTATCACTTAAGAGGTAGCGCCGTATCAATCCTTTGCACATACTTCAACATGATGGAAACCTGTGTGTTTCTTTCTCTATTTTCATATAAAAACAGAAATCAGATTCAGATACTCTGTAACAGGTTAACTGCACTGACATAAAAAGCAAATTAGCGGCAGTCCATTGTCACTGTTGATCCAACAAGATGGGTTTATTTTTAAACCATTATTTTTGTATTAAGTTTACAAGTTGCACCCTAATGAGCTTGTTGACGTGTCTTAAAGCTGACATTTACAATTAATGAAGTCTGGAAGTTGCTAATCATAATAACGAGAAAAACAGAAAAGAAAAGTAATGAATAGAAGATAAGACAACGAGTAAAAAACAAAGTGGAGTCGTGATTAGTTATAATAAAGGTAGGCAGAATATCAAATCATTTATTTCAGAATTTATGGCTGGATCTGGGAACGTTTGCATGTCTGTAGGCTTCCCCCAATGCCTCCTGCCTGTACCTACTCATCATGACCAATCAATTGGTTGCGATGGATTCCCCAGCTGGTCGCTATTGGCCTCCATTCCACCCCAAAGCCCCACCCTTGTACCTACTCATAGTGACCATTTGATTGGCTTGAATGAATTCCCCTGGCTGGTCACCATTGTCCTCCATCACACCCCAATGGCCCCTGCCAGTACCTACTCGCAGTAACCAATCGATTAGCTAAGAAGGATTCACCTGGCTGGTATAGACTACCCTAGCTGGTCACCATTGTCCTCCATTCCACCTCAATGCCTTCTGCCAGTACCTACTCATAGTGACCAATCGATTGACTGGGATGGATTTTCCTGGCTGGTAGCCATTGGCCTCCATCCCACCCCAATGCCTCCTGCCAGTACCCACTCAAAGTGACCAATCGATTGACTATGATGGATTCCCTTGGCTGGTCACCATTGTCATCCATCCCACTACAATGCCTCCTGCCTGTACCTACTTTTAATAACCAATCAATTGGGTGCGATGGATTCCCCAGCTGGCTGCCATTGTCCTCTATTCCACCCCAAAGCCTCATGCCTGTACCTACTCATAGTGACCATTTGATTGGCTGGAATGAATTCCCCTGGCCGGTGATCATTGTCCTCCATCCCACCCCAATGCCCCTGCCAGTACCTACTCTCAGTGACCAATCAATTAGCTGAGAAGGATTCACTTGGCAGGGATAGACTACCCAAGCTGATCACTATTGTCCTCTATCCCACCCCAATGCCTTCTGCCAGTACCTACTCATAGTGACCAATTGATTGACTGGAATGGATTTTTCTGTCTGGTCACCATTGGCCTCCATCCCACCCCAATGCCTCCTGCCAGCACCTACTCATAGTGACCAATCGATTAACTTCTGGCTGGTCATCATTGTCCTCCATCCCACCACAAAGCCTCCTGCCTGTACCTTCTCATAATACCCAATTTATTGGTTGGGATTGATTCCTCTGGCTGGGATGGACTACCCTGGCTGGTCACCATTGTCCTTCATCCCATCCCAATGCCTCCTGCCTTTACCTACTCCTAATGCCCAATTGATTGGTTGGGATGGATTCCCCTGGCTGGTCACCATTGTCCTCCATTCCACCACAATGTCCCCTCCATGTACCTACTCATAGTGACCAATCCATTGGCGTGGATGAATTCTTCATGCTGGTAGCCATTGGCCTCCATCCCACTCCAATGCCCCTACCTGTACCTACTCATAGTGACCAATCGATTGGCTCTGATGGATTCCTCGAGCTGTACTGTACAATGCATAGGGGTTCCTTTGACAATGAATGGCACAGCAATGCATTGCACATACAGGCACATAAATAGCATCAAGGGCCCCTGGGCGCAGTAATGCACTGTGGCCCCTACCAGTCTGCCCCAATTCCCACACCTACTCTCAAGAATTAAAGTATAAATAGTTGATAAGGCACATTACAGGGGGGGGGGGGCAGGAGGGCACAGTACAGAGGAGGCATTAAGGGGGGGACGGGGCAAGAGAGAACAGTTCAGAGGGGACAGGAAGGTACAGTATGGGGGGGGGCAGTAGGGCACAGTACAGGGGGGGGGGAGAAGGGCCCAGATGGGGGGGAGCAGGAGGGTATAGTACAGGGAGAGCAGAAGGGTATAGTAAAGGGGAGTCGGGAAGGTACAAAGGTACAGTACAGGGGAGTCAGGAGGGTACATTACAGTACATGGGAGTCAGGAGGGTACTGTACAGGGATTCAGGAGGGTACAGTAGGGGGGGGTGGTCAGGAGGCTACAGTACAGGGGGGGGGGGTCAGGAGGGTATAGCACAGGGGGGGCAGGAGGGTATAGTACAGAGGGGTCAGAAGGATATAGTACAGGGAGTCAGGAGGGTACAGAACAGTGGTCAGGAGGGTACAGTACAGAGGGGTCAGGAGGGTATAGTACAGGGGGGTCAGGACGGTATAGTACAGGGGGGTCACGAGGGTATAGTACAGGGAGTCAGGAGGGCACAGAACAGCAGTATAGGATGGGGGTCAGGAGGGTACAGTACAGGGGGGGGTCAGGAGGGTATAGTACAGGGGGGGGGGGTCAGGAGGGTATAGTACAGAGGGGTCAGAAGGGTATAGTACAGGGAGTCAGGAGGGTAAAGAACAGCAGTCAGGAGGGTACAGTACAGAGGGGTCAGGAGGGTATAGTACAGGGAGTCGGGGGCGGGCACAGAACAGCGGTCAGGAGGGTACAGTACAGAGGGGTCAGGAGGGTATAGTACAGGGAGTCAGGAGGGTACAGAACAGCAGTCAGGAGGGTACAGAAGAGTGGTCAGGAGGGTACAGTACAGAGGGGTCAGGAGGGTATAGTACATGGGGGGTCAGGAGGGTATAGTACAGAGGGGTCAGAAGGGTATAGTACAGGGAGTCAGGAGGGTACAGAACAGCAGTTAGGAGGGTACAGTACAGAGGGGTCAGGAAGGTCTAGTACAGGGGGATCAGGAGGGTATAGTACAGGGAGTCGGGGACGGGCACAGAACAGCGGTCAGGAGGGTACAGTACAGAGGGGTCAGGAGGGTATAGTACAGGGAGTCAGGAGGGTACAGAACAGCAGTCAGGAGGGTACAGTACAGAGGGGTCAGGAGGGTATAGTACAGGGGGTTCAGGAGGGCATAGTACAGGGAGTTGAGAGGGCACAGAACAGCGGCTAGGAGGGTACAGTACAGGGGGGTCAGAAGGGCACAGTACAGGGAGTCAGGAGGGCACAGAACAGCGGTCAGGAGGGTACAGTACAGGTGGGTCAGGAGGGCACAGTACAGGGAGTCAGGAGGGCACAGAACAGCGGTCAGGAGGGCACAGTACAGTGGGGACAGGACAGGAGGGTATATTACAAGGGGTAAAAAGGGTACAGTAGAGGAGTCAGGAGGGCACAGTACAGGGGGCGTCAGGAAGGTACAGTCTAAGGTGCAGTAATGTATAATACAGAGATGGTCTCCTCAAGCAGAGCAGCACAGCACTAAACCTACAATCAGAAAGACATCTTCCCCCTCTACTTTCTCCCGCAGTTTCTTACCCCCACTTTGCAGGGGTTAAATGAGAACCCCCCCAAGGCGGGGCATCTTACTGCTGCCACTGGTTTTGTGGGGGCAGGATGTATATTGCTCCAAACACATAGGATGAATAGAAGAGGAGGGCTGGCTGGAGATTGGAGGTGTACACCTTACACCTGCACAAGCAGTGGCAGTAGTAAGATGCACCGCCTCCGGGGGTTCGCCCCTAAGCGCCGGAAGAGTGACAAAACCTGAAGGCCCCCCTATGCACCCAGGGCCCCTGGGCAGTGCATAGGAGTGCCAGTGCTTTAAGACATCCCTGTGCACATAGAGCAATTAACATGTGAGTTTTACCATACTTTATCATCTCACACAAATGTGAATGGCCCCCTAGGTGGACTAACTTTTGCACAGTTTTCTGGATAGGATCAGCAATAATCTGATTTATGGAACTCATTATCTGGTCTTTTTGAATTCTGTTTAAGCAGCAAATTTAGGAAAATGAATCAGCGGCTCAGAAAACCGCCCGGCACCCTACAAATCCAGGTTAACGTATCGCCTTGACTTTAGCAATTAGGATCAATCATTACATGATATAGTAAAAACATATATCTGTCCCCCGTTATTGCTGTGTCTTCATTCTCCCCGGCTCTCCCGCTCTACTGAAATATAGTTTCTTATTAATTTTAATAGTAGCTAATGTATTAAGCACGGCATAGGTCTCGGTGCCATTTCCCCATGACCGCTCCTACATCCATCCCGAAAACGCGTTCCCCCTCTATTTTTAGATTTCTTCTCCGCACCGGGCAATAAATATAATTATTCTTAACTCCTGCATGAAAATCCCATTTAATTGAGTTTCTCTACATTCAGGTTTATGGCGCTGTTTGTGCCATAAAAGATGATTAGTAATTTTAAATTCCATATTGCTATTGTAATTTGCTTTTATAGCCAGCCGGCTCCGAACATCCACCTTTCTTTTATGGCTCGGAGGAGTCGCTGCCTCTCCCCATACAGATTTCCAGGTGTGTACAGAGGAGGGAGAGGAGGAACCAGCCGCAGATACTCATAGATCTCTTCCAGAAAGAACTCTTCCTTTAATTGGGACTTACATTTGCCTAATTGTATTCCGTGCCGTGGGGGGGGGGGGGGGGGGGGGAACATGACGTGACACCAAATTATCACTCAAAGTCATTTTTTGGGTGGTGAGGCTTCAAGTAGGAAATCTGACATGGATTGCTCTTTTATGAAGATAAAGTATGTTACCAAAAGTATAGGGACGCTTGCCTTTACATGCACATGAACTTAATTTTTTTAATTCATTTTTTTTTAATCGTCTTTTTTTTTTATTTTTTATTGGGTTTTTATTGCTTTTTCAAAAAGTTAGCAATACTAAAATTACTTTCATGGAAATGACATCATGGGTATATATTCTACTTCTCCCTAACAAACCCCCCCACCCCTCTTTCTCTTCTACAACATTGCTAGTCCTCTCTTGTGCATCTTCCTCCCTTCCTTTATACCTTATATATGTTCCTATCTCTCTCTCCTATTTCTTCAAAAGTTCTGCATATCTGCTGTTGTTCTTAAATTTTTCCTAATTGTTTAAAGCAGAGTTTCACCCCCCCCCCCCCCCCAAAAAAAAAAAAAGAAATTAAAAGTCAGCAGCTACACGTACTGTAGCTAAGTGGCAGCTGGTGCTCCATGGGCCGGGGGGTTTAAGACGGACCGCACCATACCCCCCCCCTCCGGACCACACCAGGCCGCACACCATACACCCCCCCCCCCAGACCACAGCGAGACAAGAGAGAAGGGAGACCTCCATGCCCAATGGCATGGCTTCTCCTTTCGGCCAATCGGGAAACGGGTCTCAAAATCTACTTCCTGATTGGCCAGGAGGAGGATCCATGTGACAATAGCGAATTTTCATTTGCTATTGTCACACAACTGAGTAGGCTCGGGGCGCAGAGCAGTGATCTTCTGGCCCAGAAGATTTTACCCCCTTCCTGACCAGGGCCTATTTTGCGATTCGGCATTGCATGAATTTAACGGACAATTGCGCGGTCGTGCGATGCTGTACCTAAATGAAATTAACGTCCTTTTTTTCCCAGAAACAGAGCTTTCTTTTGGTGGTATTTGATCACCTGTATGATTTTTTGATCATTCGCTATAAACAAAAAAAGAGCAACAATTTTGCAAAAATAACAATATTTTTCACATTTTTTTATATGAAATTCCCCCCAAAAAAAAAGTAAAAATCAAAATTTTTTAACATTTTAGGCCAATTTGTTTTGTGCTACATATGTTTGGTAAAAAAAAAATCGCAATAAGCGTATTTTGATTGTTTTGCGCAAAAGTTATTGCGTTTGCTAACTAAGGGAAAGATTTTTGTAATTTTTATTGTTTTTTTATTTAACAAGTAATGGCGGCGATCTGCGATTTTTTTTCTGCGGGACTGCGACATTTTTTTTACACTTTTGGGAGTACCAGTGATATTACTACAGTAATCATTGCTATACATATGCACTGTTACTGTAAAAATGACACTGGCAGGGAATGGGGTTAACTTTATTTGAGAAGGAGGGGTTAAGTGTGTCCCTAGGGGCGTGCTTCTAACTGTGATTGGATGTGGCTAGTGATGTAACAGCAGAGATCTACGATCCTACATAGCAGGACCATATGATCTCTGCTGTTACACAGGGGAGAATGTTTACATTAGCCGCCTGCCTTTCTCCCGGTGTAACCGACGATCGCGAGTGAGCGGCGGACATCGGGTCCGCCGCTCACTCGCGAGGGGGGGTCCGTGAGGCAGCGGGTGCGCGCCTCCGGCGGCACGCGCTCGCTCCCTAAAGCCTCACAGGCTAGTGACGTACCCCTACGTCACTTTGCCTGTGAGGGGCAGACTGCCGCCGTATATAGTCGTGCGGCAGTCGGCAAGTGGTTAATGACCAGGCCATTTTTTGCGAATTCGCCACTGCGTTGCTTTAACTGACAATTGCGCGGTCGTGCGACGCTGTACCCAAATACAATTGGTGTCCTTTTTTTACCCTACAAATAGAGCTTGCTTTTGGTGGTATTTGATCACCTGTGCAATTTTTCATTTTTTGTGCTATAAACAAAAAAACAAAAAAAGGCGACAATTTTGAAAAAACACCAATATTTTCTACTTTCTGCTATAAAATATTCCCAATAAAACAATTTAAAAAATCTAATTTTTTCTTATGGGTTTAGGTCAATTTGAATTCTGCTACATATTAGTGGTAGCAAAAAAAAAAAATCCCAAAAAGCGTATAATAATTGGTTTGTGCAAATGTTATAGCGTTTACAAACTACGGGATAGATTTATGGACTTTTTCTTTTTTTTATTAGTAATGGCGGCGATCAGCGATTTTTCATTGGGACTGCGACATTGCGGCGGACAAATCTGACACTCGGTGACACTTTTTGGGAACCAGTGACATTAAGAGTCGGTTCACACTAATCCGACTCAAAGTCGCCCCGACTTTGGGCGACTTCGACTTCAGAGCGGCTTGCAAACGACTTCTCATCACTTGAGTCATTCTGATTAGAACGGTTCCATTGCACAGCATTGGGAGCTACTTGTCAGGCGGCCAAGTCGCCTGACAAGTTGGATCAGTGTGAACCGGCTCTTATACAGTGATCAGTGCTAAATAATAATATGCACTGTTACTGTATAAATGACACTGGCAGGGAAGGGGTTAACACTGGGGGTGATTACTATATGTGCTTACTAACTGTGTGGGGGGATGGGTTGGACAGAGGCACAGAGAGATCAGTGATTCAGCTTAGCTGAGACACACAATCTTTCCCTGCCTCTCTGACAGTAGAGCCGTCTTGCATTGTTTACATTCCAAGCGGCTCTCCTGTCAGTTTTGCCGAAGATCGCAGAAGGCCGGCGGCGAGAGAGCCCCGCTCCTCCCGTGGTCTGTGTCTAATCAGAGAGGGAGCGCGACTCCAGCAGCAAAACCGTGTGCACATAATCACGTAAGATCTAGGTCATTATGCGCAGCCAAGCCGCGGTAAATCTGCGTGGGGGCGGTCGGCAAGTGGTTAAGCCAGTCTTTTTTTGATTTATCCAATTTATGAAATAAACATGCCCAAGGATCATCAATGATGTTTTCGCCTGTGATCTCCCCAATGAGTTGTTGCACCTTCTGCCAGTATTCTCGAAATCTTTGGACAATCCCACCAAATGTGGGTCATGGTACCGTTCCCATTACGTCCCCTCCAACAAAGTGAAGATTTCTCTGGTTGGCATTTCTGTGCTTTAACCGGTGTTATATACCATCTCGAGAAACATTTATAGTTCATTTAGAAGGCATCTACATCAACCGCTAGACTGTGAACAGCGCTCTTTTGGACAATCCCACCAAATGTGGGTCATGCCGCGGTAAATCTGCGTGGGGGCGGTCGGCAAGTGGTTAAGCCAGTCTTTTTTTGATTTATCCAATTTATGAAATAAACATGCCCAAGGATCATCAATGATGTTTTCGCCTGTGATCTCCCCAATGAGTTGTTGCACCTTCTGCCAGTATTCTCGAAATCTTTGGACAATCCCACCAAATGTGGGTCATGGTACCATTCCCATTACGTCCCCTCCAACAAAGTAAAGATTTCTCTGGTTGGCATTTCTGTGCTGTAACCGCTGTTATATACCATCGCGAGAAACATTTATAGTTCATTTTGATGGCATCTACATCAACCGCTAGACTGTGAACAGCGCTCGTTTGGACAATCCCACCAAATGTGGGTCATGGTACCGTTCCCATTACGTCCCCTCCAACAAAGTGAAGATTTCTCTGGTTGGCATTTCTGTGTTTTAACCGGTGTTATATACCATCTCGAGAAACATTTATAGTTCATTTAGATGGCATCTACATCAACCGCTAGACTGTGAACCGCGCTCGTTATTCTATCCATCTCATGTACTTTTAATTGTGCCCCTATCTCTTTTTCCCCATTTCTCTATGAATTGAGGCCTTCCCAGTCCTTCCAATTCAGTAAACATTTTATATATCTGAGATCTACCATGGTTTACTTTTAGTTGTGGATTACTACTTTTTCCACAAGATTCATATACTGTATTTTTCAGTTCTAACACACACATGAACTTTAATGGCATCCCAGTCTTGGTCCGTAGGGTTCAATATTGAGTTGGCCCACCCTTTGCAGCTATAACAGCTTCAACTCTTCTGGGAAGGCTGTCCACAAGGTTTAGGAGTGTGTCTATGGGAATGTTAGACCTTTCTTCCAGAAGCACATTTGTGAGGTCAGGCACAAGAAGGTCTGGCTCGCAGTCTCCACAAAGGTGTTCTATGGGTTGAGGTCAGGACTCTGTGCAGGCCAGTCAAGTTCCTTCACCCCAAACTCGCTCATCCATGTCTTTATGGACCTTGCTTTGTGCACTGGATTGCAGTCATGTTGGAACAGGAAGGGGCCATCCCCAAACTGTTCCCACAAATTTGGGAGCATGAAATTGTCCAAAATATTTTGGTATGCTGACGTCTTAAGAGTTCCCGTCACTGGAACTAAGGGGCCAAGCCCAACCCCTGAAAAACAACCCCACACCATAATCCCCCCTCCACCAAATGGATAATGACACCAGCTGTATTTCTGCCCCTTTTGTTTACATTTTGGCCAGGAAATCTCCTGAATGGACCCAGGTAGGCAGCCTTGTACAGCACGATGTTACACACGACGGCTTCCCAGTCACAAGTGATGAGCCTGAGTGAAAGAACACATCACTGGTATCCCTTTAGATGAGCATGTTCCTCTTTGCTGACTACTGGATCATGCCTGAGTGAAAGAACACATCACTGGTATCCCTTTAGATGAGCATGTTCCTCTTTGCTGACTACTGGATCATGCATAATTTAGCTGTGCTGATCAGCATGGGAAAGGGGGTGGGGGGTTGTTATTTGTCCACCCAGTAACAAGACATTTATGAGCATTTCCATATATGAATAATTACATCAGCTGTATTTCTGCCCATTTTGTTTACATTTGCTTTTGGCCAGGAAATCTCCTGAATGGATCCGGGGGATGCAGCCCTGTACAGGAAGATGTTACATGCATGACCGCTTCCTAGTCACAAGTGATGAGCCTGAGTGAAAGAACACATCACTGGCATTTATGGATAATGACATCAGCTGTACAGGAAGATGTTATATACATGACCGCTTCTCAGTCACAAGTGATGAGCCTGCGTGAAAGAACACATCCCTGGCATCCCTTTATATGAGCATGTTCCTCCTTGTTGGCCACTAGATCATGCAGAATTTAGCTGTGCTGATCAGCATGGGAAAGGGGGATGGGGGGTTATTACTTGTCCATTTGTCCACCCAGTGACAAGACATTTCCAAAATATGGTCATTGCCATATATGGATAATGACATCAGCTGTATCCCTGCGCCTTTTGTTTAAATTTAGCTTTTGGCCAGGAAATCTGAATGGATCCAGGGATGCAGCCCTGTACAAGAAGATGTTACATACATGACCATTCCCAGTCACAAGTGATGAGCCTGAGTGAAAGAACACATCACTGGCATCCCTTTAGATGAGCATGTTCCTGCTTGTTGGCCACTAGATCATGAAGAATTTAGCTGTGCTGATCAGCATGGGAAAGGGGGATGGGGGGGGGGGGGTTGTTACTTGTCCATTTGTCCACCCAGTGACCATAACATTTCTGAAATATGAGCATTTCCATATATGAATAATTACTTCAGCTGTATTTCTGCCCCTTTTGTTTACATTTAGCTTTTGGTCAGAAAGTCTTCTGAATGGATTCGGGGATGCAGCCTTGTACAGCAAGATGTTACATACATGACCATTCCCAGTGACAAGGGATGAGCCTGAGTGGAAGAACACATCCCTGGCATCCTTTTAGATGAGCATGTTCCTCCCTGCTGGCCACTGGATATTGCAGACTTTAGCTGTGCTGATCAGCACTGGAAAGGGGGTTGTTACTTGTCCATTTGTCCACCCAGTGACAAGACATTTCCAAAATATGAGCATTGCCAAATATGAATAATGACATCTGCTGTATTCCTGCCCCTTTTTGTTTAAATGTATCTTTTGGCCAGGAAATCTCCTGAATGGATCCGGGGATGCAGCCCTGTACAGCAAGATGTTACATACATGACCGCTTCCCAGTCACGAGTGATGAGCCTGAGTGAAAAAACATGTCCCTGGCATCCCTTTAGATGAGCATGTTCCTCCCTGCTGGCCACTGGACTTTAGCTGTGCTGATCAGCATGGGAAAGGGGGTTGTTATTGTCCATTTCACAGCGGGATCTCTGAAAACCGCATCCTCAGTCCTTTGCTGCAATGTGAGTTAGTACTCTCAATACATAGAACATCGTACATGCTCCATTTCTGAATGTAGATGCTCCAGTCTCACTTGCGGTCCATGGCATGGGATCTGTCTAAATGAAAGCAAGGGATGGGAATGCTCCTCGGTCATAGACCATGCAAACATGCGGCCCAGGATTTAACCCCAACGTGGCAGGTAATCATTCACACAAGAAGCGTTCTTTGCTTGAAACAATAATGAGCTTT
Organism: Pelophylax lessonae; assembly: GCF_965119305.1. Lineage (NCBI taxonomy): Eukaryota > Metazoa > Chordata > Amphibia > Anura > Ranidae > Pelophylax > Pelophylax lessonae. Next base: position 19,848,709 of record NC_138776.1, read on the forward strand.
GGTAAAGCTGCCGGGTGCCCTACGGATTCATGCAAAGCATTAAACTTAATGAAAGGTCGACTCTAATTCACACCGCCCCACCGATGTTTATACAGATCAATACAAAATTCAACATTAGAGCTGCATCTGAAACCAGAACACAGAAAGAGGAAAATAGGAACAAAGCCAAATGAGGTGAAACGCAGCCAACAATCACACAGCAAACGTATGCCGACAAGTGCAATTTTCACTAAAATTGAACTTTTCTGAACTTCTCTTCTAAAAATAAAGTTTCCATTTTAGTCGCTAATGATGTTTAGAACAAAATTAATAATTTTCTGGAACTAAATGTTCATTATTCATTAAATTGTCACTATTAAATATAAATTGATATTTTTAACATTATTTCTTATGTGTATTTAACTGTATTATATCATTTAATGACATATAATTATAAAAGAAGCCTATAAAGTAGTATTACCCGCTCAGCTATAACTTAACCACTTCTGGACCGGAAGATTTTCCCCCTTAATGACCAGGCCATATTTTGCTATTCGGCACTGCGTTATTTTAACGGACAATTGCGCGGACGTGCGACGCTGTACCCAAATAAAATTGATGTCCTTTTTTTCCCACAAATAGAGCTTTCTTTTGGTGGTATTTGATCACCTGTGCGATTTTTTATTTTTTTGCGCTATAAACAAAAAAAGAGCGACAATTCTGAAAAAAAAAAAAAAAAAAACAATATTTTTCACATTCTGCTATATGACATTCTGGAAAAAAAAAATCTAATGTTTTTTAACATTTTAGGCCAATTTGTTTTCTGCTACATATTTTTGGTAAAAAAAAAAAAAAAAAATCGCAATAAGCGTATTTTGATTGGTTTGTGCAAAAGTTATCGCGTCTACTATCTACGGGACAAATTTATGTTTATTTTTATTGTTTTTTTTTTTACTAGTAATGGCAGCGATTTTTAGCGGGACTGCGACATTGCGGCGGACAGATCGGACCCCTAACTGACATTTTTGACACTTTTGGGGGGGACCAGTGACATTACTACAGTAATCAGTGCTAAAAATATGCACTGTTACTGTACTAATGACACTGCCAGGGAAGAGGTTAACATTGTGGGTGATCAAGGGGCTAAATGTGAGCCTAGGGGAGTGATTCTAACTGGCGGGGGGGGGGGTGTCTTGTGGAATGACCATAGAGACCTGTGATCCTTTATAGAAGGATTACAGGCACTCTGTGATCATTCCAGGGAGAAGAACGGTCAGCTGTGTTTACAACAGCTGACCGTCCTTCTCTCTCAGCGGGGAACGATTGCGGGTGTCAGGCAGCAATTGGAGCTGCCTGACTCATGCTTCGGCTTCCCCGCTGCCGAGTGGGGGCACGCGCGCGCTCGCCCCCTAGCTGCAGGTGCGCGATCGACGTAGGTCTAAGTCGCTTCGCGCAGGAGAGCCACCCTGCCGCAGTAAAAAGGGGTGGTCGGGAACCGGTTAATGACATATAATTATAAAGAAGCCTATAAAGTAGTACTACCCGCTTAGCTCTAACTTAAAGGGTAACTCAAGATCGTGTAAAAAAAAAAAAGCAAATAAAGAAAAAACAATATAGTGTATACAACTGCGACACAAATCATATTGTAATTGAATGTTATTAAAAATGACCTTTCTTTTTCAATCTGCAGCTGTTGTAATTTTCTGAAAATGCAATGCAATATGGCCGCCTGGAGCTGTTCTGTACACAGAATGTATACTGACCACACCCCCAGAAACATCATTTCCTGCTTGTGTGATTGGCTCACCAATTTTCCCAGAAGTCTGCACTAAGATACAAGTCAGATTTCTGGCATCCCCTGCAACAAAAATGTCATTTTTGGTTAAATTCTCCCAATAGGAACACATCTAAAGGGATGCAGGCCCAGCAGATTTCCTCATTAGAGCCCTGCAGCTGCCACAGCTGATTGATAATTATGAAACCACTCGCATTAGACCCACTCAGTACAGAGGAACAAACAATGATTTCTTCAGAATAACAAAAGTTAGGAATCTGCAACAAAGTTTGTTACAATCCCTGCAATGTACAGAGATCACCCAGAGGGGAATGTTTTTTTTTTCTTAACAAAAGTGGAGTTACTCTTTAATCAATTGAAGACCAGGCCTTTTCTGAAACTTTTTTCTTAAATGTTAAAATTAGTATTTTTTGCTAGAAAATTACTTTGTACTTAGAACTAGGGTTGAGCGGACACCTAGATGTCTGTGTTCGACGGGTTCGGCCGAACTTTAAAAAAAAGTCCGTGTCCCGGACTTTTACCGAACTTTTCCCGGACACCGAACCCCATTGAAGTCAATGGGGACCCGAACTTTAAGGCACTAAAATGGCTCTAAAACACCAATGGAAAGGGCTAGAGTGCTGCAAATGGCAGCAAAACGTAATTAAGAGCATGGCAAGTGCTCTGCAAACAAATGTGGATAGGGAAATAACTTAAAACAACAAAAAAAAAACAGAAAAATAAAACAATTTTCTTCTTCATCTCTGAAGGACGAGGCCCATATGGAGTAGGAGGGAGGTTGAGGTGGTGGTGGATGTGGCGGTGACATAGGCATGCGCACAGGATGTGCCGGGTGTGCCTGGGCACACCCTAATCACCTAGGGCACATAGCATTGCCAGTGAGGAGATGGGAAAGATCTCCCTCGGACCTGCTCTGCTCTATTTCTCTTTGCCTACAGGTACATGGCCCCGATACATTACTCTCCCTGCTGGCAAACACATGCATGTGTATTTCAACTTTGGGGTGCACACCTTAATGCAATAGGCTGCGCACACCTATGGGTGGTGTAGGTGGAAGCGGCGGTGGAGGAGGACCAGGGCCGGATTAAGAGCATCATGGGCTTGGTGCTGAGGATTTTGAAGGGCCTTAAGGGCCGTGCCTTGCCATGCACCCAGAGGAGGAAGGGTGCAGCCATGCATGCCTAATTCAACATGGGATGCTGTCTCTGAAGCCCATAAACACATCCATGCATCGGCAACTGTCCCTCCTTGTCCGGCCTTCGCGCTGTGTGGGGAGGTTCTGAGGGTGCTGCCTGGGGAAGCGAGCATAGAAGCCAGACTTCTGTGTTTACAAGTGACAGAAGAGCGGTAACAGTGAATATGGCCAACCCGGGGCCTATATAAAAGGTAGGGGCCTGGAGCTGCAGCTCCAATAGCCCCTACGTTAATCTGGCCCTGAGGAGGAGGACGAGGTAGCCAACACTGCTTCTTTTCACAAATTTTAAATGAGGGTACACCCCAAAAGAGTGAGAAAGAGCAAAAATGGAGCAATGGGTGGGTAAGGTCGGTATCCATTGCTATTCTGCACAAGGTACAGAAAAGTCCCGTGGGATCCATGCCTGGTTCATTTTAATGAACGTGAGCTTGTCCACATTGTCTCTGGACAGGCGGCTGCGCTTGTCTGTTATAACGCCCCCAGCCGTGCTAAATACCCGTTCAGATAATACACTGGCTGCAGGGCACGCCAGCACCTCCAAGGCGTAAAGGGTAAGCTCAGGCCATGTGCCCAATTTGGAGACCCATAAGTTGAAGGGGGCAGACCCCTCATTCACTACATGTAGGCGTGTGCACACATACTGCTCCACCATGTTGGTAAAATGCTGCCTCCTGCTAAGACGTTCCATCTGAGCTGCTGGTGCTGCTGTTTGTTGTGGCGTGCTGACAAAGCTTTTCCACATTTCGGCCATGCTAACCCTGCCTTCTGAGGTGCTGGCGGTGCACTGGTTGCGTTAGCGACCTCCTCCTCCTCTGCCTTGTGCTTCCACTGCGGCCCCGCTGTCAGATGGGAATGCCAGCAGCATGGCGTCTACCAGCGTGCGCTTGTACTCGCGCATCTTGCGATCGCGCTCCAGTGAGTGAATTAAGGACGGTACGTTGTCCTTGTAACGGGGATCCAGCAGCGTGGCCACCCAGTAATCAGCACAAGTTAGAATGTGGGCAACTCGGCGGTCGTTGTGGAGACACTGCAGCATGTAATCGCTCATGTGTGCCAGGCTGCCCAGAGGCAACGAAAGGCTGTCCTCTGTGGGAGGTGTATCGTCCGTGTCCTCTGTATCCCCCCAGCCACGCACCAGTGATGGCCATGAGCTGGCCTGGGTGCCACCCTGCTGTGAACATGGTTCCATCTCCTCCTCCAGCTCCTCCTCCTCCTCATCCTCCTCATCCTCCAGAACTGTGCCCCTGCTGGACAATTGTGTCCCTGGCGTTTGTGTGTGCAGGAACCCACCCTCGGAGCCCCTTGCGAATGACTGCCCTGAAAGCCTTGGAAATGTTACCTCTTCATCCTCCTCCTCCTCCTCATCCTGTGCCACATCCTCTTTCATCATCGCCCGAATTGTTTTTTCAAGGAGGCATAGAAGTGGGATAGTTAAGCTGAGAACGGCGTCATTGCCACTGGCCATGTTGGTGGAGTACTCAAAACAGCGCAACAAGGCACACAGGTCTCGCATGGAGGCCCAGTTATTGGTGGTGAAGTGGTGCTGTTCCGCAGAGCGACTCACGCGTGCGTGCTGCAGCTGAAACTCCACTATGGCCTGCTGCTGCTCGCACAGTCTTTCCAGCATGTGCAAGGTGGAGTTCCACCTTGTGGGCACGTCACATATGAGGCGGTGAGCGGGAAGGCCGAAGTTACGCTGCAGCGCTGCCAGGCGAGCAGCAGCAGGGTGAGAACGCCGAAAGTGCGCACAAACGGCCCGCACTTTCTGCAGCAGCTCTGACATATCGGGGTAGTTTTTAAGGAACCTCTGCACCACCAAATTCAGCACATGCGCCAGGCAAGGGATGTGCGTCAAACCGGCTAGGCCCAGAGCTGCTATGAGATTTCGCCCGTTATCGCACACCACCAGGCCGGGCTTGAGGCTCGCTGGCAGCAACCACTAATTTGTCTGCTGTTCCATGCTCCTCCACAACTCCTGCGCGGTGTGTGGTTTGTCCCCCAAACAGGCAAGTTGTAAAACTGCCTGCTGTCGTTTACCCCTGGCCGTGCTGAAGTTGGTGGTGAAGGTGTTACGCTGTCCGGATGAGGAGGCGGTAGAGGATGAGGAAGCGGAGTAGGAGGAGTTAGGAACAGGAGGCAAACTGAAGCGCCCTGCAATCCTCGGTGGTGGAAGGACATGCGCCAAATTGCTATCCGCCTCAGGCCCATCCGCCACTGCATTTACCCAGTGTGCCGTTAGGGAGATATAACGCCCCTGACCGTGCTTACTGGTCCACGTATCGGTAGTTAGGTGGACCTTGGCACAGATGGCGTTGCGCAGTGCACACCTGATTTTTTCCCCCACTTGGTTGTGCAGGGAAGGGATGGCTTGCCTGGAAAAGTAGTGGCGGCTGGGCACGACATACTGTGGGACAGCCACCGACATAAGGTTTTTAAAACTGTGCGTCTCCACCAGACGGAATGACAGCATTTCAAAGGCCAATAATTTTGAAATGCTGGCATTCAGGGCCAGGGATCACGGGTGGGTAGGGGGGTACTTCCTCTTCCTCTCAAGTGTTTGGGAGATGGAAAGCTGAACGCTTCCACGGGACATTGTGGAGATGGTTGTTGGTGACCCAGGTGGTGGTGTTGCTGACAGATCGTCTGTTTGCGGGGTGGCAGGTGCCGGTATCACTACAGATGTGGCTGGAGCGGCCGAGACTGCAGCAGAAGAGGAAGCAGGATGAGCCAGAGACGTTTCTTGGTTTTGAAGGTGTGTACTCCACTGCAGCTCGTGCTTTGCACTTAGATGCCTGATCATGCAGGTTGTGCTCAGGTTGAGAAGGTTTATGCCTCGCTTCAAGCTCTGATTGCACAGGGTGCAAACCACTCGTGTCCTGTCATCAGCACATTTTCTAAAGAACTTCCACGCTAGAGAACTCCTTTGAGCTGACTTTGGTGCGCTCGTTCCCTTGCTGCGTTGGGCAGTAGCGGGCGTAGTGTCTAGGGCACGGCCGCTCCGCTTCTGCACCCTGCTCCCTCTTCTGCTGTGCTGGTGGCTCTGTGCGACCACCGCCTCTTCATCCAAACTACTCAGGTCACCTGCATGACGTTCATTCCATGTGGGGTCGAGGACCTCATCGTCCTCCACATCATCTTCCACCCAGTCTTCACCCCTGCCCTCCTTGTCGGTCTCCACAATGCTGAACGCCGCAGCAGTTGGCACCTGCGCTTCGTCATCATCGGAGACGTGCTGCGATGATCCTTGCATGTACTCATCTTGAGAAATAAGTGGTTGGGCATCGCTGCACTCAATCTCTTCCACTTCTGGGGCAGGGCTAGGTGGATGGCCCTGGGAAACCCTGCTGACAGAGTCATCAAAAAGAAGAAGAGACTGCTGTATGGCTTGGGGCTCAGACTGCTTGCCTGATTTGCAAGGGGGTGAGGTGAAAGACAGTTGGACATCGGCTGCAGGTGCCAACTGTGACCTTTCTGCAGTAGACTGGGTGGGAGACAATGTGAAGGAACTGGAGGCACTGTCAGCAGCAAACCAATCTACTATCGCCTCCACTTGTTCTGGCCTCATCACTTCTAGGGGCGTATGATGCCCTACCAAATACTGATGCAGGTTCTGTCGCCTACTCACACTTGAGGAAGGTGTTTCACTTGTGCGTGTAGCTGGCACAGATCGACCACGTCCTCTCCTTGCAACAGGAGCTCTACCAGCAGCACCACGACCCAGGCCACGGCCCTTATTTGACGGTCTCCTCATATTTCTGTAATTTAAGATCTTGCCCTAGAAAGGTTTTTATTGAATAGCGGAATAGGAAATATGATCCAAAAAAGTGTATGTATCTCGCACGTACAAAACCACACTAGGCCCCAATTACTATTGTTTCTACCCCTAAAAGGATGGATGAGGAGTAGGAGGAGTATGGAACAGACAGCACCCTCAAATCTTCAGAAGTATGAGATGAACCTCAAAAACTTGGAAAGGTGGATCTCACACGTACCGACACAGACTATCACGCAATTTAATTGATCCCCAAAGGTTTTAATTGAATAGCGGAATAGGAAATATGATCAAAAAAAGTGTATGTATCTCACACGTACACCACCACACTAGGCCCCAATTACTATTGTTTGTACCCCTAAAAGGATGGTTGAGCAGTAGGAGGAGGAGTATGGAACAGGCAGCACCCTCAAATCTTCAGAAGTATGAGATGAACCCCAAAAACTTGGAAAGGTGGATCTCACACGTACCGACACAGACTATCACGCAATTTAATTGATCCCCAAAGGTTTTAATTGAATAGCGGAATAGAAAATATGATCAAAAAGAAAGTGTATGTATCTCACACGTACACCACCACACTAGGCCCCAATTACGATTGTTTGTACCCCTAAAAGGATGGTTGAGGAGTAGGAGGAGGAGTATGGAACAGGCAGCACCCTCAAATCTTCAGAAGTATGAGATGAACCCCAAAAACTTGGAAAGGTGGATCTCACACGTACCAACACAGACTATCACGCAATTTAATTGATCCCCAAAGGTTTTAATTGAATAGCGGAATAGAAAATATGATCAAAAAGAAAGTGTATGTATCTCACACGTACACCACCACACTAGGCCCCAATTACTATTGTTTGTACCCCTAAAAGGATGGTTGAGCAGTAGGAGGAGGAGTATGGAACAGGCAGCACCCTCAAATCTTCAGAAGTATGAGATGAACCCCAAAAACTTGGAAAGGTGGATCTCACACGTACCGACACAGACTATCACGCAATTTAATTGATCCCCAAAGGTTTTTAATTGAATAGCGGAATAGAAAATATGATCAAAAAGAAAGTGTATGTATCTCACACGTACAAAACCACACTAGGCCCCAATTACTATTGTTTGTACCCCTAAAAGGATGGTTGAGCAGTAGGAGGAGGAGTATGGAACAGGCAGCACCCTAAAATCTTCAGAAGTATGAGATTGTGTTCACTGTACCCCACAAAGATTGTGTTCACTGCACCCCACAAAGATTGTGTTCACTGCACCTCAAAAAGGATTTTGTTCACTGCACCCCACAAAGATTGTGTTCACTGCACCCTAAAAGGATTTTGTTCACTGCACCCCAAAAAGATTGTGTTCACTGTACCCCCCAAAGATTGTGTTCACTGCACCCCACAAAGATTCTGTTCCCTGTACCCCACAAAGATTGTGTTCACTGCACCCCATAAAGGATTTTGTTCACTGCACCCCAAAAAGATTGTGTTCACTGCACTCCAAAAAGGATGTTGTTCACTGCACCCCAAAAAGGATTTTGTTCACTGCACCCCAAAAAGATTGTGTTCACTGCACCCCACAAAGGATTTTGTTCACTGCACCCCAAAAAGATTGTGTTCACTGTACCCCCCAAAGATTGTGTTCACTGCACCCCACAAAGATTGTGTTCACTGTACCCCACAAAGATTGTGTTCACTGCACCCCACAAAGGATTTTGTTCACTGCACCCCAAAAAGATTGTGTTCACTGCACCCCAAAAAGGATTTTGTTCACTGCACCCCAAAAAGGATGTTGTTCACTGCACCCCAAAAAGGATTTTGTTCACTGCACCCCAAAAAGATTGTGTTCACTGCACCCCAAAAAGGATTTTGTTCACTGCACCCCAAAAAGGATGTTGTTCACTGCACCCCAAAAAGGATTTTGTTCACTGCACCCCAAAAAGGATTTTGTTCACTGCACCCCAAAAAGGATGTTGTTCACTGCACCCCAAAAAGGATTTTGTTCACTCCACCCCAAAAAGATTGTGTTCACTGCACCCCACAAAGATTGTGTTCACTGCACCCCAAAAAGGATTTTGTTCACTGCACCCCAAAAAGATTGTGTTCACTGTACCCCCCAAAGATTGTGTTCACTGCACCCCACAAAGATTCTGTTCACTGTACCCCACAAAGATTGTGTTCACTGCACCCCACAAAGGATTTTGTTCACTGCACCCCAAAAAGATTGTGTTCACTGCACCCCAAAAAGGATTTTGTTCACTGCACCCCAAAAAGGATGTTGTTCACTGCACCCAAAAAAGGATTTTGTTCACTGCACCCCAAAAAGATTGTGTTCACTGCACCCCACAAAGATTGTGTTCACTGCACCCCACAAAGGATTTTGTTCACTGCACCCCAAAAAGATTGTGTTCACTGCACCCCAAAAAGGATTTTGTTCACTGCACCCCAAAAAGGATGTTGTTCACTGCACCCCAAAAAGGATTTTGTTCACTCCACCCCAAAAAGATTGTGTTCACTGCACCCCACAAAGATTGTGTTCACTGCACCCCAAAAAGGATTTTGTTCACTGCACCCCAAAAAGATTGTGTTCACTGCACCCCACAAAGATTGTGTTCACTGCACCCCACAAAGGATTTTGTTCACTGCACCCCAAAAAGATTGTGTTCACTGCACCCCAAAAAGGATGTTGTTCACTGCACCCCAAAAAGGATGTTGTTCACTGCACCCCAAAAAGATTTTGTTCACTGCACCCCAAAAAGGACGTTGTTCACTGCACCCCAAAAAGATTGTGTTCACTGCACCCCAAAAAGATTGTGTTCACTGCAGCTCACACACAGAAAAATGGATGTGGATCACTGACACCTGCCTATCTCCTATCCCACACCACACAGCAATATCGATTGTAGTTTGTAGAACACAGTTTCCCTAAAATTCAGCAGCAGCCTCTCCCTAACAGGATTGAGAAGAGATCGTAGATCGGGACTAAGTGCAGACCCCACCCCACACAGCAATATCGATTGTAGTTTGTAGAAGACACTGACCCTATAATTCAGCAGACTCTATCCCTAAAATGCCTACAACTCGCCCTGCCTAAACACTCCGACCTGTCCCTCAATTCTATCCGGACACAAATGGTTTTTTCCTGCCTGTCTTTCCCTAATCAGCAGCCAGCACGTTGATGTGTGCTCTGTCCCTGATCTAAGCAGCAGAATGAAGACGCTGCGGCTGCCTGGAACTTATAAAGACTTGGTCACATGCTTCAGACGGCCAATCACAGCTACTGAGACATTTGCAGGCATGGCTGGGATGGCTTAAGGCACACCAGTTAAACGATTGTTGATTGGCTGTTGAAAGCCCGCCATGAAAAGAGCGCCAAAGCATGCAAAACCCGGAAATAAAACGACCGAACACGGATTTTTACCCGAACATACAGTAAAGTGTCCGTGTTCGTGTTCGGGTACAAAAAATCCAATTATTCGGTACGAACACGAATAATACAGTCCGTGTTCGCTCAACACTAATTAGAACCCCTAAATATTAAATATTTTGTTTAGCAGAGACCCTAGAGAATAAAATAGCGATCGTTGCAATATTTTATATCACACGGAATTTGCGCAGCAGTCATTCAAACGCACTTCTGGACTGGAAGACTTTGCCACCCCTAATGACCAGGCCATTTTTTGTGATTCGGCATTGCGCTATTTTAATGGACAATTGTGTGGTCATGCGACGCTATATCTAAAAAAAAAAAAAAATTCTTTTTTTCCCACAAATAGAACTTTCTTTGGGTGGTATTTGATCACCTGTGCGACTTTTACTTTTTGCGCTATAAGCAAAAAAATAGCGACAATTCTGAAAAAAAAATATATTTTTTTTTTTCACTTTCTGCTATAGAACATTCCCAAAAAAAAAATGTCAAAAATGTATTTTTTCAACCTTTTAGGCCAATTTGTTTTCTGCTACATATTTTTGGTAAAATAAATCGCAATAAGTGTATTTTGATTGGTTTGCGCAAAAGTTATCGCATCTACAAACTAGGGGAAAGATTTATGTCATTTTTATTTATTTATTTTTTTATTAGTAATGGAGGTGATCAATGATTTTTTGCGGGACTGCGACATTGCGGCGGACAGATTGGACCCCTAACTGACATTTTTGATACTTTTGGGGGGGACCAGTGACATCACTACAGTAATCAGTGCTAAAAATACGCACTGTGACTGTAATAACGACACTGGCAGGGAAGGTGTTAACCCAGGGGCGATCAATGGGTTAAGGGGGTGTTTTCTAAAATGTATGGGGGAGGGAACACAGAGACAAGTGATCCTATATAGGAGGAACAAAGGAGCTCTGTGATCATTTCAGAGAGAACACCGCAGACTGACAGCAGACCGTCCTTCTCTCTCAGCGGGGAGCGATCGCGGGTGCCTGCAGCAATCGGTGCTGCCAGTCCCGTGGATCAGCATTCCCACTGCCTAGTAGGAGGGCGGGCGTGTGCTGGCGGTGGCATGCACTCGCCCCTAGGATCGCAAACCGCTGTGCAGGTATGGCAATTCACGCAGCTGTGCCAGCCTGCCGCAGTATATATGCGGCGGGCGGGTAATTTATAAATAAAAAAACAAAATGCAATATTTACCCCAATTTTTTTTGTATAATGTGAAAGATGATGATATGCCGAGTAAATAGACATGTCACGCTTTAAAATCACACACGCTGGTGGAATAGCGAAAAACTACTATGCTTAACCACTTAAGCCCTGGAGGATTTTCCTGCTAAAAGACCAGGGGGTATTTTGCGATTCGGCACTGCGTGACTTTAACGGACAATTGCGCGGTCATGCGACGCTGTACCTAAACGAATTTGACGTCCTTTTTTTCCCACAAACAGAGCTTTCTTTTGGTGGTATTTGATCACCTGTGCGATATTTTGATCACGCGCTATAAACAAAAAAAGAGCGTCAATTTTGCAAAAATAACAATATTTTTCACATTTTTTTATATGAAATTCCCCCCAAAAAAATGTAAAAATCAAAATTTTTTAACATTTTCGGCCAATTTGTTTTATCCTACCTATGTTTGGTAAAAAAAAATCGCAAAAAGCGTATTTTTATTGGTTTGCGCAAAAGTTATCGCGTTTACTAACAAAGGGAAAGATTTTTGTCATTTTTGTTGTTTTTTTTTTTAATGCGTAATGGCGGCGATCTGCGATTTTTTTTGCGGTACTGCGACATTGCGGCGGACAGATCGGACCCTTGAGTGACATTTTTGACACTTTTGGGGTTACCAGTGACATTTCTACAGTAATCAGTGCTATACATATGCACTGTTACTGTAAAAATACACTGGTAGTGAAGGGGTTAACTTTATTTGGGAGGGAGGGGCTGTGTGTGTCCCTAGGGGCGTGCTTTCTACTGTGATTGGCTGTGGCTTGAGCTGTAAGGACACTGATCAATGGATCTACATAGTAGATCCGTGTGATCAGTGTCTTTACAGCGAGGAGAATGACAGGTGGCTTGTTTACACAAGCTGCCTGACATTCTCCCTCTCCCCCGACGATCGCAGAGTGACCGGCGGACATCGGGTCCGCTGGTCACACGCGCGGGGGGGTCCGTGACCGCGCGGGGGGGTCCGTGACCGCGCGGGAGCGGGAGCGCGCCTCCGCGGGCGCGCGCTCGCTCCCCAGACCCTCCCAGGCTAGTGACGTTAATTAACGTAACTCTGCCTGGCTGCGGCGGTCGGCAAGCGGTTAAAAATCTCCATAGGCAAATAATTCAAAATTTATACAGGTTATATGTTTAGAGTTGCAGAGGAGGTCTAGCACAAGTATTATTGCTCTCCCTCTAACGATCGTGGCGATACCTCACATGTGTGGTGCGAACACCGTTTACATATGCGTTCGCTTCTGCGCGCGGGCACGGAGGGATGGGGTAGTTTTTAGATTTTTTCTTTTTTCTTATTTATTTTACTCTTTATTTATTTTATTTTTTTTTTTTACACTGCCCCTTTCTTTTTTATTTTTTGATCACTTTTATTCCTATTACAAGCAATATAAACTAGGGATAGACCGATATGGTTTTTTCAGGGCCGATACCGATTTTTTGGTCACAACGTATCGGTATCAGCCGATATGGGCTGATATTTTGTACATTTAAAGTTTTGAAAAATATCAAACACAAAATACCAGACAGAAATCTGGTACTGAACATGTTAATTTTTGTTTAATGCTTAATGTCTGGCTGGCTGGCACCCTTTGGTGGGCGGCTGGCTGGCACCATGTGGTGGGTGGCTGGCTGTCTGGCACCCTGTGGTGGGTGGCTGGCTGGCTGGCACCCTGTGGTGGGTGGGTGGCTGGCTGGCTGGCACCCTGTGGTGGCTGGCTTGCACCCTGTGGTGGGTGGCTAGCTGACACCCTATGGTGGGTGGCTTGCTGGCTGGCACCCTGTGGTGGGTGGCTGGCTTGCTGGCACCCTGTAGTGGGTGGCTGGCTGGCTGACTGGCACCCTGTAGTGGGTGGCTGGCTGGCTTGCTGGCACCCTGTAGTGGGTGGCTGGCTGGCTTGCTGGCACCCTGTGGTGGGTGGCTGGCTGGCTGGCACCCTGTGGTGGGTGGCTGGCTGGCACCCTGTGGTAGGTGGGTGGCTGGCACAGGGGCTGTGGATGGCTGGCTGGTAATGGGCCTGTGGGCAGCTGGCTGGTACAGTGCCTGTGGCTGGCTGGTACAGGGCCTGTGGGTAGCTAGCTGTCTGGCACCCTGTCTGTGGGTGGCTGTCTGGCACCCTGTGGTGGGTGGGTGGCTGGCACCCTGTGGTGGGTGGGTGGCTGGCACAGGGGCTGTGGGTGGCTGGCTGGTACAGGGCCTGTGGGTGGCTGACTGATACAGGGCCTGTGGAGGTGGGTGGCTGGCTGGCACCGGGCTGCTGTGGGTGGGTGTATGGCTGTGATACACTCCCGCGAGACTAGTCCCGACTCCAGACGAGGCTGTCCAAGGCAAGGGAGGCGGCCTAAGAAGGCAGAATGACATCACGGAAATATCGGCAATATCGGCCAGTTCCAGGGCCGATACCGATATATCGGGGAAAGTGCATATCGGCCCCTGATATATCGGCCTTGCCAATAATCAATCTATCCCTAATATAAACATCCCTTTTGTTGGCACCTACAAGGATGTGCGTGGTTTGATGCTCGAAGAGAGATGACAGTGGAAGGAAAATAAGAAAATAAATCAGATTCTATTGTCCCGATTGTGACGTCGGACTTTGTGCAGTGCCATGTTTCAAAATATTTCATACCCTCGATATTTACTGAACCCTTTTTACAGTGACCAGTAATACCGCACCCCTTGTTTGTACATATTTCAGTGTTTTTGGTTTGATTATATTATTGAATAAAGTGTATTATTATTATATTATAATTTTATGGTTTCGTGTTTCAAACTTTATCATACCCGGGATGTCTACTAGACCCGATGTCCGCCGGTCACTCGCAATCGTCCGCAGTGAAGGGAGAAAGGCAGGCGGCTAATGTAAACAAACTCTGCTATGTAGGACCGTAGATCTCTGCTGTCACACACACAGCCACATCCCTGCACAGTAAGAATCACACGCCCCTAGGGACACACTTAACCCCTCCCTCTCCAATAAAGTTAACCCCTTCCCTGCCAGTGTCATTTTTACAGTAAAAGTGCATATGTATAGCACTGATTACTGTAGAAATGTCACTGGTACCCCCAAAAGTGTCAAAAATGGCAGTCAAGGGTCCGATCTGTCCGCCGCAATGTCGCAGTCCCGCAAAAAAAAAAATCGCAGATCGCCGCCAAAAAAAAAAAACAACAAAAATTACAAAAATCTTTCCCTTAGTTAGTAAACGCAATAACTTTTGCGCAAACCAATCAAAATACGCTTATTGTGATTTTTTTTAACCAAATATAGGTAGCAGAAAACAAATCGGCCAAAAATTTTAAAAAATTTTGATTTTTACATTTTTTTGGGGGGGAATTTCATATAAAAAAAATGTGAAAAATATTGTTATTTTTGCAAAATTGTAGCTCTTTTTTTTGTTTATAGCGCATGATCAAAAAATCGCACAGGTGATCAAATACCACCAAAAGAAAGCTCTGTTTGTGGGAAAAAAAGGACGTCAAGTTCATTTAGGTACAGCGTCGCATGACCGTGCAATTGTCAGTTAAAATCACGCAGTGCCGAATCGCAAAATACCCCCTGGTCAGGAAGGGGGTAAAATCTTTCGGGGCTTAAGTGGTTAATGTGTAATTATTCTTTTTTTTTTTTTTAATTAGTTCTTTTTTTTCAGGAAAGGGAAGCCTGCAGCGCTGCAAGAGGGGGGTAGCACAGTAAAAGGAGGGGGGGGGGGGTCAGAAGCAGGCAGAACACAGAAGGGGATCGGTGTCGGAGAAGGAATTACAGGAACGATGCCCTGTGTCTGTGTCTCTCCCCGCAGCAGGTGAAAGCTGGCAGGAGGGGGAGTAACTGGCTTTCAGCTGCTGCAGAGAGCCGCACAGGGCTTCCTTCTGTATTTGCCCCTCTGCCCGACTGCACCTGTTCCCCGTGCTTTTGTGGCCCCCCTGTGTGCCCAGGCCCCCTACAGGAGGACTGGTGGTCCCCCCCTATCAGCAGGGCTGGGACAAGGGGTGGGCAGGAGGGGAAGCTGGGCACAGCTGGAGGAAGGGGGCAGAGAATGGACACAGGTCAGTAAACCCATTGTACGGTAATGCATTAACAATGGGGGAGGGGGCGCAGTTTACCCTCCTTGCCCTGGGCACTCGATGAACCTGTCCCGGTACTGATTACCAGTCAAAGTAGCACAGTGGCGGATAGCAAAAAATGGCCTGGCCACGAAGGGGGTAAGATCTTCCGGAGCTGAAGTGGACAGGGGAGGACTGTGCCAGGGGGGCCCCATTGACCCCTGGGCCGCTCTGATGCCACATAAAAAGGCTGGATCGCTTCTGCCACACACATGCTTAAAGGATTCCTGGTGAAGGGAAGTAAAAAGTATCCACCGCTGACACCACTGAGTGTGGGATGAAGAGAAGGACAGACTGTAGCCCCCCAAGCTTGGATGGTGCAAACTGTGCCTGAGCAAAGGCCGGTTCCATGCCAGACTGGAAACTCCCCTGGAAACAGCCTCGACCGTGCTTTCCCAGCTCCCCCCAATCAGCCCCTGCTGGCCAGGTCGGGAACCCGGATTTGGCTGGTGAGTAGAGAGTACCTGGAATGGGGGTCAGGAGGAGGCCGGGAAGTGGAAGAATGGGAGGGGGGCCGAGTCGCTGCACCATGGGCCTCTGGTTTGTATTGCCCCCTGGGCTGAAAGTTGCCAGTCAGCCCCTGGAAATGGATATACATAATTGATCCAAACAAGAACAATGTAACTATGTTTGAAATATCCAGACCTCCAATTCTTCAATGGGAGAATGGGAGGGGGGCTGAGTTGCTGCACCATGGGCCTCTGGTTTGTACTTGGCCCCTGGGACGAAAGTTGCCAGTCAGCCCCTGGAAGTGGATATACATAATTGATCCAAACAAGAACAATGTAACTATGTTTCAAATATCCAGACTTCCAATTCTTCAATGGGAGAGTGAGAGGGGGGCTGGGTCTCTGCACCATGGGCCTCTGGTTTGTACTTACCCCCTGGGCCGAAAGTTGCCGGTCAGCCCCTGAAAGTGGATAATTGATCCAAACAAGAACAATGTAACTATGTTTCAAATATCCAGACCTCCAATTCTTCAATGGGAGAGTGAGAGGGGGGCTGGGTCTCTGCACCATGGGCCTCTGGTTTGTACTTACCCCCTGGGCCGAAAGTTGCCGGTCAGCCCCTGAAAGTGGATAATTGATCCAAACAAGAACAATGTAACTATGTTTCAAATATCCAGACCTCCAATTCTTCAATGGGAGAGTGGGAGGGGGGCTGGGTCTCTGCACCATGGGCCTCTGGTTTGTACTTACCCCCTGGGCCGAAAGTTGCCAGTCAGCCCCTGGAAGTGGATATACATAATTGATCCAAACAAGAACAATGTAACTATGTTTCAAATATCCAGACCTCCAATTCTTCAATAAAATAAGTGCCACTGAGATATACAGAAATTCAGAGGGACATGGAGGGGAAGAATGAGGAACAGACATTTGAGCACTACGTTGTTGGATCGGGGGCACAGCTGGAAATGAGGGTTACAGGTGAGACTGGAGTTGGGCTTTAGGCTAAATTTATTCTATTTGATCTCCTTGTTAACATGAAATGTTAGTCTGACCCAAGACACAGCTCAGGGGTCCGAGCCCCAGGAGAACCCGCGTCCCCCTCCTTATACTGCTAACATCAGCTCTGCCGCGTGCTGAGTATTACAAGAAGTACAAAGTATCAGCAGAAAGGCCCAGCAGGGGACAGTGATGAGGATCAGGAGGCCACACTACGAGAGCAGAAGGTCTTCTATCTCAATGAAGCTCATTATTTCCCTATCTCTGGCACATAGGTGATAGAAATAAATCCCGCCACAGTGATAATCCAATTCAACCTATTCCCGACAACCAACAACAGTTGTGTCATGAACACCCCGAAAAACATCTGTATAGTTTTGTGGATGAAGAGGGCTTTTTATTAAATAATTGCCTCAAACCTCTTCCTCCAGACATCTGCACTGTGAGTAAACTCTGGAAGGGTAAAGTGCCTTAAAAAAGTATTCATACCTCTTGAAATTTTCCATATTTTGTAATGTTACAACCAAAAACTTAAATGTATTTTATTGGGATTTTAGGTGATAGTCCAGTGATGGCGAACCTTGGCACCCCAGATGTTTTGGAACTACATTTCCCATGAGGTTCACCTACACTGCAGAGTGCATGAGCATCATTGGAAATGTAGTTGCAAAACATCTGGGGTGCCAAGGTTCACCATCACTGGACTATCACCTAAAATCCCAATAAAATACATTTAAGTTTTTGGTTGTAACATTACAAAATATGGAAAATTTCAAGAGGTATGAATGCACATAATTGTGAAGTGGAAGGAAAATGATAAATTTTCTTCAACATTTTTTACAAATAAATATGTGAAAAGTGTGGCTGCATTTGTATTCACCCCCCTGAGTCAATACTTTGTAGAACCGCCTTTATCTGCAATTACAGCTGCAAGTATTTTTGGGGATGTCTCTACCAGCTTTGCACATCTAGAGAGTGACATTTTTGCCCATTCTTCGTTGCAAAATAGCTCAAGCTCTGTCAGATTGGATGGAGAGCGTCTGTGAACAGCAATTTTCAAGTCTTGCCACAGATTCTCAATTGGACTTAGGTCTGGACTTTGACTGGGCCATTCTAACACCTGAATATGCTTTGATGTAAACCATACCATTGTACCTTGGGCTGTATGTTTAGGGTCGTTATCCTGCTGGAAAGTTAACCTCCGCCCCAGTCTGTTTCAGACTCAAACAATATTTTCTTCTAAGATTGCCCTGTATTTGGCACCATCCATCTTCCCATCAACTCTGACCAGCTTCCCTGTCCCTGCTGAAGAAAAGCATCCCCACAACTTGATGCTGCCACCAACATGTTTCACAGTGGGGATGGTGTGTTCAGGGTGATGTGTAGCGTTAGTTTTCCACTACATATAGCGTTTTGCATTTAGGCCAAAAAGTTCAATTTTAGTCTCATCTGACCAGAGCACCTTCTTCCACATGTTTCATGTGTCCCCCACATGACTTCTCGCAAACTGCAAACAGGACTTCTTATGGCTTTCTTTCACCAATATCTTTCTTCTTGCCACTCCTCCATAAAGGGCAGATTTGTGGAGCGCACGACTAATAGTTGTCCTGTGGACAGATTCTCCCACCTGAGCTGTGGATCTCTGCAGCTCCTCCAGAGTTACCATGGACCTCTTGGCTGCTTCTCTGATAAATGCTCTCCTTGCCCGGCCGGTCAGTTTAGGTGGACGGCCATGTCTTGGTAGGTTTGCAGTTGTGCCATACTCTTTCCATTTTCCCATGGTGGATTGAACAGCGCTCCATGAGATGTTCAAAGCTTGGGACATTTTTTTTTATAACCTAACCCTGCTTTAAACTTCTCCACAACTTAATTCCTGACCTGTCTGGTGTGTTCCTTGGCCTTCATGATGCTGTCTGTTTACTAAGATTCTCTAACAAACCTCTGAGGGCTTTACAGGACAGCTGTATTTATACTGAAATTAAATTACACACAGGTGGACTCTATTTACTAATTAGGTGACTTCTGAAGGCAATTGGTTCCACTAGATTTTAGTTAGGGGTATCGGGGTAAAGGGGGCTGAATACAAATGCATGCCACACTTTTCACATATTTATTTGTAAAAAAAATTTGAAAACCATTTATCATTTTCCTTCCACTTTTCAATTATGTGCCACTTTGTGTCGGCCTATCACATAAAATCCCAATAAAATACATTTACGTTTTTGGTTGTAACGTGACAAAATTAGGAAAATTTCAAGGGGTATGAATACTTTTTCAAGGCACTGTATACTGTATATGCAGTATACAGTTGTGCTTAAAAGTTTGCCTCCCATTGAACAATTGGTAATATACAGGATGTAGAATTTTTAAAGAAAACATGAGTGAGCAGCAAATCCCATTTCTTGTATTTCTTATTGGATTCCTATTCTGTAACTGAATGGCATAATCATCAAACAAAACATGGCAACAATTAAACCAATGAAATGCCCCACTTGTTCAAAGTTCTTAATCCTGTGTATTGCCCCCTTTAGCATCAATGACAGTGAGAAGTCTTCTGTAATAGTTGTCTATGAGGCCCTAACTTCTTGCAGATGGTACAGATGCCCATTCACCTTGGCAAAATGCATCCAGGACATGCAAAGTCTTTGGTCGTCTTGCATGAAGTGCACGTTTGAGATCTCCCCAGAGCGGCTCGATGATATTAAGGTCAAGAGACTCTGATGGGCACTCCAGAACCTTCACTTTATGCTGCTGTAACCACCGGAGGGTCACCTTGGCCTTCTGTTTAGGATCAAAGTCCAAGAGCGTCCCTTGAGCAGCTTTCTTGCAGAAGAATGCTAACTTCTTGCAGATGGTAGAGCTGCCCAATAATCTTGGCAAAATGCCTCCAGGACATGCAAAGTCTTTGGTCGTCTTGCATGAAGCGCACGTTTGAGATCTCCCCAGAGTGGCTCGATGATATTAAGATCAAGAGACTCTGATGGCCACTCCAGAACATTCACTTTTTTCTGCTGTAACCACCGGAGGGTCAACTTGGCCTTCTCTTTAGGATCAAAGTCCAAGAAAGTCCCATGTGCAGCTTTCTTGCTTCACAGTGGTGATGGTATTCTTGTTGCTATAGCCCTTTTTGACCCCTCTCAAAACATAACACTTATGTTTTTGACCATAAATCTCTGTTTTGGGTTTGTCACTCCAGATTATAGTGCACCAGAAGCTGTGAGGCATGTCACGATGTTGTCAGGCATATTGTAATCAGGCTTTTTTGTGGCATTGGCTAAATAAAGGTTTCTTTCTGACAACTTGACCACGCAGCTCAGTTTTGTTCAAGTATTATACTCCTTAAAAACAGCCACACCGTATTTTTCAAGAGCAGCCTGTGTTTCTCCTGAGGTTACCTGAGGGGTTTTTCTTTGTATCCCAAACAATTCCTCTGGCAGTTGTGGTTGCAATCTTTCTTGATTTACCTGACCTTGGCTTGGTATCAAGAAATCCCCAAATTTTTCACTACTTAATTAGTGATTGAACAGTACTGACTTGCATATTCAAGGCTTTGGATATCTTTTAATATCCTTTTCCATCTTTATAAAGTTCCATTACCTTGTTATGCAGGTGTTTTGATAGTTCCTTTCTACTCCCCATGGCTCAGTATCTAGCCTGCTCAGTGCACCAACGTGAGAGCTAACAAACTCATCGACTATTTATACACAGACTTTAATTTAAAAAGCCAAAGATTTCGGAAATGTACCATTAATTTGCCATTGCAACCTTTATGTGTCACCTTGTGTGTCTGTATCAAGGCCAAACATTCCAAGGGATAGAAACTTCTCATCAGGGACATTTGGGGGATTTCTTTTATCATTATGATTTAAAAAGGAGCCAAACCTCTATGCGATCATAAATGGTTTCAAATGATCACTAAATATAAGACAGTTTTTTGGCATGATCAGTCAAATTTTCAATATCAGTGTCAAAAATTCACCATTTCTGCCAGGGGAGGCCACATTTTTCAGCACGACTGTATGTTGTGTGTCCATGTTCTGAACTAATATTATAATGTTTCTTTTCTTTTTCTTCTCTATCTTCAAGATGAAGTTCGATATAAAAGTTTGGGGATTTTGTGTATCGGGATAAGTGATCAGCATATTATCGATCAATTATCTGCATTTAAAGTCTGTTCTCAGCCTGTCTGAGCCGACCAATAGGAAAAAAATCAGTTAAGTACAATCACCATGTACCAAAACCATGCATCAGACTCCCTCTAACCCCCTGGACTTGCTAGTCACCTCAGCTTTCCCCAGTCTCTCTGGACCTGCATAGCTGCCCTGGCCTTCCCAGTCCTATGGGCAAGAAGTCCCTCCAACATGCTATCTTGTCTCCCGAGAAAGTCACCCATCGTGGCTGGAGCATATTACTATCTTCACACAACGGCTGTGCATTCAAATGTCAGCAACTGCCCTGGGCTCTCTTCAGACCTGGCTTATACCATCCCTGCACACCAATGCACTCACACAGGCTGCAGGCATCCAGCAAAACCCGGACACAGGAATGAAGGTTCCGTCCCACCTCAGTCACTTTGGAACCTTCAAGCAAGGTCAGGACTAGGGTTGGGCAGGAGGGGCAGCAACCCCTGGCGCAGTGAAGCAAGTGGGCAAAGAATGGATGCAGGGTGGAACTACCATTCTACTGCATGTATTAACAGTGAGGAGGGGGGCACATTTCTGGATCCTTGCCCTGGGCAGTAAAGGATCCTGTCCCAGTACTGCCTTAAAGAGGAAGTAAAGCTTCCTCTGTAAATTGTACCTATAGGTAGGCCTATGATAAGGTTTACCTATAGGTACTGTAAATATCTCCTAAACTTGCACCGTTTAGGAGATATTTACTTTGCATGCACCCAGTGACATCACTGGCACATGCGCTCTGAAGGAACGGCTGTCTGTGCCGTTCTTTCAGAGCCCTGTGCCATAAACGGTGGCTCCCACGTGCATGCAGGGGAGTGACATTATCGCAGCTCTGGCAATTCAGATGGCCAGAGGACATGGACCCTGAAGGAAGATCGGGTACAGATGGACGCCGTGTGAGCGGTGAGCCAGCGGTGCTGTAGGGGCTTACTTTTAGGGTAAGTATTTCATAATGTGTGTTTTTCTGGGTCTGGGTTGAGTGACTCATGTAGGCTGGTATAACTCACAGGGAGAATCTCTGATACCTTCCCCTACTTCTGGAAACTAGCAGGAGATTCCAGTAGAATGGGAGTAGAGTGGAGGAGAAGCTGCCTGGAGTATTCATGAGGGCCCTGACCAATCCCCAACAGATGGGTTGGCAGGGGGCAGGCCCCCTCAAATACAGTACTGAGGGTCAGTCCAGCTGGGGCAGTGGAGTTCAGATGGAAGCAGGAGATGGAGTGGTAGGTTACATAGTTACATAGCTACATAGTTAGTGAGGTTGAAAAAAGACATCAGTCCATCCAGTTCAACCTATGATGTGTGTGTGTGTCCGCTTTTAACCGTACATTGTATACCCCTGTATGTTGTGGTCTTTAAGGTGTCCATCTAATAGTTTTTTGAAACTATCAATGCTCCCTGCTGATACCACTGCTTGTGGAAGAGAATTCCACATCCTTACCGCTCTTACAGTGAAGAACCCCTTACGCACTTTAAAGTTAAACCGCCTTTCCTCTAGTTTTAGTGAGTGGCCACGTGTCTTATTGTATCTCCTTTCTCTGAATAGTTTGTTCCTTATGCTCGGGTCACCAGTACAGTATTTGTACATTGATATCATATCCCCCCTCAATTGTCTCTTCTCCAGATAGAATAGGTTCAGGGCTGGCAGATATCCCCAGAGGTTGTCGGAGGCCTTTGAAAGTAACCCCCATGATGGGGGGGGGGTCAACTCAGGCCTGGACTTGGGTGCAGAAGAGACCCTTCTCATGACACATGGAGAGATCCTGACCAGGAGGCACGGGAGCAAGGGGAGGACAGCAGGAGGGACACTGCTGGGCAAATCTCCCGGGAGGAAGACAGCCAGGTGGGCTGGTGGGTGACACATGGAGAGATCCTGACCAGGAGGCACGGGAGCAAGGGGAGGACAGCAGGAGGGACACTGCTGGGCAAATCTCCAGGGAGGAATACAGCCAGGTGGGCTGGTGGGTGACACATGGAGAGATCCTGACCAGGAGGCACGGGAGCAAGGGGAGGACAGCAGGAGGGACACTGCTGGGCAAATCTCCAGGGAGGAAGACAGCCAGGTGGGCTGGTGGGTGACACAGAGTCGATTGGACTGAGAGGACTGGGTGAGAGCAGTCTGGGATAGATACAAAGTCAGTCAGGAGGACTGTGGTGGAATGGGCAGGATTAAGGGGCAGCTGCAGCCAGGCGGGCTGGCAGTGCCTGAGGATGTTGTACTGGGAGCAGTAGCCACAGACAGCCGAATACTAGAACTTTTCTACACCAAAGGGGCCAGCGGTCCCGGTCCGTAAAAGGCATTTGCTTCAAAATTGCCTGGGTGTTGAAGTTCCACAAGCAAGAGTTGTGCTGGAGGAGAAGAAGTAGATCTGCAAGCAAGTTTGTGCAGGAGGCAGAGAATGTATATACTGGATGTATATAGTTATCCCTAAAGACTTTGCTACACTGATCAAGTGGGCATCCTATATTCCCCATCCATGTTTAAATCCCCTAATAGAACCCATAGAACTCATCTTGCCCCACTCACAATACACACACTGGAGCTTCTCAACCTGAAACTCTGAGAATGCTGTGTCATTTCTAGGTCCCTTAATAAAAAATGGATTCCAAGCAGAAGCAACGTGCCGTCCTTGAGTTAGTGACGAAGGGGTGCAGGCTGTTCGACTTCAACAAAAGGCTACTGAATATTTACAGAGGTGACACCATTGATAAGAGCAATGCACACAGATGGATGATGAAATTTAAAGAAGGGGAAACCAGAAATGAAGACAAAACACGCAGTGGTAGATCATCGACAGCGGCCACTGACAAGAGTCATCAGCTAGTGGATGAACTGATTAACATGGACAGGTGAGTCACTATTCGTGGGCTTGCCACACAACTGGACTGTGGTCACAATGCCAAACAGAAGAGGGTATTGGAAATTGTGTGCAAAGTTTGCACCTCAGCAGTTGACACCAGATGTGAAGGAGAGAAGGGTGGAAGTTTGATGGGATCTCCTTCCAGCGTTTAAAGCCAATGAAGACATGTTTTTTGCTGATCTGGTGACAGGGGATGGATCTATATCATCCGGAGACAAAGAATCAGTCCATGGAATACAATCACACCTCTTCCCCAAAGCCTAAGAAGTTTAAGAGCCTGCAATCACCATAGAAAGTCATGGTGACTGTTTTTTTTGGGATGACAAGGGCATCATTCTCCTTGATTTTCTGGAATGTGGCCGTACCGTGACCAGTGAATGGTACCTTGAGACCCTTAGGATGCTTAGAAAAGTCATTAGAAAAGACCGAACAGGAATCTGAAAAAGATCTACATTTACCATGAAAATGTACAACCATACATGAATGTGGCAACAAATCAGGCGATCTGAAAATTTGGCTGGTCAGTGGTCCCCCATCTACCATACAGCCCAGATTTAACATCCTCCGACTTCCACTTGTTCATTGCAATGAAGGACAGTCAATCAGGGGCAACAATTTGATGATACAGATGAGGTGAAAGTGGCTGTGAAGAAATGGGTACAATAGTTCACACCTGTATTCTTTCAAAGAGGATTTGAGGGTTGGAAATGCTTGTGATGGAGACAACTATGTTGAGTAGTATCACTGTATAGAGCACACATGTCAAACACAAGACCAATGGGCTGAATATTGGCTGTAGGGGGCACTCTGATGAGGACATTTGATTTAAGAGGGCATTTTGATGGGGACATTTGATTTAAGAGGGCACTTTGATGGGGACATTTGATTTAAGAGGCACTCTGATGGGGATATTAGATATGGGGGGGGCACTCTAAAGGGGACAGTTGAAGTAAGGGGACACTTTCATTGGGACATCTGATGCAAGGGGACACTTTGATGGGGATATTAGATGAAGGGGTCTGGGGACACTCTGATGGGGACATCTGATGCAAGGGGGCACTTTAATGGGGATATTAGATGTAGGAGGCACTCTGATGGGGACATGTATTACTTTGATGGGGATATTAGACGTAGGAGCAGTTTGATGGGGATATTAGATGTAGGGGCATTTTGATGGGGATATTAGATGTAGGAGCAGTTTGATGGGGATATTAGATGTAGGGGCAGTTTGATGGGGATATTAGATGTAGGGGCAGTTTGATGGGGATATTAGATGTAGGAGCAGTTTGATGGGGATATTAGACATAGGAGCAGTTTGATGGGGATATTAGATGTAGGGGCAGTTTGATGGGGATATTAGATGTAGGGGCAGTTTGATGGGGATATTAGATGTAGGGGCAGTTTGATGGGGATATTAGATGTAGGGGCATTTTGATGGGGATATTAGATGTAGGGGCATTTTGATGGGGATATTAGATGTAGGGGCAGTTTGATG
This sequence comes from Pelophylax lessonae, assembly GCF_965119305.1. NCBI lineage: Eukaryota > Metazoa > Chordata > Amphibia > Anura > Ranidae > Pelophylax > Pelophylax lessonae. The sequence goes on from NC_138776.1 coordinate 19,874,166, forward strand.
GGCATATTAGATGTAGGGGCAGTTTGATGGGGATATTAGATGTAGGGGACACTCTGATGGGGCCATTTGATGTAAGGAGGATTTTGATGGGGATTTTAGATGTAGGAGACACTGATGGGGACAGTTGATGTAATTAGGCTCTGTAATAGGGACAGTTGATGTAAAGGGACACTCTCAAGGGAATATTAGATGGGGGGGGGGGCACTCTGATGGGAACATTTGGTATAAGGGGATACTCTGATGGGGATATTAGGTGTAGGGGGCAATTTGATGGGGAAATTTAATGTAAAGGGGCACTCTGATGGGAACATTTGGTGTAACAGGGCACTCTCATGGGGACATTTGATGTAAGGGAGATTTTGATGGGAATTTTAGATGTAGGAGGCACTGATGGGGACAGTCAATGTAATCAGGCACTGTGATGGGGACAGTCTATATAAAGGGGTACTTTGATGGGGACATTTAGTATAAGGGGAGACTCTGATGGGGATATTAGATGTGGGGGCACTCTGATGGGGACTTATGATGTAAGGGGAACTCTGATGGGGGAATTTGGTATAGGAGGAGACTCTGATGGGAATATTAGGTAGGGGGGCACTCTGATGGGAACACATTGATGTAAAGAGGCACTCTGATAGGAACATTTAGTGTAAGAGGGGCACTTTTTATGATGGGGACATTTATTATAATGGGGATTTTAGATGTAGGAGACACTGATGGGGACAATAAATGTAATCAAGCACCATGATGGGGACAATTGATGTAAAGGGGCACTTTTATGGGGATATTAGATGTGGGGGGCACTCTGATGGGGACATTTGATGTAAGAGGCACTCTGATGGGGACATTTGGTATAAGGGGAGACTCTGATGGGGATATTAGGTGTAGAGGGCACTCTGATGTGGACATTTGTTGTAAGGGGGCACTCTAATGGGGTCATTCAGTGTAAGGGGACACTGTGATGGGGACACTTAGTATTAGATGGGATTCTGACGGGCATATTAGGTGTAGGGGGCACATTGATGTGGACATTTGATGTAAGGGGCCAATCATTCAGTTTAACTGGGACATTTAATGTAAGGGGACACTGATGGGGACTTTTGGTATAAGGCGAGACTCTGATGGGGATATTAGGTGTAGGGGGCACTCTGCTGGGGACATTTGATGTAAAAGGGTACTCTTATGGGGACATTAGGTCTTTAAGGGGAACTCTGATAGTAACATTTGATGTGAGTGGGCACTCTGATGGGGACATTTGATGTAAGGAGGCACTTTAATGGGGGGTTTTAGATGTAAGGGACACTTTAATGGGGGTGTTTGACGTAAGGAGGCACTTTTATGGGGATATTAGATGTAGGGGACACTCTGATGGCAATATTAGATGTGGGGACATTCTGATGGGGACATTTAATGTAAGGGGGCACTTTGATGGGGATATCAGATATAGAGTGCACTCTGATGGTGACAGGTGCCCTATCCAGGACAGGCATGGGAGTGGGTTCTCTATCCAAGAAGAAGCTAGGGCAGGACTGGTAAATTCTGGCCCCAACATCTGCCCACTCACCGGTGCCCCTTACATTTCACATGGATGCGTGATTGGTGGCTCCTCCTCCTTCTGACTCTTTCAGTAAAAAAGAATACGTGAACATGTGCAAGCAGCTATTATCAGCAGAGTTTATGATGCTGCATGGGTTTTCAGTGCCTCTGTTTAGGCCTGCAAATACCTGGGAATGCTATTAATTTATGATATCTGATAAGGATGGAACCCAATTTTATAAATGAATGAAGTTTTAAATTGATTGCAGTCATTGTTTTTAATTATTTGAAATGAAAAAAAAAACCTGAGATACTGTCAGCCTTAGGCAATTAACAAAGTCGCTGTGCATCAGGCAATGTAAGCTACCTTCCTTGACCTGCATGATGTGGCCTGTGGGAGCCCTCTGCAAACCTCCAGCACTGTCCTAGATGGGTGTGTCTAGACCTATAAAAGTGACCAATTTTGGGAAGATACCTCCTAGTAAAGGAATTTATAGGGCTTTAGCAGCACAGTGGGGGAGGGGGGGGGGCACAATCCTCCCCTCTGAGTGATCTTTGTACATTTCAGGGATTTTAATTTGTTTTAGCAGAATCCAACCTGTTTCTTCTGTGAAGGAATATAGCTGTGTGCATACCCATTCTGACATTCTGAGTGGGAGTGTCTGGTGCATTACAATCACCTGGTGACGAAAGGTACAGGGTCTGCATCCCATTAGAAGTATTTACCCCCTGAGGAATATCTCACCAAAACTGAAATTACTATTGCAAAGGATTCCTATAATGTGACTTGTATCTTAGGGCAGGCTTCTGGGAAATTTAGTAAACCAATCACACGAGCAGGAAATTACATTTCTGGGGGGGGAATTTTGATAGGACGGATTGGACTTTTTGTGTGAAAGGGGTCTGAAGGTGTTGCTACCATTGTTGATTCAACCTTGTGCTGCTTTGTTATTAATCCTGTAGTGAAAATATTTTAAGTCTGCTTTTTTTTTTTTTTTACTGACTTGCGTAACCGCTTGTCCATGTACAGTATAGAATGCATTCAAAACTTTTAATTTTGCATGAATTACTGCATCAATGCGGCGTGGCATGGAGGTGATCAGCCTGGGGCACTGCTTAGGTGTTATGGAAGCCCAGGATGCTTTGATAGCGGCCTTCAACTCATCTGCATTTTTGGGTCTGGTGTCTCTCCTGTTGACAATACCCCACAGATTCTCTATGGGGTTTAGGTCAGGTGACTTTGCTGGGCAATCAAGTACAGTGATACCATGATCATGTTTATTGGTAGTTTTGGCAGTGTGGACGGTGCCAAGTCCTGCTGGAAAACTAAATCAGCATCTCCGTGAAGCTGGTCAGCAGAGGGAAGCATGAAGTGCTCTAGAATTTCCAGCTAGAGGGGCTGCGCTGACTTTGGACTTGATAAAACACAGTGGACCAACACCAGCAGATGACATGGCTCCCCAAATTATCACTGACTGTGGAAAAATTTTCATTTTATTTGGAAATTAAGTTCCCAGAGTCTGGAGGAGGAGTGGAGAGGCACAGAATCCAAGTTTCATGATGTTCAGTGTGAAGCTTCCACAGTCAGTGATGATTTGGGGAGCCATGTCATCTGCTGGTGTTGGTCCACTGTGTTTTATCAAGTCCAAAGTCAGTGCAGCCCTCTAGCAGGAAATTCTAGAGCACTTCATGCTTCCTTCTGCTGACCGGCTTTTATGGAGATGCTGATTTCATTTTCCAGCAGGACTTGGCACCTGTCCAAGTCAGAGCAACCCTCTAGCAGGAAATTCTAGAGCATTTCATGCTTTCCTTAATATGCATATGACTATTAAGTATCCAATCTGATTAGCAACTATAAGAAAAGGTATTGATGAAAAAGATATTTCTACTGTTACATTTTGGAGAATTTATGCTTTTTTATGTTATATTTTCTTAATTAAACAGAGTCATCTTATCAGATGTTTTTCTTCTTGCGGAATATTAATGTGTCGTATTCATGAGAGCATTCATGAGTGAGCTCTGGAATGAGTTAAATACTTCTCATGCTGAGATTCCAATGTGCGTGCTGCAATTCCAATGTGACTATTAATTAACCTCTACGTGTAAATTCCCATCACAGACCCATCGAATAAAAATAACATATAAACCAGCGTGGGATCTGTTGGGAATACGGAAATGAAGCGGCTCTGGAAATGGAAGAGAAAGACAAACACGGAATCTCCTTACCAGTACTGGCCGCCATGTCTACGAAGGTGCCGTCGCCTTTGTTCTGGAAGAGGAAGTTGGGCCCGTTCTCATTGTCACAGAAAATGTCAGACGCGGCCGAGCTCAGGATCGGGCCGACTGTGACTCCGCGTCCACCTAGAGAAAATCAACGGAGAGACTAATGAGCAGGAAACAAGGGAAATCATTACCCAACATGAGAGGAATGGAGCAGATGGTACGAGTGCAATGTCTGTCAATGTGGAAATGTACAATGAAATAATTTCCAATAATTTCCACAGTACACATGGCATGCTGAAGACATAGAGAATAAAAATACACATTTAGCATAAGAAGCATACACGGGGCATTCAAGATCCTGATGAAGCAGATGTATCCGTGAAACGCGTTGATCACACATGCTACTGTCTTTGTATACTGTAACGCATGTAAAATCACATTCTAGATTTTATGATGTGTTGTATTTACTTTTCTAAATTTTATGGGACAATTAGGTCCACCCTTTACAACAAAAATGGTTTGTTTTTAACAATATCTTATTTTTTCTATCTATGTACAGTATATGCTTCCGGCAGCATTACCATTTACTACTATAACCATACGTCTCTATAGACTTACTACTATACCCATACATCTCTATAGACTTACTACTATACCCATACGTCAACATAGACTTACTACTATACCCATACGTCAACATAGACTTACTATTATAACCATATGTCTCTATAGACTTACTACTATACCCATACGTCTCTATAGACTTACTACTATACCCATACGTCTCCATAGACTTACTACTATACCCATACGTCAACATAGACTTACTATTATAACCATACGTCTCTATAGACTTACTACTATACCCATACGTCTCTATAGACTTACTACTATACCCATACGTCAACATAGACTTACTACTATACCCATACGTCAACATAGACTTACTATTATAACCATACGTCTCTATAGACTTACTACTATACCCATACGTCTCTATAGACTTACTACTATACCCATACGTCTCTATAGACTTACTACTATACCCATACGTCTGTATAGACTTACTACTATACCCATACGTCAACATAGACTTACTATTATAACCATACGTCTCTATAGACTTACTACTATACCCATACGTCTCCATGGACTTACTACTATACCCATACGTCTCTATAGACTTACTACTATACCCATATATCTCTATAGACTTACTACTATACCCATACGTCTCTATAGACTTACTACTATACCCATACATCTCTATAGACTTACTACTATACCCATACGTCTCTATAGACTTACTACTATACCCATACGTCTCTATAGACTTACTACTATACCCATACGTCTCCATAGACTTACTACTATACCCATACGTCTCTATAGACTTACTACTATACCCATATATCTCTATAGACTTACTACTATACCCATACGTCTCTATAGACTTACTACTATACCCATACATCTCTATAGACTTACTACTATAACCATACGTCTCTATAGACTTACTACTATACCCATACGTCAACATAGACTTACTATTATAGTCATACGTCTCTATAGACTTACCACTATACCCATACGTCTCTATAGACTTACTACTATACCCATACATCTCTATGGACTTACTACTATAACCATACGTCTCTATAGACTTACTACTATAACCATACGTCTCTATAGACTTACTACTATAACCATACATCTCTATAGACTTACTACTATACCCATACGTCTCTATAGACTTACTACTATACCCATACATCTCTATAGACTTACTACTATAACCATACGTCTCTATAGACTTACTACTATACCCATACCTCTCTATAGACTTACTACTATAACCATACGTCTCTATAGACTTACTACTATACCCATACGACTCTATAGACTTACTACTATAACCATACGTCTCTATAGACTTACTACTATACCCATACGTCTTCAAGACTTCAAGTGGTTATACCAGGATGATCCCAATACCATTTATTTAGAGCCGACGGTCAGCTCACTTGTACAGCAATTCTAGCAACGAACTAGCCTCTTAATTGCTTTTACAAGTAGCGCCGCCGCCTTCTGTGGCTTCACTAGAAACTATGCAGGTCAGGACATGGGGGGGGGGGGGGAGGCGAGCAAGCTCTGCCCCGAAGCACCTTGTCTCCATGTTTACCAAGAGGGCCACCAGATTCCGCCCTCCCCGCCCATGTGAGTGGGGGGACCCTACGCCATTTTGTTTTAACATTTCTCTGATTCCGGGTAGTTGCCGTGTCGTTTTTCGGCCGTTCCAAATTCTAACTGTTCTGAAAAGTTGGAATTCGTTAGAAAATGAATAAATGAAAGGAATTTTAATGAAAACTAAATGAAATTTAAGGAAAACTAAACTAAAAATAATTAATTCCGAAACCAAACTAAACTAATTCCATAACAAAACAAAATTAGTAACATAACGAATCTATCAAAATTCAAAAAAGAAAAAAAAACAAAATTTTCTGTTCTGCGCATGTCTACTGGGATCTTCTATCCCACCGGGAGTCCCGATAAACCTGCCAGTGCTGCTGATCAAAGAGCCCAGCAAAGACCGGATTGGAGGGGAGGAAGGTGGCAAGGGGCGGGACCAATTGTAACTACTGTATGTGCACCCACAGCGGTGTATAATAATAAACCTGAATTATACGCTACTGTGGGTGCACATACATTAGTTACAATTGGTCCCGCCCCCTGCCACCATCCTCCCCGGCCAGCAATCTATACACGCCGCCGGTGCCGACTGTTTGTCTATGCACGGTACAAAGGGGCGGAGCACCACATATTGGCCCCGCCCATCCCTGACATAAGTGTGAAAATTTGACAGCTCTCATTGTGGCCACCCCCAGCTTGCCCACCAATCACTGGCTGTGCTGGATATCCTGCTAGGCTGCACTCATTTATGTTCCATCTGATGCTGCCATTCTTCCTTCAGATCCTGTATGCTGATAATCAAGATTTTAAGATAAGTGTGCAATGTTTAACTAATTGGTGTCTTTGCAGTTTAACTAATTCCTGAACCTTGCAGAGTGTACAACGCACTCCTGAACCTTGCACCCTGTACAACGCACTCCTGAACCTTGCACTCTGTACAACGCACTCCTGAACCTTGCACCCTGTACAACGCACTCCTGAACCTTGCACTCTGTACAACGCACTCCTGAACCTTGCACTCTGTACAATGCACTCCTGAACCTTGCACTCTGTACAACGCACTCCTGAACCTTGCACTCTGTACAACGCACTCCTGAACCTTGCACTCTGTACAATGCATTCCGGAACCTTGTACTCTGTACAACGCACTTCTGAACCTTGCACTCTGTACAACGCACTCCTGAACCTTGCACCCTGTACAACGCACTCCTGAACCTTGCACTCTGTACAATGCATTCCGGAACCTTGCACTCTCTGTACAACGTACTTCTGAACATTGCACTCTGTACGTAACACATTCCTGAACCTTGCACTCTGTACTACGCACTTCTGAACATTGCACTCTGTACGTAACACATTCCTGAGCCTTGCACTCTGTACAATTCTGGGGTGGGGGCGGCTGGGCTGTGTAATGCAAAAGAGATCCAGAGATGTGGGGGGGGGGGGGTGGCTGTGTAATGTAAAGGGGTCCAGAGGTGTGTGTGGGGGGCTGTGTAATGCAAAAGGTTGTCCACTAGGCAGCGGGGATGCCGATTCCCGGGACCGGCGACACAGATTGCGACCGGGCACCCACGATCGCTCCCTGCTGAGATAGAACGATGGTCTGCTGTTGCTATTGCCCCCACTCGGCAGCGGGGACTCCGATGCACGGGGCAGGCAGCTCAGATTGCCGCCTGACACCCATGATCAATCCCCGCTGCCTAGTGGAGAGAGGAACACAGCTGACTGTTCTTCTCCCTGGAATGATCACAGAGCGCCTGTGATCCTTCTATATAGGAACACGGGTCTCTATGGTAATTTCACAAGCCCCTCCCCCTACAGTTAGTATCACGCTCCTAGACTCACATTTAACCCCTTGATCACCCCCAGTATTAACCCCTTCCCTGCCAGTGTCATGAGTACAGTAACAGTACATATTTTTAGCACTGATTACTGTAGTAATGTCACTGGTCCCCCCAAAAGTGTCAAAAATGTCAGTTAGGGGTCCGATCTGTCCGCCGCAATGTCGCAGTCCCGCTGAAAATCGCCGCCACTACTATTAAAAAATATATAAAAATGACATAAATCTTTCCCCTAGTTTGTAGACGCGATAACTTTTGTGCAAACCAATCAAAATACGTTTATTGGGATTTTTTTTTTACCAAAAATATGTAGCAGAATACAAATTGGCCTAAAATGATGGAAAAAATTTGATTTTTAATTTTTTTTTATTGGGAATGTTATATAGCAGAAAGTGAAAAATATTGTTTTTTTTTTTTTTTTCAGAATTGTCGCTCTCTTTTTTTGTTTATAGCGCAAAAAATAAAAATTGCACAGGTGATCAAATACCACCAATAGAATGCTCTATTTGGGAAAAAAAGGACATCAATTTTTATTAGGTACAGTGTCGCACGACCACGCAATTGTCCGTTAAAGTAACGCAGTGCCGAATTGCAAAAGAATTGCCTGGTCATTAAGGGTGCCTGGTCCTTCCAGTCCAGAAGTGGTTAAGTTCAATCACAGCCCAGGAGGCCTTCCTTCCTGGTCCCCCACACCACCTCCTTACTCTTCCCAATCTCTCGATTTAATATTCTTTCTCTTTTTTCTCCCTCTTTACTCATTTCAATGAAAAATGGCATATCACAGCCAGAGACGTCTTCTCATACAGCGCATTATATTATTAAATACTTCATTGTGTAGATGTCTGCACAGATTAACCATTCAATTTCATTTACTTCTGAAGCTTCGCAATGTTGACATGTTGGTATCATTGCCATTTATTCTTTTTTACAATAAAAACTGATTTACAAGAAAAATTCCCGAGGCCCTGAAGGAATGCTTCAAAATAGCCTGAAAACCCCTCATACGTAAATGGGGAGGTTGCATGAGACTTCCCATTCACAAGCCACAGTCCTGGTTTCTAAGGGCATTAGAGGGGAGGGGTAGAGAGTAGTGATTGACCGATTATCGGCAAAGCTGATATATCGAAGGGCCAATCTCACTTTCCTTGATATATCATAATCGGCCCCTGAGGTTCCCGATATTACCGATATTTCGGGAAAAGTGCTTGTACCGGAGTACTCCCTGCAGCTAGAGGCATCACCCCGGTACCGGCGTCCATAGCCGACAGTAGGCTGTCTTGTGATGACAACCGATGCGACTGAAAAGCCACTCGGCTGTCATTACAAGAAGCGGGAGGGGACACCCCCCTCTCCCGCCGTCTTCTGTGGCTTGCCCGGGTCTCCCGTCCCACCAGGAGACCCGGGCAACCAGCCTGCACGGCCGCCGAAGACCCGATCAAAGCCGCATTCCGCTCTGATCGGATCTCCATGTAAAAACCCAGAAGTGATGTCATGACATCACTTCTGGGTACTGTCTGGCGCCAGATTAAAAAAAATGTGAGCATTCAAAACAACCAAACTTGGCGTTTTGAATGCTTTTAAGTGCAGAGGAGGGGTTTGGGGTCTTTTAGAACCCCAGATCCCTCCACAAGAGTACCTGTCAAGTGCTAAAAAAAAATAAAAAAACATTTTAAATGTACAAAAAGATCGACCAATATTGGCCGATACCAATATGCAATGGCCAAAATATCGGCATCGGCAACGAAAAAAACGATATTGGTCGAACACTAGTAGAGAGCCTCCGACACTTCCAGGAGGGGCTCAATACTAAAAATAGAATGCTGAAACACAAAAGAACTGGAGATGCACCGAAATTTCAGCAGCCGAAACATATCGGCTGAAAATGGTGTTTTCTAGCATTTTGTCGATAGAGAAAAAGGTGCCGATAATGGTGCCAAAAAAACATTCAATTTTGCTACGATTTTTCAGCAATTTTACTGTGCCTATGGTGTGTTTTTCATAGGTCATATGACTCAAAAACCGCATTGAAAGCGTAACACGGGAGTGACAAGAGTAAGATATTGGCTGGAGAGAGCACAATAATCTGGCAAACAGGAAGTGAAAAGGCATGGCTTTAGTAGGAAGTTCATGAAAGGAGCAAAGGATTTAAGGTTCACCAGAAACAAGGTTTAAGTCAAGATTGTCCAAGGAATGGTCCAGGGAGCTGTCCAGCATCTCAGGTGGCTCAGCAGGAAGAGACACCACCAGATACAGCAGAGGTTAAAAGTTCAGACCTCGGGTCCTGATAGGCCCTCTACAAGATTTCATCCTACATGCAACTAGGGTCAGTGGCTTATCCTCAATGTGCATAGATTGAGGATTCAGAGTAGAGCTTGCCCTTTGGTTTCTGCTTCTCCATGTTCAACCCCATCTTTCCCCTTGAAGTCTCTCTCACAGGTTCCCCCCTGCTTTGCGGTCTTCATCCCAAATGTTTTTTGCTTGGACTGCTGGCATCCTAGCAACTAATGATGCGCTTGCCCCAGCATTCTCAGGTCTGCTGATTTAAGGGGGGACTCTGATGGAGACCCAGATGTAAGGACGATTCTGATGGAGACCCTGATGTAAGGGGAGCTCTGTTATAAGTGGTACTCTGATGGGGACCATGATGTAACAGGCACTCTGTTGTAATGTGGGCACTCTGATGGGGACCCCAATGTAATGTGGGATGCTGATGGAGACTCAGATGGAAGGAGGGAAGGTTGACTCTGATGGAGACCCTGATATAAGGGCCAGTCTGAAGAGGAACATGATGCAAGTTCATGCTTTGAGCAAAGTGTTCAAGGTTCAAGAGAAACAAGATACAAGGCAAGGGAGCTGTCCAGCATCTCAGGTAGCTTAGCAAGAGTTACTGCCAGACACAAAGGAGGTCCTGGGCTCAGATCAAGACAACCAGTGACCTTACCCTTTGCCTAGGCCAGCCCGTCAGAAGCTAAGATATACAGTATTTTTGTTTCTAAATGTTTAACACTTGAGGGGCAGGCAACAAGCAGGCACTGTATTTTCATCCAAGGTCTGCTTTAAGCTTCTCAAGACTTCTTTAAAGGCAGTTGTCACAAAATTGTTCTTTTGGGCATTTGACGTATGTTAATTTTGCTCTTCGTACTGCTTTTGTCTGTTGTCTTATACAGGGTCCCTCAATAGGCCGGGTTGCCCATTTTTAATGTCACGGGCTGTATGAACATTTGATTTATTGGTTCTATGTATGTTGTTCTTTGTTTTTATGGTTTTGTCTCGTGCTTGGGATCAGCATTTTGACTGCCTTGAACAGATAAGGATACAAGCATTACCCACCTAGATATGTCAAATACAAGACCTGTGTGCCGAATCTAGCCCGCCAGGCCTTTTCATGTGGCCCTCGCACCCAGTTCTGCAGCCGAAAAACATGGCGTAACTCTATTCCACCACCTCTTGCTCTCATCCTCTGCTCCCACTCCCCCCTGTTACTTGTAAACACAGAAGCCTTTTGTGTTTACAGGAGACAGCTTTGCTCTCAGTGGCTCCCAGAACTAACAGATCCCTTCATGCACTCACGGCGGGGCAAGGCAGAGACAGATCTCCAGAATCAGAGAGAGAGAGCGATCACCCTGCAAGGTGAGGCAGAGCTGCCTACACAGGGAGGTACTAGAGCCAGACCAGGAAGAAGAGAGAGATGCAAGAAGCTTTGGGAGGGTTGGGGTTGCACACTGTGCATAGAACACCCCTAAACCCTGAACTCTGTACACAGCAGACTCCTGAACTTTGCACTCTGTACGTAGCACACTCCTGAACTCTGCATTCTGTATGTAGCACACTACTGAACTCTGCTCTCTGTACATAATGCACTCCTGAACCCTTCACTGTGTATGTAGCACACACCTGAACTCTGCACTCTATACATAGCAAACACCTGAACACTGCGCTCTGTATGTACCACACTCCCAAACTCTGCATTCTGTTCATAGCACACTCCTGAACTCTGCACTTTGTATATGGCATACCCATCAACTCAGTACTCTGTACATAACACACTCCTGAACTCTGCACTCTGTACATAAGGCACTCCTGAATTCTGCACTTTGTACATAAGGCACTCCTGAATTCTGCACTCTGTACATGAGGCACTCCTGAATTCTGCACTCTGTACATAGCACACTCCTGAACGCTGCACTCTGTACGTAGCATAGTCCTGAACTTGGAACCCTGTATGTAATTCACTCCTGAAACCCTACTCTCTGTATGTAGCACACTCCTGAACTCTGCTCTCTATACGTAATGCAATCCTGAACCCTGCACTCTGTTCATAGCACACTCCTGCACTCTGCGTTCTGTATATAGTACACTCCTGAACTTTGTACTCTGCAAGTAGCAAACTCCTGAACTCTGCAATTTGTATATAGTACACTCCTGAACTCTGCATTCTGTATGTAACACACTCTTGAATTTTGCACTCTGTATGTAACGCACTTCTAAACTCTGCACTTTGTACATAGCAAACTCCTGAACTCTGCAATTTGTATATTGCACACTCCTGAACTTTGCATTCTGTATGTAACACACTCTTGAACTTTGCACTCTGTATGTAACGCACTTCTAAACTCTGCACTTTGTACATAGCACATTCCTGAACTCTGCATTCTGTATGTAGCACACTCCTGAACTTTGCACTCTGCATGTAGCACACTCCCGAACTTTCCACTCTGCATGTAGCACACTCCTGAAGTCTGCAATTTGCAAAAAGCACACTCCTGAACTCTGCATTCTGTATGTAGCACACTCTTGGACTTTGCAGTCTGTATGTAACGCACTTCCGAACGCTGCACTTTGCACGTAGCACACTCCTGAACTCTGCATTCTGTATGTAACACACTCTTGAATTTTGCACTCTGTATGTAACGCACTTCTAAACTCTGCACTTTGTACATAGCACATTCCTGAACTCTGCATTCTGTATGTAGCACACTCCTGAACTTTGCACTCTGCATGTAGCACATTCCTGAACTCTGCAATTTGTACATAGCACACTCCTGAACTCTGCATTCTGTATGTAGCACACTCTTGGACTTTGCACTCTATACGTAATGCACTTCTGAACTCTGCACTTTGTACATAGCAAACTCCTGAACTCTGCAATTTGTATATAGCACACTCCTGAAATTTGCATTCTGTATGTAACACACTCTTGAACTTTGCACTCTGTATGTAACGCACTTCTAAACTCTGCACTTTGTACATAGCACATTCCTGAACTCGGCATTCTGTATGTAGCACACTCCTGAACTTTGCACTCTGCATGTAGCACACTCCCGAACTTTCCACTCTGCATGTAGCACACTCCTGAAGTCTGCAATTTGCACAAAGCACACTCCTGAACTCTGCATTCTGTATGTAGCACACTCTTGGACTTTGCAGTCTGTACGTAACGCACTTCCGAACACTGCACTTTGCACGTAGCACACTCCTGAACTCTGCATTCTGTATGTAACACACTCTTGAATTTTGCACTCTGCATGTAGCACACTCCTGAACTCTGCAATTTGTACATAGCACACTCCTGAACTCTGCATTCTGTATGTAGAACACTCTTGGGCTTTCCAATCTGTACGTAACACACTTCCGAACGCTGCACTTTCTACGTAGCACACTCCTGAACTCTGCATTCTGTATGTAGCACACTCCTGAACTTTGCACTCTGCAAGTAGCAAACTCCTGAACTCTGCAATTTGTACATAGCACACTCCTGAACTCTGCATTCTGTATGTAGCACACTCTTGAACTTTGCACTCTGTTTGTAGTGCACTTCTGAACTCAGCACTTTGTACGTAGCACACTCCTGAACTCTGCATTCTGTATGTAGCACACTCCTAAACTTTGCATTCTGCATGTAGCACACTCCTGAACTCTGCATTCTGTATGTAGCACACTCCCGAACTTTGCACTCTGCATGTAGCACACTCCTGAACTCCGAATTATGTGAGTAGCACACTCCCAAACTTTGCACTCTGCATGTAGCACACTCCTGAACTGTGCATTATGTAAGTAGCACACTCCTGTCACCAGCTAAAAAATCTGGCAAGTACCACAAAAACAGGAATAATGTGATATAATTAGATAATTAGCCATTTCATATTTGGTGATAACACAAGAAATATTGTGTAAAGTCTGACATTATTGCATGCTTCTTTGACAACTCCGCTAGCTTTTCTCTTATAGAACCCAAAGGCTTTACAATGACACCATTTACATCTGCAACCACCGTTCCCACCACAACCAGGGAGCTCAGTTGTAGCACCAGTTGGAGATGGATTGCAGTTTTGCAACCCCCAGGCACCCGTGAATAGTGCTTCACTCCACAGCCCCAGGTACTTGTTAGATGCCGCAGTCTTTTAGCCTTTTAGTTAATTAAATGTCTAGATACAAAGAGCACAAAAAGAATAATGTAAATTGTCTTCACAAAATCTCTCTGTGCTAAAGTGCTACAATTTACATTGTTGCTTGTTAGAAGTTCCTGCTTATGATGTTCATTTGGCAGAAGCTAAATGAGTCCAATTGATAACTGCTTTATTATAGATGATTATCAAGTGACATTTACTGTGTCTTTTTTTTTTTTTTTAATATTTTATTTTTACATCGGTAAAAACTGGAAATTCTGGATTGCTGACCATTTATTTCTTTTATTGCGCCCTTCAAAATAAAATAACTTTACAAAAAAAAAAAAAAGATACACTTGCATTAAATTAACAAAATAGCTGCTGTCCCGGAGGATCGAAGGGACTGGGTAAGTAGAGCTTTCCCTTGTGCAACTAGACAAAAGGCAGAATGTGAGTTTGGTGCTCCTGTGCTACCACTGTAAGTGTGTCTGGATGGTTAACTGCAGCAAGCATCGTTTAGCCAATCCATGGCTAACAGAGTGATGTCTATAATGCGGTGTTGGTGCTGCGCTGTTAGTATAAATCAATACAACTGTTGATGTGACATACAATGCTATAATATTTCAAACATAATATAAATTATAATAATAAACTAATCAATAATATGGTGAATAAGGCGCTTCACTAATATGGTGAAGCGCATATGGTTAGGTCAATATATCTATTTGGAGACTGGAACAGTTTTAGATTTATTCAGGTATTTACCAAAACATATTCAAGCTATAGTTATAAAATGGATATGAGCTGAGAGTACACACTCTTAGGTTTAATTTGAGGGAATGTACATCCAAATCAGAGGAAGGGTTTAGGAATTACACAATGGCGGCCCATCCATTGCAGGCACAGGGCCCCCCCCCCCACATCCCTGCATCCGGCCCCCTAATCAACATGCAGGACGCTGGACGCATGGATTCCAATGGTTTTTCTTTTTTGTATTTTTTTAATCACGTGTTTAGAGCCAGAGGCTCTAAAAGGCTTCAAAAAAGGGTGGGCTCGGGGCTCCTGAGACCCGTTTCCCAATCGGCCAAAAGGAGGAGGAGGGAGGAGACCCAGGGGAAGCCCGACCCACAGAGGAGGAGACTGAGGGGGAAGTCGCCGCTGCCGCTGCCTGCCCTCCACATGTCAGTCCAGGGTGAGTGGGCCGGCAACCGGGGGGTATGGTGTGGTCCATTTGCCGCCCTCCCGGCCCACAGAGCACCAGCTGCCACTGGAATTACAACTCTTAAGATTAACAATCTCCCCTTTTCAAGGGACCAAATGTAATTGGACAATTTAATCAAAAGCTGTTTCATGGCCAGATGTGGGCTGCTCTTTTGTTATTTCTTCATAAATAATGTAGGTAAAAGGTCTGGAGTTGATTCTAAGTGTGGTATTTGCATTTGGACTCTATTGCTGTGAACCTACACATGCATTCAAAGGAGCTTTCCATCTAAATGAAACAGGCCATTGTAAGGCTTCAAAAACAAAACAAATCCATCAGAGAGATAGCAGCAACATTAAGAGTGGCCAAACCAACAGTTTGGTACGTTCTGAGGAAAGAAGAACACACTGGTGAGCTCAGCAACATAAAAAGGGCCTGGAGGTCCATGGAAGACAACAGTGGTGGAGAAAAGCCAGATTAGACTTTGCCAAAAAAACATCTAAAAAAGCCAGACCAGTTCTGAAAAAGCATTCTTTGTACGGATGAAACTAAGATTAATCTGTACCAGAATGACTGGAAGAAAAAAGTGTGCAAAAGGCTTGGAAGAGCTCATGATGCAAAGCAAACAACGTCATCTGTAAAACATGGTGGAGGCAGAGTGAATATATGCAACAAATGTATATTACCGTTTGAGAAACCAGTGCTATCTGATGTGTTGTTTAACAGGTGCAACCCTTCACCATAAATAGTGTTGATTGGCGTCTCTTCTTTCTAACGTTGTGACACCTAGGTGCTCTCAAGACTCTCACCTTACTGCTGTAAGATAACAGCAGATTATATATATATATATCTTTTCCTGCCGATTGGCGTATCTCCTACTGCCTCTAGGTCTATCAGGTTGGTGGATTTTTAAGGTGGGTGGTATCTCCTCTGTAGTAATCCTGGGGGCCTCTCCCGGTTTGGTCGGTGTTGGTGGTAAATACAAAACAGGCTCCCCATAGTGTGATATTGTTTTTGTGAATTTATTTTACAAAAGCAGCTTGTTTACTCACTCATTTACTTAAGTACTGTACATTTAATCCACGAGTGTCAAACTCGTATATCCGCATCACTTCCGGTATGCCTCTGCTCCGTTTATGCCCAATGCATTGCATCATGCCCATGTGACTGACAATCTATTGTTATGGGGTGTTTTTTTGTTGCGGGGGGGGGGGTCTACTGTTGCTGGGGGATCTATGTTACTTATTTTCTTTATCCTTAAAGTGGTTATAAAGCCTAAACATTTTGTCAGGGAAATGGCCATGGAAAAACTTTCAATACTGCCAATACTAGAGATAGGGGCATCCAGCACATTCCGCATGCACATTGGCAGAAGAATGGCAAATTAGCGCACGCAGCATGTGCAATGGCGCGCTCATAACGTGACAGATGTGGCCATTTGCTGGCCTATATGAGTCTACTGCTGATTCCACCAAATTGCTGGATTGTCGTCAGCCTTCCTGTGTTTCTGAGCCTCTGTGTGTATTCCTTGGATTTCCCGTTGTGATCCAGCTTGTTCCAGACCTGTCTGATCTTTTCTCCTGGCATTGACCCCCTGGCTTGCTCTACCGACCTTGCTACTGTTGGATCACCTGTGTATGATCCCGGCTTATATTACGGGCTTTGCTACTACTTACCAGCATGCCTTCCTGTGTATAACCCCAGCTTGCATTACGAACTTTGCTACTACACACCTGCTTGCCTTCCCATGTATGACCTTGGCCAAGTTCCTGTTTCCCCTACCTGCCTCTGCCTCCTGACTGATCATCCGTGTTTGACCCCCAGCCTGGCTTCTACTCCAGTTTCCTGTGTGCACTGTTTGCCAAGTACATCTGGAGTTCCCAGAGAGACATCTGCCTTGCTGTGCTTCCAGCCACCTCCAGCATTCACCAGGTGATCACTAGCCCAGCTTTTCAGTACCATGTTGGCAACCTGTGCTTCTTTGGGTGCTACACCTCCTGTACCACCTTCAGGGCTGTACTGCACTTAGCCGCAAGGAGAGCCCTCTTAGCACCTTGCCCTCGGATCAGGTACCTGACACATTTTTTTCCTTAATATATTCCTTACACAGAGGTAAAAAAATGTTTAGGCATCAGCATCCCCCCTCCCCCTCACCCTCCCCATACTTACCTGAGCCTTCATTCAATCCAGTGCCATGCACGTCTGCAGCTCTTCTCTCCCTGGCTTTGCTGTCAATCAAAGCCAGTGATAGGGGCGGGGCTGATTCCAGCTCTCTGTGTCAATGGATGCAGCACCAGGGCTCAGGAGCTAGCCAGCAAGAGTGCCCCCCATGGGAAGCGGGTTCCTGTGGGGGCCCTGGACAGAAAGGAGGGATTTGACCTGAGAAGAGGAGGTTCAGAGCCGCTTTATGCAATTCCATTACACAGAGCAGGTAAGTATAGTTTTGTTTGTTATTTATTTTTAAAAAAATTACCTTTACAATCTCTTTAACCAATTCCATAGAAATGACTTGCCACCACAAATGGATACTTGGTTCTGTGTCCTCTAAAAGAGGCAGTACTTGGAGGTGGGTAGGAGGTGGAACCAAAGGACGGTGGAATACCAGCAGATGTACTAGTCAGTGCAACGTGCGTCATGCCCACGTGACTGATGAAGTCATGTGGGCGTGACGCAACGCGTTGGCCATGAACAGAGGCATACTGGAAGTTACGTGGGTATACAAGTTTGCCACTTGTGGAGTAAATGTACAGTACTTGTTGTAAACAGTGAGTAAATAGGCTGCTTTTAATTAAATAAATTCACAAAAACAATATCACACTATGGGGAGCTTGTTTTATATTTCCCACTAACACCGACCAAACCGGGAGAGACCCCCCCAGGACTAATACAGAGGAGATATCATCCACCTTAGAGATCCACCAACCTGATAGATCTAGATGCAAGAGGAGAAACACCCATTGGCAGGAAAAGTTATATATACACAGTATCTCACAAAAGTGAGTACACCCCTCACATTCTTTTAAATATTTTATTATATCTTTTCATGTGACAAGACTGAAGAAATGACACTTTGCTAAAGGTGCAACCCTTCACCATAAATAGTGCTGACTGGCGTCTCTTCTTTCTAATGTTTTGACACTTGCGTGCTCCCAAGCCTCTCACCTTACTGTTATAAGGTAACAGAGTCAACACTGAAGAAATGACACTTTGCTACAATGTAAAGTAGTGAGTGTACAGCTTGTATAACAGTGTACATTTGCTGTCCACTCAAAATAACTCAACACACAGTCTTTAATGACGAAACTGTTGGCAACAAAAGTGAGTACACCCCTAAGTTAAAATGTCCAAATTGGGCCCAAAGTGTAAATATTTTGTGTGGCCACCATTATTTTCCAGCACTGCCTTAACCCTCTTGGGCATGGAGTTCACCAGAGCTTCACAGGTTGCCACTGGAGTCCTCTTCCACTCCTCCATGATGACATCACGGAGCTGGTGGATGTTAGAGACCTTACGCTCCTCCACCTTCCATTTGAGGATGCCCCACAGATGCTCAATAGGGTTTAGGTCTGGAGACATGCTTGGCCAGTCCATCACCTTTACCCTCAGCTTCTTTAGCAAGGCAGTGGTCGTCTTTGAGGAGTGTTTGGGGTCGTTATCATGTTAAAATACTGCCCTGCGGCCCAGTCTCCGAAGGAGTATGTCACAGTACATGTTGGCATTCATGGTTCCCTCAATGAACTGTAGCTCCCCAGTACTGGCAGCACTCATGCAGCCCCATTCTATGACACTCCCACCACCATGCTTGAAAATAGGCAAGACACACCTGTCTTTGTACTCCTCACCTGGTTGCCGTCACATACGCTTGACACCATCTGAACCAAATAAGTTTATCTTGGTCTCATCAGACCACAGGACATGGTTCCAGTAATCCATGTCCTTAGTCTGCTTGTCTTCAGCAAGCTGTTTGTGGGATTTCTTGTGCATCATTTTTAGAAGAGGCTTCCTTCTGGGACGATAGCCATGCAGAACAATTTGATGCAGTGTGCTGCGTATAGTCTGAGCACTGACAGGCTGACCCCCCCCCCCACCCCTTCAACCTCTGCAGCAATGCTGGCAGCCCTCATACGTCTATTTCCCAAAGACAACCTCTGGATATGACTCTGAGCACATGCACTCATCTTCTTTGGTCGACAATGGCGAGGCCTGTTCTGAGTGGAACCTGTCCTGTTTAACCGCCACCGTGCTGCAGCTCAGTTTCAGGGTCTTGGCAATCTTCTTATAGCCTAGGCCATCTTTATGTAGAGCAACAATTCTTTTTTTCAGATCCTCAGAGAGTTCTTTGCCACGAGGTGCCATGTTGAACTTCTAGTGGCCAGTATGAGAGAGTGAGAGCGATAACACCAAATTTAACACACCTGCTCCCCATTTACACCTGAGACATTGTAACACTAACGAGTCACATGACACCGGGGAAGGAAAATGGTTAATTGGCCCCAATTTGGACATTGTAACTTAGGGGTGTACTCACTTTTGTTGCCAGCGGTTTAGACATTAATGGCTGTGTGTTGAGTTATTTTAAAGGGAACAGCAAATTTACACTGTTATACAAGCTGTACACTCACTACTTTACATTGTAGCAAAGTGTCATTTCTTCAGTGTTGACTGTTACCTTACAGCAGTAAGGTGAGAGGCTTGGGAGCACGCAAGTGTCAAAACATTAGAAAGAAGAGACGCCAGTCAGCACTATTTATGGTGAAGGGTTGCACCTTTAAAACAACACCTCAGATAGCACTGGTTTTTCAAACAGACTGGCCAATATACATTTGTTGCATGTTTTCTATGCCACTGGAGAGGAATGTTGTTTTGTATCACAGTAATGCAGTCACAGATTGCAGGGAGAAATATGAACGACCTGAGATATACAGACAATATCACACTAATGGCAGAAAGTGAAGAACAACTAAAGAGTCTCTTAATGAAGGTAAAAGAGAAGATCGTAAAAGCTGGCCTGAAATTGAACATTAAGAAAACTAAGACCATGGCAACCGGTCCCATCACTCCTTGGTAAATAGAAGGGGAACAAATGGAAGCAGTGGCAGATTTTATCTTCCTAGGCTCCAAGATCACGGCAGACAGCGACTGTAGCTATGAAATTAAGAGACGCTTGCTTCTTGGAAGGAAAGCAATGGCAACTCTAGACAACATTATAAAAAGCAGAGACATCACCCTTCCGACAAAGTGCCACATAGTCAAAGCTTTGGTATTTCCAGTAGTAGACTATGGTGAAAGTTGGACCATAAGGAAGGCTGAACGCCGAAGAATTTATGCTTTTGGTGTTGGAGAAGACTCTTGAAAGTCACTTGGACGGCAAGAAAATCAATCCAGTCAATCCTGAAGGAAATCAACCCTGAATATTCACTGGAAGGACAGATCCTGAAGCTGAAACTCAAATACTTTGGCCACCTAATGCAAAGAGAGGACTCATTGGAAAAGACCCCGATGCTGGGAAACATGGAAGGAAAAAGGAGAAGAGGACAACAGAAAAGATGGATAGATAGCATTAGCGAAACTATGAACATGGAGTTAAGCAAGCTCTGGGAGGCATTCGAAGACAGAAAAGCCTGGCACGCTATGGTCCTTGAGGTCACGAAGAGTCAAGCACGACTTCATATTGCAAAGTGCTGTGCAAACTGTTGGCGCTATATAAATCCTGTATAATAATAATAATACATGGCTGAGCAACAACAACAAAGGCAGTCATATTTGCACTGACTGGTATATCTGCTGGTATCCAGGGCTTTTTTTCAGCTGGAACTTGGTGGACCTTGGTTCCACCACCTCTGGCTCAGGCCCTTGGCTCCCTGCGCACCACTATTTACTTGTAAACACAGAAGTCCGGCTTCTGTGTTTTTCTGTGACAGTTTGTCTCCCGATTGCTCCCACTCTCACAGATCTGATCTCCTGCGTGGCACCCACTGTGTGCATGATGGTGCCCGGGGTGCAGTGCAGATGCCAACAACCCCACTGGATGATCTCCCCACAAGTGAGAGAGCCACAGCACAGTGTGGAGGTACTAGAGCCAACTGGGTGCTTAAGCTTAATACAGCAACAAAAGTAAGACATGTGGAAGATAGTGGAGCTTTCAAGGAGGTGGGGAGAAGATGGGGGCAGTGTAGGAAGGGGTTGCATGCAGAGCTCAGAGCTGAAAAGGTTTGAAATTGAGATGTGGAAGGGGGATGCAGAGGTAAGCAGCTGTGGAAAAAGGCTGAACTCTGCACTCTGTGTATAGTGCACCCCTGAACTCTGCACTCTGTATGAAGTGCACTACCGAACTCTGCACTATGAACTCTGCGCTCTGTGTGTAGCGCACTCCTGAACTCTGTATGCAGTGCACGGCTCAACTCTGCACTATGAACTCTGCGCTCTGTCTGTAAACCCCTCCTTCCCGAACTCTACACTCCTGGTATTTAATGCCCCTTTAAGACCCTCCCCACTGTTAGTGAAATTTGACCACACTCACCATTTAATGTTGTTCAGAGTTGATAAATGTTGGGGGGTCATGGTTGAGTTCCTGTAAATATATTCTGAGAAAAAAAAACCCTACTGGTATCCCAATAGAGGATCTATATACAGTGGGTACGGAACGTATTCAGACCCCCTTAAATTTTTCACTCTTTGTTATATTGCAGCCATTTGCTAAAATCATTTAAGTTCATTCTTCTTCCTCATGAATGTACACATAGCACCCCATACTGACAGAAAAACACAGAATTGTTGACATTGTTGCAGATTTATTAAAAAAGAAAAACTGAAATATCACATGGTCCTAAGTATTCAGACCCTTTGCTGTGACACTCATATATTTAACTCAGGTGCTTTCCATTTCTTCTGATCATCCTTGAGATGGTTCTACACCTTCATTTGAGTCCAGCTGTGTTTGATTATACTGATTGGACTTGATTAGGAAAGCCACACACCTGTCTATATAAGACCTTCCAGATCACAATGCATGTCAGACCAAATGAGAATCATGAGGTCAAAGGAACTGCCTGAAGAGCTCAGAGACAGAATTGTGGCAAGGCACAGATCTGGCCAAGGTTACAAAAAGATTTCTGCTGCACTTAAGGTTCCTAAGAGCACAGTGGCCTTCATAATCCTCAAATGGAAGACGTTTGGGACGACCAGAACCCTTCCTAGAGCTGGCCAGTAGATACCAGTAGAGTAGTCCTCTACTGGTATCCCAATAGAGGACCTATATACAGTGGGTACGGAAAGTATTCAGACCCCCTTAAATTTTTCACTCTTTGTTATATTGCAGCCATTTGCTAAAATCATTTATATGGGCTGTATATGGGCTTCACCAGTGACAATTGATTATTTTTATTCGTTGCGCACATTATTATAATTTATATTATGTTTGAAATATTATAGCATTGTATGTCACAATTACTTTAGGGTTTATAATTATGTTTGGCACCAGTATTGATTACTATATGCATTGATTACTTAACATCAACAGTAGTATTGATACAACAACGCAGCACCAACACCGCATTATAGACAAAACGCAGAGCCCACTGCATGGGAAAATAAAGTTTTTTTTCATGGAGTTCTTCTTTAAGTGGTTAATCCAGTATGTATAAACCAAAATGTCCATAAAACGTCCCTCTGTATATTTAATGTCTATAAAGTCTCCAAACACTGGAGCGCGACAATGATACATTTCCAGGATGAATGGAGCTAATGAATATTTTTCTTTACTGTGGTGACTTGGCAATATGAAGTGTCAAACAATATTGATACAGCCCATCATAACGAGTAAGTTATAGCCGGTAAAGTTGATTACGGCGATATCAATAACTCCGGGCTGAAACCAAATAAGTATGCAGGCTCACAAAGCCCCGGGCATCCATCTTCCGCCTTTGACACGTTCCCCATTCCAGGAGAATTTTTTCGAAATCTAATTTGCTGATTGCAATTGGTTAACGTCTCAAGCTGTTCATAACACACAATTAGCCGTAACCATGGCAACTCTAGTTTTCTAATTAATGACGGTGGATAAATCAGCAGACAATGGAACCATAATAGAGAAATTACTTAAAATCTATTAAGGCCGATCGCGGGTGCCAAATTGTCGCAGGATGGATTTGTGTTCCATTACCTTGCTATCCATTCTAGTCTGATAAGTGCGAAAGTCGCTTGACTGCGAAATGTAACTTTTTTTTTTCTTCAGCCAATGGCGGGGCGACTTGTGAATAATTAGCGGGTTCAGATTTCTGGAGATAATCAGCCGAGAAAATAGGAGATCAGGGAGACAACGTTGGCTGTTGGAGGAACGCGGTGGCGGCGGCTATTTCCAAGAATATACTGTAAACTAATCACATAAACGGGGGGAAGGCTGGAATTAATATCTGCACTTGGCAAGGAAGTATAAAAAAAAAAACAAGCCTAATGTTTCTCTGATGTCATATTAAAATAAAATACGGCTTTTCAGAATTCATTAAATCGGCAAACGCAGTTGTCTGAAACCCAAGACCAAAGGAAGCAGCGCAGTACCTTGTGAATAAAGAAGCGTTTTCCATAATTAACTTTATCCTGCAAAATTGGCCGTTACCGCGCAAAGCAAAAAAAACTTTACCCGAGCCGGTTAAGGAAATCCAACTATTTCACCAACCGGCGGCCTAATTAATGTCATCATCAAGTGCTGATCAAAAGAAACTGAACTGAAAAGGTATAAGAATAATCCACCCAGAAAAATAAAAAAGGCGTGGCCTGGCAATTACATGTAACAGGTTTAAATTAATGACATATCTTTATTCAGATTTCTAGCTATTTACATAGGAGAAAATTATGTTTTATTTGGAATATTTTCAAAAATAATCCAACCAACATTGACTTAGAAGATGCTGTTTATAGCAACGCGTTTTGTAGCACAGTGTCAGCAGGGCTTTTATTTCTCAGAGAATAGGTGCGGGTAGTCCCCCCCTTCTGAGTCATTCCTTGTCTCTGCCCTGCCAACCTCTGAGACCCATCCCTTGGTTCCACCCCCTACCCACCTCTGAGCACTGTCCCTTGGTTCCACCCCCTACCCACCTCTGAGCACTGTCCCTTGGTTTCACCCCATACCCCCCCTCTGAGCACCAGAGATGTATAGTAACTAAGTAGAACTGCTTCACTACTGTACTTAAGTACTGAAAGGCGGTAATTTTTTTCTCCTACTTCCACTTTTACTTCACTACATTTTTTCGATGATTTCAATACTTCTACTCCGATATTTTTTTTTTTGTGCTGCATAGTTACTCGTTACTATTATAAAAATTACCACTGCCAGAACAGTAGATGGCAGGTTTCATGAAGCTCAAAACATGTGTATTATCAGCGCATACAAAAATAAATGCTACTAAAAAAAGCGCATACAAAAATAAATGCATTTGAAATAATAAAAAACAATATGATGTTCACACTTTTGACTTCTTTCTTTCAGTACTTGAGTAGCAATTTTTTTTTTCAAAACTACTGGAACTTTTACTGTCAGTACTTCAGTAGCAAAATTTTAAAAAAAAATACTTGCAATACTTAAGTACAAAAAATGTTGAATACTTTAGTACTTCTACTCAAGTCACTTTTTGATCGAGCACTTCCACTTCTACTCAAGTCACTTTTTGATCGAGCACTTGTACTTTTACTCAAGTATGGGTTTCCAGTACTTTATACAACTCTGCTGAGCACTGTCCCTTGGTTCCACCCCCCACCCACCTCTGAGCACTGTCCCTTGGTTCCACCCCCTACCCACATCTGAGCACTGTCCCTTGGTTCCACCCCCTACCCACCTCTGAGCACTGTCCCTTGGTTCCACCCCCTACCCACCTCTGAGCACTGTCCCTTGGTTCCACCCCCTACTCACCTCTGAGCACTGTCCCTTGGTTCCACCCCCCTACCCACCTCTGAGCACTGTCCCTTGGTTCCACCCCCCTACCCATCTCTGAGCACTGTCCCTTGGTTCCACCCCCTACCCACCTCTGAGCACTGTCCCTTGGTTCCACCCCCCTACCCACCTCTGAGCACTGTCCCTTGGTTCCACCCCCCTACCCATCTCTGAGCACCGTCCCTTGGTTCCAACCCCTACCCACCTCTGAGCACTGTCCCTTGGTTCCACCCCCTACCCACCGCTGAGCACTGTCCCTTGGTTCCACCCCTTACCCACCTCTGAGCACTTTCCCTTAATTCCATCCCCTACCCACCTTTGAGCCCCATCCCCTGGTTCCACTCCCTACCCACCTCTGAGCACCGTCCCTTGGTTCCAACCCCTACCCACCTCTGAGCACGTCCCTTGGTTCCACCCCCTACCCATCTCTGAGCACCGTCCCTTGGTTCCACCCCCTACCCACCGCTGAGCACTGTCCCTTGGTTCCACCCCCTACCCACCTCTGAGCACCTTCCCTTAATTCCACCCCCTACCCACCTTTGAGCCCCATCCCCTGGTTCCACTCCCTATCCACCTCTGAGCACCATCCCTTGGTTCCACCCCCTACCCACCACTGAGCCACATCCCTTGGTTCCACCTCCTACCCACCTCTGAGCACCATCCCTTGGTTCCACCCCCAACATCGACTTAGAAGATTCTGTTTATAGCAACGCGTTTTGTAGCAGTGTCAGCAGGGCTTTTTTTCTTAAAGGTGTAGATGTAGGTTCCTTATAGGTGCAGGTATTCCCCCCCTTCTGAGTCATTCCTTGTCACTGCCCTACCAACCTCTGAGACCCATCCCTTGGTTCCACCCTCTACCCACCTCTGAGCACTGTCCCTTAGTTTCAGCCCATACCCACCTCTGAGCCCCATCTGTTGGTTCCACCCCATACCCACCTCTGAGCACCATCCCTTAGTACCACCCCCTACCCACCTTTGAGCCCCATCCCTTGGTTCCACTTCCTACGTACCTCTGAGCTTCAGGGGGTTGTACCGGGTCGATGCCTGCAGCTAAAGGCATCACCCCGGTACCATTGTTTAGAGCCGACAGTCGGCCTTCTTGTAATGACAACGGATGCAGCTGAGCAGCCGCTTGGTTGTTATTACAAGGAGTGGGAGGGGACATCCCCTCCTCCCGCTGTCTTCTGCCGCATGCCTGGGTCTCCCGTCCCACCAGGAGACCCGAGCGACCAGCCGGCATGTCCACTGGCTGGTCAAAGACCCAAACAAAGCTGGATTTGGCTCTGATCGGGTCTCTGAAGTAAAAACACAGAAACGATGTCATGCCATTACCTCCGGTTACTGGAGCCTTAAAAGTGCCAGATTTGAAAAAAATGGCAGTATTCAAAACAGTCATACTTGCCGTTTTGAATGCTTTTAAGTGCAGGAGAGGGGTTCAGGGTACCTGTCACTGCCTATTACTGTCACAAGGGATGTTTACATTCCTTGTGACAGCAAAAAAAGTGATCCAATTTATTTATTTTTTTAAGAATAGCGTAAACATAAAAAAATATAATAATTAAGAAAAAAAGCACCCCTTCCCTCCATGCTTGTACGCAGAAGCGAACGCATATGCAAGTCGCACCCGCAAGTTGTACCCGCAAGTCGCGCCCGCATATGTAAACAGTTTTCAAACCACACATGTGAGGTATCACCGCGATCGTTAAGAGCGGAGAGCAATAATTCTAGCACAAGACCCCCTCTGTAACTCTAAACCGGTAACCGTTAAAATGTTTTAAACCGTCGCCTATGGAGATTTTTTAGTTCTGGTGACCTGGGGGGTCCCCAATTGATTTCCTTAACTTGCAGGGATTTCCTCTCACTTCCTGTTTGGCTATGGGGCAGGAAGAGAAGGGAAATCTCCGCAATGGGACACAGATGAAAAAAATCTAACTGGGGTTATAACCTTCACCTACTCTATCCAAAATCAAAATAAATGTTTTGCCCATAGTTATACGTTAATATAAAAATGTATTCTTTAACCACTTTTACCCCCTTCCTGACCAGGGCCTATTTTGTGATTCGGCACTGCGTGACTTTAACGGACAATTGCGCGGTCGTGCGACGCTGTACCCAAATGAAATTGACGTCCTTTTTTTCCCACAAACAGAGCTTTCTTTTGGTGGTATTTGATCACCTGTGCGATTTTTTGATCATGCGCTATAAACAAAAAAAGAGCGTCAATTTTGCAAAAATAACAATATTTTTCAGATTTTTCTATATGAAATCCCCCCCCCCCCCCCCAAAATGTAAAAATCAAAATTTTTTAACATTTTAGGCCAATTTGTTTTCTGCTACATATGTTTGGTAAAAAAAAATCGCAATAAGCGTATTTTGATTGGTTTGCTCAAAAGTTATTGCGTTTACTAACTACGGGAAAGCTTTATGTCATTTTTATTTTATTTTATTTTTTTTTAACGAGTAATGGCGGCGATCTGCGTTTTTTTGCAGGACTGCGACATTGCGGCGGACAGATTGGACCCTTGACTGACATTTTTGACACTTTACCAGTGACATTACTACAGTAATCAGTGCTATACATATGCACTGTTACTGTAAAATTACACTGGCAGTGAAGGAATTAACTTTTTTTGAGAGGGAGGGGTTATGTGTGTCCCTAGGGGCGTGATTCTAACTGTGATTGGCTGTGGCTTGAGGTGTAGGAAAAGTGATCAACGGTCCTACATAGTAGAAGTAGTAGCTTTGTTTACATAAGCCGCCTGCCTTTCTCCCTCTCCACCCGACAATCGCGAGTGACCGGCGGAAATCGGGTCCGCCGGTTACACGCACGGGGTGGGGGGGGTCCGCGAACGAGCGGGGTGGGGGCGCGCTTCCGGCGGCGCCCGCTCGCCCCCTAGAGCCTCACAGGCTAGTGACGTACCCCTTCATCACTTTGGCTGTGAGGGGCTGACTGCCGCCGTATATAGTCGTGCGGCAGTCGGCAAGTGGTTAACCACTTGCCTACCAGGCAATTTCACCCCTTCCTGCCCACGCCAATTTTCAGCTTTCAGCGCTGTCGCACTTTGAATGTCATGCAACACTGTACCAAAATTAAATTTTTATAATTTTTTTCACACAAATAGAGCTTTCTTTTGGTGGCATTTAATCACCAATGCGGTTTTTTATTTTTTGCTGAACAAAAAAAAGACAGAAAATTTTGAAAAAAAAACCAACTGTTTTTCATAGTTTGTTATAAAATTTTGTAAACAGGTAATTTTTCTCCCTCATTGATGTGCGCTGATAAGGCAGCACTGATAGGCTGATCTGATGGGTGGCACTTATAGGTGGCACTGATGGGTGGCACGGATGGGCAGTGATAGGTGGCACTGATAGGGGGCACTGATGAGGCACTGATTGGCAGCACTGGTAGGTATTGATAGGTGGCACTGGTGGGCATTAATAGGTGGCACTGGTAGATGGCACTGACTTGCACTGGTAGGTGGAACTGACTTGCACTGGTAGGTGGCACTTGTGGGCACTGGTAGGTGGTACTGGTGGGCCTCTAACAGAAGCCATTGATCAGCATTTTTTTCTCCTAAAGCCGATTACCTGCTCTGTGTACATCACAAGATCAGCTGTCATAGGAGTGTCACTTATGGTTGGCACCAATGGGCAGTGATAGGTGGCACTGGTGGGCACTGGTAGATGGCACTGACTTGCACTGGTAGATGGCACTGGTGGGCACTGGTAGGTGGCACTGGTGGGCACTGGTAGGGGGTACTGGTGGGTCTCTAACAGAAGCCGGTGATCAGCATTTTTTTTCTCCTTATGCTGTCTGCGTGAGGAAATCAAAAATCTGATTACCGGCTCTGTTTCACAAGATCAGCTGTCATATGAGTGGCACTGATGAGTGGCACTGATGGGTGGCCCCGATGGGCAGTGATAGGTGACACTGATAGGTGGCACTGAAGGGCACTGATAGGTGGCACATGTAGGTGGCACTGGTGGGCATTGATAGGTGGAACTGGTGTGCATTGATAGGTTGCTCTGATGGGTGACACTGATAGGTGGCACTGATAGGAACTGAAAGGCAGCACTGATGAGGCACTGATTGACAGCACTGATAGGTCCTGATAGGTGGCACTGGTGGGCATTGATAGATGACACTGGTGGGAGTTGATAAGTGGCACTGGTGGGCATTTATAGGTGACACTGGTGGGCATTGGTAGGTGGCAGTGACTTGCACTGGTAGGTGGTCCTGATGGGCACTGATAGGTGGCACTGATGGGCACTGATAGGCACTGATAGGCAGCACTGATGAGGAACTGATTGCCAGCACTGATAGGTGGCATCGGTGGGCACTGATAGGTGGCACTGGTGGGAATTGATAGATGGCACTGGTGGGCATTGATAGGTGACACTTGTGGGCACTGGTAGATGGCACTGACTTGCACTGGTAGGTGGCACTGGTAGGTACTGTCTGCGTGAGGAACAAAAAGCCAATTTCTGGCTCTGTTTACATCATTGGCTGACAGCTGATCACGTGGTAAGGGGCCGGGATCAATCGCGTGGACTCGCTGATCACAGAGCGAGCCACGCATGGACATCCTCCCGGCAATTTAGGCCCGCGCTTGTAGCCGTATTTCGGCTATAGTGCAGTCAGGAAGAGGTTAAAAAAAATCATTATTTGCCTTTATTACTCAAGAGAAAAATCATATAAAACTTTTTTCGCCACTTAAGAACCAGTTATTGTCCTCCAAAGTAGAGGAACATTTAAGTAGAGAAATGTATCGATGTGAAATTTCCTTTAATCTTAGTATAGGGTGACTAATTCATGCCTCGTCTTTTATATTCATGAAAGTTTTAAGCTAATATCTATACGAGGACCGCGCCTCCCTATGGCTCCTAAACAATGAAAATGTATTTTAAGGCAAGGCGTCCATGGCAGGTTGGTGGTGGAACGCGGTGATGAGATGTTAATACGGGATCTCACTCCGCTCTCCTGCTATACTGCTGAGCCAGCTGATGAGGTTTATATAAGGACATATTGAAGAAAAATTCTTCCCTCTCTGTAATTATGTAAAATAATCAGTAGGTGTTTTCAATTCCTCCAAACGCCCGGCGTCAATGCTGGCGACGTCCCAGACAAACATTTTTTTTTTTTTTTATTAATTTACAAAAGGCTTGGAAAAAGACCAAAATGGCATTCACAGAACCCAGGGAGGGAACGGTCGGTGCCTTGCGAGGATTAATAGACTCTTTGGTCCATGGCTGTGCATAGAATTATGGCCGCCATGTCCCCGCGTTCTGACACATCTCCACAGAGTGACATTGAAAAGAGGTTTTTTTTCCAGATTTTTATTATTTTTTTTTAGCTTTATTTTTTTCTTTTGAGCTTGGCGCAGCTTTGCATCCGTATAAAAACAATATAATTATGTGCGCATCTCCACCTGCCTGCACTCAGATGTCACCACGCACATCTGTCCTTACAAAATATTTGCTTTCATTAGCTTTGAACTCTCACATGTGAAGGTCCATGACATGATGGCAACCTAGAAATTTCCTTTCAGTCTTTTGCTATTTTTCCTTTTTAATCTCCTTTGGTTTTACACTATGGTCGGGATCAGTAGTTCGATATCAGTTTTTGCAGATGACACAAAATTGGGCAGGGCAATAACTGCACAGCATGAAGCAGATATCCTACAGAATGACCTGGACAAAATAACGGAGTGGGCAACGACATGGCAAATGAGGTTTAACGTGGAGAAGTGTAAGGTTTTGCACTTGGGGACTAAAAACATAAAAACACAATACACGTTAGGAGGGGAACCCTTGGGGGAATCAAAAATGGAGAAAGATCTGGGAGTCTTGGTTGATGATAGATTAGGCAATAGCATGCAATGTCAAGCGGCAGCTGCCAAAGCCAGCAGAATATTAGCATGCATAAAGAAAGGAATGTATTCCAGAGATAAGACTATAATCCTTCCACTTTATAAAACTCTGGTCCGACCGCATCTGGAGTATTCTGTCCAGTTCTGGTTGCCAGTCCTCAGGAGGGATGTGTTGGAGCTGGAGAGAGTCCAGAGAAGGGCAACTAAACGAATTAGGGGATTGGAGGACCTTGACTATGAAGAGCGTCTGCAATCGCTTGATTTATTCTCCCTGGAGAAGAGACGCCTGAGGGGGGACATGATAGCAATTTATAAATATCTTAATGGGGATCCCAGCTTAGAAAAAAAGCTGTTCATTCGAAGGGATTGCATGAGGACTCGAGGGCATACAATGCGATTAGAGGAGAAGCGTTTTAACCTCAGGCAACGTGGGGGGTTCTTTACTGTTAGGGCAACAAGATTGTGGAATTCTCTACCACAAGAGGTGGTTTCTGCGGGTAGTATGGTGGCTTTCAAAAGACTCTTAGACTTACATCTCAAGGATCAGAACATTCAGGGGTATGTGAGATGATTACAGCCACACACACCTACACAGGTTGAACTGGATGGACTATTGTCTTTATTCAACCTCACCTACTATGTAACTATGTATGTAACTATGTTGTCACAAGTATTGGGACGCCTGCCTTTACACGCACATGAACTTTAATGGCATCCCAGTCTTAGTCTGTAGGGTTCAATATTGAGTTGGCCCACCCTTTGCAGCTATAACAGCTTCAACTCTTCTAGGAAGGCTGTCCACAAGGTTTAGGAGTGTGTCTATGGGAATGTTTGACCATTCTTCCAGAAGCGCATTTGTGAGGTCAGGCACGGATGTTGGACAAGGAGGCCTGGCTCACAGTCTCTAATTCCTTCCATAGACACACTCCTAAACCTCGTGGACAGCCTTCCCAGAAGTGTTGAAGCTGCTATAGCTGCAAAGGGTGGGCCAACTCAATATTGAACCCTCAGGAGATCCTGATGTAGACCCAGTGACACCTCTCACACTCAAATCCTGCCTACCAGATCTCATTTAACCCCCTATAAAAGTGGTCAACAAAGGCCTGTGTGTATACCGGCTCACTAGCCACAGTGGTAAGGGAAGATTGGCATCAAATATAACCAGTAGAGATGGGCTCGGGCATGTTTGAGTTCCTACGTGCCCGATCCCACCAGGAAGCCGTCACTGCACTCCGCTAATCACAGGCAGTGAGACATTTCCGATCCGCAGCTAGCGGAGTGCAGTGTCGACCCCCTGGAGGGATTGGGCACGTAGGAACTCGAACACACCCGAGGTAATCTCTAATAACCAGGAAGTACATCCATGAGATGTATGCAACTCCAGCAAAGTTGTGACATTAAAAATAAAGAATTGCCAACATAGCGTGATACCGTATAAACTAACAATTTATTAAAACAATAGTAGGTACACTCACATTATCGGCATGAATACAGGCATTGATTGGCGTATCAAACTCTAGACCTCCTCGACATCCAGAAGTTGAAAAGCAACCGCACATGTGTAGTGGTGTGGGTACATCCTGCCCTTACCGGTTTCATCACATATGACGTCATCAGGGGCACCTGCTGATGACGTCATATATGATGAAACCGGTTTGAGAGATGTCACTGGGTCTACATCAGGATCTCCTGCCTATCACAACGGTTGTGGGACTATAACCCTCATTGGATTTTGATCCAATACAGGCATTGATTGGCGTATCAAACACTAGACCTCCTCGACATCCAGAAGTTAAAATGTGACCGTGCATGTGTAGTGGTGTGGGTACATCCTACCCTACCGTTTTCATCATATATGAGGTCATCAGGGGCACCTGCTGATGACGTCATATATGACAAAACTGGTGTGAGAGGTGTAACTGGGTCTTCATCAGGATCTCCTGCCTATCACAACGGTTGTGGGACTATCACCCTCATTGGATTTTGATCCAATACAGGCATTGATTGGCGTATGAAACGCTAGACCAGTGTTTCTCAACATCGGTCCTCAGGGCACACTAACAGGCCAGATTTTAGGTATTACCTTGGGGAGATGCAGACTAGAATACTGCAATCACTGAGCAGCAAATGATATCACCTGTGATGTATTTCAGTTTTCTTGCAAACCTGGCTTGTTAGTGTGCCCTGAGGACCGGAGTTGAGAAACACTGCGCTAGACCACCTCGACATCCAGAAGTTAAAATGCAACCTCGCATGTGTAGTGGTGTGGGTACATCCTGCCCTACCGGTTTCGTCACATATGACGTCATCAGGGGCACCTACTGATGACGTCATATATGATGAAAGCGGTGAGGAGAGGTGTCACTGGGTCTACATAAGGATCTCCTGCCTATCACAATGGTTGTGGGACTATCACCTTCATTGGATTTTGGGACATTTATATATGATTATTGGATTCATCGTTTTTTCTATAATCACTATTTTTTGGTTTTTAAGCAGGATAATGAGCAGTACTCACTGTATATCAACAGGAGTTCACTTTTTATCAATGCAAAGCAGTAAGAGAAATGAAAGGTTATTCCTAATTAGTAGTTCAATGTTACTGCTCTTTGTCTTCTCACAGCGCCGAGAAGTAGGGTGTCAGGAACGCACTAGGCATTCCTCTATGGCAGTGGTCCTCAACTCCGGTCCTCGGGGCGCACTAACAGGCCAGGTTTGCAAGATAACTAAATGACATCACAGGTGATCTCATTTTCTGCTCAGTGATTGCAGTATTCTAGTCTGCATCTCCCCAAGGTAATACCTAAAATCTGGCCTGTTAGTGAGCCCCAAGGACGGGAGTTGAGGAATCCCGCTGACAGCTGATGACTCATCAGTTGTTCAGGATCCAGCGGCCGCCCGCTCTTTAACCACTTCAGCCCTGGAAAGGATTTACCCCCTTCCTGACCAGGCCATTTTTTTTGCGGTTCGGCACATTATTTTAATTGACAATTACGCTGTACCCAAATAAAATTGATGTCCTTTTTTTTCCCCACAAATAGAGCTTTCTTTTGGGGGTATTTAATCACCTCGGCAATTTTTTCTTTTTTTTTGCGCTATAGACACAAAAAGAGCGACAATTCTGAAAAAAAAAAAAAAAATAAAAACAATAGTTTTACTTTCTGCTATAAATCACATCTAATAAAAAAATGTAAAAAATCTAATTTCTTCATCAATTTAGGCCAATTTGTATTCTGCTACATATTTTTGGTAAAAAAAAATCCCAATAAGCGTATATTATTTGGTTTGCACAAAAGTTATCGTGTCTACAAACGATGGGATATTTTTATGGCATTTGTATCTATTTTACTAGTAATGGTGGCGATCTGTGATTTTTAGCGGGACTGCGACACTGCGGCGAACAGATCAGACCCCTAAAATTTTTGACACTTTTTTGGGGACCAGTGACATTACTACAGTAATCAGTGCTAAAAATATGCACTGTTGTTGTACTAATGACAATGTAAGGGAAGGGGTTAACATCAGGGGCGGTCAAAGGTAAAGCTTTCTTTTTTTTGTGTGCGCTATAAACAAAAAAAAAAAAGCGACGATTCTGAAAAAAAAAAAATGTACTTTCTGTTATTAAAACCTATCCAACAAAAAACAAAAAAATTAAAACTCAAATTTCTTCATCATTTTAGGCCAATTTGTATTCTACTACATATTTTTGGTTAAAAAAAAATCCCAATGAGTGTATATTGATTGGTTTGGGCAAAAGTTATTACGTCTACAAACTAGGCGAAAGATTTATGTCATTTTTATTTATTTATGGCGGCAATCTGCGATTTTTAGCGGGACTGCGACATTGCGGGGGACAGATCGGACCCCTAACTGACATTTTTGAAATTTTTGGGGGGGACCAGTGACATTACTACAGTAATCAGTGCTAAAAATACACACTGTCACTGTACTAATGACAATGGCAGGGAAGGGGTTAACATCAGGGCCGATCTAAGGGGTTAAATGTGTCCCTAGGGGGTGCTTTCTAACTGTATGGGGGTTGTATTCACTGGATGAACACAGAGATCTGTGATCCTAAATAGCAGGAAGACAGGATCCCTGTGTTCATCACTGACAGAACAGAGGTCTGCCGCTGTTCTGTCTCCATGGGGAGTGATCGCGGGTGCCCGATGGACATTGCGGCCCCGCTGATTGGCTCCCCCTCCAGCCAAGAAGCGCGTGAATGCGCCTCCGGCGGCGTGCGCACACCCCTTCATTAACTGCTACATGAAGCGAAGTACATGTACGTTGTTTTGCATAACAGAGCCGACCTGCCGCATTAAAACTACGGTGGCTGGTTGGCAGGTGGTAAGATGTTATGGGTAAAGTTCCACTTTAAGGAGCTTTCCCTGAGACGAGGTTCTGACCTGTCTTGTAGAATGGGATCCGCTCTGATAGCTGTGCATCCATTTTTTTTTTTTTCCACCTTATTAGATGTACAACATAGAGAGCCAGATTTTATCCAAGAAAAGATCACTCATGAAGGCAGAAAATAACCTTTAGAATTTAATAAGTATAAGGCAACTGGAGGATATCGGTAGAACTTGGAATCCTAATCACAGACAAGTGGTATGCTTCCAACTGCCATTTATTTATTTAACGGTCTGCAAATCTGACAAGTTGATTGGACGGGTTGGGGTTTTTTTTTTTTTTTTTTTCTCGCTTGAAGATTTTACGCAAACAGGGAAAGAAACACGTTTTCTAGACCAGTGTAAAGCCCCGTACACACACGCAGATCGTCGTCATACAAATGTTCCTCTTTTCTCCCCGGGATGTCGGTGTCTGTTGAAAAGTGCAAAGACAGCACAAGGACAGCACAAGAATTTTGTCTGCAGACTTCAGCTGACTGCAGAAGTGATGTCATGTAATGGTTAACTTTCCCTGTGTTTTTTATTTTCTGAGCATGCCCAGTCTTGCAAATCTGCGGTCTGTCGGCCGAATTCTGTACTGACAGGCGAACAATCGTCCGTTCTGGTGTCCGCAGACAAAAATTTTCATGTTTGCAAGAAAGACTCTTGTCCGCGGATTGTGCGCAGACATCTGTCGGAGGCACCATACTAACACGCATACAATCGGCAGATCTTTCGTCCGCCGACGTTTGTATGCCGACGATCGGTACGTGTGTACGGGGCTTTAGACAACACAACGTGGCTGCATCCATCGTTATAGCAATATAAAGGAAACATGGGCATGAGCTACAGGGAAAAAGACATTTACAAAGAGAAAGAAAAAAAAAAAATTACACTTTTTATTGCTGGAAAATGACATTTCACTGGCAAAAGAAAAAAAAAAAAAAAAAACAGCACACAAAGGTCCCCCAAATTACATAGCAGACCCTTAAAGGGGTCAATGTGCTGTGTTTTTTTTTTTTTTCTGTTTTATTTCTTTTTTTTTTTATTTTTTTTTTAATGTTAAGTCAGCAATAAAATACCAGTTGCTGGCAATTTAAGGCACATTTTCCTTTGTGCTGCTGCAGCACTTTCTGTACATCACAGATGTCCCTTTACATGCAAACTTTAAATGTTCAAAATATCGGCCGATACCGATATGCAATGGCACAAATATCGTTATCGGCAACGAAAAACCGATATTGGTCGATCCCTAGTGCACAGTGCAAGAGAGAGGAGATAGGATGGAGGAGATCGGATTGGAGGAGAAGGACATGGGATGGAGGAGGACATGAGATGGAGTAGATGAGACTGCAGGAGGAGGACATGGGATGGAAGAGGACATGGGATGGAGGAGGACATGGGATGGAAGAGGACATGGGATGGAGTAGATGAGACTGCAGGAGGAGGACATGGGATTGGGGAGATGGGATGGAGAAAGAGGAGGGCATGGGATGGAGGAGGACATGGGATGGAGGAGATGAGACTGCAGGAGGAGGAAATGGAATTGGGGAGATGGGATGGAGAAAGAGGAGAGCATGGGATGGAAGAGGACATGGGTTGGAGCAGGACAAGGGATGGAAGAGGACATGAGATGGAGGAGATGAGACTGCAGGGGTAGGACATGGGATTGGGGAAATGGGGTGGAGATAGAGGAGGACATCAGATGGAGGAGAACAAGGGATAAAAGAGGACATGGGATGGAGGAAATGAGACTGCAGGTGGAGGACATGGAATTGGGGAGATGGGATGGAGAAAGAGGAGGGCATGGGGTGGAAGAGGACATGGGATGAAGGAGGACAAGGGATGGAAGAGGACATGGGATGGTGGAGGACAAGGGATGGAAGAGAACATGAGATGGAGTAGATGAGACTGCAGAAGGAGGACATGGGATTGGGGAGATGGGATGGAGAAAGAGGAGGGCATGGGGTGGAAGAGGACATGGGATGAAGGAGGACAAGGGATGGAAGAGGATATGGGATGGAGGAGATGAGACTGCAGGAGGACACATGGGATTGGGGAAACGGGATGGAGATAGAGGAGAACATAGGATGGAAGAGGACATGGGATGGAGGAGGACATGGGATGGAGGAGATGAGACTGCAGGAGGAGGACATGGGATTGGGGAAATGGGATGGAGATAGAGGAGAACATAGGATGGAAGAGGACATGGGATGGAGGAGGACATGGGATGGAGGAGATGAGACTGCAGGAGGAGGACATGGGATTGGGGAAATGGGATGGAGATAGAGGAGAACATAGGATGGAAGAGGACATGGGATGGAGGAGGACATGGGATAGAGGAGATGAGACTGCAGGAGGACACATGGGATTGGGGGAAACGGGATGGAGATAGAGGAGAACATAGGATGGAAGAGGACATGGGATGGAAGAGGACATGGGATGGAGGAGGACATGGGATGGAGGAGGACATGGGATGGAGGAGATGAGACTGCAGGAGGAGGACATGGGATTGGGGAAATGGGATGGAGATAGAGGAGAACATAGGATGGAAGAGGACATGGGATGGAGGAGGACAAGGCATGGAAGAAGACATGGGATGGAGGAAATGAGACTGCAGGGGGAGGACATGGGATTGGGGAGATGGGATGGAGAAAGAGGAGGGCATGGGATGAAGGAGGACATGGGTTGGGTTGCACAAACCAATCAAAATACGCATTTTGGGATTTTTTTTTTTACCAAAAATATGAAGCAGAATACAAATTGGCCAAAACTGATAAAAAATTAGATTTTTCAAAAATTTTTTATTAGGAATGTTTTTTAGCAGAATGTGAAAAATACTGTTTTTTTCACTTTTTTTTTTTTTGTTTTTTTGTTTATAACGCAAAATCTAAAAATCGCACAGGTGATCAAATACCACCAAAAGAAAGCTCTTTTTGTGGGAGAAAAAAAGGACATCAATTTTATTTGGGAACAGCATCGCACGACTACGCAATTGTCCATTAAAGTAATGCAGTGCTGAATCGCAAAATATGGCCTGGTCATTAAGGGGGAAAATCTTCTGGTCCAGAAGTGGTTAAGAACGTCAGATCTTCTGATCCACATACTTGCTGTGGATTGATGATTCACAAAGTATTGGAGCCAAAAAGATTAGTATGAGAGCCAGGCAACCAGCAAACTATGATTTTTTTTTTTTTTTAGGAGGAGGTCAACATTGGCAGCTTTGGTATTACCCTTATGACAGGCTTTCTTACAATGAAGTGTGGTGGGGAGTGGACAACTAGTATTAAAATTGACCTTACCAATCTACGTACGCCATCAAACATCCACTGGTCAGCCATAACTTTATGAAAAAGAAGACAACAAGGCACCTCTAAATGCAGACTGTAGACAATTTATTAAGCACAACACTTAGTAATGCACTCACATGTTCCATAAGTTTATGAACCTGAAAATTGGGGGGCAATCATTCCCTCTATGGCATCCTGGGCAGTTTGGTTCTGGTGCCTGAAGCAGATCCGGTAGTCTGTTACCTTCTTACTTCATCCGTGAGTTTGCCGGCTGGCTTCCGGGAAGCAGAGACGAGAGCGAGGGCCGGACCGCACAGTGAACCGCAACAAAGTGCCATTTTCAGGCTCATATACTTATGGAACATGTGAGTGCATTACTACATGTTGTGCTTAATAAATTGTCTACAGTCTGCATTTAGAGGCGCCTTGCTGTCTTCTTTTTCATTACATATCTGAAAAAATTGCTTCAGTCTTTTCCCCCACCTACCAATGGCTGCCTAGAGACTTTTGGACTCATCTCCTTATGGTGCCTCCAAAATTCCACAGGACACTGTAAGTTCCGTCAAGGACTTGATAATATTCAGAACCAGTGCCGATCCATTCTGTATTGCAGCCATAACTTTATGACCGCTGACAAATAACATGAATACCATTGATTATCTCATTACAATGACATCTGAAAGTGGGTGGGATATATTAGGCAGCCAGTGAACATGTTGCCCGTAAAGTTGATGTGTTGAAAGCAGAAAAAATGGCTACTGCAGTTTGTTGTGTAGTTGCAGATTGGTCAGGGGGGGCCCATGCTGACCTGTGCCCACAGCCAAAAACACCTACAATGGGCACGTGAGCATCAGAACTGGAGCATGGAGCAACGGAAGAAGGTGGCCAGGTCTGATGAATCACGCTTTCTTTTACATCATGTGGATGGCCGGGTGGCCACACTTACCTGGGGAAGACATGGCACTAAGATGCAGTATGGGAAGAAGACAAGCCGGAGGAGGTAGTGTGATGCGTTGGGCAATGTTCTGCTGGAAAACCTTGGGTCCTGTTATTCGTGTGAATGTTATTTGACACATACCACCTACCTAAACATTGCTGGTGACCAAGTCCACCCCTTCATGGAAACAATATAACATGATGGCAGTGCTCTCTTTCTGCCACACTCCAAAAATGGTTCAAGGAACAAGAGTTTAAAGTGGAGCTCCAGGCTCTTTTAGAAAAAATTAAAAGTGAGCAGCTATAAATACTGTAGCTATTAGGACACTTACCTGTCCATGAATCCAGCAGTGTCTTCACCCGAGCCGATTGAAAAATAATCTCTCGGATGCTCCCCCCACCATCCCAGGTAAGGGAAGCCGGCAGTGAAGCCTTACGGCTTTACAGCTGGTTCCCTACTGAGCATGCGTGAAGCAAGCTGCGCTTTGGAAATAGCCTGGCGGTGGGTGGGAGGGAGGAAAGGGAAGTTTGCTGCGGTGAAGTCAGTCGGAAGTGGGAGCGAGTACCTGTCAAAAAACAGGTTCCCGCTTTCCCCTCTGCCCCCCACCCCTTTTAAAAGCTGCCAAATGTGGGCAGCCGAAGGGGGGAGGAGGCAAATAAGCAGAGCTGGCCCTTTAGGATGGAGATTCAATTTAAGATGTTGATTTATCCAATCCATGGAGGCCCTATCTCCCAACTTCCAGGACTTAAAGGATATGCTACTGACGGCCTGGTGCCAGATACTGCAGCTTACCTTCAGAGGTCTAGTGGTGTTCATGCCTTGACGGGTCAGGAAAAGGTGACCTACTCAATATTAGGTGGTGGTCATAGTCAAGTTTTGGCTGATTGTTGTATACCCATAGGCCGCTAAATTATCCAAAGCCCTCTGGCATAAAAAGATGTTTGGATAGGATGAGAAGTTAGGTTGATAAAATCCCTACAAAGTATACAGATCGGCTCCAGAAAAGTGTTTGTTAATGTGTTTAATTATTTAAGATGGCGTTGGTGGCTCCCCAGCTGTCGCTGTGAGATATCATGCAGGGAAGGACTGTTCTCAGCAGCTCTCTGCCCTGTGGGAAGGAACGTCTACACGCAGGGATGTGACTGTCTGAAATAACAGGAACAGAAAGCTGCAAATAGGAGTTCAAGTTGTCAAAGTCTGAGCATTCTGCTGAATTTGTTTTATTTGCCATTGATAGCTTTATAAGTTTAGAGATCCATCATTTCGCCCAATTCAAACGCCAACTAGTGAGTCCGGCCATGTGTGTTGGTTGAGGCTGTACCTGTAGTGGTATTCGTGGGGTATGTGTGTATTGTAGATAAGAGGCTCATTTAGGGAGCATGATATTTTAAAGAAGTCTACTGCTTGCTTGAAGTTTGCTTTATGATATTTTGGTGATATTGATTATACTACTTTATAAAATACTAGTAATAATGCAGCTCCACATGGTTCTAGGCAGAAGGAAGGCTTTAATCAGGTAGGCCAATGGTGTAGCCAAATGGAACAGTTGGATTGATTTAATGAAGGGCAGGCTTGACTGGGGTGGACCAATGGCGTAGCCAGGTGAGGTAAATGGTATTGAATAGATGAAGGGAAGGCTTGACTGGGTGGGCCAATAGCATAGCCAGGTGAGGAAAAATGTATTGAATAGATTAAGGGCAGGCTTGACTAGGGAGAGTCAATGGCGTAGCCAGGTGGGGAAAATTGCATTGAATAGATGAAGGGCAGGCTTGACTGGGTGGGCCAATGCCGTAGCTAGGTGAGGGAAATTGTATTGAATAGATATAGGGCAGGCTTGACTAGGGAAAGCCAATAGCATAGCCAGGTAAGGAAAATTCTAATAAATAGATTAAGGGCAGGCATGACTAGGATGAGCCAATGGCGTAGCCAGGTGAGGAAAGTTGTATTGAATAGATGAAGGGGAGGCTTGACTGGGGTGGGTCAATGGCGTAGCCAGGTGTGGAAAATTGGATTGTATTGACAAACAGGACTCTTGACTAGGGTGGGCCAATGGCGTAGCCAGATGGAAAATTTGGACTAAATAGAGGAAGGGGAGGCTTGACTTGAGTGAGCCAATAGCGTAGTCAGGTCAGTAAAATTGGATTGAACTAATGAAGGGGGGCTTGATTGAGGTGGGGCCAATTGCGTAGCCTGGTGAGGAAAATTGTATTGAATAGAGGAATGTGATCCTTGACTGGGGTGGGCCCATGGCAAAGCCAGATGAGGAAACTCATATTGAATAGATAAAGGGGAGTCTTGCCCAAGATGGGCAAATGGTGTAGCCAGGTGACAAAAATTGTATTGAATAGATGAAGGGCAGGCTTGACTTGGGTGTACCAATGATGTAGCTAGGTGAGGAAAATCGTATTGAATAGATGAAGGGCAGGCTTTACTGGGTGGGCCAATTTCGTAGCCAGGTGAGGAAAATTGTATTAAATAGATTAAGGGCAGGCTTGACTTGGGTGTACCAATGGCGTAGCCAGGTGGGGAAAATTGTATTAAATAGATGAAGGGGAGGCTTGAGTGGGGTGGGCCAATGGCGTAGCCAGGCGTGGAAAATTGTATTGTATTGACAAAGAGGAGGCTTAACTAGGGTGGGCCAATAGCATAGCCAGATAGAAAAATTGGACTGAATAGAGGAAGGGGAGGCTTGATTTGAGTGGGCCAATGGCGTAGCCCGCTGAGTAAAATTGGATTGATTTGATGAAGGGGGGCTTGATTGAGGTGGGGCCAATGGAGTAGCCTGGTGAGGAAAATCGTATTGAATAGACGAAGGGGAGGCTTGACTGGGGTAGGCCCATGGCATAGCCAGGTGAGGAAAACTGGATTGTATAGACAAAGAAGAGACTTGACCAGGGTGGACCAATAAATCAGGTCCGGTCACATGACCCGCAGCTCAGACTCAGAGAGCGCTCAACAATAGAGATGGCCTTGGGGTTTGCGGCGAACTTTGCTCGTTCGCTGTCCGCCGATCATGCGAACATATGGCGATGTTCGCGTCGGCCATATTCTTTTACATTCTGAAGAACTTTGACCAATGACACATCCATCAGATGGTACAGGACAGCCAATTGAGAAATTTCAGCACATGGACATACCCCCTACCTTATAAATAGACTTGACCTGGCTGCCATTTTACATTCTGCTTTTTGTCAGTGTAGGGAGAGGTTTGCTGTGTGGAGCAGGGACAGATTGTCAGTGACACAGATCGCTCAGTTATAGTTCCACAAAAGTCCTTTTAAGGACTGGTATTTGGTATAGGTGTACTATCTATATTCTGTCTTTTGTCAGTGTAGGGAGAGGTTGCTGTGGGGAGCAGGGACAGACTGTCAGTGCCGGTTCACACTGATGCGATGCGGGAACGCTGCGAATATATCTGCGTGTTCCCACATCACATCCGCAGCACAGGCAGTTCACACTGCCATATGCGATATGCTGGGGGGTGTCAATTCAGAGTTAACGACATCCCCAGCTCAGCTCGCATATCACAGTGCGATCTGACATTTCAAACAGAATCGGATCGCACTGGTGTGAACCACCATGAGATCCGATTCTGCTGCGGACCAAAAAAAGGGTCCTGTGCGTGTTCACTGCGATTGCGGTGCGAATTCAGCCATACAAACTGTATGGCTGAATTTGCACCGCACAGATATCGCATGTAACTTTAGGAACAGTGCGCTCCGAATTACATGTGATCTCTGTGATCGCATCAGTGTGAACCGGCACTGAAAGGACTGATATAGGTGTACTATTGTTTGGTGTGCAGTATATAGGGGTGTACACTTATAATATACTTTCTAATATAGAAAGCATATTATAGTGTATTTGGGTACTGCAGAAATTTTGCCTCTTTCACTGTGTTAACCCTGCTACACACAGTGACAAAAGTTACTAGAAAATATTTTTCATAACTGGCGTGATAAACCATTGGCTCCCAAAAACAACAGATTGAAGCGGGGTGTTATACTTTCATAATAGTGTATTTGGGTACTACAGAAATTTTGCCTCTTTCGCTGCGTTAACTCTGCTACACACAGTGACAAAAGTTACTGGGAAAAAAAGTATTATAACTGGTGTGATATACCAGTGGCCCCCCAAAACGACAGATTGAAGCGGGGTGTTATATCCCTTTTTCCACATATACTACGTTTCTCTAGAGACTTTTGTCACAGGGTCATTTAAAAAATGACAGGCAGAGGAAGAGGCAGGCCCTTCCACAGGGGTGGTAGGGGTAGGGCAGGAGCACCAGGCTGGAGCCAAAGTGGGAAGTGGCAGAAGGTGCTAATTTTTGTAGCCTGTACTGGCCGACACTTACTTCTGTATCCTGTGTATGCCTAATGAACCTCCAGCCACAGAATACAAAGTTCTTTGCTGTTAGGTTAACGTCTGTTGGCCAATTTTTGGGGCCTGTACTGGCTGACACTTACTTCTTTTTCCTGTGAATGCCTAATTTTTCACACTGGCATTGAAAATCAATGGGTCTGTAAACGTTCCGTTAAATTGTGGAACGGATGTGGACCCATTTTATAGATGTGTAAATGGACCCTATATGTATTTGACATGTATTTACCGGCTGATTTATGAAAAAAAAAAAAACATTTTTTAGCTGAAAAAAAAAAAATAACATTTTATAGCAACGTTTCCAATAGCAATACTTCTGGTATGTCAGTGTCTGTCAGTGTCCATGTTATGGGACTATGTGTGCACAGCTAGTATGTATTTTGTGGCTGCAAATTAAAGTGAATGGGGTCCGCCGTGAACTTGCGGTTCGCGAACATTTGAGAAAGTTTGCGGATGGCGTTCGTGAACCGCCCCGTCCGAAGTTCGTCCATCACTACTCAACAATGGCTCTGAATTCCGGAAGCCATGATGTCACTCATAGGTTTCCATAGCCCAGCC
Source organism: Pelophylax lessonae (assembly GCF_965119305.1). NCBI lineage: Eukaryota > Metazoa > Chordata > Amphibia > Anura > Ranidae > Pelophylax > Pelophylax lessonae. Next base: position 19,918,891 of record NC_138776.1, read on the forward strand.
ATTGTCGGCCCTCCCTCCTCCACCCTACAACTTTTTTTTTAATACAGGTTAGGCAACATAAGTGAGAGAATTTATTTTTTTAAGAATAGTTAGACTTGAATAGTTGACACTTTAACGGCCGTTTGTTGATGGCCCTCGCCACCTTGCACCCACTATATAGAAACAGATAATAAAAATGGCGGCATGACACTGTACATCCAGCAGGCGAGAAGCTGCAGAGTTAACGCTGCAGAATTGTAAATTCTTTGGGACCAGAAGTTCTGAACATGAAGTACTGCAACGCCTGAAGCTGCAAAGCCCTTCTAGTCCAGATCAATCATGGCAGCTCTGGGAAGATTTAAATGCATCATTTACAGCCGGCTCAGCTTTCAGAATACCTTGTAGAATCCATTACATCAAAGGTATTTAAGCTATTTGTATTTCTGTCACTGTCTGCCAAAGATTATAGAGCTACAGTAACTATATAAAGACATACAGCCCGTATTAAAAGAGTATTCCCAACGGGGTGCATATTGCATGAAAGAAAGAGGCAGTTCTTAGCAATGACTAATCACAGGACCAACACTCATATAAAAGGAGTTAAAGGAAATCTCATTCTAGGCCTCCTCTAGAAATGTCAGCTAATAGAATCTGAAGAGCAAAAAACAAAACCAACCAATAAAACATATATGAAAGGACTCCAGGCAAACTTTTGTTTAGTTCTATAAAAGTGAGGAAAGACTAGAATCTTATCTACAGTGCCTTGAAAAAGTATTCATACCATTTGAAATTGTCCACATTTTGTCATGTTGCAACCAAAAACGTAAATGTATTTTATTGGGCTTTTATGTGATAGAACAACACAAAGTGGCACTTAATTTTGAAGTGGAAGGAAAATGATAAATGGTTTTCAAAATTGTTTACAAATAAATATGTGAAAAGTGTGACGTGCATTTATATATACCCCCCCCCCCCCCCCGAGTCAATACTTTGAAGAACCCTCTTTCCCTGCAATTACAGCTGCAAGTCTTTTTGGGGATGTCTCTTCCAGCTTTGCACATCTTCTTTGCAACATAGCTCAAGCTCTGTCAGATTGGATGAAGAGCGTCTGTGAACACAGCAATTTTTAAGTCTTGCCACAGATTCTCAATTAGATTTAGGTCTGGACTTTGACTGGGCCATTCTAATACATGAATATGCTTTGATGTAAACCATTCCATTGTAGCTCTGGCTGTATGTTTAGGGTCGTTGTCCAGCTGGAAGATAAACATCCACCCCAGTCTCAAGTCTTTTGCAGACTCCAACAGGTTTTCTTCTAAGATTGCCCAGTATTTGGCTCCATCCATCTTCTTTGACCAGCTCCCCCCCATCCCTGTTGAAGAAAAGCATCTCCACAACATGATGCTGCCACCACCATGTTTCACGGTGGGCAATGGTGTGTTCAGAGTGATGTGCAGTGTTAGTTTTCCGGCACACATAGCGTTTTGCTTTTAGACCAAAATGTTCAATTTTGGTCTCATCTGACCAGAGCTCCTTCTTCCACATGTTTGCTGTGTCCCCCACATGGCTTCTTGCATACTGCAAATGGGACTTCTTATGGCTTTCTTTCAGCAATGGCTTTCTTCTTGTCACTCTTCCATAAAGGGCAGATTTGTGGAGCGCACGACTAATAGTTGTCCTGTGGACAGATTCTCCCACCTGAGCTGTGGATCTCTGCAGCTCCTCCAGAGTTGCCATGGGTCTCTTAACTGCTTCTCTAATGAATGCTCTCCTTGCCCGGCCGGTCAGTTTAGGTGGACGGCCATGTCTTGATAGGGTTGCAGTTGTGCCATACTCTTTTCATTTTTGGATGATGGATTGAACAGTTCTCCATGAGATGTTCAAAGCTTGGGATATTTTTTGTACCCTAACCCTGCTTTAAACTTCTCCACAACTTTATCCTTGACCTGTCTGGTGTGTTCCTTGGCCTTCATGATGCTGTTTGTTTACTAAGGTTCTCTAACAAACCTCTGAGGGCTTCACAGAACAGCTGTATTTATACTGAGATGAAATTACACAGGTGGACTCCATTTACTAATTAAGTGACTTCTGAAGGCAATTCGTTCCACTAGATTTTAGTTAGGGGTATCAAAGTAAAGGGGGGTGAATACAAATGCACACCACACTTTTCAGATATTCATTTGTAAAAAATTTTGAAAACCATTTATCATTTTCCTCCCACTTCACAATTATGTGCCACTTTGTGTCAGTCTATCGCATAAAAAATGCAATGAAATACATTCAGGTTTTTGGTTGTAACATGACAAAATGTGGACAATTTCAAGGGGTGTAAATACTTTTTCAAGGCACTGTATAACCCTACATCTATACATCTCTCTTCTCTAGGCCCCCTGACACTTTATAACTCAAGGGAGATATATTAGATTAGATATTATATTCTCTCGTCTATAGGTCTCCCAACACTCTATAACAGGTCTCTAGAGTGAACTGCGGTGGATTTCAGAGCTTAATGCAACATTACCCCCTGGCCTCAATGAGGCTTTCAACTTTAAACCCTTCCTCCAGGAATTCACCTCTGGAGGTTATGAAAAAGATCTTTGAATGACACGTACATATATATTCATCTGACTCATTTTACTGGGCCTCCATCCCGCTGTCCGCTTCCTTTTTTTTTTTTTCCCTTTCCCTTCCTTCCTTTACTCACATCAATGATATTGTTATGGACAGCTTGTTTATTGTTTATGTACTATTCATAGTGATCTGTTTTATCTGTTTATTGGCTGTCCTCTTGATGCATACATCCTTGCATTCTTTTATTTACCACTAGGTGCAGCTGCTGCACTTGAGGATGGTCCCTGGCACGCGCAGGCCCCAGGCGCGCGCCTTTCATGTGCGCTTGGGGCCTGAGTATTGGCTTGTATTGGGCACCTTCTCCCTTGTCACCGGATGATGATGAGGCCCCCGCTGTGCGTGTCAGTGGCCCAATGACGTTGGGCGCTGCTGTGTGGCGCATTCGCGGGCCTGGGGATCAACAGGGAGGCCAATCTGTGGAGTATAAATCACTGGACATGGATACAGGGATGTGCTGGTGGATTTATGGGGTGGTTCTTGCCTCTGCCCAGCCATCGCTTTACCAGGACGACCTACTGCTACTCTGTAGCCTGGTGGATCAACAGAGAGCCGGCCATAAGCCCTGAAGTTCCTCCTGAGCTCCTCCCCATTCTTCCCCAGTTCTTTCTGAGCTCCTCCTCATTCTTCCTGAGCTCCTCCTTAAGAATCTCAAGTTCTTCCTGAGCTTCTCCTCATTTTTCCTGAGCTCCTCCTCGGGAATTTTCAGTTCTTCCTGAGCTCCTTTTCATTCTTCCCCACTTTTTCCTGAGCTTCTCCTCATTCTTTCCATGCTCCTCCACATCTTCCTGAGCTCTTCTTCATGTGATAGAAACGGATACAAATTTTCTGTATGATTTAGGGTGGCCATACATGATTCCATTTTTTTTTTCCATTCAATCAGCATATTGAAAAAAAATAAAAAAAGATTCCCCCATCCACCTCAAATCCTTCCTGCTATGGTATTGTATTCTGACAGTGGGGAGTCCCCACCTCCGGCAGAATACAGTGATCAGTGTTGTCGGCTGCAGCCGGCGGCACTGATTGGTCAGAAAAAACCTGACGGTCCCAAGAAACTTTTTGTCCAGGGTCCAGTCAATATTAGAGACGGCCCTGCACCACACATAATGGGCACTCCCAAATGTAAGCTGGACACTCCTGGATGTAAGGGGGACTCTGATTGGCATTCGTGGATGTAGAGAAGAACTCGGCTGTAAAATATATGAGGTGGTCCTCATACTGAAAAGTTTGGAGAAGATGGTGAGAACTTTCTTTAATAATCATACTTCATCCCAACCAGAATGTTGCTGATTAAAAATAAAACTTCACAGGAAGTCAAAAGCATAAAAAAAAAAAATCCGCTGCGCACCACATTAAAGAAAGAAAGAAAAAAAAAAAAATTTCTGCTGTTTGAGCAGAAGAATACGAAGGAAGGCAGCGTGACCTACTATGTGATGCTACAGTGGAAATACACTTTTACTGCATAAAAGCAATAAAATAAGTCCATTTCAAACACCGACAATCAATATAAAATTCATGCCAACTCAGCTCAAAGAAAAGGCATTAATATGTATTATATTCTAAAAATCACATTACAAGGAGTTCACCGCTGGAGAGGACATGTCTGACCTTTTATCCAGACTTGTCTGTAGGATCTCATTATAAGGATATCAGCTTCATTTAATCAGACAAGGATTGCAACCGTTCAGAAGTTGTCTGATTGTTCTACCTTGATGAAGGCACTCTCTGATTGGTGGCTGTGGTTTAGTGTACTTTGCACATCACCATCAATTTGCACTGATTTCACATATAATTGGCATTTCAGTTTGGCTGCCCTAATCGGGGCCCATAGCTATGACTAAAATAGAATGCCAGGCTAAACCCAACTAGTCCTAACAATGTTCCCTCCCTCCTCCCAACACCTATGCTGACAACCCAGTGTAAGAAAAAGGTATAAACTTAAGTCCTGTACACACGATAAGAAATTCGGAAGGGAAATTTAGTCCGACGACCGATCTGTCGATTTTCGGATTGTTAGTATGGTGCTTTCGACAGCCGACTCCGACTTTTCGGCTGACAAAATCCTGATGTGCAGGCTATATCATTTTTGTTGTCCATAATACAACGTCCGATTTTTGTCTCATTAGTACAGATTTTGACGGAAAAAAATCTTAAGTGCAGGACTAGGCATGCTCAGAGACGAAAGAACACATAGAAAGCAATCCAACACATGACATCACTTCTGAAGTAGAATTCTGTCGTACGGGAAAATTCATATGAAAAAAACCTCTTCACTTTCCACATCAGACTAGCATGCCACAAAAAACAGACGACCGGTCGGCGGAAATTCGTAGCGAATGTACGGGGCTTTACTTATTTTCAGCCCGCTCCAGTCTGGTCATGTGATCTGACTCCCCTGTGTCAGCTGCAAAGGAAAAGTGGGAGCGCCGACAGAGGATGTGCCATTGGAGCCAATGGGTGATGTCACCGCTAATGAGAGCTCTTTCTTTTCCACTGGCTGACACAGAGGGTCAAATGACCCCTGACGACGTCACTGTATGACGAAACGCGTCGGGATTGGCTGACGGCTTGACGCAAGCGCAGACGAGGGACGCGGGGGCCATCTTGTTGGTGGGGAAACCAACAGGCTGCATCGAATGCTATATTGAATGCTGACTATCGACCTCATACATGTAAGCGGCTTTCTTTTATTCTCATAATAAAAGTTCTAAAGTACTACACCATGAGGGGATTATGTATTTATATTTCCTGAGTGCATCAAGGAGTCTTTGGGAGTCCATTCTGGTCCGTACTAGGAGGAGGTGTTCAGTTACTGTTGGATCCTGCCTGTCTTAGATTTATCGGCACTTTGGGCGGTTTATGACCCTGTGGGGTCTAAGGAGTCGGTAAGAGCATTTAGAGACTCAGCTTGGTGGTGGACTTCCCTATTTGCACCCTCCTTTTTTTGGGATTTACGTGGACTCTACATTTGCACCAGGGACTCGTTTTGTCAGCTGCCCTTGTCTATCTTGATTAGCGCGACACCATATCCTACACAGAGGGTAAAATGACCGGACTGGAGCAAACTAAAAATAGGTTAGTATATAAATCTTTCGTACATAGGTTAGTCAGTAGAGATGGGTGAACTGTTTTGGCCGAGCATCGGTTTGGTTCCGAACAGCGCTAGTTTGGGTGTTCCCTAGAACACCCGAATTTCAAGGACGCTCGGCGGGGGAACAGTGAATAGCTGCTGGTTAAGGAGTGGGCCGGGAAGCTGTCCGTCATGTCCTTACCAACGGATGAGTCACCAGCTGTCAGCGGGCTTCCTGCTGATTGGCGGTGTGATTGACGATGGATCTACATCGGGTAACATGTTTTTTTTTTTAAACTGTGTGTGTGGTTTTATTTCTTTTTGACACTTTTTTGGTTGAATGAGTAGGGGTACAATGTACCCCATACTCATTCACATGGGGGGTGGGATCTGGCGACCCCCCCTTGTTAAAGGGGGCTTCCAGATTCCGACAAGCCTCCTGCTCTCAGACCCCCACAACCACCACCCAGGGTTGTGGGGCAGAACCCCCCTCACCAAAGCGTTCCCCCTATGTTGAGGACATGTGGCCAGGTTTGATGCAGGAGTGGGGAGTGCTTGCTTGTCCCTACTTACCTTTTTTGGCTTGCCAGGCTGTATTTTCAGGTAAGGGTCAGGTATTGGTGTTGGGGGAGGAACCTGCACTAGTTTTTTTTTTTAATTTTGGCGTGGAACCAAAGGGCCTGGTATGGATTGGGAGGGGACCCCCACACCCTTTTTTTTTTTTTTTTGTATTGCCGGCAACAGTTTACAGCTGGGAAAATCAATTTAAATGTCATTTTTGCTACAGCAGGTTCTATACACGGTACAGATGTGTCACTTTACAGACAGATTAAGGGGACCCCCCAGGGCACCAAATTTAAAAGGAGTGGAGGTCAGTAGCAGGATTAGCGGAGAGGGGTGGAGGACACTGAGCTTAGGTCAGTGGAGGAATTGGCAGGGTGGGGTGGAGGACACTGAACAGAGGCCAGAGGAGGGATTGGCAGAGGTGGGTAGAGGACACTGAACGGAGGTCAGAGGAGGAATTTGCAGGGAGGGTGGAGGATACTAAGCAGAGGCCAGTGGAGAGATTGGTAGAGAGGGGTGGAGGACACTAAATAGAGATAAGAGGAGGGATTGGAAAAGAGGGGTGGAGCGCACTGAGTGTAAAGTCTATAGATAGATTGGCGGAGAGGGGTGGAGGACAATGAGCAGAGGCCAATGGAGGAATTGGCAGAGAGGGGTGGAGGACACTGAGTGGAAGGTCAATAGAGGGATTGGCAAAGAGGGGTGGAGGACACTGAGTGTAAGGTCAATGGAGTGATTGGCAGAGAGGGGTGGAGGACACTGAGCGGAGGCCGGTTGGGAGATTGGCAGTGAGGGGTGGAGGATGCCGAGTGGAAGGTCAATGGAGTGACTGGCAGAGCGGGGTGGAGGACACCGAGTGGAAGATCAATAGAAGGATTGGTGGAGAGGGGTGGAGAACACTGAGTGGTGGACAGTGGAGGAATTGGCAGAGAGAGCTGGAGGACACTGAGTGGAAGGTCAATGAAGGGATTGGTGGAGAGGAGTGGAGGACACTGAGCAGAGGTCAGAGGAGGGATTGACAGAGAGCTGTTGAGGAGCATTCATGATAGACTAAAGAGGGGATAGCCTATGGAGAGGTAGGCCTATGAGAAGGGAGTTCCAATAGGCAATGGATATTGTGTGCTCTGCAACTTCAGCCAATTTTTTGAATATTGGCAAAAACCTGTAAATTAATAATTAAAAAAGGTGGAGACGTGAGTGGAACCATTACTCGTACCTGTATACTTATTGACACCGGCTTCAGCCGCCACGTTGGAGAGGACAAGAACTCCCCTGGACACGTCACTTGCCGCCTCATCAAGTTCAATCAAGGCATGGGGGCCCACTCTCCGATCTGCATAGTTTGCGATGTAAATGGAGTATCTTCCCGTACCCTACAAGGAGGAGCAGAAAGAGATGACTTATTGTCGGAACAATTTAATATAAATGATGATCAGTTTGCATTAGGCGTGTTATTAACAAAGCCAACAATCCGACATTTACTGCTCTGGGCTCTGCCAGCATCCTGTTTCAGGAAATGAGGGGAGAAGGAGAAGACATCTTTCTTCATTTCTATTTCATTTTTCATCATTAAAGATAAAACATTTTAACAGCTTTCATTTGGGGGGAAAAGATTGCAAATAAATTTACATCTGTGTGTGCATAATGCTTCCTGATTCAGAGCTGCAATATTACCTGATTATATATATATATATATATATATATATATGTATTATATATATATATATATATATATATATATATATATATATATATATATATATATATATACATATATATATATATATATATATATATATATATATATATATATATATATATATATATATATATATACGTATATGTATATATATATATATATATATATATATATATATATATATATATATATATATATATATATTTATCTATATAGAGGCACAGATCACTGGGATTACAAGCTGCATTGTGTGTAATAGCTAGCTTCTTCAATTCCTGTCCCAGGAAAACACATTATTTAATTATTTGTTCACCCTAAATTTTACACCAGATACAAAAAAAGAATACATTTTCACCTTACACATATTATTAATTATAAATAATAAAAATAATAATTATTAATGAACATTAGGTTTTTCTTGAAGAAGGAGAAGTGGATTTATAGAAAAAAAAATTCATTAATTAAATCATCATGTAAATTTGCTTGCTGCAAATGGGGCAACATTTACTGTTTTCAGGCAACAGTATACACTGATCAGGCATAACTTTTTGACCACTGGCTGGTAAAGTGAATAAAAAATGAATTATCTCCTTACAATGACATCTGAAAGTGGGTGGGATATATTAGGCAGCAAGTGAACATGTTATCCCTGAAGTTGATGTGTTGGACAATGGGCAAATGTAAAGATTTGAGGGACTTTGACAAGGGCCAAATTGTAATGTCTAGATGACTGGGTAAGAGCAATTCCAAAACTGCAGCTCTTGTGGGATGTTCCGGTTGTCAGTGGTCAGGACCATGGGAGGCCAAGGCTCATTGATGGAGATATGGGAGGGAAGGCTCATTGGTGGGGGGGGGGGGGCTCATTGATGGAGGTGTGGCTCCTTGATGGGGGGGGGCTCATTGATGGAGGTGGGGAAGAAAGGCTCATTGATGGAGGTAGGGTAGGAAGACTCATTGATGGAGGTAGGGTTGGAAGACTCATTGATGGAGGTAGGGTAGGAAGACTCATTGATGGAGGTAGGGTAGGAAGACTCATTGATGGAGGTAGGGTAGGAAGACTCATTGATGGAGGTAGGGTAGGAAGACTCATTTATGGAGGTAGGGTAGGAAGTCTCATTGATGGAGGTAGGGTAGGAAGTCTCATTGATGGAGGTAGGGTAGGAAGACTCATTGATGGAGGTAGGGTAGGAAGACTCATTGATGTAGGTGGGGAAGGAAGACTCATTGATGGAGGTGGGGAAGGAAGGCTCATTGATAGAGGTTGGTGAGGGAAGGCTCATTGATAGAGGTGGGGAGAGAAGGCTCATTGATGGAGATGGGGAGGGAAAGCTCATTGATAGAGGTGGGGGGGGGGCCTCATTGATGCAGGTGGGGCTCATTGATGGGGGTGGGGAGGGAAGGCTCATTGATGGAGGTGGGGAGGGAAGGCTCATTGATGGAGGTGGGGAGGGAAGGCTCATTGATAGAGGTTGGTGAGGGAAGGCTCATTGATAGAGGTGGGGAGAGAAGGTGAGGGGGGGGGGCCTCATTGATCGAGGTGGGGCTCATTGATGGGGTGAGGAGGGAAGGCTCATTGATGGAGGTGGGGGAAGGCTCTTTGATGGAGATGGGGGAGGGAAGGCTCATTGATGGAGGCGGGGGACAGAAGGCTCATTAATGGAGGTGGGGAGGAGAGGCTTATTGATGAAGGTAGAGAATGAAAGCTTATTGATGGAAGAGGGGATGAAAGGCTTAATGTGAGGTAGGGAAAGAGGGTTTATTGATGGAGGTAGGGAAAGAGGGTTTATTGATAGAGGTAGGGAAGAAATGTTCATTGATGGAAGTGGGGGAGGGAAGGCTTATTGATGGAGGTAGGGAGGGGAGGTTTATTGTTGGAGAGGGAGGGAAGGCTCCTTGATGGAGGTGGGGAACGATGGTTCATTGCTGGAGGTGGGCAGGGTCCAACATAAATGCTTCTAGAGTTTAAATAATGAAATGCTGGTTCTGATAGAAATGTGTCAGAACACACAGAGCATTGCAGATAATGGCATATCAGTCAGGGTGTTCATGCTGACCCGTGTCCACAGCCGAAAGCCCTTACAATGGGCACATCAGCATCAGAACTGGACCACAGCGCATGGGAAGAAGGTGGCCTGGTCTGATGAATTCAAGAATGGTTTGAGGAACACAACAAGGAGTTTGAGAAGTTGACTTGGCCTCCAAATTCTCTAGATCTCAATCCAATCAAGCATCTGTGGCATGTGCTGGAAAAACAAGTTCCATCCACGAAGGCCCGATCTCCCATCTTACAGGACTTCCTGTGAAGGAACCAGATACCACAGCATACTTTCAGAGGTCTAGTGCAGTCAAGGGCTGTTTTGGCGTCAAAAGGGGGTAAATAAGGAAAATTCTGCATTATAGACACTAGATGGCGTTGACTATCACAGAAAATAAGTATGCCCCCCTGAGTCGCCTATTGGCCATATTTTTTATTTTTTTGTTGAATTACCGTGGCATTTAGATACGGAAACAGTTTAAAGAATTATTTAATTCTGTTTGCAGGAAACTCCTCACATTTATAGTATTTACAAGTGGATTCATGCCAATAAAAGTAGTCTATGCTTTGTACATATTTACCATACTGAGGTTCCTGGTAGACTTGGTCTGATTCATAGATCTGTACTAACTCCAACAAATCTCTGTTTGCTGCTACATTTAAAAGAACACCCACCCGTCATATGCTCTTCAGTCTACTCCTTCTAGTGTTTGTAGCGGGACAAGTCTAGTTTGGCATCATTCATATACAGAATGTTGTATAATGTCGGTGTATGAGAGCACATTTCTGGAAAATAAATGATGATTTTGCATTCCTTTTTTTTTTTTTTGCGCACTTTGTTAACCACAACCTAATTCTGACACTTCTCACTTCTCACATACATGTAAAAATCTGCGTTTTTTTAGAAAGCTACTAAAAACCCCCAAACATTATATACAGTATATGCATATACAGTATATATATATATATATATATACACACACAGCCAGGTCCATAAATATTGGGACATCAACACAATTCTAATATTTTTGGCTCTATACACCACCACAATGGTTTTGAAATGAAACAAACAAGATGTGCTTTAACTGCAGACTTTCAGCCTTTAATTTGAGGGTATTTACATCCAAATCAGGTGTAAGGTGTAGGAATTACAACAGTTTGTATATGTTCCTCCCACTTTTTCAAGTGTGCTATTTGCATTTGGAATCTGTTGCTGTCACTTGTCAATATGAGATCCAAAGAGCTGTCACTATCAGTGAAGCAAGCCATCATTAGGCTGAAAAAACAAAACAAACCCATCAGAGAGATAGCAAAAACATTAGGTGTGGCCAAATCAACTGTTTGGAACATCCTTAAAAAGAAAGAATGCACCGGTGAGCTCAGCAACACCAAAAGACCCGGAAGACCACGGAAAACAACTGTGGTGGATGACCGAAGAATTCTTTCCCTGGTGAAGAAAACACCCTTCACAACAGTTGGCCAGATCAAGATCACTCTCCAGGAGGTAGGTGTATGTGTGTCAAAGTCAACAATCAAGAGAAGACTTCACCAGAGTGAATACAGAGGGTTCACCACAAGATGTAAACCATTGGTGAGCCTCAAAAACAGGAAGGCCAGATTAGAGTTTGCCAAACAACATCTAAAAAAGCCTTCACAGTTCTGGAACAACATCCTATGGACAGATGAGATCAACTGATACCAGAGTGATGGGAAGAGAAGAGTATGGAGAAGGAAAGGAACTGCTCATGATCCAAAGCATACCACCTCATCAGTGAAGCATGGTGGTGGTAGTGTCATGGCCATGTATGACTGCCAATGGAACTGGTTTTCTTGTATTTACTGATGATGTGACTGCTGACAAAAGCTGAAGGATGAATTCTGAAGTGTTTCGGGCAATATTATCTGCTCATATTCAGCCAAATGCTTTAGAACTCATTGGACGGCGCTTCACAGTGCAGATGTACAATGATACGAAGCATACTGCGAAAGCAACCAAAGAGTTTTTTAAGGGAAAGAAGTGGAATGTTATGCAATGGCCAAGTCAATCACCTGACCGGAATCCGATTGAGCATGCATTTCACTTGCTGAAGACAAAACTGAAGGGAAAATGCCCCAAGAACCAGCAGGAACTGAAGAGAGTTGCAGTAGAGGCCTGGCAGAGCATCACCAGGGATGAAACCCAGCGTCTGCTGATGTCTATGCATTCCAGACTTCAGACTGTAATTGACTGCAAAGGATTTGCAACCAAGTATTAAAAAGTGAAAGTTTGATTTATACACACTAGGAGTGAAGAATATGTAAAACACGGAAAACCTATGACATATACTCACTCACCCTGCGCTCTAATAAATACTTGGATAGGCAACTTATTCAAATAAAAACTGGGTCTAAGCAGCTGCTATAATAAAAAGGATATGCAAATAGGTGTTAAGAGAATATTGTACCATAAAAAATACTCAAAAAAACACTAGCAGCGCTAAGTAACAGGACATAAAGATATTCAACAGTCCATATAAGAACATTAACAACAGGTCCAATCTGAGACTTCCAAGTCTATTGTGAGTCCGTTATTCAGGAAAAACAGGTGTGAGGGATCTTAATTACACCACCAGACTTCCACCACCGACAAGTGCTCCCCCCCCTTGTAGTGGGAACTCACCAAATAGTCAGTAAAAGTAAGCCCTTTTACAATATCCAGCACTCTCAGGATATAAGACTCCAGATATGGACCACTGAACCTTCTCCTTCAGACGTTACTCCGTTCACCCGGCATGAAAATGAACAGAGTAGGGGCAGACAATAGTGTAATTCCGTATATACAATTTATTTAAACCAGATAAAAACACATATGTTAAGCCCCTCTCCCCTTTGGTTGCCTACTTACAAGAAGCCCGTTATAGTGAAGGCATAAAGTTCAATACACTGAATGGACCACCAATTCCAAACGCCCCTTCGGTACAAAGAAAGATGTCCAGCGTGTAGATCAGAAAATAAGCGAACGCGCACTACAGCTCTAGAGCTGCAGTGCGCGTTTGGAATTGGTGGTCCATTCAGTGTATTGAACTTTATGCCTTCACTATAACGGGCTTCTTGTAAGTAGGCAACCAAAGGGGAGAGGGGCTTAACATATGTGTTTTTATCTGGTTTGAATAAATTGTATATACGGAATTACACTATTGTCTGCCCCTACTCTGTTCATTTTCATGCCGGGTGAACGGAGTAACGTCTGAAGGAGAAGGTTCAGTGGTCCATATCTGGAGTCTTATATCCTGAGAGTGCTGGATATTGTAAAAGGGCTTACTTTTACTGGCTATTTGGTGAGTTCCCACTACAAGGGGGGGGAGCACTTGTCGGTGGTGGAAGTCTGGTGGTGTAATTAAGATCCCTCACACCTGTTTTTCCTGAATAACGGACTCACAATAGACTTGGAAGTCTCAGATTGGACCTGTTGTTAATGTTCTTATATGGACTGTTGAATATCTTTATGTCCTGTTACTTAGCGCTGCTAGTGTTTTTTTTGAGTATTTTTTATGGTACAATATTCTCTTAACACCTATTTGCAAAGTTTGATTTATGATTGTTAATCTGTCCCATTACTTTTTGTCCCTTAAAAAGTGGGAGGCACATATACAAACTGTTGTAATTCCTACACCGTTCACCTGATTTGGATGTAAATACCCTCAAATTAAAGCTGAAAGTCTGCAGTTAAAGCACATCTTGTTTGCAGTGGCGGCTGGTGCAAAAAGAAAAATGTAATAGGTATTGCTTCGCGCCAAAAAACGCAGTAAAAAAATTGCGTGACTTTGAAGCTGTGCCCCCTTCAATGCAATGAACACTGTGCTGTGCCCCCTTCAATGCAATGAACACTGTGCTGTGCCCCCTTCAATGCAATGAACACTGTGCTGTGCCCCCTTCAATGCAATAAACACTGTGCTGTGCCCCCACAATGCAGAGTTCAGCGTGCATGCCCCTTTCAATTCAGAGCGCCACAGCATTGTCCCCAATCACTGCAGAGCGTCACAGCATTGTCCCCAATGATTGCAGAGTGCCCACAGCATTGTCCCCCAATGATTGCAGAGTGCCACAGCATTGTACCCCAATGATTGCAGAGTGCCACAGAATTGTACCCCAATGATTGCAGAGTGCCCACAGCATTGTACCCCAATGATTGCAGAGTGCCCACAGCATTGTACCCCAATGATTGCAGAGTGCCCACAGCATTGTACCCCAATAAATGCAGAGTTCCCACAGCATTGTACCCCAATTATTGCAGAGTGCCCACAGCATTGTACCCCAATGATTGCAGAGTGCCACAGAATTGTACCCCAATGATTACAGAGTGCCACAGAATTGTACCCCAATGATTGCAGAGTGCCACAGCATTGTACCCCAATGATTGCAGAGTGCCACAGAATTGTACCCCAATGATTGCAGAGTGCCACAGCATTGTACCCCAATGATTGCAGAGTGCCCACAGCATTGTACCCCAATAAATGCAGAGTGCCCACAGCATTGTACCCCAATAAATGCAGAGCGCCACAGCATTGTACCCCAATAAATACAGAGCGCCTCAGCATTGTACCCCAATAAATGCAGAGCGCCACAGAATTGTACCCCAATGATTGCAGAGTGCCACAGCATTGTACCCCAATGATTGCAGAGTGCCACAGCATTGTACCGCAATAAATGCAGAGTGCCCACAGCATTGTACCCCAATGATTGCAGAGTGCCACAGCATTGTATCCCAATAAATGCAGAGCGCCACAGCATTGTAGCCCAATAAATGCAGAGTGCCCACAGCATTGTACCCCAATAAATGCAGAGTGCCCACAGCATTGTACCCCAATAAATGCAGAGCGCCACAGCATTGTACCCCAATAAATACAGAGCGCCTCAGCATTGTACCCCAATAAATGCAGAGCGCCACAGAATTGTACCCCAATTATTGCAGAGTGCCACAGAATTGTACCCCAATGATTGCAGAGTGCCACAGAATTGTACCCCAATTATTGCAGAGTGCCACAGCATTGTACCCCAATGATTGCAGAGCGCCACAGCATTGTACCCCAATAAATGCAGAGTGCCCACAGCATTGTACCCCAATGATTGCAGAGTGCCACAGCATTGTATCCCAATAAATGCAGAGCACCACAGCATTGTACCCCAATAAATGCAGAGTGCCCACAGCATTGTACCCCAATAAATGCAGAGTGCCCACAGCATTGTCCCCCAATAAATGCAGAGTGCCCACAGCATTGTACCCCAATAAATGCAGAGTGCCCACAGCATTGTCCCCCAATAAATGCAGAGTGCCCACAGCATTGTCCCCCAATCAATGCAGAGTGCCCACAGCATTGTACCCCAATAAATGAAGAGTGCCACAGCAATGTACCCCAATAAATGCAGAGTGCCACAGCAATGTACCCCAATAAATGAAGAGTGCCACAGCAATGTACCCCAATAAATGCAGAGTGCCCACAGCATTGTCCCCCAATCAATGCAGAGTGCAGCGTGCGTGCTCCCTTCAATTTAATGCACTTACCTGGCGGCGGCGGCGGGTTCTTCCCTCCTCGATCCAGTCCGTCCTCTCTGCGGCGGCGGCGGCGGGAAGGAGAGCGGCTTCTCCCTCGTCCTCCGAGCGGCGGTGACGGTGAGTGACTGACTCACGCACCATCACCGCCCCCATTGTGACGTCAGGGATCGGATGTCCTGGATGATGATTGGTCCAGGCTGGAGACTGGACCAATCACAGCCAGGATATCCGAAGGTGGGGGTGTCCAATCGCAAGGACTTGCGATCGGGTTACGCCCCCAGAAGGCTGCCGATCGGCGCCTCTTCTGGGACGTAACCCCAACCCCCCCCCCCCCTAGCCACCACTTCAATTACAAAGGCCGGCGAACCCAATTTTTTTTTTTTTTATAAAAACTTTATTTGTTCGCTGTCATTTTTTTTTTCTTTTTTTATCTTTTTTTTAGGGGTAGGGGGGCGGCGCCCTGGTGCCCGCTATGCACGGGCCGCCACTGCTTGTTTGCTTCATTTCAAATCCATTGTGGTGGTGTATAGAGCCAAAAAGATTAGAATTGTGTCGATGTCCCAATATTCATGGACCTGACTGTATATATTTTTTTTCTTTTTTTTTTTTGCAGAGGCCCTAGGCATAATGGCAATTATTTTTTTATTTGTACATACCTTTTTTAACTTTTCTTCTGCAGCACTTCCAGCTGCGGCCGCCTAGGTGATTATGTCACTAGGTGATTTTGCGAGGGCTCCTGGGATAGCGGCGTCATGTATCCCAGGAGTCCTTGTGATGAAATCTTGCGTTATTTCCAGACCGGAAATGATGCGAACGGGAGGATAGGGATGTCATGACTGACAGGTTGCTATAGCAATGGGGCGGGAACTTCCACTGACACCGCCATTGTTATGGTAACCTGTCGGGAAGACAGAGAGCCGCTCAGTGCACAGGCACGAGATCAGGAGGTGCATGCTGGGTAGCGAGCTGCACCAAATCCCTGAAATCCAGAGAAGAGGGCTTCAGGTGCCCACAGATGACATAGAACCTTGCTTGCTTCCGAGATCTGCTCAGTCTTCAAATATTTTAACACACACTACAGGGACTACACATAGGACATGTTCTATATGTTGCAAGATATGTTTAAACAAGTACAGAGGAGTGTTAAAAAAAAGAAAAAAAGTATTTGGGGGACTGGAACTCCGGTGGTTTAAAGCGGAGTTCCACTCAAAAGTGGAACTTCTGCTTATCTGTCTCCTCTCCTCACCCCCTCCGGTGCCCCATTTGGCGCCTTTTGGGTGGAGGGAGTGGGTACCTGTTTTTGACAGGTACTCTGTCCCCACTTCCGTCAGACCTCGCCGCGGCAAGGTACGTCAAAAGTTCGTCCCTCTCCCTCCTCTGCTTCTAGGCCAGTAAGAGAGCGCAGCGCGCTTCGTGCATGCGCAGTAGGGACCCAGCCGTGAAGCCCTTACCGGCAATGGCGGCGGTAGCATCCAACAGCCAATGGAAACATCGGCTGTGGTGCCGACATCACTGGACTCCAGGACACGTAAGTGTCCTAATATTAAAAGTCAGCAGCTACAGTATGTGGAGGAGGGAAGGGGGGTAGGGGAACACGGCTTTAACTGCAGAGCAGAGAGTGAAATGCAATGAAAGGGCACCATCTAGTAGGACCCAATTGTTTTATATCACAGGATTTTTGCTCAATGGGGCCGAATTTTCATGAAAAAAATACACTAGCGCTAATTGTAGGGCACACAAATGCAATATATTACCCAGTTTTTTGGTAAGATAGAAAAGATTGAGTTGCATCGAGTAAATACAGTGCCTCGAAAAAGTATTCATAAAACCATAAACCTAAATGTATTTTATTGGGATATTATGTGATAGACTAACACAAAGTGGCACATAATTGTGAAGTGGAAGGAAAATGATAAATGTGTTTCTGGCCTAATACACACAGTGCTCTGGCTCTGACCCCCCTCCCCTGTGATCACACTGCTGCCTTAAACACACAATGCTTCGGCTCCCTGCCCCCTTCCCCCTAAATCACACTGTTGCCTTATACACACTTAATGCTCCGGCTCTGTGCCCCCTCTCCCTGGATCCATTCAGGACGTGCAGCATGACACTTTTTGTAGCTGCTGACTTTTAATAAACACAAAAACGGGTGGAACTCTGCTTTAACATAAGCAATAGGTGAAGGTCTCTGTGTAGCAGCTGCAAAGGGGCAGTCTTTAGTCCTAACTCTTCAGCCGACTAGTGCTGGGATCAACGTGTACCACTGGTGCACATAAGAATAGTCCTAGTCGAGCCTGCAGTCAAAAATAAGGCTGCTAGATGGCTGCATGGTCAGTTCCTAAAGGGCTCAGTCTCACTCTCTAGCAGCCGATAGTAAATCCCCACAGCAACAGCTCACCAGTCCCAGCCATATCTCAGGTCACTATCCGTTCACACACATCGATCAGTCCACGTTCTACTCTTCACCCAGCTGACTCTGGCTGTCTGTGACCCTCAGCTCAGCACTCTGGGTCCCGCTCAGGCCACCATTATTCAGCATTGATGGTGCACACAGGACAGTGATGTACACTCTCTGATCTCCCTCAGGTCAAAAGGAAGCGGTGTCCTGTGCAGCCTGAGAAAATGCATCTCTTTCCCTTCCTCCCTCCATGAAGGAAGTGCAATTAAAAAAGCTCTTGGTTACAGTAGAGTCTCTTTCCTCTAGACCAGTGTTTCTCAACTCCAGTCCTCGGGGCACACTAACAGGCCAGGTTTTCAAGAAAACTTAAATACATCACAGGCTATATCATTTGCTGCTCAGTGATTGCAGTATTCTAGTCTGCATCTCCTCAAGGTAATACTTAAAATCTGGCCTGTTTGTGTGCCTTGAGGACCGGAGTTGAGAAACACTGCTCTAGACTACAGTTCCCACAGTGCATTCTAGCAGAATAGCTACTTCAGTCTATTGAACTCTTCCTGCTCAGCAGCTCCCTCCTCTGGCTGAAATGGCTGTTAACCAGTTCAGCACCGCAGGTACTGAGAGCAGCTGCAGCCAGTGTTTCTCTCATTCTCTATTCTTAACCAAGCCCCTGGCTACAACCGTGTTGATATACATGTCTCTGGCTATGATCTAAGGAAGTGGTGGCCAACCTTCCGGACCTCACAGACCACTAAACTCACAATTTTGAATCCCGCGGAAAACTAACATAATTTTACACGCCTTATACACGCAATGCTTTGGCACTCTGCCCCCCTCCCCCTGGATCACACTGCTGCCTTATACACACAATGCCCTGGCTCTCTGCCTCCCCTCCCCCTGGATCACACTGTAGCCTTATACACACAATGCTTCGGCTCCCTGCCCCCTTCCCCCTGAATCACACTGTTGCCTTGTACAAACTTAATGCTCCGGCTCTGTGCCACCTCTCCCTGGATCACACTGCTGCCTTCTACACACAATGCTCTGGCTCTCTGCCCCCCTCCCCCTGGATCTCAATGCTGCCTTTTACACACAATGCTCTGGCTCTCTGCCCCCTCCCTCTGGATCACACTACTGGCCTCATACACACAGTGCTCTTGCTCTCTGACCCCCCTCCCCTGGATCACACTACTGCCTTATACACACAATGCCCTGGCTCTCTGCCCCCTCCCCCTGCATCACACTGCTGCCTTATATACACAATGCTACAGCTTTCTGCTTCCTCCCCCTGGATCACACTACTGGCCTTATACACACACAGTGCTCTGGCTCTCTGCCCCCCTCCCCTAGGATCACACTACTGCCTTATACACAGAATGCTCTGTCTTTCTGCCCCCTCCCCCTGGATCTCACTACTGACTTATACATACAATGCTCTGGCTCTCTGTCCAACAACCAACCCCCCCCCCCACACACTCTGCATCACACTACTGCCTAACACAGACTCATCATTGGGTTTCACCTCCTTATCCAGTCATGTGCTTGAGCTCCGTGCTCCCTCTCACAGTCTGATCAGCGCTGCCATTGGAAGTTCCCACCTTCTGCATCTCCCACTCTCTGCACTACTCCCGGCGCCTCCCTCTAAGTTCAAAGGAGCTGTAACTACATAGGAGGCATTGGGTATCAATGTGCGCTGACAGTACTGACTGTCAGCGTGCATTGAGAACACAACTGGAAACAACATTGGGCCGTAGACATCTACCACAATGTTAATTTGCGGCAGAACCCATTTTCTCGTGGACCATCAGTGGTCCACGGATCACTGGTTGACGACCGCTGATCTAAGGATATTTTCTTACCCTTTAAATGCCCTCCTTCTGTTTTTGTACATTGGCGGAATTATAAAAGGAAGACATTTCCCAGACTCCATACATATCCAGTGAAGACTGAGTGTGCTGCGGTCTTTGTTATGCGCTGACAATGGCGGTGTACAATGGAGGAGAAGGCTCCGGATTCTTCTCTCCTATACAGGAATTCGCCATCGTCAGTGCAGCTCACTTATCAGACTGAAGTCAGCGCAGTGAAAAATGAATTCTGATTCAGCATATTCGATTGTTTAGCGGTTCCTTGCTGATAAAAGGTGAAGTAGAATGAGTTTCTCTGTGTTGCAGCAATTTGTTCATCATCGCCGCTATTTGCACCGCTTTTAAAAATAAAGAATGTTAGGAAGGCTTCAGGGAACAATGAAGACTTGTACACAGATGGCTGTGCGGAAACCTGTTGGGATTGCCTTTCCTCCTCTTCTATTTCTAGTGATGTTAATCCACCATAAACATAACCCTAGGTTCACACCTACGCGTTTTGTTAGTGTGTTTTGCAGTTTGCAGAAACGCACTACAGTCCATTTAACATGGCTTCCTATGATACACATTCACATCTATACATTTTTCAGCCGATGCCTTTTTGGAAAGGGTCAGGGACTTTTTTTTCCCCGCAGCAGATTGCGTTTTTCGTGTAATAGGCTTCAATAGACCCAAACCAAAAATGCAAGCATTGCGTTTATGATGCGTGCTGTTTACATGCGTTTTCAGTGTTTTTATTCTCCATAGCACGCTGTGTATAGCTGGCTGTTAACCACTTGCCGCCCATCATATAGCAAAATAACAGCGGCAAAGTGGTTGCTCTATCCTGACTGGGCAAGCGGCGATTGGAGGTGCCACTCTGACACACCGTATCTCCGATCCCGGTATAGAGCCTATGACATAGGCTCTTTACCATGTGACCAGCTGTGTCCAATAACAACTGGTCACATAGTAAATAGGAAGTGCCATTGATCGGGTTTCCTCAGCTCGCGCCTGACAGGCACCCGTAGAGGAGAGCCGATTGGCGGCTCTCCTGACGGGGGTGTATGCTGGTAATCAGAGCATTGATTACCAGTGCAGACCCTTGGGGGATTGCCCACCCATGGCCCCAAGGGATGCCCACCCATGGCCACCAGGGATGCCCACCCATGCCACGAGGGATTAAGTGCTCAGGGAGCCTGCCAGTGCCCTCCTCATCAGTGCTGCCCATCGTTGCCATCTATCAGTGCTGCCCCCCTATGCCCTTCATTGCCGCCTATCAGTGCCCATCAATGCGGCCTATCAGTGCCCATCAGTGCCGCCTATCAGTGCCCATTAGAGCAGCCTATCAGTGCCTATCAGTGCCGCCTATTAGTGCCCATCAGTGCCACCAATCAGTGCCCATCAGTGCTGCCTATCAGTGCCCATCAGTGCCACCTAGCAGTGCTCACCAATGCTGCATATGAGTGTTACCTATCGGTGCCACATATCAGTGCCCATCAGTGCTGCATATCAGTGCCATCCTATCAGTGCCCATCAGTGCTACGTATTAGTGCCTCATCATCAGTGCCAACCCATCAGTGCCACCCCATCAGTGCCTCTTCATCAGTGCCTGTCAGTGTGACCTCATCAATGCTCATCAGTGCAGGAAAAAACATATTTATTTACAAAATGTTATAACATAAACAAAAAACTTCTTTTTTTTTTTTTAAACTTTTCGGCATTTTTTTATTTTTGTTAGCAAAAAAGAAAAAACCTTGCAGTGATCAAATACCACCAAAAAAAGCTCTATTTGTGGGAAAATAATGACATAAATTTGGTGTAGGTACAGTGTTGCATGACTGCGCAATTGTCATTCAAATTGCAACAGCGCTAACAGCTGAAAATTGGCCTGGGCAGGAAGGGAGTGAGCCCCCATTCACACTGGGGCGCCGCGACCTCGGAGCGGCCGCCACGGACTTCGTAACATTGAAGTCTATGGCGGTCGCCTCCTGGTCGCCCCAAAGAAGCTCCGGACCCTTTTTCTGAGTCGGAGCGACTTGTGTCGCTCCTATCAGAACGGGTCCGCAGCTTCCCTATGGGAGGCGACCTGCGGCGACCTGTGAGGCGACCAGGTCGCCTCACAGGTCGCCCCAGTGTGAACGGGGGCTTAAAGTGCCCGGTATTGAAGTGGTTAAGGAGCGGAGTCATCAGCTGTCCGCTGAATGTAAAAACAAGATATGCTGGCAAAAAAAAAACAGCGTGGGGTGGGATTATTCCCCCCACCCCCAAAATCCAGACCCTTATTCGAGCATGCAGCCCGGCAGGTCAGGAAAGGGAGGGCACAAGCTTTTTATTTTTTTTCGGGTCCGGTAGGGTGGCGGGCATTGTGATTGATGTCGGATCTTTACCAGGGAACATTGTTTTTTTATTTTTAAAAAAAGGAATTATCTAGTGTAGTAGTGTTTTTACTCACTTTACTCCCCACAACCTTGCCAGGGTTGTTGGGAAGAGGCCCTTGTCCCCATAGACAAGGTGCTTTGGGTAGACCTCCCCATGTTGAGGGCATGTGGCCTAGTATGATTCAGGAAAGGGGGGGCATTTGCTTGTCCTCTCCCTTTCCTGACCTACCAGGCTGCATGCTCGGATAAGGGTTTGGTATGGATTTTGGGGGGACCCCACACCATTTTCTAATTTTAGAGTGGGGTTCTTCTCAAAATCCATACCAGACCTGAAGGGTCTGACATAGATTGTGTGGGGAACCCCATGCTGTTTTTTTGGCGATTTTTTCATTTTATCTCCGGCAATTCTTGTTTTTAGATTTAGCTGTCAGCTGGAAAGCCCGCTGACAGCTGATGACTCATCGGTTGTTAAGGACGCAGCGGCCGGCTTCCCGACTCTTCCTTAACAACCAGCTATACAAGGTTTGTTCAAGAGAAAAAAAAGCAAAACACATAAAAAAACGCATGTTTAAAAACAAACTGCAAAATGTGCCAAAAAAAACGCAACTGCATAGATGTGAACCTAGGGCTAACGTCATCCATCCACCATAAACAAATGTTAACCATTGCAGTTAGGTGAGAACAATGACACAATATGGTGGAAGTGTCCTGATAGCACGTGAGCTAGTGTAGTGTCCCCTTCTGGCCGGAGGTCATCCTAACTTTCAGAGCCCCACTATGGAAGGATAACATAATTCTAACATGGCCCTGCCAGTGACCACTTTGTCCCGAAACTGACTCAGAGACAGTTTTGGAGGGACAGTGCAGAAGATTAGTCCTCCAACCAGTTCTCAACGACACCCAACTCTTTGTAGAGTTAGTAGGTTACGGACTAGATCCCTAAGACCAGCCCTGTGCCCCAGCTGAGGACCATGTAATAGTAGCCACCTGAACCACCCAACCATAGAACCCTCCATAACCCATCACTGCTCCCTTCCCGAGCTGTTGAGGAAAGTATAAAGATAGCGCTGGACCCGTAGATTTATTTTACTGGTATTGTTATCCTAAGGTATTGGTGTAAATAATCTGGTTCCTGGGCAGGCGGCTTCTACACCCCAGAGGATCTCCACAGTCTCCTTGGCTTGTAGTGTGATATAAAAGGAGTTGAAATTGAAGCGCCACACCACTGCTAAGAGATCCAAATACAACTTTATTCCATTAAAATTAAGGGGTACATTTAAAAAAATGTCCAACGTGTTTCAGGGGTCTAAGTTCCCCCTTCATCAGGGCTAGGAAGAACATATGCAGATTCTCATATCAATCTGATATCGATATAATATCCCCTCCACGGGGTCATACTTGGTCATACTTGGTTTTAAGTATGACCCCGTGGAGGGGATAATATATCGATATCAGATTGGTATGAAAATCTGCTTATGTTCTTCCAAGCCCTGATGAAGGGGGGAACTTAGACCCCTGAAACACGGTGGACATTTTTTATTAATGAGTGTGTCAAAATAATTACACAAAAATTAGAACATGAGTTCTGAACAAGAATGAGAATATGGGTGCTGAATTTTTTTTTATAATAATAATTATTGCTGTTATTAAAATAATACATTGTGGGTGATATGGTAACCTAGTGAGAATGAGAAAAAAAAAAATTGGGTAAAAACTCTCGAAACTGGTACGTGTATAAATTGAACCATACATTATACCATCTAATCAGCGCCGTCTATAGTATTGATAGGACCCTGGGCTAGTATTTTCTTGGGCCCTACCAAATGCACTTATCAACTATTTGTGGGCGGTGGGGGCTCAAGGGGCAGCTGCTTTGGGCCCCACAATAATGGCTGGGTCCGGGGCAGCTGTCCCTTTTGCCCTGTGTTAAAGACGGCCCTGCTCAGCGCCGCCTTTAATATTAATTGGACCCTGGGCAAATATTTTCTTGGGCCCTACCAAATGCACTTATCAACTATTTGTGAGCAGTGGGGGCTCAAGGGGCAGCTGCTTTGGGCCCCACAACAATGACTGGCAGCTGCCCCTTTTGCCCCGTGTTAAAGACGGCCCTGCATCTAATTGTACAATTGTAAAACAATTAAAAAAATTAAATAAAATAAGAAAGAAAAAAAAAATACTAATAAAAAAAGAATAATATTTAGAATAATAACTATAGCTTAATTTTATTAGTAGGGATGCACCAATACTGGTATTGGTATCAGTGGCAATACTGAGCATTTTCATGAGTATTTGTACTTCTTTGTACTTCTTTACCATCTTTAACACAAAAGGGGCAGCTGTCCTGGGTCCAGTCATTATTGTGGGGCCCAAAGCAGCTGCCCCTTGAGCCCACAAATAGTTGACAAATTAATTTGGGAGGGCACAAGAAAATGTTTGCCCAGGGTCCAATCAATAATAAAGATGGCCCTGCTCCCGATACCGATACTTTGCAGGGCGATTTGCGTCAATACAAATGAACTGGTGCAAATCACGCTGCAAAGAATCACATGTGATTTTAATAGGAATGCTGTGCGATGCATAGTGTCCCGGTCCCGCCGATCTTAGAAAACCATGGCTGCTGAAGGTGCTCACAGGGCTGAAGGAAAAGTTCTGGGACCCCTGTGGGTATAGGGTGGAAGTGATGTCAGCTTGGGGGGCGGACCGCTTATACATCTCCAAGTAAGTAGCATAATAGTACATGCTAACACTCCCCTTTGCTACCTTCACTTAATGGCCCCTGTAGTACACCTATTAAGGGCAAGACACCCTTCACAGGTCTGTTCCAACCAAGTCCTCAATCCCTTAAAGTGATAGTAAAGGCTAAAGGTGTATTCTATGCATAAAGGTATAATACCTTCAGTGTGCTGCTCCCCCCTCAGCCCCACCCCCTAATACTTACCTAAGCCAAAAAACCTTCAGTGTGCAGCTCCCCCCTCAGCCCCAATACTCACCTGAGCTCCCTCTTGAACCATCCTCTCCTCATTGGCTGAGATAGCAGCAGGAGTCATTGGCTCCCACTGTTGACAATCACAGCCAATGAGCCAATGAAGAGTGCGTAGGGGCAGGGCCGAACTGCGGCCCTGTGTGTCTTATGGACTCGGGAGCGAGCACGGACTAGTGCCCCCATAGCAAGCAACTTGATATTGGGGGCACTGGTCAAGGAGGAGGAGTCAGGAGCGCCAGCAGGGGACCCAAGAAGAGGAGGATCACGGCTGTTCTGTGCCTATATAACGACACCAGTGGCTATCATAAATTGCTGGATTATCTTCAGCTTTGTATCCTGTGTTCCTGTGCCTTGTGCTTTTTTTTGATTACCAGTTACCGACCCAGCTTATCCCTGACCTGCTCTGGCTTCTATCCAGGCTCTGAACCCAGCTTGCTTCTCGGACCTGCTCCTGTCTATTCCAGATTGATATCCTGTGTTTGACCCTGGCATGATCTTGACTACGCTGCTGGCCTCTGCTCCTGACTGACTTGCTGTGCTTGACCCCCGGTCTGGCTTCTAACCTTGCTCCTGCTTATTCCACCAATACAGTGATCAGTGCTAAAGAATATGCACTGTTACTGTATAAATCACACTGGCAGGGAAGGGGTTATCATCAGGGGCAATCAAGGGGTTAAGTATGATCCTAGGGAGTGCTTTCAAACTGTAGGGGGAGTGTACTGACTGCAGTAAGAGAGAGATCTGTGTTCCTGATTAGTAGGACCACACAATCTCTCCCTTCCTGTCTGACAGAGCAGCCATCTGCCTTCTTTACATAGGCAGACGGCTGTTCTGTCAGTCTCCTTGACAATTGCAGGAGGCCGGTGGCGATTGCGGCCGCCGGTCCCACGGACTGGCTCCCACTGTGTCTGATCACAGCGGGAGCGCGGCTCCGGCGGTACGTGCGCGCCCCCTAGAGCCTTAAAGAAAAATCACGTACATATACATGATTTTGTGCTTAAGGGTCGCCCTGCCGCAGTTTATGCAGGGTGGGCGGTCCTTAAGTGGTTAAACCAGCAGCTCTCTGTCTGATGCTATGAAGACTTCCATCACCAATGAGAACCTGGCCAAGTGACTTATTCTAGGATCGTTAGTAAACTCCAGACATCTCGAGGTGTAAGTCCTCCCTCTAAACATTTGAATATGATTACATGGGTGTCCGCATGGGGGGGGGGGGCAAGTGCCCCCTCCTGGAATCTCAACTTCCCCTTTAAATTGGTTGTTAAGCCACTTTATACTATCCTGTCTGGTCTGTTTAATAATCCTGTGTGCCCGTGCCCCATTGTCTGTGTATGTGTTTAAAAAAAATAAGCTGTTCTTTACCAGTTTTCAGAGTGCCGATCGCCACACACGTGACCCGCAAGCTCTCTCTAGGGATGATCGAACGGTTCGGGTCCACCATCGGTTCGGCCCGAACATTGGGTGTTCGAGGTTCGGCCGAATTTAGAACTTTTTGCCCAAAAAGTTCGGAATTCGGCAACCAGAACCGCCCAAAATGCAATGCTTCAGGAAATGGGCTTTAAAAGCCCGTGATTGGACCAGAACCATTAGCAAAAGCCAATTGAGGGGGCAGGAGAATGCTAGGAATGTGATTGGAGTGACTAGGGGGTCCCTAGACCAATCATTAGTGAATACGCCCCCCAGTATATAAGATCGCCCCCGCCATATTCCCAGCATTGTTATACTGGACATGGAAGAGAGTGGAAGCAGTTCTGTTCATTTTACTTTAAAAGTGTCATTTAGCTATTTTTTAGTGTGAGGAAAGGGATATCTAGTGTAGTTAGAGTGCTCCTTTACACTTAAGTTAGCTTCAAAAATTTAGTTTCTGTAGGGAAAGTGTTAAGTGTCAGGGGACCGTAGTGTAGTGTAGGGTTAACTGACAGTGACTGCTATGGCAGGGTGACAAAACCCTTCCATAGCAGGGTGACCGCTATAGAGAAATGATCATTTCTCTGAGTTGCTTCGGGACAGGCATATGGCTTCTCACCAGCAAGCATTTTTTATGCTGCAGGGGCTGCCACTGCCAGTGCTTTTTTGAGGACATGTTTGATGTCAGACATGACATCTGAACATGTGTATAGGGGGTATATATAGACATATATGTCTGAATATATACCCCTAGACATATATAGGTGTGATAGTAGCATAAATAAATGCTTGCGCTAATGAAATCATTTACAGTAATATATTTCTGCTACTATCACACCTATATATGTCTAGGGGTATATATTCAGACATATATGCCTATATATACCCCCTATACACATGTTCAGATGTTTTGCCTGCCTCAAAAGAACCCCAAAAAATGCCAAAAAAACGCTAGCGTCAAAAAAAAAAAATGCCCAGGTGTGTTTTTGCTGGCATTTTTTGGGGGGTTTTGAAGGCAGGCAAAACATCAGAACTTGTGCACAGTACCACTATACACAAGTTCAGATGTTTTTCCTGACTGCAAAGAACCGAAAAAAATGCCTGCTATTAAACCGGCAAGGTGTTACAGCAGAGAAGCCAACCCCCTGTCTGAAAGTTTTCTAATACAAACAATCTTTTTTTTTTATGGTTCTGGACATGCTACAGAGCTGAAACTTCACAGGTACACCTTTTAGACCCCCCAGACACAAAATCACACAAAAAAAGTTCTTGAAAATTGTCATTTTTGATAAAAAAAGCCAATGATTGAAAAATTATAAAAAAAAAAAAAAAAAAGAGATTTTTTGATTTTTACTTTGGATTTCGTATCTGGGGGTCTAAAAAGTGTACATGTGAAGTTTCAGCTCTGTAGCATGTCCAGAACCCCCCAAAAATTAGCATTTTCTTATAATTTTTATTAGAACAGGTATACGGCTTCTCTACGGCGCCTTTTCTTGCATTTATCGGGCATTTTTGGAGGCAGGCATGACTTTTTTTGGATTTAGTGTCTGGGGGGGTCTAAAAAGTGTACCTGTGAAGTTTCAGCTCTGTAGCATGTCCAGAACCAGAAAAAAGATCATTTTTCAGTAGAGCAGGGATGGTGGGACCCTCCTTTTACACTTATATGATCTTTTTTTGGGGTTCTGGACATGCTACAGAGCTGAAACTTCACAGGTACACTTTTTAGACCCCCCAGACACAAAATCACACAAAAAAAAGTTCTTAAAAATTGTCATTTTTGATAAAAAAGCCAATGATTGAAAAATTATAAAAAAAAAAAAAAAGAGAGATTTTTTGGATTTCAGATCTGGGGGGTCTAAAAAGTGTACATGTGAAGTTTCAGCTCTGTAGCATGTCCAGAACCAGAAAAAAAAAAATCGTTTGTATTAGAAAACTTTAAGCACAGGAATATGGCTTCTCTGCTGTAACACCTTGCCGGTTTAATAGCAGGCATTTTTTTGGGTTCTTTGCAGTCAGGAAAAACATCTGAACTTGTGTATAGTGGTACTGTGCACAAGTTCTGATGTTTTGCCTGCCTCCAAAACCCCCCAAAAAATGCCAGCAAAAACACACCTGGGCATTTTTTTTTTTTGACGCTAGCGTTTTTTTTGGCATTTTTTGGGGTTCTTTTGAGGCAGGCAAAACATCTGAGTTGCTTCGGGACAGGTGAGTTGCTTCGGGACAGGTATGTGGCTTCTCACCAGCAAGCATTTTTTATGCTGCAGGGGCTGCCACTGCCAGTGCTTTTTTGAGGACATGTTTGATGTCAGACATGACATCTGAACATGTGTATAGGGGGTATATATAGACATATATGTCTGAATATATACCCCTAGACATATATAGGTGTGATAGTAGCATAAATAAATGCTTGCGCTAATGAAATCATTTACAGTAATATATTTCTGCTACTATCACACCTATATATGTCTAGGGGTATATATTCAGACATATATGCCTATATATACCCCCTATACACATGTTCAGATGTTTTGCCTGCCTCAAAAGAACCCCAAAAAATGCCAAAAAAACGCTAGCGTCAAAAAAAAAATGCCCAGGTGTGTTTTTGCTGGCATTTTTTGGGGGGTTTTGAAGGCAGGCAAAACATCAGAACTTGTGCACAGTACCACTATACACAAGTTCAGATGTTTTTCCTGACTGCAAAGAACCGAAAAAAATGCCTGCTATTAAACCGGCAAGGTGTTACAGCAGAGAAGCCATATTCCTGTGCTTAAAGTTTTCTAATACAAACGATTTTTTTTTTTCTGGTTCTGGACATGCTACAGAGCTGAAACTTCACATGTACACTTTTTAGACCCCCCAGATCTGAAATCCAAAAAATCTCTTTTTTTTTTTTTTTTATAATTTTTCAATCATTGGCTTTTTTATCAAAAATGACAATTTTTAAGAACTTTTTTTTGTGTGATTTTGTGTGAAAATGCCAGCAAAAACACACCTGGGCATTTTTTTTTTTTGACGCTAGCGTTTTTTTTGGCATTTTTTTTTTTTTTAATTTTTCAATAATTGGCTTTTTTATCAAAAATGACAATTTTTAAGAACTTTTTTTTGTGTGATTTTGTGTCTGGGGGGTCTAAAAGGTGTACCTGTGAAGTTTCAGCTCTGTAGCATGTCCAGAACCAGAAAAAAAGATCATATAGGTGTTAAAGTTAAAGGAGGGTCCCGACCCACATCCCTGTTCTACTGAAAAATTATCTTTTTTTTTTTCATGGTTCTGGACATGCTACAGAGCTGAAACTTCACATGTACACTTTTTAGACCCCCCAGATACTAAATCCAAAGTAAAAATCAAAAAATCTCTTTTTTTTTTTTTTTTTTTTTTTTTTAATTTTTCAATAATTGGCTTTTTTATCAAAAATGACAATTTTTAATAACTTTTTTTTGTGTGATTAATAGTTAATGGGGCATGACCCAGAACCCTAGGCACTTTTTAGGGGCATTTATTGGGTTTTAGGGCTTCAAAATGGTGTTTTTTGATTACAGAAGTTCGGGTCCCATTGATTTCAATGGGGTTCTGAAATCCGGGCCGAACTTTCGTGAAGTTCGGGTGTTCTGGTCGAACCGAACTTTTCAAAAGTTCGATCATCCCTAGCTCTCTCCTCTCCCTGTCTGACAGCTGCCTGCAGCGGGCGGGGCCGAGGATTCCCCGCACACATCAGTCGGGAGGCGGGAGGAGGGGAGGAGGAGAGAGGCAGCGGGTCACGTGAGCGGCAATCAACGCTCTGAAAATTGGTAAAAAGCAGCTTATTTTTCCCCTTTAAAAATAAATATTCACGAGTTGTGGCTCGCACGGTGACTGACATCAGCAGCAGCACGGACCACTGTCCTCAGCCCCAGGCCCCGGTGCTATCATTCCAGGAAATGGGGAGCCCGGGGCAAGAAAATTAAGGAGATGTGTGGCCCCATGCACAGAGGCACAGCACGTACTGACGTCACGTGCATGCATGCACCGCCTGCACGAACCCAAAGCAGACAGGGTCAGCTTTGCATTTGCATCAGGTTTCTCAAACCTTTGAATGCCTGCGCTTTATGTGATAATGACTAAGCCCCTCTGAAAAGGGGCGGGGCATGGCTGACTATAAATGATGCACCCCCCCCCCCCCCCCCTGTAAAAAGTTCTGCAGACGCCCATGTGTGATTAGCAAATATAAAAATGAAGATTTCACCATGCTCCCGGAGCCCCAGATCAAGGTCGGTGGAGGTTAGAAGGATGTAATGAGAAAACGCGTTTTCATACCGAGAATGGATGAAAGGCGATTGTTCGGAAGAGCCCACACACAGCATTCTTAATTATTGATATGACACTGCTATGATTTACACTGCTTTTATTATACAGTAAGTACAATGGTCAGCAGAGTGCTCATTGAAAGCAAAGCCATATTTCACTCTTCCTCTTCCACCTCTCCCATTATTTATCCCGTTGAGGAGATTTTGCACACGGGTAAAAGCTTTCTGAATCTGTTGAAACAAATGTGCAGTCATATTGAGTGAATGTGAGTCATATGTGAACGGCAGTTATGGGAATCCAGAACCCTAAAGTCTAAGTTCACCTTTACAGAAAACAGACGTCATCCCGCTTGCTGCGCCGAAGTGAAGACCTATTGTGGTGAGCACT
Organism: Pelophylax lessonae; assembly: GCF_965119305.1. NCBI lineage: Eukaryota > Metazoa > Chordata > Amphibia > Anura > Ranidae > Pelophylax > Pelophylax lessonae. The sequence goes on from NC_138776.1 coordinate 19,950,081, forward strand.
TGTGGAAGTTTATATTTTGATGAGCTGTTATCCATTACCATCTGTTTTTGGACATTGTATTTGCTTTTAACCACTTAAGCCCCGGAAGATTTTACCCCCTTCCTGACCAGGGCCTATTTTGCGATTCAGCACTGCGTGATTTTAACGGACAATTGCGCGGTCGTGCGACGCTGTACCTAAACGAATTTGACGTCCTTTTTTTCCCACAAACAGAGCTTTCTTTTGGTGGTATTTGATCACCTGTGCGATTTTTTGATCATGCGCTATAAACAAAAAAAGAGCGTCAATTTTGCAAAAATAACAATATTTTTCAAAATTTTTTATATGAAATTCCCCCCCCAAAAAAAATTTAAAAATCTAAATTTTTTAACATTTTCGGCCAATTTGTTTTATGCTACATATGTTTGGTAAAATAAAAATCACAATAAGCATATTTTGATTGGTTTGCGCAAAAGTTATCGCGTTTACTAACAAAGGGAAAGATTTTTGTCATTTTTGTTGTTTTTTTTTTTAACGCATAATGGCGGCGATCTCCGATTTTTTTTTTTGCGGTACTGCGACAATGCGGCGGACAGATCGGACCCTTGGCTGACATTTTTGACACTTTTGGGGTTACCAGTGACATTACTACAGTAATCAGTGCTATACATATGCACTGTTACTGTAAAATTACACTGGCAGTGAAGGGGTTAACTTTTTTGAGAGGGAGGGGCTATGTGTGTCCCTAGGGGCGTGATTCTAACTGTGATTGGCTGTGGCTTGAGATGTATGAACAGTGATCAACGGTCCTACATAGTAGAACCGTATGATCATCATTCATGCACCGGGGAGAATGACAGGCGGCTTGTTTACATCAGCCACCTGACTTTCTCTCTTTGCAGCGACGATCGCAGAGTGACCGGCGGACATCGGGTCCGCTGGTCACACGCGCGGGGGGGTCCGTGACCACTCGGGAGCGGGACCGCGCCTCCGGGGGCGCGCGCTCGCTCCCTAGACCCTCACAGGCTAGCGACGTAGACCTACGTCACTCTGCCTGTGAGGGGCTGGCCGCCGCAGTAAATAGTCGTGCGGCGGTCGGTGTGGTTAATGATACATTAGTGTGGTGGTCAGTGGGGATCAATGCTCCTTACACTTGTGGACATTGGGAAGAATTACCTTTTTACAGATAGCTATAAAGATGAATGGTGTCAGGGGAACTTATCTGAGATGCAGAAATTGCCCATTGCTCAAGGAACCCCTAGCAACCTCTGGAGGAACCCTGGTTGAGAACCACTGGTTTAGACTGTTAGTTACATTTAGTTTAGCTCCTCTGTTGTTGTCTGCTAGTCTGATTATTTCCCCCTGCATTCTAAAGCAGGGGTGTCAAACCCAATTTCATCACCGGCCACATCAGCAGTATGGTTGCCCTGAAAGAGCTGGTTGTATCTGGTGTGTGTTACGTACAGTGTGCAGAATTCTGGGGTGTGCAGCATATAGCATGCAGAGTTCAGGATTCTGTTACGTACAGAGTGCAGGGTTTAGGAGTGCGCTACGCACAGAGTGCAGGGTTAAGGGGTGAGCTCCGTACAGAGTGCAAAGTTCAGGAGTGCGTCATATACAGAGTGTAAAGTTCAGGAGTGTGTTACAAACAGAGTGCAGAGTTCTCTATGCTATGTACAGAGTGCAGAGTTCAGAATTATGCTATGTACAGAGTGCAGAGTTCAGGAGTGTGCTGCATATTGAGTGCATTTCAGGAGTGTGGTATGTACAGAGTGCAGAGTTCAGAATTATGCTATGTACAGAGTGCAGAGTTCAGGAGTGTGCTGCATATTGAGTGCATTTCAGGAGTGTGTTATGTACAGAGTACAGAGTTCAGAAGTGTGCTACGTACACAGTGCAAGGTTAAGGGGTACGCTATGTACAGAGTGCAGAGTTCAGGAGTATGCTACATGCAGAGTGCAGAATTCAGGAGTGTGTTATGTACAGAGTGCAGAATTCAAGAGTTTGCTACGTACAGAGTGCAGAGTTTAGGGGTGCGCTATGCACAGTGTGCAATCCCAACCCCCTTAAAGCTTCCTCGCATCTCTACTCTCTCATACCTGGTCGAACTCTAGTACCTCCCTGTGTAGGCGACTCTGCCTTGGCTGGCAGGGAGATCATTCTCTCTTTCAGATTTTGGAGATATGTCCCTGAGCAAAGCTGTCCCTTGTAAACACAGAAGTGACAGTGGGGAGTGGGAGCAGAGGGTGGGAGCTGGAGGTGGCGGAATAAAGTTCCACCACTTTCCGGCTGCAAAACTGGATGGAGGACCACAAAAGGCCTGGAGGAATGGACTCGGCCCATTGGCCTTGTGTTTGACAAATGTGTTCTAGAGGAGGAAGCTGGAAGGTGGGAGCTGCCCTCGGGTCTTGTGAGTAATGACCCTAAAGTGATCCCTGTGACTGTGTAGACTAGAGTTCTGAAAAATGCATTATTTACCAGTAGTTTTGCATAGGTGCAAGGTAACCAAAGAAACGTGTCTCATGACCCCCCAGCTGTGAGGTCTTAGCTTGTTCGGAAAGTTATCTCATGGTTTTCAGCTGCAGGGTTTAGACTTTCCAACATTCATGTTACTTAAGGAGAAAATTTTCCACTAATTGCTATGTGCTAATCATTTTGTAGTATCACATGCTATAACCCCTCTCCTGGTAAAGTTTCTTCAAGCAATAAATCTTAAAAAGACATCCCCTAGACCACGTGTCAAAGATGAGGGCCATGGGCCAAATCTAGGCCCGCCAGGACATTTTATGTGGCCCTCGCACCTCTCCTACAACTGTGGCTATCCCTTGTCTCTGCCTCCCACCCCATATCAGCAGTAGGCAGAAGAAAGGAAGACAGAACTCTTCCACCAGATCCTGAGCTTCTCTATGCAGCCATGGAGAGGCTTGTTTCTGCCCCCCCCCCCCCTCATATCAGCAGTAGGCAGAAGAAAGGAAGACAGAACTCTTCCGACAGATCCTGAGCCTCTCCACAGAGAGGCTCGTCTCTCCCCTTCCCTATATCAGCAGTAGGCAGAAGAGAGGATACTGCGCAGCTGAAGCATCCCCTCGTCTTTGCCTTCCCTGGTCTTAGCATTCATCAGTTGCCAGCAGCTGACTCCAGTCCTCTTCTGGTCCTTCTCCAGACCCTGCACTTAATGCTTCCCAGCTTCGACCCCATCTTCTTCTCAGGCAGCAAAAGGTAAGAGGGTGCACTGTGATGTATAGGAGGGTGGGAGACTCTTGACTTCTGATGGTGGTTGGGGGGGCTCTTGAGATTTGATGTAATGGGGGTGGGGTGCTCTGAACATGTAGTCTTACAGATGCAACCAGCCCTCTTGGGACAACCAAAATGCAATGTGGCCCACAATCAGTTTGATTTTGACACCCCTGCCCTAGACTAGTAGACCTAGTGTTATTGGAGTGGGTGTGAGTGGACTGGTGGACAGCCTCTGTACTTTTAGGGAAAAAAACAGGTTGTCATGGACTTTCAATAGTGTTTGGCAGCTTACCCATTCCTTCAATGTCTGTATTAGAGGCCAGACTTCACTTCTGGTTCCTTTTCATCATCTCTCCTTCCTGTTCCTGCCCCACCCCAGGTCATCACAGGAAGTCTATATTAACTAGTGCACTGCAGGTCTGCCTTGCTGTTCAACAGTGTTTGTTTCTTGTTTCCTGTTTGCCGTGTGCTTGATCTACCTTTCTGTGTACCGACTTTGGCTTGTTTCTGACTATTCCTGTTTGCCTGTTACCCTGACCTTTGGCCTGTCCCTTGGTTACCCTCGTCTGCCTGTTACCTCGGCTTACCCATCACCATTCCGTGTGTCCTGAGTGGCTGCTTCCCTTCTCTTCCTACGGAGCGTGACCCGGGGGACCCCAGGGGCCGTGACCTGGGCCCAGCGGCAGCCAAGTCCATCCTCACCACTAGAGGCTCTAGTGAACACCTGCTGGGTCTTAGACTCCATGCCCTGGGGAATCTTGGGCTCACGTTCCGGTCCATCCACAACAGTCTGCTATTGGGTTCACTACCTTGCGCTGCACCCCTGCCTCCAACAGGGTGCAGCTGTCACCTGGCCACAGGTGACCTGACACAGGTATTACTAGTGGCCCCTTCAGGGTTGGCGCTACAAAAATAAAATATTTTTGAAAAAAAAAAATTCTTAAAAAAAAAATACATCTCAAACCTGCCCTGTTCAAATGGAACATGTGTATTGGGGAAAAAAGGCAACCATTCATCAAAAAACAATCAGAAGATCCAAAGATAGAGACATAGCTGAAGTTGGATACAAATTTCAACTTTTCCTATAAAAGTAGAGGCTTGTCTTTAGATTTTGGCCTCTCCATAACCCCAAATAAATTTTTAGGAGCGTGCTGGGCGGGAATACAAACTAACAAGCAATCAGCGCTGAACTTGGATGACTAGGTTACACTTACACATCCGTTATGCAGAATTGCACCAACAACAAGAGGCATGCAGATTTCATTTACTGCCCCATCAGCTCGCGCTGTAAGGCTGTAAAATGAAATTGAAATGCTCCAGACCTGACTCGCTAAAACACCTCTCACAATTGTTTATGCTCCGGCGTTCCCGCTGTGGCCCAGAATGAAAAGTGCGGTAATAAGAAAACCTTCCAGCCATAGGCAACTCTAACATAGGCAACGATATAATTCTAAGAAGATGAGGGCTACAGCCATCCCGACTCGTCACGCCTGCTTCGAGGGCATAATGAACATGAACAAGGGCAGAATGGTCTTCTTCAAACCCATTGTACAATTTTACATCCTTTAGCATGATCTCAGACTACATGTTTATTGGTTTAATTAATTTAATACCCACAAAGGAATCTAATGCTCATTTATTTTGACATTCAGCTATGTGGAGGTATTTTGGATATAGGATGTGTAGCACCCTCTAGCTACTGTGCTAGATTTAAATAGGTTTGTTAGTATAGGAAAATTGGTTTGGCTGACAGCCAGGCCTGTGTTGAGTCTGGGCCAGGGTTGAGTGACTCAGGGAGGCTGGATGACTCAGCAAGCAACTTCTCTGGTGCCTCCCCCTGTTTCTGGAACCTTGGAGAAGCTTCCAGATGTAGTGGGTGGAGTCCAACAGGAGTTGTTTGGCATATTTATGAGGTCCTCAACCAATCCCCAGCAAAAAGGGTCTGGAAGGGGTTAGGCACCTCATAAATAGGCATGAGTCATGCCAGAAGGGACAGTCAGGGGTACGATGGAGATAGAATGCTGAGGAGGCTGTCGTGGCTCTTGAGGGTGCCCCCTAGTCTGGGGGGGGGGGGTGACAGGGGGCCTGGGGCTCGGGTGGTGGAAGGATGCCCCACAGCACACGGAGGAACCCTTTTCTGGAGGCATGGGAGCAAGGAGAAGACAGCTGGAGCAGTTCAGCACATCTGGAAGATCTCCTGAGAAGTCAGCCGGGTGGGCTGGTGAGTGTTCAGTCTGGGAGGACTGTGGAGAGAGTGTCAGTCTGGGAGGACTGTGGAGGCAGCTGAAGCCAGGCGTTCTGGCAGTGCCTGAATAGGTGGTGCAGGGATCAGTAGCCACAGGGATTTTTGCTGGTCACTGACTCTTTGCTACATAATTAAGGGGCCTCGGGTTCCTGCCTATAACAGGCTTTTGCTCAAAAATCTGTGCTGTGTCACATTAACAATCAGTGTACCAGTGAAGTACTGCAAGCGAGTGCTGGAGGAAGCAGAGGAGTGTTTATAGACTGTATATAGGAAAGGTTGTCCCTGCAATTGTTCTGAAGTCAGATGGGCATCCCATAATACCCCTATCCCCATCCAAGTTTATTACACTCAATAAAACAAAAAATAACCAATCTGACTCTGGTTGACTGTGAAAATCTGGCTGTGCAGGGTGGGAGATCCCACTTCATCTGCGGCCCTTAAGGGGGTGCGCTACAGATGCATGGAACAGACTAAGACCAGATTTGGACACCATACCAATTTGTAATTTGAGAAATCATGGCGGCACTTTTTTTTTTTTCTTTACAGTTTTCGTGCTCTGTTGTAGAAAATCATTTACGCTTAAAAAGTTAAATCCACTTAATGTGATATATTGGAGTGGCAATGCAGTAAAAAGCGCTCAGCCACATAATCCCCTCGTAGCCATTTGAAACATTTATCTCATAGAAGTGTAAATCCAAAAAGTACTTGAAAATTTAAGTTGAAAAGCAAATGACAAAAGATAACTTGTACTCATTGAAGTGAAGGCCAGAAGATTTCTTAGAGAATGGAAGCTTAGACATGCAAGTGCCTACAATACAAGATCTCTTTATGTTATGCAACAGAGAAGTCCCCTGAACATGGTCAGAGATATTCCATTAACAAGGTCCAGCTCGTCCTTGATGGGCTGAACGAGGATGGGTAGCTTCAGGTCTATTATTATGATCCCTGTCTACTGTATAGTACACATGTACAATCATCATATAATACATGCCCTCACGCCTATGTACTATGCTCCTTAAAATGCACAAGGTTGAACAATTTGCAAACACACAATCCTATTTTAAAACAAAGGAAAATGATGTCCCAGTAGAAACAACAGCTTCCAAATATCCAAGAAATAAGAACTCTACTAACACCTGAATATGTCAAGTCCTGTAACAACAGGCTTTTGTTTGCTTCACGCAGGTTTTGCATTCCAGTAAAAGTCTTTGGGAATACAATATCCACTTAAAGCATTCATTTTTCTTTTGCTGGAGAACAAATATAATGCACCACATCCCTTTAATAATAGGCTTAAAGTAACAAAGGAAGTGTGTGGGACTTTAAAGGTGCAAAATAGATTTAAGATAAATCCAATGATGGAGAAAAAATCATTTTTTATAAAAAAAAAAAATTTTGAACATTTTATTTAATTAACCACTTATCCCTGGGCGAAAGTCATATGACGGCGGTAACTTTGCGGTAGTGTACCGGGATGATGCCTCTAGCTAGAGGCATCATCCCGGTACCGTTGTTTAGAGCCGACGGTTGGCTTTCCGTCGGTACCGACCGATGCAGCTCGGGAGCTGCTCGATCGTTACCCGGGGGGGGGCGGGAGGGGACGTCCCCCCCCTCCCGCCGCCTTCCGTGGCTTTTACCGGGGCTCCCGTCCCACCGGGAGCCCCGAGCACCCAGGCGGCACGTTCGCCGGCTGGATGGAGTCCCGATCAATGCCGGAAACGGCTTTGATCGGGTCTCCGATGACGTAACCCGGAGGCGGCGTCCATGACGTCACTTCCGGGTTACTGTGCGGCAAAAGGCAGCAAATTTGAAAAACGGCTGTATGCAAATACGCCGTTTTCGGCGTTTTGCATACAGGGAAGTGTAGTGGAGGGGTCTAGGGTCTTTTAGACCCTCGATCCCTCCATAAAATGTACCTGTCACTGCATATTGCTGTCACAAGGGATGTTTACATTGCTTGTGACAGCAATAAAAGTGATCAGATTTTTATTTTTTTTTTAAAACTGTAATAAAGTTAAAAAAAAAAATAAAATAAATGGGAAAAAAAATTAAAAATGTAGCCGCCCCCGTCACCGTTAGCTCGCGCACAAAAAAAAACGTATACGGAAGTCGAGCCGCAAATGAAATCGCTGTTCAAACCACACATGTGAGGTATCGTCACGATCGCCAGAGCGTGGGCAATAATTTAAAAAAAAGAGCTACACTCTAACCCTAAACTGGTAACTGTTAAATAAATTTAAAGCGTCGCCTATTGAGATCTCTATTGACCATAGTTTGTCACCATCCCACGGGGGGGGGGGGGGGGTAGCAATTTTAAACCGTAAGATGTTGGGTATTTATTTACTCGGCGTGATATCATCTTTCACAATATACAAATAAAATGGGCTAACTTTACTGTTTAGTATTTTTTAAATGCAGTGAAATGTGAGCTTTCAAATTTTTTCCAAAAAAAATGGCGTTTTAAAGACCGCTGCGCAAATACCGCGTGACAAAAAATATTGCAATGACCGACATTTTATTCTCCAGAGTCTTTGCTAAGAAAATATATATAATGTTTGGGGGTTCTAAGTAGCTTTCTAGGAAAAAATACTGGTTTTAACTTGTGAACAAAAAGTGTCCGAAATAGGGCTGGGGCTTAAGAGGTGAAAGTACAAACATCTTTTAAAAACACGTAAAAAGAAGGAAAGGGAAACACTTGGTGGTGTCAGCTCAACATGTTTCGCCATGGAATAATGGCTTCTTCAGGAGACTTACGGACATCTCTTACAAGTGATATTCTCAAAGAGTTGGATTGTGCCTTCTATGTATACCAGACTGTCGAAAAACTTTCCAGATGAAGCAACCAACGAGGAACCTCCCACCTTAGCTAAGGTAAACCATAGAGGAGGAAAAGCCAGGATTGGGATGAAAAAAAACAAATTCCTTGAACGGAGCGTGTTGACACAAAATCACATAAGATGCTATACGGAAGGTTTTGTAGGTGTTTAACCACTTACCGCATACTAACGTAGGTCTACGTCGGTAAACTTTGCGGTGTTATACCGGGATGATGCCTCTAGCTAGAGACATCATCCCGGTACCGTGGTTTAGAGCCGACGGTTGGCTTTCCGTCGGTACCGACCGATGCGGCTCGGGAGCCGCTCGATCGGTACCCGGGGGGCGGGAGGGGACGTCCCCCCCTCCCGCCGCCTTCCGTGGCTTTGCCCGGGGCTCCCGTTCCACCGGGAGCCCCGAGCACCCAGCCGGCACGTCCGCCGGCTGGATGGAGTCCCGATGAATGCCGGAAACGGCATCGATCGGGTCTCCGATGACGTAACCCGGAGGCGGCGTCCATGACGTCACTTCCGGGTTACTGTGCTGCAAAAGGCGGCAAATTTGAAAAACGGCTGTATGCAAAAATGCTGTTTTCGGCGTTTTGCATACAGGGAAGTGTAGTGGAGGGGTCGAGGGTCTTTTAGACCCTCGATCCCTCCATAAAGTGTACCTGTCACTACATATTGGTGTCACAAGGGATGTTTACATTGCTTGTGACAGCAATAAAAGTGATCAGATTTTTTTTTTTTTAAAAAAACTTTAATAAAGTTAAAAAAATAAATAAAATAAATGGGAAAAAAAAAAAAAAAATTTAGCCGCCCCCGTCACCGTTAGCTCGCGCACAAAAAAAAACGTATACGGAAGTCGAGCCGCAAATGAAATCGCTGTTCAAACCACACATGTGAGGTATCGCCGCGATCGCCAGAGCGTGAGCAATAATTTAAAAAAAAGAGCTACACTCTAACTCAAAACTGGTAACCGTTAAATAAATTTAAAGCGTCGCAGATTGAGATCTCTATTGACCGTAGTTTGTCGCGATCCCACGGGGGGCGCAATTTTAAACCGTAACATGTTGGGTATCTATTTACTCGGCGTGACATGTTCTTTCACAATATACAAAAAAAATGGGCTAACTTTACTGTTTAGTATTTTTTAAAATTAGTGAAATGTGATTTTTCAAAAATTTTCCAAAAAAATGGCGCTTTAAAGACCGCTGCGCAAATACCGCGTGATAAAAAATATTACAATGACCGACATTTTATTCTCCAGAGTCTTTGCTAAAAAAATATATATAATGTTTGGGGATTCTAAGTAGTTTTCTAGGAAAAAATACTGATTTAAACTTGTAAACAAAAAGTGTCCGAAATAGGGCTGGGGCTTAAGTGGTTAAGCAAGTTTCTCTTTCTCTCACATCACAAGAATATAATAGAATGATGGGAAAATCAAAAATAATCCATTCCCAAACTTTGGAAATAACGGTGTACAAAGGGAGGTTCTTTCAAATGAGAAGGTCCCCTGTAAGGAGGATCTCCACAGACACTCAGCTGCAGAAAAGCACTTCCTCTTCTCACCGCACAGTCACTTAAAGCAAGTCAACTGCAGGTCAAATGTAGATCAGAAGGAGGTCAACTGCGGGACAGAAAGAGGTCAACTACAGGACAGAAGGAGGTCAATTGCAGGTCAAATGTAGTTAAGGAGGTGGTTAACTGCAGGACAGGAGGAAGTGAACTGCAGGACAGAAGGAGATCAACTAGAGGACAGAAGAAGGTCAACTTCAGATCAAATATAGATCAGGAGGAGGTCAACTGAAGGACAGAAGGTAGTCAACTGCAGGACAGAAGGAAGTCAACTGCAGGACAGAAGGAAGTCAACTGCAGGACAGAAGGAGGTCAACTGCAGGACAGAAGGAGGTCAACTGCAGGACAGAAGGCGGTCAACTGCAGGACAGAAGGTGGTCAACTGCAGGACAGAAGGAAGTCAACTGCAGGACAGAAGGAGGTCAACTGCAGGACAGAAGGAAGTCAACTGCAGGACAGAAGGAGGTCAACTGCAGGACAGAAGGAAGTCAACTGCAGGACAGAAGGAGGTCAACTGCAGGTCAAATGTAGAGGCTAACTGCAGGAGAAAAGGAAGTCAACTCCAGGATAGAAGGAGATTATCTGCAGGTCAAATGAAGAACAGAAGGAGGTCAACTGCAGGACAGAAGGTGGTCAACTGCAGGACAGAAGGCAGTCAACTGCAGGACAGAAGGCAGTCAACTGAAGGACAGAAGGCGGTCAACTGAAGGACAGAAGGAGGTTAACTGCAGGACAAAGGGAGGTTATCTGTAGGTCAAACGTAGAACAGAAAAAGTCAACTGCAGGTCAAATGTAGAGGCTAACTGCAGGAGAAAAGGAAGTCAACTCCAGGATAGAAGGAGATTATCTGCAGGTCAAATGAAGAACAGAAGGAGGTCAACTGCAGGACAGAAGGTGGTCAACTGCAGGACAGAAGGCAGTCAACTGAAGGACAGAAGGCGGTCAACTGAAGGACAGAAGGAGGTTAACTGCAGGACAAAGGGAGGTTATCTGTAGGTCAAACGTAGAACAGAAAAAGTCAACTGCAGGACAGAGGGAAGTCAACTGCAGGACAGAGGGAAGTCAACTGCAGGACAGAGGGAAGTCAACTGCAGGATAGAAGGAGGTCATTTGAAGGATAGAAGGATGTCAGCTGCAGGACAGAAGAAGGTCAAATGTAAGACAAGAGGAGGTCAACTGAAGGTCAGAGTGGATGGAGAGTCGCTGTGTGCCTGCCTGCCTCTGCACTATTTTGGGAAAGAAACTGTTAATCTCAGTGCCTCCTGCAGGAGTAGTGCTATACAAAGAAGCAGAACTGGCCCTCCTGTCTGCTACTAATGTTTGATGAAGAAGTGCACCATCCTTCGCCCATTCTCTGTCCCCCTTGCTTCTACTGCTCATAGTTGGCATGGATTGTGCACTGCACATGCCTGGCCACTTACTTAGCTAGAAGGTAGTTGCTTATGCATGGTGCAGTTTTTTTTTTTTTCTGCCTGCTGTGGGCAGAAGGAGTGGAGAGTGGGCAACCCCCTCGTATAATGAGACACGCCACATGTTTTTTTTTTTTTGTGTCAGCTGTTGGCGAATGGGGTGGAGAGTGGACAAATTGTAACACAGCAGCTGTGATAGCAGTAGCTATCAGAGCAGACATAAACACCACCACCTGCTGGTTGCCAGCCACTGATCTGGGGCATGTGGTCAGGGCGGCAGCTTCCCCTCCTGCCCACCCCTTGTCCTGGACCTGTTTGTATAACTCATACAATTGGCTGGACAGAATGACAAATCCTTTGGCAGATAAAACAGCCCACCCATGTGCTCTTACCTGTGTACCTATATGTCTGGAGTTCACCTTTAATTCCTGTACATGAGTATTATCCAGGCTGCTGCACCGAGTGCTCCTGATCTCTTGATTCATGGTGCCTGTGTCTCATTATACGAGGGGGTTCTGGCCTGAGATAATGCATTTTCTATCCTCCAAATACATTATTCGGCTTTGGGATCTCCTGAGGCCATTAAAATGGACAAGAGCCGTATTCCTTCTGACGATGTATTACGCTTATAAATCCATTGCATTTTGGTGGAAATCCCAGCGCTCCCCGCGCCTCACTCACGGATATTTCTAGATAAGACTTTTCACCTATGAATCAATTGTGTTCCGGCTCTTAATATTCCAACTAGATCCCAGAAAATGCGTCCTCTGTGTGCCGGTGTATTCATCATGCGTGCTGTATATACCCGACATCCTTCTTTGTAATATATATGGAGATTAACCTTTCTGCTGCCAGAGACTTTTTTTTTCCTTTTTTTTTTTGTATAATTTTTTTTTTTTTTGCACACACGTTATAATGCATGTTTTAGACCTGAACATTACTTAACCACTTCTGGACCGGAAGGATTTGCCCCCTTAATAACCAGGCCATATTTTGCTATTCGGCACTGCGTTATTTAACGGACAACTGCGCGGTCGTGCGGCACTGTACCCAAATAAAATTGATGTCCTTTTTTTTCCCACAAATAGAGCTTTATTTTGGTGGTATTTGATCACCTCTGTGATTTTTTCTTTTTTGCGCTATAAACAAAAAAAGAACGACAATTCTGAAAACAAAACAATATTTTTCACATTCTGCTATATAACATTCTCCAAAAAAAAAAAATTTAAAAATCAAAATTTTTTAACATTTTAGGCCAATTTGTTTTCTGCTACATACTTTTGGTTTAAAAAAAAAATCGCAATAAGCGTATTTTTATTGGTTTGCGCAAAAGTTATCGCGTCTACTTATTACGGGAAAGATTTAAGTTATTTTTATTGGGTTTTTTTTCTACTAGTAATGGCGGCAATCTGCGATTTTTAGCGGGACTGCGACATTGCGGCGGACAGATCGGACCCCTAACTGACATTTTTGGCACTTTTGGGGGGACCAGTGACATTACTACAGTAATCAGTGCTATAAATATGCACTGTTACTATATTAATGACACTGGCAGGGAAGGGGTTAATACATAAGGTGATCAAGGGGTTAAATGTGTACCTAGGGGAGTGATTCTAACTGTGGGGGAAGGGGGCTTCTGAAATGACCATAGAGACCTGTGATCCTCTATAGAAGGATCACAGGCGCTCTGTGACCATTCCAGGGAGAAGAACGGTCAACTGTGTTTACAATATCTGACTGTTCTTCTCTCTCAGCGGGGAGCGATCGTGGGTGTCAGGTAGCAATCGGAGCCACCTGACACACGCATCGGAGTCCCTGCTGACGAGCGGGGGCGGGAGCACGCCTCCGGCGGCGCGCGCTCACCCCCTAGCTGCCTGCGTGCGACCGATGTATACCTACGGCAGTTTGCGCAGGAGCGGCTGCCTGCCGCAGTATAACTGCGGCGGGCGGTCGTAAAGTGGTTAAAGGAACTCATTAATGTGGTATTAAACCCACAACCAGAAATTTTAAATATTGCAGCTTACCAATCATTTGATGTGGCAGCTGCATTGGTTTTCTTTTTTTAGTCTTCCCCTTCTGTTTTCACCTGGTGATCTGGCCAGTAACAGATCTCCTGTATTAGAGCGCCCCCACACTGTGTGAAGGAGCATAGGAGGTACCTTTGTACAACAGCATTCTCAGTCTCGTCGGGGGGGGGGGACTATTAGATGTATTAGCAGATTTAGATATTCTAACAAACTGAAGCCAAACTCCAGTTTACACTTTATAACGTTACAGCGTTTTTTTTTTTTTTTTCTTTTTGAGATAAAGGTTTTACATGAAAAAAAGCAGATTATTTTACCAAAGTGATTTTACCAAAATGATCACTTTTATTTCTATTACAAGAGATGTAAACATCCCTTGCAATAAAAATGAGGGATGACAGGTCCTCTTTTTTGGAGAGATCTGGGGTCTATAAGACCTCAAATCTCTCTTCTACCTTTAAAAGCATAAAAAAAAGAAAAAATAATTAAATTGATGCTTTAAAAAAATATATATATATATTTACTTCCTAGACTAGAAGTGACTCCGGTCCGCATTGATGGTGATACAAAAAAAGGGGGGGGGAATGGTCTAGCTGAAATAGTTGGGTGTGATATCCCTGGTGGCACTGCAAGTAAAGTGGTCCTTCCCAGTGATGGTGAACCTTGGCACCCCAGATGTTTTGGAACTATATTTCCCATGATGCTCACCTACACTGCAGAGTGTATGAGCATCATGGGAAATGTTGTTCCAAAAACATCTGGGGTGCCAAGGTTCACCATCACTGGCCTAGAACATAGAGGTGACCAGAGACATCCTGATCTATCTTCAATTCTTTGGCCAGCCGTGCTAACCGTCAGATCATTTCTCAGGTTCACCTGTGAGAACAGTACCCCCAAGAAACAGCGGGAGGGGGGGGGGCAAGAAACAGCGGGAGGGGGGGGCAAGAAACAGCGGGAGGGGGGGACCCCCCAAGGAATTCCCTTAATTTGCAGGGATTTCCTCTCACTTCCTGGTTGGCTATGGGACAGAAAGTGAATGGAAATCTCGGCAATGGGACACTGATGGCACAAAAAAAAAAGTCTGACAGGGGTTCTAACCCTGTAGATACAAAACAAAGAAAGGGCGCACCAGCCTAGCGCATTATCCTCAGCGAGTTTATTATATCAAGATAAAAATCAGCTACTCACAAACATTCGTAAAATTCAAGCACATCAATTCCATAGAGCCGCCTCATTGCAGAAATACGATATCTCGTGAAAGCAGAGGGCTGACGCGTTTCGAGGCAGTGCCTCTTCTTCAGAGCCTCTAACCCTCCCTTGCTCTATCCAGAATGAAAAAAAACTTTTTGTATATAGTTCTACTTTACCCACTTTAGCCCCGGAGGATTTGGCTGCTCAAAGACCAGGCCCTACTTTGCGATTCGGCACTGCGTGAGTTTAACGGACAATTGCGCGGTCGTGCAACGCTGTACCCAAATGGAATTGACGTCCTTTTTTGCCCACAAACAGAGCTTTCTTTTGGTGGTATTTTATCACCTGTGCAATTTTTATTTCTTGCGCTATAAACAAAAAAAGAGCGACAGTTTTGAAAAAATAACAATATTTTTCACATTTTTTTATATGAAATTCTCATAAAAGATGTAAAAATCAAAATTTTTTTAACATTTTAGGCCAATTTGTTTTCTGCTACATATGGTTGGTAAAAAAAAAATCGCAATAAGCGTATTTTGATTGGTTTGCCCAAAAGTTATTGCGTTTACTAACTATGGGAAAGATTTATGTCATTTTTATTGTTTAACTAGTAATGGCGGTGATCTGCGATTTTTTTTGCGGGACTGCGACATTGCGGCGGACAGATCGGACTCTTGACTGACATTTTTGACACTTTTGGGGGTACCAGTGACATTACTACAGTAATCAGTGCTATACATATGCACTGTTACTGTAAAAATGACACTGGCAGTGAAGGGGCTAACTTTATTGGTGATCAAGGGGTTAAGTGTATCCTTAGGGGCGTGCTTCTAACTGTCAAGGGGCGTGGCTTGTTAGATCATCACAGAGACATACGATCCTACATAGCAGGATCACATAGCCTCTGTCATGATCTAAGGGAGAATGACAGATGGCTGTGTGTACATCAGCCGTCTGTCTTTCTCCCTCTCCTTCCTGAGGGAGATCGTGAGTGGCCGGCGGACATCGGAGCCGCCGGTCACACGAGTGGGCTAGGCAGGGAACGAGCGGGGGGCGGGAGCGCGCCGCCGGTGGCACGCGCTCGCCCCCTACAGGCTCGTGGGCGAGTGACGTACCCATACGTCACTTTGCCTGTAGGGGGCTGACTGCCGCAGTATATAGTCGTGGGGCGGTCGGCAAGTGGTTAAGAAAATAATCCAGAATAGTAGTGTGGGGCTCTTCCCAGCTGTCCTGGTACACCGCTGACCTCTACCCCTCCAGTGGAAACCCCCCCAATAATACAAGCCCTAAGACTGGTAACACTGTACAAAGTACCAACTGCTATATTGCTTATATCAGTGCCTGCAAAACTGGTATCATTCATTACTTCTAAGTAATGAAGAAATTTAATTTTCCTTATTATGGATCACTAATACATGGGAATGCATCCCAAGCCTGATATAGGGATGGTTTTACTTTGACTGACCTAACACTACAGGAATGTCATTTCTACTGACCAACTGAAGGAACGTGCCCTATCTTCTTAGAAGTGTCACTAAACCCACATCGCAAGAAAACAATCAATAAATGGTGCATTCCATGCTGCTCATACTCACTCAGTCACTATGAGATTCCTTTTCTGTATTCTGCAAATAACCTGGTTGATCCTGCTGCTCTCTGTCTCCCCCTTCTGTCCATGCCCCCCGCTGCAGCTGGGGATTTTGCAGCGTTGCCAGCTCTGCACATGCTCAGTTTTCAGTGTTGTTTCAACCCTGAGCATTTTCTCCCTATCACATCTGAGCAGCATGGTCTGTTTTCTGCACCTGTCCGTGAATGTCCATTATGGACATGTACTCAGGACCGCCATCAGGGGGGTACAGCCCATACAGATGTAGGGGGCCCGGGCATCCTGAGGGGCCCAGTCCCGAGGGGCCCAGTCCCGAGGGTTGCCCAGGGCTCCAAGTTGGTACCTCCCCTTTTGTTCCCTACACTGACAACTAGTCTCCTGACTCCCGCTGGTGCTGACCGCTGCACTGGTTCCTGACTCCCATCCTGCCGCTGGCCACCACTGTCAAAATATTTGGTTGCTAAGACCGCCTGGTGTCCTAAAAGCCAGTCATATGCATTTTCAGGCCCACCGCAGAGATGTAACCTGGTGGTCAGGCCCTGGGGGCCCAGGCCTAAAGATGTGTAAGGGGCCCAAAAGTTTCTGATGGCTGCCCTGCATGTACTCTACATGTCCGTAATGGACAGTCGTGGATAGATTTAACGGACATTCATAGAAACACCCCAGCATGCCAGGAAGGGGAGAAGGAGAAAAGACTCCCTGAGGTTGCCAGGGAGGGGACAGAGACCATGAAGGTGAAGAGAAGACCGGACACAGGGGATGGTGCTGCCCTCCAGGGTCGCTGTGACTGTTTCCCACCACAGCTCCACAGTCGATCACGGACATCTCGCCAGAGCGGGACCCCAGGTATATCTCCAGGTGCATCTCTGCATACGCTGAGGGGGTTTGCAGTTGTCAGATACCCAGTTGGGCAACCTGAAAGAGCCTGTCCTGGAAATGTATTCTTTGGGCCTCCTCTCGCAGGATTGGTGAGCGGGCACTTGCTCATATTTTCAGAGACACTGCATGCAGACACCATTATATTATTGCTTCAACTAAGCCACAGAGAGAGATCTGGTGCTACAATTACTTTGCTGAGCAGCGATTTCTCCTGCTTGCCACAACTCCATAGTACACTTTACATCACCCTGCTTTCCAGGACATCCTAAGCCTATCTGGTTCCACCCTGCTAAACGGAACACCTAAAGTGCACCAACAAAGAGCTAGCTAAAGATACTGGACATATCAACTGTGTGGACTTCCACGTCTCTGCTCTGTTTATCAGGAACTCAGTGTTGCACTTATACTCACTAAGGCTACGTTCACATGTCAGCGTATCGATCGCGGGCAGAATCACCGCGATTCTGCCCGCAATCTGGAAATCATTGCAAATCGCAATTTTTTTTCCGCGATGTTACCGCGATTCGGCAGGCGCAAATCGCTGCAACATCGCACAGCGTTTGGGGTGCTATTGCAAATCATCAGTGCCCACAGTGCCCGCCATCAGTGCACACAGTGCCCACCATCAGTGCACACAGTGCCCGCCATCAGTGCCCACAATCAGTGCCCATAGTGCTGCCAGTCAGTGCCCATCAATACCTGCTCATCTAGGCACTGATGGGCACTGACTAGCAGCACTATGGGCACTGAGTGTGGGCACTGATGGTGCTGCCCATCAGTGCTCATCAGTGCCGCTCATCAGGGCCACCCATCAGTGTCCAGCAGTGCCGCCTTTCAGTGCCCATCAGTGCTGCCCGTCAGTGCCGCCTCTCAGTGCCCAGCAGTGCCACCTCTCAGTGCCCATCAGTGCCGCCTATCAGTGCTCATCAGTGCCGCCTATCAGTGCTCATCCGTGCCGTCTATCAGTGTCACCTATCAGTGCTCATCAGTGCGGCATATTAGTACCTCCTCATCAGTGCCACCTCATCAGTGCCCATAAGTGCCACCTCATCAGTGTCCATAAGTGCCACCTCATCAGTGCCCATCAGTGCAGCCTATCAGTGCCCATCAGTGCAGCCTATCAGTGCCCATCAGTGCCGCCTCATCAGCGTACATCAGTGAAGGAGAAAAATTTATTTATTTTCAAAATTTACTCGCAGAAGATAAGAAAAACTTTTTTTTTCAAAATTTTCTGTCTTTTTTCTTTTTTTTGTAAGAAATAAAAAATCCAGAGATGATTAAATACCACCAAAAGAAATCTCTATTTGTGTGAAAAAAATTATAAAATTTGCATATAGGTTTAGTGTAGCATGACCGCGCAATTGTCATTCAAAGCGTGAGAGCGCTGAAAGCTGAAAATTGGCCTGGGCAGGAAGGGGGTGAAAGTGCCCGGTAGGCAAGTGGTTAATAATGTTTGCATATGTTGTTACGTTTATATAGTCTGGACCTGTGTTTTCAGGATTTCAGGTACACAGACTGGCCTACAACAAGTCACCTCTGTTCCCCCTTTGGCCCATAGGCCACACCTGAGTCATTTGAAGTGGTTGAACTGTGTTATTTTTTAACCTGCATGTGCCTTTGAGATATACTGTGTAGCACCCTCCTAGAAAGGTGCTAGGTAAAAGCCTAGTTTTTGGCTCTGCCTGCTCATCAGGAGAGTTTGATTGTTAGTTTTGCCTGTTGCATAAGTCCAGGTGTGATTCACTTGGTCTGAGGGAGTGTCCCCACTGTATCCAATAGGGGAGCCTGTTGGACAGTGGAGGAAACCCAGCTAGTGACACACAGGCTTTTGTGTCAGTCCCAGTGGGAGGGCACAACCACAGTGCATCCCGGGATTGGTCATAAAATCCGGGGGCACATGTGACAGGGTGTCTTTGGGCAGGAAGCCAGGTCCCAGGTGGAGGGTGATGGCTGTCTTGCCTCCTGTCAGCAAGGAAAGTGGCCACAGACAGTCGGCCTGGTGAGCCAGAGTGTAATGCTGAACCAAGAGGTCCAGGATACAGACGGTGGAGTTGAAGGCAGAGCTACCTGGGGAAAAACAGTGTCCATGAGTACCAGGGAGCCTGCTAGGGGTCTGCCCAGGAAGGGGACCGCTCCAGTGGGGTTAGAGGACAAGACCTAGCACACACAGTCAGTGAGAAAGGGGGTGCCAAGTTAGAGTAATCTACAGAATAGTTCTCCCTTCAAATCTTCACTTCAGTGGCAAGGTGAAGCAGTGGCCTTGCCGCATTCAATCCTAAAGTTATATGTCCTCAGGATTTGTGCATAGTTGTCAGGTTGGAGTATCCCACTCATGTCTTCTCCTATCCAAGTTCCTAAATAAAATGCAAAAAAAAACAAATCCCCTAGACTGTTCATTGACTGAGCTAAGTGTTGAAGTGTCAAGATTTAACAGACTGTTGCTATTGGTAACCCATGGGAATCCAATCTAAGCAGCTCCCATGGGGGCAGTGCTACAACTTTTTTTTATCACAGAGTTTTCAAGTCTTTATTACTCAGTGCTGTTATTACTGTTGTTTTATGACCAAAGCCGCTTGGTAAAGATACCACTTCTGTCTATTTACTATTGCTGCAATGACATTGTCTATTAGGTGTGCCAGAAGGGCCGAGACTGTTCTTGGAGTTGAGAGGCAGAACACAGAACCAAATACAGTGCCTTGCGAAAGTATTCGGCCCCCTTGAACTTTGCGACCTTTTGCCACATTTCAGGCTTCAAACATAAAGATATAAAACTGTAATTTTTTGTGAAGAATCAACAACAAGTGGGACACAATCATGAAGTGGAACGAAATTGGATATTTCAAACTTTTTTAACAAATAAATAAACTGAAAAATTGGGCGTGCAAAATTATTCAGCCCCTTAAGTTAATACTTTGTAGCGCCACCTTTTGCTGCGATTACAGCTGTAAGTCGCTTGGGGTATGTCTCTATCAGTTTTGCACATCGAGAGACTGAAATTTTTGCCCATTCCTCCTTGCAAAACAGCTCGAGCTCAGTGAGGTTGGATGGAGAGCGTTTGTGAACAGCAGTTTTCAGTTCTTTAAACAGATTCTCGATTGGATTCAGATCTGGACTTTGACTTGGCCATTCTAACACCTGGATATGTTTGTTTGTGAACGATTCCATTGTAGATTTTGCTTTATGTTTTGGATCATTGTCTTGTTGGAAGACAAATCTCCGTCCCAGTCTCAGGTCTTTTACAGACTCCATCAGGTTTTCTTCCAGAATGGTCCTGTATTTGGCTCCATCCATCTTCCCATCAATGTTACCATCTTCCCTGTCCCTGCTGAAGAAAAGCAGGCCCAAACCATGATGCTGCCACCACCATGTTTGACAGTGGGGATGGTGTGTTCAGGGTGATGAGCTGTGTTGCTTTTACGCCAAACATAACGTTTTTCATTGTTGCCGAAAAGTTTGATTTTGGTTTCATCTGACCAGAGCCCCTTCTTCCACATGTTTGGTGTCTCCCAGGTCACTTGTGGCAAACTTTAAACGACACTTTTTATGGATATCTTTAAGAAATGGCTTTCTTCTTGCCACTCTTCCATAAAGACCAGATTTGTGCAGTATACGACTGATTGTTGTCCTATGGACAGAGTCTCCCACCTCAGCTGTAGATCTCTGCAGTTCATCCAGAGTGATCATGGGCCTCTTGGCTGCATCTCTGATCAGTCTTCTCCTTGTATGAGCTGAAAGTTTAGAGGGACGGCCAGGTCTTCGTAGATTTGCAGTGGTCTGATACTCCTTCCATTTCAATATTATCGCTTGCACAGTGCTCCTTGGGATGTTTAAAGCTTGGGAAATCTTTTTGTATCCAAATCTGGCTTTAAACTTCTCCACAACAGTATCTGGTGTGTTCCTTGTTCTTCATGATGCTCTCTGTGCTTTAAACGGACCCCTGAGACTATCACAGTGCAGGTGCATTTATACGGAGACTTGATTACACACAGATGGATTCTATTTATTATCATTGGTCATTTAGGTCAACATTGGATCATTCAGAGATCCTCACTGAACTTCTGGAGAGAGTTTGCTGCACTGAAAGTAAAGGGGCTGAATAATTTTGCACGCCCAATTTTTCAGTTTTTTATTTGTTAAAAAAGTTTGAAATATCCAATAAATTTCATTCCACTTCATGATTGTGTCCCACTTGTTGTTGATTCTTCACAAAAAATTACAGTTTTATTTCTTTATGTTTGAAGCCTGAAATGTGGCAAAAGGTCGCAAAGTTGAAGGGGGCCGAATACTTTCGCAAGGCACTGTATACTCTTTCAGGTTTGGCGCTACAGAGACATAAATTGATAAAGGATCTTCCTAATGGAACTGATGGGTTCTAACCATTCCCCACGCCAAGGTTGTGGCTGGAGAGACACAATGAGAATTAGCGGCACCGGAAACACAATGAGAATTACCGGAAACGGAAACGACACGCAGCGAGGAGATCTGAGAGCTGTGTGTGTGTGTGTAGAGGAGGAGGAGCCGCCGCACGTGCGGAGGAGAGCGGGGGAAGCCGCACTAGGAAGCCGGGGGCCGGGGGCAGGAGCTCGGAGCCTCGGACCAGGGAACCAGTGCGGGGGACAGCCGGGGACAGGAGACGCATGTGCGGAGGAGAGCGGGGGAAGCCGCACTAGGAAGCAGAAGCAGTGCGGGAGACAGCCGGCGGCAGGAGCCGCACGTGCGGAGGAGAGCGGGGGAAGCCGCACTAGGAAGCAGGAGACAGGAGCTCGGAGCCTCAGACCAGGGAACCAGTGCGGGGGAGACAAAGACCGGGACCAGACTGAGACCGAGGGACGTAAGTTGGAAACAATCTGATCTGATCTCCTGGTAGGAGGGCGGGCTGGTGGGGGGACTACAAGTACAAACTACATACAAGTACAAACACTACAGGCAATACAGGCTACTAAGGGGTTACTATAGACTGAGAGGTGCTCTGCGACTTGCGACTGGTGGGTGAGCATCTTTGCGACTGGTGAGCATCTTTGCGACTGGTAAGCATCTTTGCGACTGGTGAGCATCTTTGCGACTGGTAAGTATCTTTGCGACTGGTGAGCATCTTTGCGACTGGTAAGCATCTTTGCGACTGGTGAGCATCTTTGCGACTGGTAAGTATCTTTGCGACTGGTGAGCATCTTTGCGACTGGTAAGCATCTTTGCGACTGGTAAGCATCTTTGCGACTGGTGAGCATCTTTGCGACTGGTAAGTATCTTTGCGACTGGTAAGCATCTTTGCGACTGGTAAGTATCTTGCGACTGGTGAGTATCTTTGCGACTGGTGAGTATCTTGCGACTGGTGAGTATCCTTGCGACTGGTGAGTATCTTTGCGACTGGTGAGTATCGTTGCGACTGGTGAGCATCTTTGCGACTGGTGAGCATCTTTGCGACTGGTAAGTATCTTTGCGACTGGTGAGCATCTTTGCGACTGGTAAGCATCTTTGCGACTGGTAAGCATCTTTGCGACTGGTAAGCATCTTTGCGACTGGTGAGCATCTTTGCGACTGGTAAGTATCTTTGCGACTGGTAAGCATCTTTGCGACTGGTAAGTATCTTGCGACTGGTGAGTATCTTTGCGACTGGTGAGTATCTTGCGACTGGTGAGTATCCTTGCGACTGGTGAGTATCTTTGCGACTGGTGAGTATCTTTGCGACTGGTGAGCATCTTTGCGACTGGTGAGCATCTTTGCGACTGGTAAGTATCTTTGCGACTGGTGAGCATCTTTGCGACTGGTAAGCATCTTTGCGACTGGTGAGCATCTTTGCGACTGGTAAGTATCTTTGCGACTGGTGAGCATCTTTGCGACTGGTAAGCATCTTTGCGACTGTTAAGTATCTTTGCGACTGGTAAGTATCTTTGCGACTGGTAAGCATCTTTGCGACTGGTGAGTATCTTGCGACTGGTGAGTATCCTTGCGACTGGTGAGTATCTTTGCGACTGGTGAGTATCTTTGCGACTGGTGAGCATCTTTGCGACTGGTGAGCATCTTTGCGACTGGTAAGTATCTTTGCGACTGGTGAGCATCTTTGCGACTGGTAAGCATCTTTGCGACTGGTAAGCATCTTTGCGACTGGTGAGCATCTTTGCGACTGGTAAGTATCTTTGCGACTGGTGAGCATCTTTGCGACTGGTAAGCATCTTTGCGACTGGTGAGCATCTTTTTTGCGACTGGTAAGTATCTTTGCGACTGGTAAGCATCTTTGCGACTGGTAAGTATCTTGCGACTGGTGAGTATCTTTGCGACTGGTGAGTATCTTGCGACTGGTGAGTATCCTTGCGACTGGTGAGTATCTTTGCGACTGGTGAGTATCTTTGCGACTGGTGAGCATCTTTGCGACTGGTGAGCATCTTTGCGACTGGTAAGTATCTTTGCGACTGGTGAGCATCTTTGCGACTGGTAAGCATCTTTGCGACTGGTGAGCATCTTTGCGACTGGTAAGTATCTTTGCGACTGGTGAGCATCTTTGCGACTGGTAAGCATCTTTGCGACTGGTAAGCATCTTTGCGACTGGTGAGCATCTTTGCGACTGGTAAGTATCTTTGCGACTGGTAAGCATCTTTGCGACTGGTAAGTATCTTGCGACTGGTGAGTATCTTTGCGACTGGTGAGTATCTTGCGACTGGTGAGTATCCTTGCGACTGGTGAGTATCTTTGCGACTGGTGAGTATCTTTGCGACTGGTGAGCATCTTTGCGACTGGTGAGCATCTTTGCGACTGGTAAGTATCTTTGCGACTGGTGAGCATCTTTGCGACTGGTAAGCATCTTTGCGACTGGTGAGCATCTTTGCGACTGGTAAGTATCTTTGCGACTGGTGAGCATCTTTGCGACTGGTAAGCATCTTTGCGACTGTTAAGTATCTTTGCGACTGGTAAGTATCTTTGCGACTGGTAAGCATCTTTGCGACTGGTGAGTATCTTGCGACTGGTGAGTATCCTTGCGACTGGTGAGTATCTTTGCGACTGGTGAGTATCTTTGCGACTGGTGAGCATCTTTGCGACTGGTGAGCATCTTTGCGACTGGTAAGTATCTTTGCGACTGGTGAGCATCTTTGCGACTGGTAAGCATCTTTGCGACTGGTAAGCATCTTTGCGACTGGTGAGCATCTTTGCGACTGGTAAGTATCTTTGCGACTGGTGAGCATCTTTGCGACTGGTAAGCATCTTTGCGACTGGTGAGCATCTTTGCGACTGGTAAGTATCTTTGCGACTGGTGAGCATCTTTGCGACTGGTAAGCATCTTTGCGACTGTTAAGTATCTTTGCGACTGGTAAGTATCTTTGCGACTGGTAAGCATCTTTGCGACTGGTGAGTATCTTTGCGACTGGTGAGTATCCTTGCGACTGGTGAGTATCTTTGCGACTGGTGAGTATCTTTGCGACTGGTGAGTATCCTTGCGACTGGTGAGTATCTTTGCGACTGGTGAGTATCCTTGCGACTGGTGAGTATCTTGCGACTGGTGAGTATCTTTGCGACTGGTGAGTATCTTTGCGACTGGTGAGTATCCTTGCGACTGGTGAGTATCCTTGCGACTGGTGAGTATCCTTGCGACTGGTGAGTATCTAGTGACTGGTGAGGGCATTAGCGACTGGTGGGTACCCCAGGTTTTGTACCAGGGAAGTTAGAGGTAGTGTAGGTAAGGAAGAGCAGGCCGTTAACATTATCCCCATAGAGTAGGGGGTAATAATGTCCGACAGGATTGGGGATGCCACTCAGTGCACTTCTTGCGGCATGTATGCGTTCCTTGATGAAACAATCGAGGACGAATACTGCTGTGCAAGATGTGAGCGACTTGTTGCTCTGGAAGCCCACATCGTGGATCTAGAGAGCACAGTGACAAGACTGCGTGGCATCTACAACCTGGAAAGGAGTTTGGACATTACCCAGCAGGCGCTGGCAGGGGTCAGCATAGAGGAGGAAGGAATAGAGGAGACGCAAGCAGCAGAGGTACGCAGCTGGGTGACTGTTAAGGCCCGTACACACGTACCGATCGTCGGCATACAAACGTCGGTGGACGAAGGATCTGCCGATTGTACGCGTGTTAGTATGGTGCCTCCGACAGATGTCTGCGCACAATCCGCGGACAAAAGTCTTTCGTGCAAACATGAAAATATTTGTATGCCGACACCAGAACGGACGATTGTTCGCCTGTCAGTACACAATTCGGCCGACAGACCGCAGATTTGCAAGACTGGGCATGCTCAGAAAATAGAAAACACAGGGAAAGTTAACCATTACATGACATCACTTCTGCAGTCGGCGGACAAAATTCTTGTGCTGTCCTTGTGCTGTCTTTGCACTTTTCAGCAGACACCGACATCCCGGGGAGAAAAGAGGAACATTTGTAAGCCGACCATCGGTACGTGTGTACGGGGCTTTAGGAATGTTAGGGGGAGGAGAGTCAGGGAGGCCAGTCCTGAGTTGGTACACCCTAACATGTTTGCCGAGTTGCAGGTTGAGGGGGATATCAACTCAGGGGTGGCAGAGCTGGAGCATGCGCCCTCCCCCAGCTGCCAGGGGAGGGACGGCTCCAGGAAGAAGGGGGGCCGTAACTCAGGAAAGGTTAGACAGGTTGTGGTAGTTGGGGACTCAATTATCAAGAGGACAGAGAGGGCAATCTGTAAAAAAGATCTCGTGAACCGAACAGTTTGTTGTTTACCGGGCGCCCGAGTTCGGCACATCGCAGATCTGGCAGACAGATTGTTGGGCGGGGCTGGGGATGACCCAGCGGTCATGGTGCATGTGGGCACTAATGACAAAGTTAAAGGTAGGTGGAGGATCCTTAAAGCGGAGTTCCACCCTGGTTATACATTTTTTTACAAAAATACCCCCGGGACAGTCAGGGCTAGCACATTCCACAATGGCTAGCCTCTGATCTGTCCCGGGTTGCACTTACCTTTCAGGATAAATACTTACCTTGAAATTGTCTTCTCCAGCGCTGCCATCTCAGGTGTGGGCAGCTTGAAGCCAGCACGATCCTCTTCCGCGTCCTCTTCGGTCCTCTTCCTCCTTCTTCGGTCCCACGATGCACTGCACCGGCCCCGACGTCACTTCCGGGTCGCGCGCGTCATCCCTCCACAGCTTCTGGGCATGCCCAGAAGCTGTTTAGAAGGGAATGACGCGCGCGCCCCGGAACTGACGTCGGGGCCGGTGCAGGCGCAATGATTCCTGGGAGCGATGACGTTCAGCTCCCAGGAATCATTGCAAAATCCAGGAAGTGACGAATCGCCGTGGCCGCCGAGGGGAGGAAGAAGGAAGTAAGGTGAGTATATTTTCTCTAAAAGGTAAGTGAAAAAAAAAAAAAAATTGCGATTATCCATTTGTTTTTCAGGTGACCGGGAGCGAGAAGATGGAGGTAAGTATAAATTTCGGGTGGAACTCCGCTTTAAGAACGATTTCAGGGACTTAGGTAATAGATTGAGGAAAAGGACCTCCAAGGTGGTTTTCTCTGAAATACTGCCTGTACCTCGAGCCACACAGGAGAGGCAGAAGGAGATTAGGGAAGTTAACAAGTGGCTGAGGAATTGGTGTAGGAAGGAGGGGTTTGGGTTCCTGGAGAACTGGGCTGACTTCTCAGTCGGCTACCGGCTCTTTAGTAAGGATGGGCTGCACCTTAATGGGGACGGTACAGCTCTTTTGGGGAGAAAGATGGCCACCGAGTTGGAGGGGCTTTTAAACTAGGAGACGGGGGGGGAGGGCTCAGAAGTAGAATCAGTCAGGAGGGAGCAGAGGACTGAAGGCAGTTGTAGGGTCAGCAGCGACATTAGGTCAACAACATCAATTGGCGGGTCTGTGCGGGAAAACAGCAGACCAAACAAAAATAAACATAACCGCCAATCACGTTTAACTTCCGTAAAACTAAGAGGGGTATATGCTAATGCCAGGAGCCTAGCTAATAAGATGGATGAGTTGGAAATGTTAGTACATGAGGAGGACATAGACCTTGTGGGAATAACAGAAACTTGGTTCGACCCCTCACATGACTGGCTGGCAAATATCCAAGGGTATTCTGTGTACCGGAAGGACAGGGTAGGAAAAAGAGGGGGAGGGGTATGTCTCTATGTCAAGAACAATATAAAGGTGCTAGAAAGGAGTGACATTACGGATGGGATGAGCATGGATTTAGAATCTGTGTGGGTTGAACTCGATAGGGAAGAAGATAAGGGAAAAGTAGTTGTGGGGGTTTGCTATAGGCCACCTAACCAAGGGGAGGAGGTAGAGCTGGAATTTTTAGCACTAATAGGTAAAGCGGCAAAACTGGGATCAGTCATCATATTGGGGGACTTCAATTATCCCGACATTGACTGGGAAGAGGGGACTGCACACTCGCATAAGGCCCGTCTATTCACGGAAACCTTACAGGATAACTACATGTCACAGTTGGTGGATTCCCCTACTAGAGAGAATGCAATCCTGGATCTATTGATCACTAATGACCCAGACATAATCTCGGAGGTAGGAGTCCAGGACAATCTGGGCTCTAGCGATCACAGGATGATCACATTTAGTATAAATAACAATATAAAAAGGCAAGTGGGGAACATAAGAACCCTAAACTTCAGAAGGGCAGACTTTCCAAAATTGTACTCAATGATGGAAAGGGTAAACTGGGACCAAACCCTGGGATCCCTGACCACTGAGGAAAAATGGGAATGCTTTAGAACAATATTAAGCAAAGGCATCTTGCAGTGCATTCCTATGGGGAATAAATTTAGAAGAGACAAAGCCAAACCTGGCTGGCTAAACCGTAGCGTTAAAAAACTTATTAGGGGAAAAAAATTGGCCTTCAAGAAATATAAATCAGAGGGCACAGTATCGGCCTTCCAGCAATACAAGGAGGAAAATAAGAAGTGTAAACACGAAATCAAGATGGCTAAAATCAACTTTGAGAGACAAATAGCGGAGGATAGTACAAAAAAACCCAAAGAAATTCTTTAAATATATCAACAGCAAAAAAACTAGGGCAGAGCATATTGCACACATAATTAACGATGATGGGAGGATGGTTACAGAGGACACTGAAAAAGCAACCGTGCTGAATTCTTTTTTCTCGTCAGTCTTTACGCAGGAAAAGGAGGGGTACACTGACCATGACTGTTTGGTTAGTAGTAATACACAGGACTTGCCACTATGGCTAACAGAGGGGGAAATCAGGGAAAGACTGAATAAACTTAACACAAACAAATCACCAGGCCCGGATGGCGTACATCCGAGAGTGCTCAAGGAACTCAGTATGGTTATATCTAGACCACTGTTCCTAATCTTTGCTGACAGTATTAGGACAGGAGATGTACCAGGGGATTGGAGGAAGGCTAACGTGATTCCGATATTCAAAAAGGGCCAGAGGCATATCCCGGGAAATTATAGGCCTGTCAGTTTGACATCAATAGTATGTAAACTTCTGGAGGGGATGATAAGGGACTATATCGTAGAGTATGCTAAAGACAACAACATCATCAGTAGTAACCAACACGGGTTTACAAATGGGCGTTCTTGTCAAACCAATCTCTTAGCATTCTACGAGGAAGTGAGCTGTGAGCTAGATAGGGGGAGACCAGTGGATGTGGTGTACTTGGATTTCGCTAAGGCGTTTGATACAGTTTCCCACAAGCGCTTAATTTATAAAATAAGGTCTGCAGGTATCGACAGCAGGGTTTGCTCTTGGATACGGAACTGGCTAAAAGGCCGTGTCTAAAGGGTGGTAATAAACAGCGCATACTCAGACTGGGCTGAGGTAGTAAGCGGGGTGCCCCAGGGCTCAGTCCTGGGACCAACCTTGTTCAATTTATTCATAAACAGCATTGAGGACGGGATCAGTAGTTCTATATCAGTTTTTGCAGATGACACAAAATTGGCCAGGGCAATAACTGCACAGCATGAAGCAGATATCCTACAGAATGACCTGGACAAAATTACGGAGTGGGCAACGACATGGCAAATGAGGTTTAATGTGGAGAAGTGTAAGGTTTTGCACTTGGGGACCAAAAACATAAAAACACAATACATGTTAGGAGGGGAACCCTTGGGGGACTCAAAAATGGAGAAAGATCTGGGAGTCTTGGTTGATGATAGATTAGGCAACAGCATGCAATGCCAAGCGGCAGCTTCCAAAGCCAACAGAATATTAGCATGCATAAAGAAAGGGATGTATTCCAGAGATAAGACTATAATCCTTCCACTTTATAAAACTCTGGTCCGACCGCATCTGGAGTATTCTGTCCAGTTCTGGTCGCCAGTCCTCAGGAGGGATGTGTTGGAGCTGGAGAGAGTCCAGAGAAGGGCAACTAAACTAATTAGGGGATTGGAGGACCTTACCTATGAAGAGCGGCTGCAATCGCTCGATTTATTTTCCCTGGAGAAGAGACGTCTGAGAGGGGACATGATAGCAATTTATAAATATCTTAATGGGGATCTCAGCTTAGAAAAAAAGCTGTTCATTCGAAGGAATTGCATGAGGACTCGAGGACATACAATGCGATTAGAGGAGAAGCGTTTTAACCTCAGGCAACGTGGGGGGTTCTTTACTGTTAGGGCTACAAGATTGTGGAATTGTCTACCACAAGAGGTGGTTTCTGCGGGTAGTATGGTGACTTTCAAAAGACTCTTAGACTTACATCTCAAGGATCAGGAGATAAAGGGCTATGTTCGATGATTACAGTCACACACACCTACACAGGTTGAACTGGATGGACTATTGTCTTTATTCAACCTCACCTACTATGTATGTAACTAATTGCTTCTAATTAAGTGATCGCTTCTTCCTTTCCCAACAACGTACCTCCAGAGCTGTCACATCAACATTTGATCCGCTTGTCAGGTCATTATGGAAACACAGGAGAGTGTCAGAGGCGTGAGATGGAGGAAGCCGCCAGCAGATAACACCTGTGCCTCCTCTGGTCCCGCCATTGTTCCACAGCAGCAGATGTGAATCTGATTTCCTGATAATTTGTTCCATAACAAACTGCATGAGACGGCGGAGGGAAGGAGACGAGGTGACAGACAGCACGAATCACGCCGACAAGCAAATCCATTTGTCAAACCCAAGTTCCCAAAATACCTAGTTATTAAGTTGAGCTCCTTTGTTCTGAGTTCTGCGGTTCAACGTTCTGTCTGTGATGATGAAGGGAACCGGTGAAAATGAAGACGCATTTCCTAATCCACGCGGCAGGTAAGTCAGTCAGTCACTCCCTCCATCATTACTGGTAAAGTAGGAGAATGAGGGGTACAGGCTCTTAATTGAGCTGGGATGAGTCAGAGTTTGACTTCTCATTGATCTACCTGTGCGATGTTCTTCAAGTTTCAAGATAATAGGCAGAAAAAGTAAGACACTTCCAGTGCCAGAAGGTAAAGTATCATTCTAGAAGTCTGATTACAGACAGACGTGTGTGTATTCCATACTCGCTGCAACAAAATGTAAAGTCATGCTTCTGCTGGGAGATATGTTCTACAATCCGGTTGTACAAGAGCATGAACATTGCAATAGACGAGTACTACCTATTGAGATGATGATCACATAGCTTGGAGCTTGGCCCTGTCCCTTTTACCATCCCAAGCATCCCAATTGGGATTTACCATCCCAATTGGGCAGCAATTCGGACTTTTACGTTAAACAGCTCACAGGTTGGTGGTGTCGCACTGTGCTGCTGCGCATGCAACTGTCTCTTCCCCTGTAGGAGCAGATAGGGCCCTCCAGTGGAGCTTAGCCCTGTCCCTTATTAATACTGCCTTTCACACTAAACAGCTGACAGAGTTGTGGTGTCATACTATGCTGCTTTGCAAGCACATAGAACGGGGATAGGCAACCTTTCAGACATGGAGGAAATCTTTAGTGCACTCTCCCCCCCATAGTAGTGTCCCCTCCTTCCCACAGTAGGGTCCTCTGCCCCCCCCCATAGCAATGTCCTCTGCACCCCCTACCTAGCTCTGCCCCCCATAGCAGTGTCCCCTGCCATCTCCCCTCAGTAGTGTCCTCTGCCCCCCGCCCATAGCAGTGTCTTCTGCACCCCCTGCATAGCACTGTCTACCTGGATGACATGGAGGAAATGTGCCCCCCCCCCTGTAATGCCCTCTCTCCCCACATAGCAGTGTCCTCCGCCACTCCCCTCCCCATAGTAGTTTCCTCTGCCCCCACACAGCAGTGTCCTCTACCCCCCCCCCCCACCACACACACACACACACTAGTGTAGTGCCCTCTGCCTCCACATAGAAGTTTCCCTTTGCCATCTTCCCCTCATAGTACTGTCCTGTGCCCCCCATAACAGTGTCCTCTGCACACTGCCCCCCTCCCCTCAGTAGCCTCCTCTGCCCCCCACGTAGCAGTGTCCTCTGCACCCCCTTCATAGCACTGTCCTCTGCATCCCCTCCCCACACACACAAAGGTGTCCTCTGTCCCCCCCTGTAGTGCCCTCTGCCCCCACATAGCAGTGTCCCCTGCCACCCCCCCCCCCACAGTAGTGTTTTATCCCCCCCCCTGGTCCATAGCACTGTCCTCTGCACCCCCTGCAAAGCACTGTCCTCTGCCTCCACCCTACAAACACACACACACACACGCAGTAGTGTCCCCTGACACCCCCCCCCCTGTAGTGCTCTCTGCCCCCACATAGCAATGTCCTTTGCCATCCCCCCTTCAGTAGTGTCTTCTGCCCCCACATAGCAGGGTCCCCTGCATCCCCCCCCCCCACACACACACAGTAGTGTCCTCTGCCCCCCCACACATAGTGTCCTCTGCCCCCACATAGCAGTGTCCCCTGCACCCCCCCCCCCCCCACACACACACACACACAGTAGTGTCCTCTGCCCCCACCCATAGTGTCCTCTGCCCCCACTGCAACATTTCAGCGGACAGATCAGACCCCTAACTGACATTTTTTACACTTTTGGGGGGACTCTTATTCCTCCATGTCCTCTTCTGCGCAATTCCCCTCTGCAGCAGCAGTGCTCCCTAAGCATTCAAGGGGCTACGCAAGCAGTCAGGCTAAAAGATGCCATGCTGTGCTTCAGTTGGTCTGTCTAGGGGATAGGAGTCACACCGGTGCAGAGTTTCTGTCAGCTCTGCAAGGGCAGGCTCAGAGATGGTTGACACCACGACAGCTTGAGCCAGGAATGGTTGTATGCGATAATGGCACCAACCTTCTCTGCGCGCTCCGACAGGGACACTTGACACATGTTCCATGCTTGGCACATGTTTTGAATATGGTGGTGCAGCGTTTCTTGAGCAGATACCCGGGCTTCCAAGATCTCCTGAGGCAGGCCAGGAAAGTCTGTGGCCATTTCCGCCGTTCATTCCATGCCAGTGCTCGCTTATGGGAATGGGAATTCAACCTGCCCACCAACCGCCTCATTTGTGACATGCCCACCAGGTGGAACTCAATGTTGGCAATGCTGCAGTGGCTGCACATGCAGCAGAGGGCCATCAATCAGTATCTGTGTGAGTATGGCACAAGGACAGGGTCAGGGGAGCTTGGCTTTTTTTCGCCACGCCAGTGGCTTTTGATTAAGGATGTATGCATCGTCCTGTCACCATTTGAGGAGGCCACAAGGATGGTGAGCCGGGATGATGCACGCATCAGTGACACTATCCCGCTAGTCTACCTGCTGGAGCACACACTGCATGGAATCATGGACAGGGCACTTGAGGCAGAACAGCGGGAGGAAGAGGAGGACTTCCTTTCCTCACAAGGCCCCCTTTATGCAGATATCATTCTTGCAGGGCCACAAAACACACAGGAGGAAGAGGAGGAGGAGTATTTTGGCAGCATGGATGTAGAGGAAGAGGATAGCATACAGCAGTCTTCAAGGGATGGTTTTGATTCCCCAGAAATCACAGGAGTTGTACGTGGTTGGGGAGAGGTTCCTCCTGCTGACAATGTCATCCTTAGTGACCCAGAGGACTCAAAAGTTCATGCCTCCTCCAACGTTACGTTGCATGGGCTCCCTGATTCTGCAAAGCCTGCAAAAGGACCTGAGGATTCGTGCTATCAAGGAGAGGGATAATTACTGGTTGGCAACCCTTCTTGATCCACGTTACAAGGGTAAAGTTGCAGAGCTCATACTGCCTTCGCAGAGGGAGCAGAGAATGAAACATCTTGAGGAGGCATTGAAAAAAAAATTGTGTACCACCTTTCCAGACACTGGGGGGTCAACATTCTCCAGACGTGTTTCTGAGGCATCGTTCAGCCAAACGAGGAGCGGTGAAGAAGGTGGCCAGTTGACCAATGCCTTTAAACAGTTCTTTTGTCCTCAGCAGCACCCAGGGCTGTTAGGTTTAGGCAACCATTGCCAGCGTCTCCATCATATGGTGCATGATTATCTATGTGCAAGAGCAGACTTGGAGACCTTTCCAGCTGCGCATCCACTGGCTTATTGGGTCTTGAGGATGGACCACTGGCCAGAACTTGCTCAATATGCAGTGGAGCTACTGGCCTGTCCTGCTTCCAGCGTGCTTTCCGAATGGATGTTCAGCGCTGTTGGAGGTTTTTTGACGGACAAAAGAGTGCGTCTGTCCACAGACTCTGTTGACCTGCTGACTTTCCTCAAAATGAACCAGTCCTGGATCAACAAGAGCTATCAGGCCCCTGATGCTGATGTAACAGATTTAATTTGCTAGGAGTCTGCCATCCCTTGAAGACTGTATATGCTGCCTATCCTATTCCTCTACCTTGATTCTGCTAGCTTCCAACAATGTTTTTGATTTAGGTCACTACCAACCCCCAAGGCCTAATTTTTCTGCACTTGTATGACAGGTGCATACAATTTAAATGTCATATGTAATTTTTAACAGCAGGTCCTGTCCCTGTGCCCTGCTAACTGTGAGGGGTTACGGTGTTCAGGCACCACCAACACCAAAGGCCCAATTTTTGGCACCTGTGTAGCATATGCGATTTCAAATTTGCATGGAATTCTTACCAGCAGGTCCCGTTCCTGCCCCCAGCAAGAGTAACTGCTAGGCCTTGGTTACGGTGTTCAGGCACCACCTACAGCAAAGGTCCAATTTTTGGCACTTTTATAGCACATGCGATTTCAAATTTGCATGGAATTCTTACCAGCAGGTTCCGTTCGTGCACCCGGCAAGAGAAATTGTGAGGGGTTGGTTACGGTGTTCAGGCACCAGCAACACCAAAGGCCCAATTTGTTTTAGCAGCAGGGCCTGTTCCTGCACCCAGCAAGAGTAACTGCGAGGGGTTACAGTGTTCAGGCACCATCAACAACCAAGGCCCAATTTTTCTGCACCTGTATGACAAGTACATGCGATTTGAAACTTGTATGTATATTTGTATATGACATTTTTTGCTTTAGAAATGTCAGTATATCTGCAGCAGGCTACATACATCATAGAGATGCACTACTATACAGGCACATTCAGGGGACCCCCCAGGCACAATATTTGAAGGAATTTTTTATTTTTATAGTTTCACTTTAAGCCTCATTAAAATCAGTAAATCAGTGCTCCTTTAAAAACGATAGTCTTTAAAAATGTTTTTTTCATTGCTACATGTTCCCCAGGTCAGGACCCGGACCCCCATACACTTTTTTGGGGCAATAACTTGCATTTAAGCCTTCAAAATGAGGCAGTTTGATTTTTGAGGTTCGAGTCCCATAGACTTCAATGGGGTTCGTTTGTTCAAACAAACTTTTCCTCTGTTCCCGGTGTTCTGGTGCGAACCGAACCAGTGGGGTGTTCGGCTCATCACTATTTACAACCACTTTAAATATTGCTCCACAACCATCATGGCTTTTAATATATTTTGCTTGGATAATTTCCTGAAAGCTTTTAAAATATTCACCTCTAAATGGAGCTGCAGATTTTACACCTCCCCGTCCCCCGTCCTGGTCTTTACAGACACAATGTACATAGGAACTGACAGTTACACGGAAAGTAAAGAGTATTTTTGCCATCCTGGATGCGTGGTGACTTTTTCCGCCTACACTGGAGGTTCCATCAGGGATCCATTTAAGGATATGGATAGGCTGACAGACCTTCTGCTAAATTAAATAAGACAAGTACGCGCCGGGAAAAAAGCAGAAAAAGATAAGTCACGGACAATGGAATCTGCAGCGCACGCGGAGAGCGCACCCGGGCAGATGGATCTCGGTGTTTAATCTAAGAGATTGCAATTTTGAAGCACATTATGGTTGTTATTTATTGACACGCGCGGCACAAATTGAGTCACTTTATTATTTCCGGCAAGCGTCGGACGGTGTTTAGAGCCCCCTGAAGAATGTCTTTTAAATGCTTTGTAAATTGGTTGTTTTATAGAGTCATGTATTTTATTAAACCCCCGTAGGACTGTAAGTGTCCTCTAATTATTTCTGGATGCTTTGCAGATATTTTACGGAAGAGGTTTTCGTTTGGGGAAATCGTTACCGCAGAGAACATCGTACGGACATTCCACCAAAATGCTGTGTCTGGGTCAACTGTCTCCTATTGAAGAGCATTGATAAAAACTGATCTACAAAAGGAGGAAAACGTGGAAGAGAAACCTTGATGTTTGTTCAGCATTTCCCAACCTGCTCGTAGTGAATGGGAAATATGGCGGATATAAATGGAAGAACGTACTTTCTGCTTATAGTTATGCTGTGAAACTTTAGCACACACTTGGAGAACTATAGATCTGTGTTTGTCCCTGAAGAACTCTTGACAATGTTATGATCAAGCAGATATGAGGCTCTGGATTCAGATCTTACGTCTGTCGTGCAACATCTAGTGGTGAGATGAGGAGGAATGACCTCAGCTGCTCTACAAATGAGTGATGGGTCCCCCAAGATATGGAGATCACCAGATTTGAGAAATCAACGTGATGAATAACAACAGAGCGCCAAACATTCAACTTAAAGCGGAAACCACTGAAGTGGCCAGGGTTGCCCGGGGGGACTTTAATTGAGGCACCGCACTTATGTTTGTAAAGACAAGGAAAAATACATCTTGTAAAATTGAATAATTTTATTGTACAGATTAGAGCTGCACGATTCTGGCCAAAATGAGAATCACGATTTTTTAGCTTTGGAATAAAGATCACGATTCTCTCACGATTCTCTGTGTAACAAAAAAAAATTGGGATAACTTTACTGTTACGTTTTTTTTTTTTTTTTATTCATTAAAGTCTATTAATTGCGTTTGAAAGACTGCAGCACAAATACAGTGTGACATAAAATATTACAACAATCGCCATTTTATTCTGTAGGGTCTCTGCTAAAAAAATATATAAAATGTTTGGGGGTTCTAAGTACTTTTCTAGCAAAAAAAAACGATTTTAACTTGCAAGCAGCAAGTGTCAGAAAAAGGTCTAGTCTTTAAGAGGTTAAACTTCCTTTCTCCCTGGCAGAGGGAAGGAAAAGATACAATGTAATCATTTTGTTTATAGTTACTGGGAGACTTAATGCTGATAGCCGGAGGCAAGCGCGGTGATTCGCGAGAGGGAAAGCTAATCTGTGGGGCCGGTTGCTCCGGGCACCCGCGATCACTCCCCGGGAAGACAGAATGGCGGTCTACCGCTGTAAACACAGCAGACCGTTGTTCTGTCAGTTATCATCACAGGGCTTCAGTGTTTCTCCTATTTAGGAACACAGGTCCCTGTGATGATCCAATAAGCCCACCCCCCCACAGTTAGAAAACACCCCCTAGGGCAGTGATGGCGAACCTTGGCACCCCAGATGTTTTGGAACTGCATTTCCTATGATGCTCATGCACTCTGCAGTGTAGTTGAGCATCATGGGAAATGTAGTCCCAAAACATCTGGGGTGCCAAGGTTTGCCATCGCTGCCCTAGGGACACATTTATCCCTTTGCTCGACCCTGGGTTAACCCCTTCCCTGCCAGTATCATTATTACAGTAACAGTGCATATTTTTAGCACTGATCACTGTAGTAATGTCACTGGTACCCCCAAAAGTGTCAAAAATGTCAGTTAGGGGGCAGATCGCCGCCATTACTAGTAAAAAATAAATAAATAAATAAAAATGACATCTTTTCCTTAGTTTGTAGATGCAATAACTTTTGCGCAAACCAATCAAAATCCGCTTATTGGGATTCATTTAATTTAATTAATATTTTTTTACCAAAAATATGTAGCAGAATACAAATTGACCTAAAATGATGAAAAAATTAGATTTTTACATATTTTTTTTTTTTTTGGGGGGGGGGGGATAGAACAGAAAGTGAAAAATATTGTTTTTTTTTTTTTCAGAATTGTCGCTCTTTTTTTGTTTATAGCGCAAATAATAAAAAAATTGCATAGGGGATCAAATACCGCCAAAAGAAAGCTCAATTTGTGGGAAAAAAAAGGACATCAATTTTATTTGGGTACAGCGTCACACGACCGCAAAGTTGTTTGTTAAAGTAACGCAGGGCCGCATCGGAAAAAATGGCCTGGTCATTAAGGGGTAAAACCTTCCAGTCTAGAAGGGGTTAAACTCTCTCTCTGTAAGAAAAAAAATTATTTCCAAATGAAAGTGTAAAATTTTCCCCTTCTCCTAATAAAAGTCTGCTGAAATCCTCCTTCCCAGCGCCAATCTTTTCCACCCCCCTCCAAATATCAGCTTCTTGACAAAATACACCCCCCCTCCCAAAATCACTCCTCCTATCACAAATCCACTCCGCCCACAAATTACCCCTCCTAGTACAAATCCCACCCAACACAAACCATTCCCCCCAATCCCACCTCCTAACACAAATCCATTCCTCCCACAAATGACCCCTCCTAGTACAAATCCCACCCCACACAAATCCTTCCCCCCAATCCCACCTCCTAGCACAAATATAATCCAATCAATTTAACTTTAATGTGTTTTTTACTGAGAGTGTGTTGTTCCTAGACCTTTGGGGTAATATCGTGTGACATAAAAAATAGGAACTACCACTATTTTATTCTCGGTGTCTGCTTTCAGAAAACATATCATGTTTTGGGGGTTTCGTGTAATCTTCAGGCATAAAATTATTTTTAAGGCTCCGTTCACATATAGGCATTTTCAGGTCGCAGGCAGAATTGCCGCGATTCTGCCCGCGATTCCGAAGCACTGCAAGTCGCGGGATTCCTACGACTTGCAATGGCACCCCAAACGCGGCGCGATTTTGCCGCTATCGTCGTCCGCGTTTGGTGTGCCATAGCAAGTCACTGAAATCGCTTGGGCGTCCAGCGACTTGCAATGGTTCGGAATTGCGGGCAGAATCGCGGCAATTATGCCCGCGATCTGAAACGCCTATATGTGAACGGAGCCTTAAACATGTGTGCAAAAAAAAAACATAAAAATGGTTATGAGCAAAAGGTTTAAAGGATAAGTTCACCTTCGGGAACAATGTTACATGTTCCAACCCCTAAGCTTTGTTAGTTAAAAACCACTTGAAGACCCGGCTTTTTCTGGCACTTTTTGTTTAAAAGTTTAAATCAGTATTTTTTTGCTAGAAAATTACTTATAACCCCCCGAACATTATATATTTTTTTTCAGCAGAGACCCTAGGTAATAAAATGGTGATCGTTGAAATTTTTTATATCGCACGGTATTTGCTCAGCGGTTTTACAAACGCAATTTTTGGGGAAAAATACATTTTATTGAATTAAAAAAAAAAAAACAATAGTTACCCCATTTTTTTTTTTTACATAATGTGAAAGCTGATATTACACAGAGTAAATAGATGCCCATCATGTCATGCTTCAAAGTTGTTTGAACGCTTGTGGAATTGCGGCAAACTACAGTACTTAAAAATCTCCATAGGCAATGATTTAAACAGGTAAGAGTTGCAGAAGAATTATTCCTCTCGCTTTAACGATCACAGCGATACTTCACATGTGTGGTTTTGAAATATCATTTACATATATATACGCACCACTTACGTATGCGTTCGCTTCTGCACGTGAGCACGGAGGGATGGGGGCGCTTTAAAAAATATATATATATATATTTTTATTTATTTTACTTTTTATTTTTACACTGCCGTTTATTTTTTATTTTTTTAACACTTTTATTCCTATTACAAGGAATGTAAACATCCCTTATAATAGAAATAAGGATGACAGGTCCTCTTTATGGAGAGATCTGGGGGTCAAAAAGACCCGAAATCTCTTCTTTACCTGTAAAAGCCAAAGATAAAACAATATATATATTTTTTTTGATCTTTCGCCATTAATCTATGTATTTTTTCTTCCAGCCTAGATCAGACGTCGCTCTGGTCCTCCAAGGCCAAAGAGTCGATCAAAGAGTGTTAGCTTTTAATTGCCTGTGGGAGCAGCCATTGGACCGGCGGAAAAGGTAAGCACAAGAAACACTGGCGAATGGCCGAAGGGGGTCATCCCCTCCCACCGTTTCAGAAACCTTTCCAGCAGCTCATGAGCCGCTTGGACCAGTTTCACGAGAAAGCCGAGTGCCTGCAGAAAAAAAACGTACCGGGGTCAAGGCTGAGATCTTCATCCATAATCCCGGTAAACCACTTGCCAACCGCTCGGTAAAACTGGCTCCTAACTTGACTAGGGTAATTCAGATCCCACCTGTTTAACCATATTACCTGGATCAGTACCCAACACCACCACCCTTTACCTGTATATGACAACACTAACTCAGCATTAGGGATGATCGAACGGTTCGGGTCGACCATCGGTTCGACCCGAACATTGGGTGTTCGAAATTCGGCCGAATTCCGAACTTTTTGCTGAAAAAGTTCGGAATTCGGCAACCAGAACCGACCAAAATGCAATAGGACAGGAAATGGGCTTTAAAAGCCCGTGATTGGACCGGAACCATCGGTAAAAGCCAATTGAGGGGGCAGGAGAATGCTAGGAATGTGATTGGAGTGACTAGGGGGTCCAGAGGCCAATCATTAGTGAATACGCCCCCCAGTATATAAGATAGCCCCGCCAAATTCCTAGCGTTGTAATACAGGGCTGTGGAAGAGAGTGGAAGCAGTTCTGTTACTCCTGCTTCAAAGTGTCATTTAGCAATTATTAGTGTGATGAAAGGGATATCTAGTGTAGTTAGGGTGCTATTTTCCACTATAGTTAGATTCAAAAATCTAGTTTCTGTAGAGAAAGTGTTAAGTGCCAGGGTGACCGTAGTGTAGTGTAGGGTGAACTGACTCTGACTGCTATGGCAGGGTGACCAAACCCTTCCATTTCAGGGTGACCGCTATAGAGAAAAGATCGTTTCTCTTAGGTGACTTATAGAACAGCGATATGGCTTCTCGCCTGTCACCCTGCTTTTTGCTGCAGGCGTTTATAGGGTTTTTTTGAGGACATGTTTGGAGTCAGGCATGACATCTGAAATTCTGTATAGGGGTATATATACACACACACACATACACATATATAGGTGTGAAAGTAGCAGAACCCTATGCTTGCGCTAATGAAATAATTAACAGGCATATGGCTCCGCTCCTATCACACCTATATATGTGTATGTGTATAAATACATATAAGTGTGTGTGTATATATACCCCTATACAGAGGTTCAGATGTTTTGCCTGCCTCCAAAGACCCCAAAAAAATGCCCAAAAAAACGCCTGGGCCAAAAAAAAAAAAAACACCCAGGTGTTATTGCAGGCATTTTTTTTGGGCATTTTTTGGGGGTCTTTGGAGGCAGGCAAGACATCTGAACTTCTGTATAGGGGTATATATACACACACACTTATATGTATTTATACACATACACACATATAGGTGTGAAAGGAGAGAAGCCATATGCCTGTTAATTATTCATTAGCGCAAGTATAGTGTTCTGCTACTTTCACACCTATATATATGTGAATGTGAATATATACTGTAAGGGATTAGCTCGGTGGCGGGTGTGGATGACCCCTTGGAGGGTGCGTTTTCCCAGAGAGGTAGCCGACAAGTGCTTGCAAACAAACAGTGTGGTTTATTAAATGGTGTTTTCTTCACCAGGCTGTATGCAGCAAAACATCCAAAATAAAATAAAACAGAAAATAAATCCTTGCCTCTGTGGGCGGCTACCTTCTCACAACTGGAACCTGCCTAAGTGTCTGTCTCCAACCTACCGTCGGGCAGACTTCCTTGTCCTACAGCGGACACTCAATAGTCCTTTTATAATAGCTTCACAGGGCAACACAGTCCTTTGTTTCTTTCACATCAACAGTTCGTCTTCTCACCTTTGAGACGTATTCACCCTTGGTTACCGTCCCGGGCACACATCACTCCGGGGGGTCTTCTCCCAGGCCCACACATCCTGTCGGGAGGCACACGCTGACTGTCCTCCTGCTCCCAGCCCACATGGCTTCAGGACACAGCTTCTGGAGGCAGCAAACAATAGGAATTTCTCTGAACAAATTATAGAGCCTTAACTCCCTCATTCTGAACAGGTGAAGGCCTTTCAACTTCCTGCTGGCTAGCTCTGTAGCCAACACCCTAAATTAATTAATGGACTTTCTAAATCAGGTGGAAATGTATCTCCTTCCTGTGACTACATTCCCAGATTTAGCTGACTTCCTGTTACATACCCCCCCCTCTTGTTTCAACCCTAGGGTTGGGACACAGATTTCCAGGCACGCATGTGTCAAGCACTGCTGACTCACTGATAAGCCTCCTATTATCCTCAAGCTTCCGGATGAAACTGTTTTGTCATCTTCATTGACGGATTTCTCATAAATGCCACACAGTTT
This sequence comes from Pelophylax lessonae, assembly GCF_965119305.1. Lineage (NCBI taxonomy): Eukaryota > Metazoa > Chordata > Amphibia > Anura > Ranidae > Pelophylax > Pelophylax lessonae. The sequence continues at coordinate 19,991,671 of NC_138776.1, forward strand.
GTCTCTCATCTCATATACACATTCTTCAACTGCATTTTTGGCATCATTTCGCTCCTTCTCGTTTCTGTCATCTTCATTGACAGCTTTCTCATAAATGTCAGACAGCTTGTCCCTCATAACCGTCTGTCCAATCCACCACGGAGGACCGTGATCCATAGGCAACTCAATTGGGCTAGTCTTAATGTCTTCAACATTCTTAAGACGCCTCTCTCTGCAATCCATAAATGTTTTCCACAAAACTTTGAGAACCTTTGCTTCACTAAGCTTTGTTCCAAGTAGGGACTCTTGACATCCCTCTGTGACTTGAGTTGCCTCTCCATACAGCTGTACACAATCATTGACTTTTTGTTGTAAAAGGGAATGATCTTCCTTCTTGAGCTTTGCTTGCTCTAAGATGCTGTGCAGAGGATTTTCCAATTGAGACAACAGGCTGTCACACATTTCTTCAAAGTGACCCCTGTTCCTTTTCCCAGAGATATCAATATCATTCAAACATTTCATATTCATAGGCAGATCTGAAGCATTTGCACTCATCAACTTCTTAAACTTTTCGCCCTCCTGAGCGAGTCGCAGTAAAGGCCTACTATTTGATTTGATATTCAGTTTATATTTCTTGCCAAACTCTTCACAGAAGTAGCCAACCAGAACATCATCAACTTTCCTTCCACCAACATAGGGGTCAAAGGCAACAACAGAGTTGAACCCAGCGATCTGGGTGGTATCCATTATAGACCTCCTCTCTGCATCAGTGAAGAAGCATGGAACTGCAACACATTCTTTTACAGGTTTCTTCAATGCACTTTCTGCTGAACTATTTGACCGCTCAAGGTCACCTAGTTCTTTTTCTCTATCTGAATTCCACATGGAATGCATCTCAAGATCACGATCAAACTTCTGCCACCCGTCTTTCACCAGTTCCATTTTGGAAACACTCCCTGAAAGGCACTTATTCATTTGCTTCACGTTTTCACCAACAGCCTTAGTTTTCTCCACTAGGTTTTCAGCCTGAACTGAGAAATCACCACATTTCTTACTCAGCTCCTTTGTTTGCTGAAGCTCTAATAATACATTTTCCAATGCTTGAAGTTTTTGAAGGAACGGTTTATTCCAAAGGGGTGATTCAAGCCACATGTCGTCACATTTCTGAGGCTCACTCAGGACAGACCCCAAAACACTGATCCTTTTAAAAACTGCATCAGGCACACTATCCCCTCTTTGGGACAGATCCTCTGTTGCCTGGAATTCCTCTTCCAGTTCCTGCAACGGAATCTTCATCTCTTCTACTTGCTGTTCTAAGGCTCGCTTAGACTTTTCTAGCTCCTGAACGCTTTTCACAACATCATCCTTGGAGCTGATCAATTCTTCCATTTCTGTACGCAGCTGTTTAACACTTTCTAGTTCAGCCTTACACTCTAGAGCTTCCTCCAAAGAGCGAGCCAAGAACAGGGCTTTGCTCTCGTTATCACGCACCTCCGTTTCTGCACGTGCGCGTTCTTCTGCATATTTTGCAGACACATTCTTCTCTTCACCAAGCATCTGATCAAACTTCTTTTTCACATCTTCAACACACTGTAATGAACCAACGCTTTCTTCCATGCGTTTTTTCATAACCGCTATCTGAGCTTGCAATGTTGCGACTTGCTCTGATAGGTTTTTCTTTGCTTCCGCCTCCTCTTTTAATTGTTCCAGGAAGCCATTTTTCTCATCTTCCATTTGTTTGAGCTTTGTGCTAAAACTCAGCCTTTGACACCTCTCTTCCTGTAAGAGTTCCTGCGTGTCTTGCAGCTGCGATTCCAAGATAGAAAAATCTTCCGCAATTTCTCTAGATTTGCTGTCTGCTTGAGAAAGCTGATTTGTAACATTGTCCAACTCAACCTGCAGTCGGTTTGCCTTCTCTGACAGCTTAGCACACAATCGGTCACCTTCTGACACCTTGACTTGCGATTCCAGAAGCTGTGCCTCTACTTTTTCCCTCTTATGTTCACAATCTTCTTTTCCCTGCATAAGAGCCTTCACCTCATTGGCTAGCATCTGGGAATAAGAATGTAATTCTGCCACACAGGCTTCTTTCTCCTTTAACTGCTGCTGGACACGTTGGGCTTCCCCTTTCCAACTTTCACAGTCCGCACGCCATTCATCTACCACATTGCTTAAAGTAGTGAGCTCATACACAGTACTCAGTAATTTAGCCTCTCTTTCACTTTTCTCTTTGTCGCTGAGAGACAATGTCGCTTCCAGAGCAACATTCTGTTCCTGCGACTACTGCAGGTCTATTTTTGTAGCTCCCAAAGACTGAAGACTTTTTTCCAGCTGATTACGCAACTCCAACATATCAGCCATACTTTGCTTCTGCAAAGTCTGAATTTCACTTTCCTTTTCCATGAGGATGGTATCTTTCTCCATTATAGTCTCTCTGCGTTTTTGCAACTCGACCAAAAGAAGAGCAGTGGATTCTTCCCACTGTGACACATGAGACTTGAGTAGTTCATTTGTTTCCTGCAAGTTTCTATGCTCCATTTTAAGCAATTCCAAGGCTTGTTCCTTTTCTTCCATTTTCCGTTGCAAGGCATCCAACTCAGCCCTGCACACATACTCAGTTTCCTCCAAACCGATGGCCTCCATTGGCTGCTGGCGTCTCTGTTTCCAGCCTGCCATGCTCTCTTGGTGAGCCTTTTGTTGAGCTGCAAAGCTCCGCTGAAAATCCGCATTTTCCTGCTGTTGAGCTGCATTTGCCTGCTGTTGAGCTGCATTTGATCTAATCAGTTGTGTCAACATCTCCTCCATTTTGGGCTTACTTTCCATCTGAGAACACTGTGTCTCCATAACCGTTTCATTTACACCAGCGTTGCTAGGGACAACAACTTTTCTCTTTAGCCGATTCCGTTCAGGCATGGATGGGGCTGGTTCAGACGGTAGTATCCCCTCCATCCATAGAATCCGGTCTCTCATTTCAGCGATCCTTGCATCTTTCAGGCGCTTTGACCGCCCCATCTTCAATAACTCCACAAACAAATTTTTCACAGTCCAGCAAAAAATTTTCAGACCACTGTCTCTTCAACACATGTAGTTTTTCTCTCTCTTGCAAGATCTCTTTTCCTGCGCACACAGTTTGTGCAGTCCCTTGCACCAGACACAACAAAGTTCATCAAAAATTTTGAGACCCCTGTCTCTTTAAAACACGTTTTTTTTTTTTTTTTTTTCTTCTGTCAGGATCTTCTCTCCTGCACACATAGATTGTGCAATCTCATGCACCAGACAAAGTTCATCAAACATTTGCACTTCCTTGCAGGGATCTCCGCTTCTGCCCACTGCATACCTCCACCATATGTAAGGGATTAGCTCGGTGGCGGGTGTGGATGACCCCTTGGGGGGTGCGTTTTCCCAGAGAGGTAGCCGACAAGTGCTTGCAAACAAACAGTGTGGTTTATTAAATGGTGTTTTCTTCACCAGGCTGTATGCAGCAAAACATCCAAAATAAAATAAAACAGAAAATAAATCCTTGCCTCTGTGGGCGGCTACCTTCTCACAACTGGAACCTGCCTAAGTGTCTGTCTCCAACCTACCGTCGGGCAGACTTCCTTGTCCTACAGCGGACACTCAATAGTCCTTTTATAATAGCTTCACAGGGCAACACAGTCCTTTGTTTCTTTCACATCAACAGTTCGTCTTCTCACCTTTGAGACGTATTCACCCTTGGTTACCCTCCCGGGCACACATCACTCCGGGGGGTCTTCTCCCAGGCCCACACATCCTGTCGGGAGGCACACGCTGACTGTCCTCCTGCTCCCAGCCCACATGGCTTCAGGACACAGCTTCTGGAGGCAGCAAACAATAGAAATTTCTCTGAACAAATTATAGAGCCTTAACTCCCTCATTCTGAACAGGTGAAGGCCTTTCAACTTCCTGCTGGCTAGCTCTGTAGCCAACACCCTAAATTAATTAATGGACTTTCTAAATCAGGTGGAAATGTATCTCCTTCCTGTGACTACATTCCCAGATTTAGCTGACTTCCTGTTACAATACATACATGTGTGTGTATATATATACCCCTATACAGAAGTTCAGATGTTTTGCCTGCCTCCAAAGACCCCAAAAAAATGCCCAAAAAAAACGCCTGCTACAAAACCGGCAAGGTGTGAAAATAGCGGAGCCACTATCCTGTTCTATATTAATTCTAATACAAACAATCTTTTTTTTTCTGGTTCTGGACATGTTACAGAGCTGAAACTTCACAGGTACACTTTTTAGGCCCCCCAGACACTAAATACAAAGAAATCTCATTTTATTTCAATAATTTTTTCAATAATTGGCTCTCTATCAAAAATGACAATTTTTAAGAACTTTTTTTTGTGTGATTAATAGTCTCTGGGGCATGACCCAGATCCCTAGGCACTTTTTAGGGGCATTTATTGGGTTTTAGGGCTTCAAAATGGGGTTTTTTGATTACCGAAGTTCGGGTCCCATTGATTTCAATGGGGTTCTGAAATCCGGGCCGAACTTTCGGAAAGTTCGGGTGTTCTGGTCGAACCGAACTTTTGAAAAGTTCGATCATCCCTACTCAGCATTGGGATTAAATGGCCGGTTCGGCCTTTTATTAAATAAAACCATAAATAACAGTCAAACCAATCCAGATCAAAGAATGGTTGCAGATCCTTGACCATACCATCTCCCACAACTTTGGAGTCTGTGGTACTATTAAGTTAGGTTCTGTCCCCAGCTGCCAAAACACCACCTCGAGGACTATCCTAACTGACCACAGACCCCTACCACCTTACACTACCCGGTCAGTCTAGACCAATGATGGCGAACCTTGGCACCCCAAATGTTTTGGAACTACATTTCCCATGATGCTCATGCACTCTGCAGTGCAGTTGAGGATCATGGGAAATGTAGTTCCAAAACATCTGGGGTGCCAATGTTCGCCATCACTCTAGACCATAACCAGACCAACCATAGGACTCCATACCTGCAATGGGTCCCACCATTTTATCGTTTAGACACCATGTTTTGGACTCTCCTCAAGGACCCCAACCGCCAACGTCCAACTTGCTTAGCAGAACAACAGAAAACAGCATCACCAGGGCAGGCGGAAGGGACGTTCCTCCTATGATCTCCGGTCTGCAAGTGAAGCCCCTCTCCTCTCCTCCAACTACTCTCTCGTCTGCTCTGCCAATAAGGTAAGGTAAGAGTCCTGACCTCTCATATCCCAACAACTAATTCAACCCCCCCTACTGCCTGGTTTTCCTTCCACCCTGCCATGTATGCCCTATGCTTATCATTTCCTTCAAGCTCTTTTTTAGCTGGATTCAAAGTAAATTTGTCAAGCCCAGGTCTAAGCCAATTTGCTTTTAGCAGCAAAGTTCTGTATTTATCTACGGAATATGATAGAATGAATAACCTTGATACACTATAATATGACAAAGTGAATCACTATAATTATTTATCATTTTCAAATGTATAACTGCCGCACATGAGGGGTTTAAACTTCTTCCTCCCGTGTTTTTTCTTTCTTCTACAAATTTACAAGTGAAAAAGCACGAGCTGCAGCTAATTTTTCAAAGCTTGGTATTAGCCTTGGCATGGCAACTCAAGGGAACGGATAAGCACTTACCCAACCCTACTGCAGTTTACATGATGAGGACACCTAAAGCAGCCAATCCCCCAGACGCCACTAATTCTGGCCTTCAAAGCGCTCCTCCGAGATACAAAGACATTGTTTCTGTAAGAGGTAGAATCACAAAGGAGCCGGGAACAATATAACTGTGACCACAATCCATTCTCCGCCTTGTACCGAAAATTGTATACATGAATACGAAATGCATGCTTCCATCAGCCCATGCCTGAGAAAAGCACACACGCGTTTCAGGTCAAACGTACTGTTCCAACAAGCCGGTAATATGATTTATTTCACTCCAGAACGGAGCTGAAATGATGCAGTTTGACAGATTTAATAAAGCCAGAATCTGTTTTTCTTAAATGCTCCCTCGATGCCATTTGACTGAGGTTTGCCTGCTAAACAGTAGGATTATCGCTTTTGTCAAGGTTAGGTCGGAACGCTTTCCATATTGTTCGGCTCCCAAGGTATATATCAAGGTCTGCTATTGTTGGAGACTAATCACTGGCCCACCCCTTTGTCCTATTGTTCCTGGTGCATAAGAATAATAGGCCAACGCGGTAAGTTGGAAGGGGCTTTTTATCCGGGCTGGTGATTTATAGCATTTGGGACAGTGTAAATGATAACCACAAAAAAAAAAAAAAAAAGCAATGAGACGGCATACTAGAATCACGGGAATGCATTTGCATAATTATGAACGGTCCAATGAGCAGCAGCTGTCATAACGTCATATTATGTCGAGAGGGCACTGTCATATCATCGTGTATTACCATGGGGAAGAGCGTGAGTCACAATGACGCCTACACAACTACTTTACCAAAATCCTACTGAAAAACTGCTGACAGTAACGCTATCATCCCAAACAACTAAACATTTAACATTTCTTTTTCAAGACCTTCCTTAACCACTTAAGCCCCGGAAGATTTTACCCCCTTCCTGACCAAGTATATGTACTTGCGGCGGTCGGCAAGTGGTTAAAGCGGAGTTCCAGCCTCAAAATCGACATAATTGATTTTGGGCCATCCGCTTGCTTTCGGTCACCTGAAAAACAAATGGATAGTTACGATTTTTTTTTTGTTTACTTACCTTGTTATTGAAGAAAATATACTCACCTTTCTTCCACTTCCTCCCTCTGTAGCCGCGGCCCGCGCCGTCACTTCCTCTTTGCATTGATTCCTGGGAGCTGAACGTCATCGCTCCCAGGAATCAATGCGCCTGCACCGGCCCTGCTCGTCCCTTCCGAATCGGGCGCCTCATTCCCTGCTAAACAGATTCTTTTATTGCGTGATTTTAACGGACAATTGCGCGGTCCTTTTTTTCCCACAAACAGAGCTTTCTTTTGGTGGTATTTGATCACCTGTGCGATTTTTTGATCATGCGCTATAAACAAAGAAAGAGAGTAAATTTTGCAAAAATAACAATATTTTTCACATTTTTTTAATATGAAATTCCCCCCCAAAAAAATGTAAAAATCAAAATTTAAATTTTTGGCCAATTTGTTTTCTGCTACATATGTTTGGTAAAAAAAAAATCACAAAAAGGGTATTTTGATTGGTTTGCGCAAAAATTATTGCATTTACTAACTAAGGGAAAGATTTCTGTCATTTTTGGTGTTTTTTTTTTAACGAGTAATGGCAGTGATCTGCGATTTTTTTTGTGGGACTGTGACATTGCGGCGGACAGATCTGACCCTTGACTGACATTTTTGACACTTTTGGGGGTACCAGTGACATTACTGCAGTAATCAGTGCTATAAATATGCACTGTTACTGTAAAAATGACACTGGCAGGGAAGGGGTTAATTTTTTTTGGAGAGGGAGGGGTTAATGTATGCCTGGTGCTTACTGACGTGTGTGGGGGGAGGTGACTGAGTGACACAGAGACAGATCGCAGGTTCAGCTATGCTGAACCCTGCAATCTGTCACTGTTTGTCACTTAGGAGATCTCCAAACTCGATTCCCCGACGATCGCTGCTGCTCCTCTCCTGTCCCGACTCCCGCTGTGACTGAAAACAGCGGGAGCGAGCCTCCGGCGGCGCGCGCGCGCCGCCCACAAGGGGAGGAGTCCAGCGACTGAGCCACTTTGCCGCAGTACAGTCCCAGTGACTGGTCGGCAAGTGGTTAAAGCGGAGTTCCGGCCTCAAAATCGACATAATCGATTTTGGGCCATCCGCTTGCTCTCGGTCACCTGAAAAACAAATGGATAGTTAAGATTTTTTTTTGTTTACTTACCTTGTTATTGAAGAAAATATACTCACCTTTCTTCCACTTCCTCCCTCTGCGGCCGCGGCCCGCGCCGTCACTTCCTCCTTGCATTGATTCCTGGGAGCTGAACTCATCGCTCCCAGGAATCAATGCGCCTTCCCCGGCCCCGCTCGTCCCTTCTGAATCAGGCGCCTCATTCCCTGCTAAACAGCTTCTGGGCATGCCCAGAAGCTGTGCAGGGATGACGCGCCCGCACCGGAAGTGACGAGCGGGGGTCGGTGCAGGCGCATTCTGGTAGAAGAGGACACAGGAGAGGGCGCGCTGGCTTCAGCTGCCCACACCTGAGATGGCAGCGCTGGAGAAGAAACTTTCAAGGTAAGTATTTCTTCTAAAAGTTAAGTGCGACCCAGGACAGTACAGAGGCTATCCATTGTGGAATGCACCAGCCCTGACTGTCCCGGGGGTATTTTTAGCTAAATTTCACCCCCCAGGCCGGTACTCTGCTTTAATAGGGAAAATGTCAACCCTCCAACCTTGCAACAAGAGATCCATCAAGTGAACTTGGAAATTCCTAAATACAAAACAATATACAATACTGTATATTACTAAAGTACAATACTTTTTTAAATGGTAAAATCTGATTTACCGCTCTTATCCAGTTCTTAACAGCAGGGGGCTTCACTTGAATCCACTTAACTGTGATTGTTTTCCTTGCCATAAACAGCGTTTCTCTAAGCATTATCTTGTGATATCTAGACCATGTTATTTCATCTAATATACCCAGCAAACAGGTTTCTGGGGTCAAAGGTACAGGCATATTCAGGACAGAGGATAATATTTGAATTATTTCCTGCCAGAATCTTGATATCACTGGACAACCTTGCAACAAGAGATCCATCAAGTGAACTTGGAAATTCCTAAATACAAAACAATATACAATACTGTATATTAATAAAAAAAGTACAGCCTTTACACACAAATGAACTTTAATGGCAACCTGGAAATTTCCTTTCATTCTTTTACAATTTTTCCTTTTTAATTTCCTTTGGTATACACTATATTGTCACAAGTATTGGGCTTAGGAGCTGCTTGAGTTAAAGCACAGGTCCTGACCCTTTAAGGAGAGGGGTATACACACACACACGCACACACACACACACACACATATATACACACATTATATTATCAAAAGTATTGGGATGCCTGCCTTTACACACATGAACTTTAATGGCACCCAAGTCTTAGTCCGTAGGGTTCAATATTGAGTAGGCCCACCCATTGCAGCTATAACAGCTTCAACTCTTCTGGGAAGGCTGTCCACAAGGTTTAGGAGTGTGTCTATGGGAATGTTTAAACATTCTTCCAGAAGCGCATTTGTGAGGTCAGGCCTGGCTCGCAGTCTCTGCGTTAATTCATCCCAAAGGTGATCTATCGGGTTGAGGTCAGGACTGTGTGCAGGTCACTCAAGTTCTTCCACCCCAAACTCACTCATCCACGTCTTTATAAACCTTGCTTTGTGCACTGGTCCAAATCATTTGGTGGGGGGGTTACGGTGTGGGGTTGTTTTTCAGGGGTTGAAACTCTTAAGGTGTCACCATACCAAGATATATTGGACAATTTCATGCTTATAACTTTGTGGGAACAGTTTGGGGGTGGCCCCTTCCTGTTTCAACATGGTTGCACACCAGTGCACAAAGCAAGCGCCATAAAGACATGGATGAGCGAGTTTGAGGTGGAGGAACTTGACTGGCCTATACAGAGTCCTGACCTAGAACAACTTTTGGATGAATTCGAGCGGAGACTGCTAGCCAGGCCTTCTCTTCCAACGTCAGTGCCTGACCTCACAAATGCGCTTCTGGAAGAATGGTTAAACATTCCCATAGACACACTGCTAAACCTTGTGGACAGCCTTCCCAGAAGAGTTGAGTAATAGAATAGCTGCAATGGGCCGGCCAACTCAATATTGAACTCTACGGACTAAGACTGAGGTGCGTGTAAAGGGAGTTGTCCCAAAACTTTTGACAATATAGTGTATACCAAAGGAAATTAAAAAGGAAAAATTGTAAAAGACTGAAAGGAAATATTGTGGGAACAGTTTGGGGATGGCTCCTTCCTGTTCCAACATGACTGCACACCAGTGCATAAAGCAAGGTCCATAAAGACATGGATGAGCGAGTTTGAGGTGGAGGAACATGACTGTCCTGCACTTCAACCCGATAGAACACCTTTGGGGTGAATTTGAGCGGAGACTGCGAGCCAAGTCTTCTCGTCCAACCTCAGTGCCTGACCTCACAAATGCGCTTCTGGAAGAATGGTCAAACATTCCCATAGACACACTCCTAAACCTTGTGGACAGTCTTCCTATAAGAGTTGAAGCTGTTATAGCTGCAAAGGGTGGGCCAACTCAATATTAAACCCTACAGACTAAGATTGGGATTCCATTAAAATTCATGTACATGTAAAGGCAGGGGTACCAATACTTTTGGTAATATAATACTGCTGTCCCGTTGTCTGACTCCTCATCTCCAACCAGTGTTGCCAATCGCCCATAGATTTACGGGCAGCCCGTAAAAACAGGGCACTTTTTATCCTGCCCGTAAATGCCCGTAGGAGCTGAAAAGTGCCAGTAAAAATGGCTGCGACAGGCTTGGGTGAGAAGTGCGCATGCGCAGTTCTGGAAATCCCCGTAAATCTGATCCTGAGTCTGTGCCGCCCGCTGATGATGTCATGCAGCAAGCTGCATTTCCCGCCACACGGCCACTGGCCTATAAAATGTAAAATGCCAGGGGCCGAGCCGCAGGCTGACAGGGGAGATTTGTCGTGGTGTGGACAGTGCAGGGGAGCTGAAGGACTGGCAGCACCAGCACCAGCGAGAGAGTCAGACAGCATGGACCCGACCCCCCTTATGGACACACAAGGCCCTGACCAGTGCCACTAGCTGGCAATAAGCACACCCTGCCATGGCTGCAGCCCCCTGGTGAGTGAGTGGAGTCAGGAGTGTAAGCATACAAGCCAATTTTAACTTAGAGTGAGTCCCACCACCTGGCCTGCAACATCATCCATCCATCGCTTGGCTGGATGCTATCTATGTGATGTCCACTGGCAGGCACAGGCAGCAGTTATCAGACAAGAATGGCAGTGGTGAGATTGTACAGAATCACAGATGTTCACAATCTTTGTATTGCTATCTCCTGTATCCTGTCCGCATCCTCTGACCGCCACCTGCATCCTCTGACCGCCACCTGTATCCTGCTCGTATCCTATGACCACCCCCTGTTCCTTTTCCGTATCCTCTGACCGCCTCCTGTATCCCATTTACATCCTCTGACCACCACTTGTATCCTGTCTGTATCCTCTGACCGCCACCTGTATCCTGTCTGCATCCTCTGACACCACCTGTACCCTGTCCGCATCCTCTGACACCACCTGTACCATTTCCGTATCCCCTGGCTCCTTCCTATATCCCGCCTGTATCATCTGACCATCCCCTATACCATTTCCATATCCTTTAAGCACCCCCTGTACCATTTCTGTATCCTCTGACTGCCTCTTGTATCCTGTCCATACCCTCTAATGTCACCTGTATCCTGTCTGTATCCTCTGACCACCCCCTGTACCATTTCCATATCCTCTGACCGCCTCCTGTATCCCGTCCACATCCTCTGACCACTACCTGTATCCTGTCTGTATCCTCTGACCACCACCTGTATCCTGTCTGTATCCTCTAACCACCACCTGTACCATTTCCGTATCCTCTGAGCACCCCCTGTACCATTTCTATTTCCTCTGACTGCCTCTTGTATCCTGTCCATAACCTCTGACCACCCCCTGTACCATTTCTGTATCCTCTGACTGCCTCCTGTACCATTTTTGCATCCTCTGACCGCCACCTGGATTCTGTCCGTATCATCTGACCGCCCCCCTCTACCATTTCCACATCCTCTGACTGCCACATGTATCCTGTCTGTATCATCTGACCGCCACCTGTCTCCTGCCCTTATCCTCTGACCACCCCCTGTACCATTTCCTTATTCTCTGACCACCTCCTGTATTCCGTCCGCATCCTCTGATCACCACCTATTTCCTCTCTGCATCCTCTGGCCGCCACCTGTATTCTGTCCGCATGCTCTGACCGCCACCTGTATCCTGTCTGCATCCTCTGACCGCCACCTGTATCCTGTCCGCATCCTCTGACCACAACCAATACTATTTCTGCATCCTCTGACCACCTCCTGTATCCTGCGTGCATCCTCTGACCACCTCCTGTATCCTGTGCGCATCCTCTGACCATCTCTTGTATCATGTCTGCAATCTCTGACTATCTCTTGTCTTTGATCATGTCTGTAGTTTCTGAGGGGAAGTCTGGAGAGGAATCAAGGGTGAGAGCAGGGATGGAGATTACGGGAGAAGTCAGACGTGTAAGGACTGTGAGGAAGAGCCTATGGGATAAAACCAGAGCCACCATGCTGGAGGGGTCTAAACCCTGCACGGTGCACCTGAGAGAAGGTCAGTGACATCGCCATCAGGCCAGTCTAAGGAGGGTCACTGATGTAAGGGTTGGAGTGAATACAATAATGTTAGTGGGCAATGACATAATGGTTACCCCTGATATCAGTACCCCCCCTTTACCCTACCGTATTCACTCTGCAGAAGGTGGTCTCTGGTCACCAGGGCCCCCCCCCCACATTAGAGTTCCCGGCATTCCCCTTTACATCAGAGTCTGCAGGATTTGACCTTACAGTGCAAGGGGGAACTCTGGGAACCCTGACATAATGGGGAACTCTGATGTAAAGGAGAATGCAGTGGACTCTGATATAAGGAGGCCTGTGGTGACCAGAGCCCCCCTCACATCAGAGTTCCCCGTTAGATCATGATCTGCAGCATTCCCCTTTATGTCAGAGTTCATTGCACTGTAAGGGGGAATCCTGCACACTCTGATATATAGGGGAACTCTGTACTGGCTGGGTTATATTAACCTGACCTTCATGTAAATGGAGAAATAGGTTTTTTGACTTTTGTTTAACCACTTGCCGACCGCTTACCGTATATTTACTGCAGCAGTGTGGCTCTCCCAGGCTAACCGACAGTGCGCTCGCATTCCCGCTCCCAATGGTCAGCGGGGAAGCCGATGCAGTGGGCAGGCAGCTCTGATTGCCGCCTGACACCCGCGATCGTTCCCCGCTGAGAGAGAACGGTCAGCTGTTGTAAACACAGCTGACCGTTCTTCTCCCTGGAATGATCACAGAGCACAAGCATTTCATATATGGATTTATAGATGTGTTTTTAACAACTTTTGTAATAAACATTTTTTATTCAATTCTGGTCTACTGTCCTTCCCTTTGGTTTTGCCTTAACATCTTGTCTGTGTACGATGCTTGTGGTAATGGGCTGGTATTAGCTCTCGGTCTGCCGGAAAGGTTTGGAGAGCAGGAGGCATTGTTTGACGGAAGCATTCATCACTCATCCATTCCGTTCATTTCCACCAGGTCCTTAGCTACACCAGGTGGTAAATATAGCTCCGTAGCTTTATATTATAACTGGTATAAACGCCCCCACTGTGTAGATTCAGGTACAGCATTACAAGAACGTTCCTTTCATGTAGGTAATCATTCTACAAAAGGTCATTTGCACTCCAAGCTAAGAACATGATGACTGAAGCTCGCCATTGCTCAGATAGTGCCGGGAGTTCTACAGTTCAAGAAGACTAATATGTCTTGGGGCTGAACCTTGTACTCAAAGAGCCATTTATCCTCCAAACGCAGAGAGGGTGGCAGTGTCTCCAAGATGCCAATTTAAAAAAGGTCACATAAGAACACAGTTCAAGTCACTAAAGTTATAAATGGCACGTACAATTACCAGCAACCCAAATAAAGCGAGAAGAGATGGCTCTGCGGAAGGCTTTAATCCCGCTACATATCAATATTCTGTCTGCAATAGAAAGAAGATCCAAGCACCATTCCCCAAATAAAATTGTTCCTTTTAAATGTAATTGCTCATTTGCGACAACAGAAGATTCCTTTCTGAGCCGCGTTGCTGTTTCTTTCTTTTTGTATGTACTTTCTGAATGTTCGGCTTGATAAAGGACACCAGAACAAGAACAAAGAAACACAAAAAGAAGAAGAATGGAAGGGGGTAGGCAGTATATTCCATTTGTCAGTTGCTTTTCCCTCAATGCGTTGTTTCTACCTCTGTTCATCTACTTTCTAGGGGGAAAATCTGACTTAAAATATAGTTACAAAGTAATCATTATACTTTTTTTTTTGACCCTCGGGTTGTTACATAAACTATTGCAACGCAATGCATCGAGGACACCTGACGCCAGAAGGAGTGGAATGATAAGTGAGGCTTGCTCTTATTTATGCATGGTGCCCGCTAAAAAAGCCTCTCAATCAGCTCAGGGGACGCCATGAATATTTTTCATGTTCTCAGCACACTCTTACCTTTCTGTCAATACAAGCCACCGAGCGACCAGCAAACCGGTTTGCAACCCCTCGCCGGACGTTGACCTCGTCACTGAGGATGTCTTCCCAGCGTCCATTTCGGAACTTGAACAGCTTATCCGAGTATGTTGCCATACCTGCAGAAGGGCAATAAAAAAAATTAAGTCACCAGAACAGTTACACGATCGATACTCTCAATTTAAAAATATTTGGATCCTTTGGCTACGTTTCATGGATAGTCCTTATTTTACCACCCTTTTGCCTTAAAGCCCTCTCTTGACTTTGCCACCAAAAACTGTCATACTTCCCATGCTCTTGCATATTGCAACACATCTTATCAACTCTTTACCAGTCCCTCCCTGCCTCTATCTTCTTTTGCTTTCTTCTGATACCCCCACTTCTTCATTCTGGTAATCTGACTGTGGTGTTTCTAGGTCCGGGTCAATGGGGTTAGCAGGAGGGATGGCTACCCTGAGAAACGGTGTCATGTGATGGGAATTTGGGGGCAGCAGGGCATAAGAATCATTCTAGGAGGGGAAATTGGGGAGAAGGGGGGTGCTAGGAGTGGTGTTTTAGGGGGATTTATTTTGGTATGGGGGAAGAGGATTTGTACTAGGGAGGGGGATCTGTGCTAGAAGAGGTGACATGTAGAGGTGGGAGGGGATTCTTTTTTTTTTGCAAGGAGGGAAAATATGTGTTAGAAGTAGGGATTTGGAGTGGGGTGGGGGGGGGGGTGTTGAGAGGAGATTTGGGGGATTTGAAGGATAGAGGATTTGTGCTAGTAGGGGTGAATTATTTTGGGGGGCAATGCTGCTAGGGAGATTTCAGCAGGGGAGGCGAATTTGTACTGGGAGGAGAGGAAATTTATGATTAGAAGGAAAGCATGCAGATTAGTGCTAGTTTGTTTTTTTTTTGGGAAGGGAGGGGGGGATGTGCTGACACATGATGCTTCTACATCTTGGGGGGCGCAGTTTGTTGCACAGGAGACCACCAATACTTCAGTTGATCCAATACAGATGCTTTATAATATGCAGAAACCCAAGGAACTCCCATCCCTCCTATGTCTCCTCATAAGGGACGAACAGCGGGGGGGGGGGGGGTTTCCTTCCCATATAATTTGATTAAAGTACTTTTGAACAGAGATGCAATATTGGGGTGGTAAGGGAATTGTCAACGTACGAAACAAATAAAGTTGCTTAGGAAGTATAATCATTTTTAACGTAGCCACTCTGCCTGCTATAGTCAAGTCTTGAACTTTCAGTTGTCCAACTTGTCCAAAAAAGGTTTATAATTATAATCATAAAGTTGGGAAATAGATGAGGTTAAGTTAATCCCCAATAATGTTATACACGAAGACCATGTAAAGGAGGGGGCGCAGTTTGGCATGCTCTAGATGACCTTGTTGCGGCACTGAGTGTTTCCCATTTCTCATGACCATCTTCTCCCCTATGTCAACATAGAACTAAATCGGGTGATTCTCATCTCCCCACATGCAATTCAGCACCTCTAAGTTTGTTCTTTCCTCTCTAATCTGGAGACTCATAACCTAGACAACACATCACCCATGTATATTGTTTTTTTTTTATTATTATGTCATGTTATTTGCATTTACAGCTACTAAGAAGTGTAAAATTGTGTCCACCATATTGTTTACATTTCCATGTATTATACACCATGGGCTGTATGCCTGTTCGATATCGCTGTTATTATACAGAGGGTTCTTCTATCTCAATCTTCTTTGTAACTCTTACTATAATCCTAATAAAAATATATTGTTTAAAAAAAATTAAAGTAAACAACCAGAGCAGAGATCGGTTCCCATCACGTCGTCATCCACTCTCATACTGTAACCCTATCATGAATGGGTGAAAGGCTAAACTAGGTGCAGTGGCGTAGCGTGGGTTGTCAGCACCCGGGGCAAGGCAAGTAATTTGCGCCCCCCTAACCGGTGGGATTTTAGCACTCGAGTCTCTTCCACTAGATTAGTTAAAGAAACCCTTACCCCCTAAGCACATGTATTGTTTATTATGAAAAATACTGATGTAATTAAAGTAAAATGCATCTAAATACAAGTTTGAATGACCAGCGTGCCCCCTCTCAATGCAGAATGACCAGCATGCCCCCTTTCAATGCAGAAGGACCAGCGTGCCCCCTTTCAATGCAGAATGACCAGCGTGCCCCCTTTCAATGCAGAATGACCAGCGTGCCCCCTTTCAATGCAGAGTGACCAGTGTGCCCCCTTTCAATGCAGAATGACCAGCGTGCCCCCTTTCAATGCAGAGAGACCAGCGTGTCCCCTTTCAATGCAGAGAGACCAGCGTGCCCCTTTCAATGCAGAGAGACCAGCGTGCCCATTTCAATGCAGAGAGATCATCGTGCCCCCTTTCAATGCAGAGAGACCAGCGTGCCCCCTTCAATGCAGCGAGATTTAGCTGCAGCGGCCGCTTCTCCTCAGTTCACCGCATCTCCTCGAGTCCTGCCGCCCCCTCCTTCGGCCAATGGCATGCGTTCGCCTTTCGGCCAATCAGGAAGCGGGTCTCGGACCCGCTTCCTGATTGGCCAGGAGGAGGATCCATGTGACAATAGCGAATTTCCATTCGCTATTGTCACACAATGGGTGGGCTCGGGCGCACTGCTCTGCGCCCTGGGTCCACCCTTTTTTGAAGCCTATTAGAGCCTCTGGCTCTAATCAGGTGATTAAAAAAAAAAAACCCACTCTGTGACAGTGCCAGGCTGCTGACTCGCTCGCTGCTAAACTGACTGAGCAGTGAGGAGAGGCAGCATAGGCGGGGCTTGGCTTTCAACGCCACCCCACCCTACACCAATGGACAGGTGAGGCACAGTCCAGCCCCGCCCCGACTCGCCATTTTCAGCCATAGGTCGGCTGCGCTGGACATCTCCCAGCCTAAAGATGGAGGCAGCCGCAGACAGTGTGTGAACTGTGTGAGTGACACTGCGGATGCGCCCCCCCCAGATGTTGCACCCGGTGCGGCTGGCCCCCCCTGTCCCCCCCACGCTACGCCACTGACTAGGTGGACCCCTTTTTAGGAGAAAATTATTATATTTTTTATTTGAGCCAAATCTGACATTTACCAACCGGTACAAACCCAATAAAAATTGGCTTTTCTACAAGCTGTGATATATAAAAGACATCTGTTTAACCACTTGCCTACTGTGCACTTAAACACCCTTCCCATCCAGGCCAATTTTCAGCTTTCAGCGCTGTCACACTTTGACTGACAATTGCGCGGTCATGCTACACTGTACCCATATGAAATTTTTATCATTTTTTTTCACACAAATAGAGCTTTCTTTTGGTGGTATGCAATCACCTCTGGGTTTTTTATTTTTTACAAAAAAAAGAATAAAGACAGAAAATTTTGAAAAAAAAAAAAAAAGTTTTTCTTATTTTCTGCGAGTAAATTTTGAAAATAAATTTTTCTCCTTCACTGATGTGCGCTGATGAGGCGGCACTGATGGGCACTGATAGGCTGCACTGATGGGCACTGATGAAGTGGCACTTATGGGCACTGATGAGGTGGCACTTATGGGCACTGATGAGGAGGTACTAATATGCCGCACTGATGAGCACTGATAGGCGGCACTGCTGGGCACTGAGAGGTGGCACTGCTGGGCACTGAGAGGTGGCACTGCTGGGCACTGAGAGGCGGCACTGAGAGGTGGCACTGACGGGCGGCACTGATGGGCACTGATAGGCGGCACTGATGGGCACTGGCGGATGGCACTGGACACTGATGGGTGGCACTGATGAGCGGCACTGATGGGCAGCACCATCAGTGCCCACACTCAGTGCCCATAGTGCTGCCAGTCAGTGCTCATCAGTGCCTAGATGAGCAGGCACTGATGGGCACTGACTAGCAGCACTATGGGCACTGATTGTGGGCATTGATGGGGGGCACTGATGGCGGGCACTGTGGGCACTGATGGGGGGGCACTGTGTGTGTGTTTTTACCTTCAGTAATCAGGGCACTGGTGATCGGTGCCCTGATTACATTCTCCTGTGTCCCCGGCGCTGTGAGGCTCCCCCTCCTTCCTCACACTGCAGGCTCTGTGTGAGGAAGGAGCGCCGGCGATGAGAGATGATCTCATATGTTTACATATGAGATCATCGCTCATTGGACGGCTCGATCACGTGGTGAATGGCCGCTGTGATTGGCCATTCACCACGATCTGTGATCGGCCGTGTCCAAGGGACACGGCCGACACAGATTTTCCCCGCAGCGTGCTCGCGGGAGCGCGCTGGGGGCGTGTCACTGGGAGGCCGTTGCCTCCCGAAAATTCGAGTCCGCGCTGCAGCCGTATATAGGCTGTAGCGCGGATGGGAAGAAGTTAAAGGAAACGTTTAACCAATAATAAAAGTTCTATTGGCCCTTAGATCTGTTCTCTTGATGGGGGAAGGGGTGAAGACATGGATGGATGGAGACATGGATGGATGGGGGAGTGGGTGGATGGATGGGTGGAGACATAGATGGATGGGGGAGTGGATGTATGGATGGAGACATGGATGGATGGGGAAGTGGATGGATGGAGACATGGATGGATGGGGAAGTTTGACATACACAAAATAGAAAAAGGTTTGGGACTTTAGAAGTGCTGAAACCTCCTCTTAGAACAATTATCCATACTGTATCATAAATTTAAAAAGTGAATTTTATTATATATTTAATAAAAATGTGTCTATTAATGATCACCATCCCTTAAAAACATAAAAAATTCATCACAACTCGTAATACCAAAGCCCCCCAAAGATAATAATTCCTCCCCGAGGAGTGGTAAAAATGACACTCATATATTTTTTTTGTTTAATTTCTGTTTATTGAAAATTTTTTCAAAAAGACATAGAAAAACCGAACATAGACCGTACAATCCGACATTAAATATGGTAAGTAGTCATGGAACAATCTCAACGAGTGCATGAACATCAGTGTGTGCCAAGCACACCTAGTCATAATAATTCTGAAAAAACATAATGAGAACACACCATGTTGCATCATGAAACAGAAGTCGGAAAGGACTTATAGGAAAACGAAAGGATAGCAAAAAGCAGAAAAGAAAGAGAAAAAAGAACAGCTGGAAGAGAAAGAGGATAAGAGGGGGGGGGGGGGAGGGGTGGGAAATTAGGCCACGGGCGATTTATGTACCCAACAATAAAAACTTTAATCAGATAGGAGTACATTAGAAGGTGACAGACCAAGGGGGGTGTCTTCAGTGAGTAGGGCCATGTAGGATGAAGAGTTTTTAAAAGAAGACCAAGGTTGTCAGGCAGAGTGGAAGCGGTCCAATTTGTCCCGGGCTATAAAAGTAAGTTCCTCTAATTGGTATATCATATCAACTTTCCGTAGCCAGTGACGTATCGTGGGGATGGTCGGTGATCCCCAAAAGGTGGGGATCAGGGCTTTAGCTGCGTTAAGCATGCGAGGGATCATTGATCTTTTGTACTTAGAGAGCGGCATGGTAGTTCCATGTAGCAAAACAACCCAGGGATCTGATGGTATGGTGACTTCCGTGATGACCTGGATAAGCCGAAGGACTTCCAACCAGAACGGCCGAATCACCGAACAGTGCCACCAGATGTGTGCGTGTGATGCAGTATCTCCGCATCCCCTCCAGCATAACGGGGAGATGGCCGGAGAAATAATGTGCATTTTCCTCGGGGTGTAGTACCAACGGGATAATAGCTTGTAGTTGGATTCTGCCACCTTGGTGGAGAGAGAGGAAATGTGAGCCAATGCAAGCACTTTGTCCTTCCGAGCATCGGAGATTTGAGATCCAATATCCAGTTCCCACTTGTGTAGAAAGTCCGGGTAGGGTTGGCCTTGTAAAGAGATAAGTGCCTTGTAAAACTGCGAGGTGGGGTGGAGAGGGGGGTCTCTAGGGCACAGTATCGTCTCAATGGGATTCAATTCCTTGGAGTCACGCAACGGACGTGGAAGAGTAGCTATGAACCTGGACAACTGTCTGTGTCTCCAATGATCCATGACCGTTGCGGGGCTGGAGCCCATAATGTGGCTAAGTGGTTTCACAGTATTAGAGTGGGTTACGTGAGATAACAAAAGGGGAGCCTTAGGAGACCAATTTTTAAATCCAGCATCCAGTCTACCAGGTATGAAGTGGTTGTGGTTCAGCAGAGGCATTAAGGGGGAGTTGTAGTTCCCGGAAAACTTTGTATGAATGGAGTCCCAGACGGACAAGGTAGATAAAGTCAGGGGGGAAGTGTTTGGTGAGAGGGCCCTGGCGGACCTCGGAATCCATGGTACTGCAGACAAGTCTCTGTCACATAGGTCTTATTCCAGCTGTACCCATAGTTTAGAACTAGAAGAGTACTTCCAATCAGCCACACGGGTAAGTGTGACCGCCCGGAAATAATCCCTGATACTAGGGAGTGCAAGTCCCCCGGAACGCTTTGGATGAAAAAGCGTCGCCCTGGCAATCCTGGGGCGCCTGTCCTGCCAGATAAACCTTGAAATCAAAGACTGCAAAATAGTAAAAAGCCCAATAGGTACACCCAGCGGTAACATTTGAAAAAAAATAGAATACGAGGCAAAATGTTCATCTTAACTATGTTGGTCTTGCCCAACCAAGAGTGATGTAAGGAGGACCATTTCCTAAGATCTGATTTGAGCATGTTCAGTAGCGGCATGTAGTTATGACGAAATAAGTTATCTAGGCGGGGGGTTAGAAAAATGCCTAGGTATTTCAATTTAGCCGGACACCATTGAAATGGGAAATATGGGGCCAGAGCGGAGGTTTCAGTGTGGGGAAGATTAATGTTCAATATTTCTGATTTAGACATGTTAATCTTGAAGTTTGAGAGGTGGCGGAAATCTGCAAAGGCTCGTAGAAGTACAGGCAAAGAGATACGAGGTTGTTGGATGAAAAAAAGTATATCATCCGCATAAGCTGTGTATTTATGTGTCTGACAGTTCACAGTGATACCATGTATGTTGTTGGAATGTCTAATAGTGGATAGAAAGGGCTCAAGTGAGATGGCGAACAAAAGGCGCGACAAAGGACACCCCTGTCGCGTGCCATTATGAAGGGTGAAAGGAGTACTAAGGAGACCGTTAA